>NC_140532.1:49258453-49858453 GCF_057382185.1 Mchenga conophoros
CAAAGTTTTACCATTGGTTGGTCCCAGCAGTGCTGTTAGCTGTGCCCCATGCAGGAGGCATAAAAATGTGGGGCTATGGCTTCATACTCCTAATACAGCAGGTGACTCTATGAGCATATCAGTGAATCTGGAGTGACTTTTGATATTACTGGTTTTTCTGTTTATTTGTGTGCTTGCAGACTGGCCAACATGATGACGAATAAATGCATGCAGGGAAACAGAGATTATTCCCACCAATATTAGTGTTAGATGAGCCCACACCATCATTTTTCTCTGAATGAACTGATCTCTTTGTTGACAGAAAAGCCCTACTCATGCTTTCCATGTATTCATCTAGCATGAAAGTGCAACAAAGACGAACTTGAGATGGATAAAAGATAATAAGTAGGTTGTAGTCACCGCACTGCAATGGGAAAACAGCTATTTTCTTCGAGGAGTGCAAAGGCGCGAGTATGCTCGTGCATGAACGTGCACTGGTGACATTCTTACCTGGACCGAACCAGAGAGAGTTTTGAATTCGCCAGCAGCCTGGCTGCACTTGCTCCACTGCTGCCTGGAAAACTGCAGAGCTGCTTCTGGTCCACATCTGGTCCACATCTGGTCCATGTGGGATGGTTGGACATTCACCAAGCCAAGCACAACCAGAGCCACTGATAACATGGCAGTGCTTATAGCTGACAGCAGCAGTCTTAGCATATGTCAATGATGATGCAGGTGTGTATATTTATAGTAGTTATAGGGTACATTAATATGCAGACTGCACTGACCTGTATTACACAGATGTACAAATCAATATATTTTGATAAATAAAATTTGCTTCTGAGGACTTCAGGTGGGCTATTTATCTTTTTGTTTTGCAGACATGTTTGCAGACATGAAATCTGATTTAAGCTTGCACGTAACATTTTTGAGATACACATCATTGATGTTTGACGTGAATGATGTGTATCTCAATATAATGTATCAACACTATGGCTAGAAGTTTCCAAAAATTGTTTTAATGTGTTTATTCTGGACAAAAACAAGAGAAGACGATCTCAGGATCTCTCCAAAGCATATTTCTGTCAATTTAGCTCAAAATAAATCCACAAACATGTTTGAGGCACTTGCTTTTGCGCATGCACTGCACACCCGTCTCTCTTTGCAAGAACAAACAGTAGCGGGTCATCATCCTCTGATTCAATTTTTCCTGGTGTCGGTTTTCCAATACTTTTATACCTTGGTGACATCACTCAGATTTGGTGGGAAAATGTCAAGATGAGAATGTAAAAAGTGCAATTTCAGTGACATTCTGGCACTCATTAGTTGATGTGCTTTCAGCATGTTATCCACAAGCTCAGCAAGATTCTCTGCTCTGATATTGCCAAGACAATTCTGTGCACAAATGTTTCCCATTGCTGCTGATTCAGATGGCTTTAGCATTAGTTCACAGATTTCAGGACCAACAAAAACACCTTCTTTCACTTTGGCTGCATTTTGTGGACAGTAAACTTATTTCTTAAAGGCTAAAATGCATCACTGTTTCTGCCCAGTCATTCTAGCTGTCCAATTCTGGGAAAATCATAACTTTTAAAAAAATGGGATGAAAGAGATGAAAATGGTTTGTTAACGCACAGGTGAAAGTATACCAGCAGCAAAATGCTTGTGACCAGTTTGATCTTTTAGGTACCGCTAACTACATGTTTTCATTTGCCTATCTTTTAACATATTGTAATCTTGTTGACTTGTTGTTGTCTAAATAAATCACAAAAATGAGAATTGTACACAAACCTTTGACTTTGTACAAAGTGATTTTAATTGCCTAGCTGCACCTTAATAAAAAGTCTAAAGCCATGTCAGCAGGTCTGTAAGCCTTCAGTTTTTGAACACCAACAGCGACATACTAATGCGGTTATTATGACAAACCATTTACCGTTTTTTTTTTTATCATCTTAGTTTAGCTTGCTACCAATGCTAGTCAATAAGCACTAAATGGCCGAAAGTATTCTCTATTTAAACCTACTTAAAGTGAAGTGCTTCACATTATAAATAAGGTTCAACAACTCAAATTGTACAAATGGATCAAACTAAAATAAAAGCAAGCCTCCACATGTAGGTCTGTGGTCAGGTCAGTTCACTGTTATAGAGAGGCATCTGGCTATGAAGACCTTTAAAAGGCATCAGCAAAATGGCAATGCATCTTGCCAATTGCAACTTCAAGAGATTGAGGCACTAAACGTAGGAGAGATAAAATATAAAACTGGGACAAGATCAGACCTAGCAGGCCAACATGTGTAGGTGGGTGACACACTGAATAAGATAAAAGAGATTTGAGGTTTGGTCTGTGGACACTCAACTCTGTCTGAGTGCCTTAAGCTTCACATCCAGCAATGCAGAGGCCTGTACGATAAGCTTATAGGTTAATATAAATCACAACCCCCCCCCCCCCCGACAAAATATATTAAAACTTCCATATCCTTCTAATGATGATTGACATCTTGCAAAAATACTGGTGCTGTTTGGTTTGTGTCGAACTTGCAGCTTCTGTGAGTTTAATCAATCTGGAACTCTTTTGCTTGTTTGCAGGTTGGAGTAGCTGTGATGGATGACCAGTGTGTGTCTCATGGCAGTCCTCATCGCAGCGGAGGTCATGTCAGTACTGAGGGTCAAAAGTTGAATGTCATCAGGTGTGGGTGGCTCCGGAAGCAAGGAGGTTTTGTCAAAACGTGGCACAGTCGCTGGTTTGTGCTGAAAGGGGATCAACTCTACTATTACAAAGATGAGGAGGAGACTAAAGCTCTGGTAAGACTGTGAATGTACTAGAAGATGAACTAACATAAAAATTGTGGCATGCACCCACACATATGCAGATGATAGTTCTCACTGTATGATGATTGAGTTTTTTTTGGATCAGACAGCTCTTTGGCTTATGACCAGACTGTATGTAAAAGATGGGTGTAGCATCTGTGAAGTTTGTTTTATGGGCTCTGAAACCTTAACCTATGCACCTAGGGTCATAAGTCATTAGCTACTGTAAGCATGGTTTGTTAGCAAGGTGCGTTCCTACAGTCATATGAAAAATGTGAGTTTTTCACAAGACTCTATGCAGTCCTGTGAAAAACTAAAAAGTAATACTTTTCTATATGACTATCAGTCTCCCACATCATTGTGGAGGAATTTTCGCCCACTTTTATTTACTCTAATTTACAGCATCGCTTCAGTTCTTTGAAGTTTGCAGACATTTGTTTATACACAACACTCTTATGGTTCCACCACAGCATTTCAATCAGGTTGAGCTCTGGACTTTGACTGTGTCATTGCAGCACTTTAATTCTTTTATTTTTCAGCCATTCTATTGCAGACTTGATGCTGTGCTTGCATGTGCTCGATCCAGTTTTAGCAAAGCTTTAGCTATCAGACAGATGGCCTCACATGTGACTCTGGTACACAGAGGATGGTCAATTCAGTGACTGCAAGGTACCCAGGTCCTGTGGCTGCATGCCCAAATCATCACCAATCTACCGCCACGCTTGATAGTTAGTTGAGGTGTTTGTGCTAATATGCTGTTTGGTTTTCACTAAACGTGGCACTGAGTTATATGACCAGACATCTTTGGTTTGTTCCGTCCACAGAGGTTGTTGCAGAGGTTTTGTGATTTGTTCAGATCCAACTTTGCAAACATAAGCTACAGTATACTCCCATGTTCTTTTTACAGAAGAAAAAGCTTTCTCTTAGCAGCACTTCCAAACAAGGCCTACTTGGTCAGTTTTCTTCTAATTGTACTATTATGGTGTTTAACATTTAACACACTAACTGAGGCCTATAGTCTGAGATGTAGCTATTGGGTTTTCTCTCAGCTTTGCAAGGGTTTGACCTTGGAGTGAATGTTCAGGGACAATCCACATCCAAGATTGGCAGCTGTCTTGAATGTTTTCTACTTGTGATGAGTCTTTGGATGGACTTTAAATTATTTGGAAATGGTCGTATAGTCCTTCCCAGATTGATGGGCAGCAACAGTTGTTTCTCTAAGATTACTGCCGATGCCTTTTCTCCTTGCCACAACTTAAAGCTCCAGACCAGCAAACTGTCAAACATTCTGTTTTATAGCAGTGGTTACATTTCATGATCAAAAGATCAAGTGCATTTGATTAGCAGCACCTGGCTGTTACTTACCTTCTTGACACCAATAGAAGCAGTTTTGTTTTTTGTTTAACAGGACTGCATAAAGTCTTGTGAAAAAGGAAGCGTATGGGTGTTTCACACAGATGGATACATGCTGATAGTTCCTAAGTAAGATACAAATACAATAAAAGCATTTACTCAAAGCAGCTTGCAACTGCCACTAATGATAATTCTAAGCCTCGGTGAAATTGAAGCCAACCCTCTAGAGCCGTCACAAGTGGTGATATTACTTTTCTTACTCGATCTAATGGGCCAGCCTCAATATAAAATGATGGCTGGCATACAGTGCGTCGCTATGAAGTCAGCCATTCAACAGTGGGAAATGTGCTGGAGATGTTTTGCTCACTTTAACATTACGATCAGATATGAATCTAAATATGTACTCTAAGCCCTGCTGTGGTGAAGTGTCTGTTTGTGCTTTCTGTATTTGCTGTATTTACTCACAGCACCACCATATTTCTTGTAGATACATGCTACAGTATAGCCAGGTGAGATGATAACATCGAGCTATGGTTCAAATGAGGTTGTTTTGACTCTCAAACCAAACTGTTTTCAGTTTGTCTTTATGGAAACACACACACACACACACACACACACACACACACACACACACACACACACACACACACACACACACACACACACACACACACACACACAAATGGCTATCCTGAAATGAGAAGAGACAATGAGTAACACGAGTTTTATGGCTATCTCTAACATTACTGTAACAAGGAACTCCCTCTCACTTAGCATGTGCAGACTGGAAAAAGAAGCTGCCAAAATACAGTGAAAGAGAGCGAACATTGATTCCACAAGTTGAGTTCATTAAGAAACTTGTTTAATTTCTTGAATTTGATGAAAGAGTCAATAGTCTTTTCTTGGTTGTCAAATACAATGATGCTGGATAGCAACTTGTTATTAAATACTAGTTCATAAATACTCTAAGAGTGTGTTTTATGAGTAGCTTGTCACGTCATATTCCTATCATGCCTTTAATCTTTATATCAGTTAGCAGATGTTTCGTGTTTTGTTTTTTTCCTCTTTGCAGTTATTTTACACCAGAGCTTACTCCTATTTGGCAAATACACAAAAGACCACATCCTTTTGTAATATTTATTCCTACCAAACAATATCTCCTTTTTTTCCTGTGGAAACTTGATCACTTGTGCACAATTGAAATCTTTATTCTGCTCATCTACCCACACTTCTTTGCCTGGCCAATTTTCCAGGAAACTGAGCCTCAGCCAAACCCAAGAAACAGCAGCAGCAGAAGTCTCTAAAGGTTAAAGCTCCAGACCTGAAGGTGGGCCACAGGCCAGATACAGGGGGAGGAGAGATTTTCTTTCTTTTTTTCTGGGAAGGCCAGGTTTTGAAGCTGTGTCAAAAAAAAGAGAGAAAACAGTTTTCCTGAAACAACTTGATAATTATATTTATCATCATGTTCTCAGAGAACTTATTTGTAATGTCCCTACAACTCCATCTACCTGTGGAATACTCTTCTTTGGTTAGCAACTTTCCATTCTTGCCCTACTTCTAAAGCTGTAATAAATTTCAGCTACTTTTTTTTTTTTTGCAGAGAATGGGAAATTTCTAGTGAAACTAGGTCAGGTACAGAGGAGTGTGCTCAAAGTCCTCAAATCTCCATGACCTCCAAAGCAGAGAAGCATGTAAGAGCACAAACAGAACACTCCAAAAAGACAGCGTACCGAACAGAATACAAGATAACCAGTGTAGCGTTTCCAACATCCCAAAAAGGAGGAATACCAGCGGGACAGAGAGGAGACAGAAAACTGTCAGAAACAGGTTTGGTTTTGCTTTTTGTGCCTCGAACGCTGATGTTTAAGATCAGGGCAAAAACACAAACACACAAGGTGCACTAAGATCCTCCACTTTACTTAGACTATATGTGGTGGAGTAATATCTACCCACGCTAACCTATTAGCCACATCCAACAGAGACGCAACTGATTAATTCTCTGACATGCTGTGATCTCTCCATTACCCATCACATTAGCCTAATTGCTGCTACCTCAGAGGACACATGAACATGTGCTACTTTCTGTTGGCTAACAATTTGTTGAACGATTAGACAGGAAAATATTACATACAAATTACATATTTAACTAGCTTCTGGCACAAACTGAATCTACATTTTATGAAAACAAAAAGCATTCATTATGCTATTCACATATAAATATAAAGTCTCACAATAAATGAATTTAAAGTACACACAGTTTAAAAAAAAGGCGGGGGGACAAGTTTGGAAAATAGCAGCATTTAGATACAATGGACTGACTGCTTTATCTTTACTTACAGTGGACACAATGCGCTAGCACTGCACTCTTAAGCAGTAAATATTAGTTGCTAATATTATGAAGAATTATGGGGAGGTTTTAACACGGAGACTTACCAGAAAAGTTGGCAAGTGATTGCTTGTAATTATGTAACTAATCACAGTATGACTTTTCTGTCTATCTTAGGCAGAGTGCTAGGTTTCAGTGTCTATTTTTGATACTGAAAGCCTAACAGTATTTATGATTAGTGCCTCTAATCCTGTTGTTACTCTAACCAAACAGCTCGAGTTGTCATATCAGTCCTTAATCCTGCAAGAACATTGGGGGGGTTTGGCTCTTGGGACCACTAGAGTCAAGTTAGAACCATAATGCCACCAGTTAAACTAGCATTACCTGACTGGTTGTAAGTCGTAGCTGGCTGTTGCTGGCAGTAACCATGAAAATGACTGCTAAACTCCTAGTCACACTGTCGAGCGGTCAGTGACGCTGGGGGGAAAAAATGTGTAATACCCAACCGGTTGGCAAGCGGTTGCTGGAGGTTGTTTGCTGTTGCTACGTGAAACTGGTAGCAAAGAGGTAAACTATGCTGCACCAAAAACCTCCTTGAGATGGCTTTGGCGGCTAGCAGATTGCCATGGTAACCCTTACTTTGCTGACTTGTCTCCAAATACTCACTAGCTACTCACTAAGTGGTAGTGAAACTGTGAGAACAATTTGCCTTCAAAGTAAAAATCTGTACTCTTTGAAACAGGTTGGTTTCAGTGGTAAAGCACAACTTTTACTTTGGAAGTGAAGATTCCCCGATTCGGGTTTAAGTCGCTCTCTTCATAGCTTCTCTGCTGCTCTGCAAGCACCTGTCTTTGCAGCCAACTCGGTGTCCGCCATGCAACCTGTTTTTGCAGATCTCGATGGAGTAGTTGGGTCTTTTGAGATTCAATTCTGAAAGTCAAAGCTTAAATAGCTAAACTTGGAATAATCTTTTCAATTATGAAGTCAGAAAGCTGTAGAAAAAACATCAAGTAATAAATAAAAAAAACAAAAAAATGGGATTTCCTCAGAATGGCTGTAACATGTCGTCATGTGTGATGCACTAGGACTTTATACCTGACATACCATTGTTTTGTTTTCATGCAGTGAACATTTTATAACATTTGTTTGATTTCCAATACTGCAACTCATAAGAATTCTGATGTTTTTAGATACTGTAACATTATCTGAAAAATTACCGCTGATGTAGGCAAACATGTTGATGCTATACAGTTAGGCCGAACCTCTCTGAGTAACAGGAGGAATCCGAAGAATGGGCGTCAGATGGAGGTGAAGGGTCACGGAAAAGCATGGGTACAGGGTACAGCACGTGTAGGATTAGTGTCGATATGCCATCTGCCTGCACTTACTCGTCTATGAAGGAATACACACGCACAAGCCCGCATGTACACACTCGCATTCTTAGATGCACACATACATTACTCGGATTTCATCTGGCTGAGCCATAAACAAAGACGCTATTCATGCGGTGGGTGAGATTGTATGGTTATTGTAATTCAAACCACTCAGCCTTGTATCTATATGCCAGGGATGTAAGGAAAGTAGCATTGTGAATGAATGAGAGAATTGTGAATTAATACGTTGAAATGATTTAATGTTTTAAGAAATGAAAGACATTAAAATTTCATAAGTTTATTATGATTTTAGCTGCTGCACGTCTTACAAGTTAGTTAATATTCATAGCATGTAGGGGGCACTTCTGGAGGCAGACGAAATGAGAAGTAGCTGGATTTAATAAGAAATTGCATCATATCAATAATGCAGCAGTGCAGTTGTGTACTAAAAGTCCTTTTGTTTTCCCTGCTTAAGCTGAAAACCATTTGACCTTTGCATTTAACTGGAGTAAATAAAACGCCACTGCAGTTCAGTAATTTTTCATTCTGCAACACTGTGTTACTGCTGATTTGATGACAATAGTAACTCTGTAGCCCTCGTTTGACATTGACAAAGATGTTTTTGAGGCATCACAAAGTAATAAAAGCTTTTTATAGCAGGCAGGGTTCCAGCCAATCACGTCAGAACCAGAGGAGATCTGATTTGCATTATATTTGAATGTATGAGGCATGTGAACCAAGAAGTGGACATTATCAAGACACCCTTGTGTGAACAAATTGAAAAGCATTGCTGACATCATCCTCTGGTAATAGACAAAAAATTTCCATTAAAGTGGTTCAATAAGTTTGCATGCATGGGCGTCTCTTTAAAATTACAGATGGGCAATAATATTAAGGCAAAGACATTTCCTTTAGCCTAAATATATTAAAGCATGAAATAAGTTTATCATTAATAGAAGGCAGCCCCGTCCATTAGTATTCCTAGGCTGCATATACTGCATAGAAGTTATTTCCTTTAACTCCTGAAGGGTGACTGCATGTCTAATAAGCTCTGCAGTGATGGATGAAGAAGTCGATTAAGTCTCACTGGACTTGCAACAAGTTCCTGTAAGTTTTGTAGCCTAAGGACTTTTTCTATTTCTAATACCTGATGGTGCAAGAGGGTAAAACAGCGAATTTAAGGTGTGTGCAGATGTAGTGGTATTTGTATTGCTGGAGCAAAGCAGCTGTATGGAATATTTACTCACGTCGAATCCCAACTCACTAAAAAACTGAACTGCAGAGCTTCTTGTTCTGTCTGTCTTAGAATGCTTCACTTTTCATTGGTCATAACACAGTACAGTAAGCACTGGCTCACATCTGTTGACTCATTATATTTCATTTATAGCTGTATCTTAACAATGAATTTGTAGATAAAAGGTGTGATTCACATTGATACTCCTAGTGATACATTGTTATTTTGTCCAAAATAAGGAGTCGATGGTTTACATTCAGTTCTAGACTGCAGCAGTATTCTGTAGTTTGCATGATGACTTGTCTGCAAACATTTGCCGTTTTAATGAATGAGGTGCAGTGAAACTTGAGGAAGGTCAATGCAAACCACTAACGGAAAAATTGGTCTTCCAAATAAAAGTTGAGCATTAGCACCACAATCAATCAACATTTCAAAATGAGCAAACTACGAGCAACTGTAGCAACCTGCTAGCAATCAAAGTAACCACAAGGAAAGGGGAACTACTAGCAACCACCTGCCAACCAGCTGGGGAACACAAACTTTCCCTAATGGCTGGTGGTTTAGAAATGGATTTCATAACAACAGAAACTACTACTTGGGAAATAAGATTTGCCTGTGTGACTGAGACATAACTTAATGGGGCGAGATACACAAATATTCCCCCTCAGTAAATTATTAAAATAAATGTGCAAAAACTGATTTTATAAAGTTTTTAACTGTTTTAGCACCTGTTTACATTAATGAATGTTGATTAGCTGATGTTCTGTATAATTTAGAGAACTCTCATTGATCTGGTTTCCCATGAATGAATAATAATGAATGGGTAAGCAAACATGTGGACAAGCTAACACACATTTTACATATGCTAACCACACGTGCTTTGTGTGAAGGTCATTGTTCAGTCAGAGCAAGGACCTGCTGGACAAAAATCCATATCAACAATATCAGGTTATAACATATTCCTCCCACCTGTCTCCTCTAAGACCCCCAAAGGAGATTTGAGGGCAGAATCGGATATCAGATATACTGAAAACTAGTCTTCACCTGTGGATGGTTTAAAGACTTTCTTTCTGCCTTTCACCTTAATAGGTTTAATTGGTATTTGCTCATTTTAACTTTGCTTTGCTGGGAGATTTTAAATCAAAATACTTGTAACCAATATCGAAACTCTTGCTTCTTTCTGCTTCCTCTGCCGTTCTCCTTTATTAAGCAGAAATGCCATCCCATTTTCTCTGCATTCTTTTGCAGTTTATACATCGAGTTCATCATCTTCACATCTGCCTAGTGAAGCTTGCAGTGTCAAATAAATCAAAACCATGCTTTGGTGGCTTTGGCCTAAAAACCGAATCAAGTTTCAGTCAGATAATTAATGCCATCAACTTTAGAGCTTAACAGTCAGCCGCTTGAATTGCTTTAACTTTAAATCTGACCTTGCTGACACAACTTTGAAGTCAAGCCGACTCCTGTCACGCATGTCACTTTTTCAGGGGCTGTTCTCTCTGCCTTCATTCTTACTTTCTTCTGTTTTTGAGAGCTGAAATATATGAAGTCACACTCATGAACATTTTACATACAGCTCAGCTCACAGCACTGCCAATCTGTATTACATTTGCATTGAGAAATAATACTAAAAAGTGCTAACTTCTTCTTTAAAAAAAAAAAATTGAAGCTATCTCAGTGGTGTTTAAAATTATGCACAGCTATGTCTTTTTTAGTCTTGAGCATGTTCGTACTTGTACATATATCATTCACATATCTCTGGAACCGTATGTTACTCATAGTTTGACTTTTTTATCTATTGATCTGACAAATATGATCTGTATAGAGGATAAAATCAGTATGGGCAACGTGCCGCTGACCTCATTTCCATCTGCCTCATTCATTTCCTGTGGTACTCCAAACCACATATGTTATCAGTTTATCTTCTATGATACACTCTAAAGGCTTTATAGGTCCTTCATAGTATCCACTTATCTTCAAGTCCTGGGAAAGGCCATCTTGTAAGAATTCTGGTAGTCTGCTTTGAGCTGTCTGAAACCTTTACGCATCTGCTTGTCTCATTTGTTTAATAGAACAAAGCTGTGATAGTGAAGCTTGATTTGTGGGCTGTAGACAGCTTTTGATTTTCCTGCTGTCGGGGCATCCAGAGAAGGATATTGGTAACAGATCACACGTAGGAGACATCCAAACTGTAGTACAAGCATAGCTGATGAGCAGGGATATGTCTTCTCTGTGGTTGGTGCAGCTGTATTCTGTTTTTTTCTTTCTCTCTACTTAACAGTGGAATATATAATGCGCTGCAGTACAAGGACTATATTGAGGGCTATAGCTGCAAAGTAATTTCACAGGAAAATGGTTGAACAGGAAAATACCTTCTGCCTTTGTGGTTTGTAGACTTTGCAAGCCAAATATCTCCTGCACCTGTGTTCTAGTGTTAAAGGTATAGATACAGGATGTTAAGGCAGACCTGAATGGACTGAAATAGACTTCAGTGGCAACATGTAAATGAAATATAAGATACAATCTTTGTCCTATTATTCGCTGGTATTATTGTGCATTATCTCATTCTAATGCCTTGGCTTGTTTTAGCAACATGATGCAAAGACAGGTGTATGACTAATTACCTTAAATTAGACCCTGTAACTTAATACAAGGTAGCTGTCATAAATGTTGTTAATGCTTGCTCTTTTTGTATATGAACTGCAATTAACGATACAAAGAGGCTCCTTTGATAGAATCTCCTTTGCCAACTTCTTGTGATTTTTCTTCAGCTTATGAAGATGGAGGACAAGTTTGACTTCAGCAGCATGTTCTTGCAATGTGGGCGTATTTTTAGGTCTTTGCAAAAGATAAACGCATAAACTAATGCTGTTGTCTGACTTTAATAGGGTTACATAATGAAATTGCTGCTTTAATGAGGTTAAGTAATGTCACTGACAGACAGCCTACACTGTGGAGGAAAACAGTTGTTAGAGTTGTTTTGTGGATCCTGGAAATGATTTTGTGATGCAAATAGTTATTAGATATGATCTTGTGCAAAGAGAACTGTGTATGTAGCCTATAAAAAGTATTTTTTTACTTTACTTTATTTTACCATAGTTTTACCATAGTTGATGGAGTACACCCGTAAAATGTAACTTGTGTGTACTGTTTGCTTTTCAGTATTTCCTTATGTTCCCTGGAAGTGATGATAATGTAATTTGCAGTTACTGCTTTTCCTAAAAGTATTGTTACTTTAGGCAGAAAATACTTTACTCTATATAACTTTGGTTATGTGTTGTAAGCTCTATGGATATGATAAAAGGTATTCAGCAGCAACAGCAGTGACAGGTATTCTT
Source organism: Mchenga conophoros (assembly GCF_057382185.1). NCBI lineage: Eukaryota > Metazoa > Chordata > Actinopteri > Cichliformes > Cichlidae > Mchenga > Mchenga conophoros. The sequence continues at coordinate 49,270,865 of NC_140532.1, forward strand.
AAAATTAAATGGCAGGGCGTAGTGTATGCCTTTGTGGGAATTTACTGTTAGTGGCATGACATGTTTTTAAATGGCCCTGAGCTTGTGGTAAGCAGACATGCTACTGTCCCTGCTCGTCCATATTTTCCACCCCTATAGCTCCGTTCTATACTTTATTAAAACCTGTGATTGATATCTCAGTTCTAACAAAAACTACAGTGTTTATACATTTTCAGACTAATTTTATACTATTATTAAAGATAATAGCTTAAAATCCGTAGGTAACTTTTCCAGCAATCGGATGCATTGCATCTAACATACGGTTGTTTTTTAACCATTAAATCGCCCTTGCTTTGTAATTCACCAATTTAGGTTCCTTGTGGTAATTTCAGTCTATCATTTATCCTGTCTAATTTCTCATATTACTCACCCAACGTTAATTTGACAAGTAAATAAAAATTAATGAAGAAGTTTCCCATTTCCCTCTAGTTAACTGGCATATTAATATTTATGAGGGTTATGCAGTCACAGTTGGTGGTTTTTATTATATAGTTGCTTTTGAATGTGGGACAGTGCAAGAAATACCTGTTGTGTAACAGTGGAATAGTGACATTTATTGCATTATTGAACCTTGCAGCAGGAAAAACATTAGTAACTCTTTGCCCCTTAAAAAAACTAGAACCAGAAATGGTGAAGAATAAATACATAAGGTCAAATTAATGGATACATATGGTACTCTAGAAAGGCAGACCCGTTGTAGGTCTCCAGCTAAGCTCCAGCTGAGTTTGATTTGCTGTAAAAGGTTAGCCAGGCTGGAGAACACTAATTATTGTCTACAAAGTCAGTTGAACAACAAGACAAATAATGAATTACCTGTTGCACCAAAAACAGATGGCAGCTTGACTTCACTCTTAAGCTTTTATCTGAAGCAGTTGATTCTTCTCACCAGCTTTGAATGATTCCTTCGTGTTATGCAGTGATTCTGAGAAAGTATTTCAATATTTTATTACCGTAGTAGTGGTATTGATATTATTATCAGTAGTAGTATTTAGATTTTAAATATTTTGTTTATATTAAGTTTGAAATATTATTTTTTTCCTATTTTATTTCATCCTCAAAGCTTTTATATCATACCCTCATCTGACACTTAATTATAACAAATTCAACTATGTCATTGCATTTAGCTATGTAGATGTGGTCAAGACGACCTGGTGAAGTTCAAACTGGGCATTAGGATGGGTAATTTAAGTGACTCTGAACATGGTGGTGTTGTTGGTGATGTGAGCAGGTTATATGTACAGAAGGCTCTGCATATTTCAGAAACTGGTGATCTACTGGGATTTTCCAGCACAACAATCTTTAGGATTTACAGAGAATGGTTCAAAACAGAGAAAATATCCAGTAAGCAGCAGTTCTCTGGGTGAAAATGCCTTGCTGGTGCTAGAGGTTGGAGGAGAATGGCCCGACTACTGAAGAGGTATGCAGGAGAGCATCTCTGAGAAGGCACTGAATCGGGAAGCAGAAGACCACATTGTTGCACCTTGTTGAATCCATGCCATTAAAAATTGAGACAATGTAGCTGTTTTCAGAAAAAGAAATCTCACTGCACCTTACCTAGTACGAATCCTAAAAGACTGGTACTATGATAGCACTTGTGTGGTGATTATTAGGCTGGTAAAGTCACAGATATTTGCTCGCTCCTTTTAATTTACTGAAGAAGCCAGAGGTAATTAATGAGACAGCCAATGGTAAGGGGCACAGAGAGGACATTCACCCTATAACCTCAATAAAAACAAACATGGCACATCAGCAGGAGTAAGCTGTTGGGTTTATGACCAACAAATCAATGTCACATGTGGAAGGTAATAGCTGCAGTTTTTACAGGCTGATCTGACCAGCAGGACCAACTGAAATTTCTGTACTCTCTTCCATTAAATGGAAAAAAGGCCGCAGTCAGTGTTCTTGTATTTGCTTGCAGTCTCAGAAAACACATGAAATTAGATTTCAGTTGGAGGACACTGTTGGACGCAGCCTCAGAAAAAGCCTGAGCTGCTGCTTACAAGCCTGAGCCTCCTGCTGTTGCTTTGCTCATATGGATTTCTCGGAGTCACTTTTGTCCCATATGTGTGTGCGTGGCTTTTTGTTTGGGAATAAAAGATAATTGGTTTTGTGTCATTGCACCGATTCCAAAAGTGACCTCATTCCACTTAACAACAATGTAAAAATGCACAAAACACCCCGAAATAGGTTGGGTTTTTGTCTCGTGCTGGGTTGGGCCTGGCAAACGTGCTCTTTGCTGGGTAAATATTACTCTGCCTGCGGTTGGGTTTGTCTGCAGCAAACAACAGGCCACCAGGGAGGATGCATGGAAAGTGTGGCTGCGGCTTAAAATGGAGGAGAGGAGTATGTGGTGTTGTGGTTTTACGTTATAGAAAGGCTTAACAGGCCCTTGTCTTTTTTTCTGGGTTTTTTTAAATGTGACACGCATTTTTTTTTTTTAAATCTCTCCTCAAATGCACACTGTTTATCTAAATCGTCTCTCATTTCCCTCAAACTAAAACAATGTTTACGAAAGGAACCTCTTGAAAAACCTTTTAATCCTGATATATTGAAGCTAGTCATATTGTCTTGCTGACAGCCACATCAGTCGAGTCCATTCCTTTATTTCCCTCTCTTTTGAACATCTTTATAGCCTCCTTCAAAGCGCTTCATCTGGGGCCTCAGGTAGGGTTTCAACTTCCTGATTGTCACAGTTATGGCTCATTAAAAAGTCCCCTTTTCTCTCTGCGAGCAGGAAGGAAACTGACTCTCTCTCTGATCATGTTAATGTGCACAAGTCCTGAGTACTGACGTTGTCACTTCTGCACATCTTGTCTGCGTTAGCATTAACCCACAAAGGGGTCACTTTAATGACTGTCAGATGCTGCACTGTGCCATTGATGTCCAACTTGTTAATGAACACAAGAAGTCACTGAATCAGTTGGAAAGGACGAGGTAATCTGAAAAGAATATTCAACCACATAATAATTACTGGCACTAGTCTGTCATTCTGTAAGAAATACCTTATTTAAGCACCTGGATGCTAGTTGGTAAGTTTACTAAACTGCATGAATTTATGGTGCAGTATCATTTGTGAAGCCAGTGTCATGGTCCTGGGGCTTGGATCCAGAGTTTTGAGTTTTTGGATTTCTTTACTACTTAGTGTGTTCTGTTGGTTTTCATTGTTCTTAGGTTTTCTGATTGAGTTATATATTTATTTATTTGCCTCTTCTCAAGTCTCTTACTGCTGGTGTTTGTTATTTGTTGAGTTCTGATATAGTACTCTGCAAAGGTCTTGAGCCACGCCTTGTTTCTTTACATTTCGCTGCCAGGAAATCAGACTTTTTTTTCTTTTCTTTCTTTTTTTTAAGCGGTCTTGAGCAATAGTTCACCAAATGTTCTCTTGTTGAAATATTTAACACTGACCTATGAATCATACAAGCATAAAACTGCCACCTAATTCAAGAGATTCACCAGTGTTGTGTCTACACATAACAGTCAACGTGACAAAGAAGCAAAGTAAATTCTGCCTTTAGGCACTTTGTGATAAACAGTCTGTTGCAAAAACACATACTTTGTTTCAATTTCTTTAGGTGAATCTACAAAAAAATGCCAAATATAACACAATTTGACAGGCATGAAACTGTTTATCTGCACCGAGAAAGTGATTTTTAAAACACTATTATCTGAAAACCTGTAATATATCAGCATGGTGTCATTATAAATTTTAGGAAATTGAACAAGTAGAGGAAAAACGAAGTGTTAGGCTTTAAAAACTATCTGCAGCAGATGAACAGTATCTGAAAGTCATGTCCTTAAGAAATAAGAAAGCAAAATCAGCAAAGACCTGACACAGGACCTGAGAGATGCATTATGTGTCTTGTTACACTGATCAGGCATACCATTCTGACAACTGACAGATGAATTGAAGAACACTGATTATCTCTTTGTCATAGGACATGTTAGCAGATGGTATATATTAAGGACCGAGTGAACATTTTGTCCTTAGAATTGATGTGTTAGAAGCAGGGAAAAGGGCAAGGATAAGGATTTGAGTGTCTGACAAGGGCCAAATCATGATAGCTAGAGAACTGGGTCAGAGCATCACCAAATCTGAGCTTTCGCAGGGTGTTCCCAATCTGTAGTGGATCAAAAGTTGTCCAAGGAAGGAACAGTCGCGAACCAGCGATACAGTCATAGGTGGTCAAGGCTCAATGATCCACAGCGGGAGCAGAGGCTAGCATGTGTGGTCTGATCCAGAAGATGAGTTACTGTAGCTCAAATTGCTGAAACAGGTCGTGCTGGTTCTGATGGAAAGGCGTCAGAATACACAAAGCCAAAGACCTGTCAGGGTGCTCATGCTGACTTCTGTTTACTGCCATATGCACTAACAATGGGCACCAAAGAGCAATGGAAGAAGATGGCCTGGTCTGATGACTCACGTTTGTTTCACATCATGTGGACGGTCAGGTGCCTCTTTTAGCCGGGGAACACCTAGCACCAGGATGTGCTATGGGAAGAAAGCCGATGGAGGCAGTGTGATGCTTTGGGGACTGTTATGCTGGGATCCTGTCATCCATGTGGATGTCACTTTGACACGTACCACCTACCTAATCATGGTTTCACACCATGGGCACCATTTCATTGGAGACTGTATTCTTTGATGGCTGTGGCCTCTTTCAGCAGGATAGCGTGCCCTGCCAAAAAGTTAAAACTTGCAGGACAAAGGATCTGTCTGAAACATCGTGGTGCCAGATACTGGAGTTGATTCCTCGATGGGTCAGGGCTGTTTTGGCAGCAAAAGGGGGACCAACACATATTAGCCAGGTGGTGTAATTTAAGTTAGTTTACCCATGTTAGTATTTTCACATTCAGTTTCCTCTTTGCAGTTCAAGTCATGTTTCTTCCCTGTTTTATATTGATATACTTTTTCCCTTCTAGTCTTAGTTTTAATACTTCTGTCCCAATTTAGCTTCAACTTCCACTTTGTTAAAGCTATCTGTGCTAAGTTGCTTCAGTGTTTCCTTCTCAGTTCCTCCCTCTGACTTGTTCGGAGTTTATGCCTTGTTCCGTTGTGTTTCCTAATTATGGTAAATGGAACAGTTCTTATAAAGTGTTTTTCTACTCCACTGAAACACTCATAGTGCTTTATACAACATACAACATTCACACAAGTACTTTTTTTTCTATGCTTAAGATTCACACACAGAGCAACTTAGGGTTAGTATCTTCCCCAAGGATATTTGGCATGCAGAGTGTCAGGGATCAACACTAGCATCCCCAGGCTTCTACCTTTCTACCTATAAAACCCGGAGAGCAGTCAAATGGTGGAAGTGGAAGCTAAATTGGTTAGTCATTCATATGTATATTAGGCTGTTAAGTAGGAATTCTGGAGGGAGGGGAGTGGGGTGTGTGATTGAGGGGGTGGGGGAGCTGCTAAAAGCTGTGAACTTCCTTTTGTGTTTCATCTTGATGCATTCTCAATCATCCAGGGAAATAAATCTCCAAAAGTCACCAACTTGGAGTGTTTCAGTTTGCCATCTTAGGGAGAAATCAACACACATGGGTGTATTTCCTTTGTTGCTGAGATTTATTGATAAAAACAGTACAAAAAAACCAACCATTTGTACACATATTTACAAATAATAATAAAAAGTGAGTGAGTACATTTCAACATTATACCAGTGGTCTGATTGATGCCACAATGGAGCAAATCGAGCAACCGGACCTCCTCTCCAAGGAAAGAAAATTCATCGCCCTGAAGAATCCTCTGGTGTACGGACCTCCTCTCCAAGGAAAGAAAATGCAGAGAAGACTCACCACTCAGCAGGCCTTGGAAATGATCCTGACGGAAGTCGACCCTTGTGACTCGGATGGAGAAGACCTAGCAGTTCAGCCGGATTCGGACTCAGAGCTGTCTGATCAGTCTTCCGGTTAGTTTCATTTCATGTTATTTCCTTTTTCATTTCAAACAAGTAAGTGGATGTAGTTAGTAAGTAAGATATTTCAGACATTATTCTGATACAGAGGAGGAGATACTGGAATTATAATTAGTATCTATGCATGCATTTGTGATTTTGTTTGACCTTCCCATTTTGCTCACAATTTGAATTTGTTCACACTGCAGATGAGGAGACTGCTTCTCCACCGAAAAAGAGACCTTGTTTGGGGACTGAGACAGCGAAAGATGGCACAGTGTGGCGTGAAGAACAGGTGGGGACCTGTCTCCCTTTCACCCCAATAGAAGCGTACGCTGCAGATGGAGAGCCAACGGCTAAGGCCAGGAGAAGTATCTCGAGTCGCCTTCAGAGCTTCCTGTGTTTCATCACTCTTGACATGCTTCATAGCATTCAAGAATGGACTATTCAACATGCACAGCAAATGGAGCATGTTCATTGGTTCATGGACCTCCCTGAACTAATGGCATTTATTGCAATTGTCATCTTGCGGGGGGTTTACAGGCTTCCATCTGTAAATGACTGCTGGATAGATAATTGGAACCCACAGATAATTTGAACTATGGCACGAAACCGCTTCCAAGACATCATGCAACACCTACGCTTTGATGACAAGTCCACCCGCTGTGATCGAGCAAAGACTGACAAGTTTGCTGCAATTTCCAGTGTGTGGGGATCATTTGTCACCAACTGCATCACGTGCTACAACCCTGGTCTACATATCACCATTGATGAACAGCTTTTCCCATCAAAGACTCGGTGCTGTTTCCTGCAGTATATTGCAAGTAAACCTGACAAGTTTGGGATCAAGTTTTGGGTGGCTTGCGACCTAAAATCCAAGTACATTTGCAATGTCTTCCCATATCTTGGCAAGGACCCCAATCGTCCCACTCGGGAGAGACTTTCTGAAAATGTAGTAATGAGGCTGATGGAACCATTCCTAGACAAGGGCAGAAATGTTACCACGGACAATTTTTTCACATCGCTTTCACTGGCACAAAAACTTCTTAGACGGAAAACCACCATCCTTGGCACAGTCAACAGGATTCGCAGGGAAATTCCTCAATCCACTAGACAGACAGATCGCAATGTATTCACCACTCAGGTATGTTGCAGGTCTTTTGTGGTTCTATGTTTATGTGTTTCATTGTGTGTAAAAGGGCTATGAAAATAACAATTTATCTTATTTCTTAGGTGTTTTCAACCTCTGCTGCCACGCTGACGGCGTATGCGGCCAAACGGAAGAAGACAGTCTATATTCTTAGCAGCATGCACAGCGTGGTTCAGACTGATAACACCACCAAAAGGAAGCCAAACACTGTCACCCTTTACAACAAAACAAAGTGTGGCGTGGATGTGATGGACCAGATGGTTCGGGAGTACACTGTCCGCAAAGGAACACGGCGCTGGCCAGTCGCCGTGTTTTATAACATGATTGACATGGCAGCACTGAATGCACATGTGCTGTATCAAGCATGCACCGGGACGAAGGAAAGACGGGTGGACTTCCTGGTGGCGCTTGCAACAGAGTTGGCTCACTCTCATGTAGCTGCGAAGAAGGCAAGAAAAGATCAGTTGCTTCGGGCAGAACCCTCCACACCGAGCCCTGGAAAAAGAGCCACGTGTCAGGTCAAACACAAATGCAAGAAAAATCAGGCCACTGTGCGATGTGTTCACTGCTACAGGTACACATGTGGTAAATGCAGACGACAGATACCGTGGCAGTGCCAGGATTGTGAGTGATTGCTGAAAATGTTGAAATGTACTCACTCACTTTTTATCATTATTTGTAAATATGTGTACAAATGGTTGGTTTTTTGTACTGTTTTCATCAATAAATGTCAGCAACAAAGGACATACAAAGGACATGTGTTGATTTCTCCCTAAGATGGCAAACTGAAACACTCCACTCCCAAACCCCCTCAATCACTCACCCCCACTCCCCTCCCTCCAGAATTCCTAGGTAACGACCTAATATACATATGAATGACTCCAGCATTTGACTGCTCTCCGGCTTTTAAAGGTAGAAACGCAAAATGATGACTCCGCGGGGGTCTAAGGTAGAAAACCAAAATGACTGCTCTCCGGGGGTCTAAGTGTCAAACCATCAACCTTCCAATTAGCAGATGACCTGCTCTACCACTCCAAAGTTCTGTGTTGTCAGATGCAGATGATTGGGTTAGGATTAGTCTCCTTTTGTTACTTCCTGTTAGACTTTGAAGTCTGGTTTTCCATTATGGTTTGCGTTAGTTCTACCTTGTGATAATCCTTGTTTTGTTTTTTTTAAGTGTGCTCACCTGTGTTCCTCTCTCCTGTTTCCCATCTGTAATCAGTCTATGATTAAACAGCTCAGTCTTCAGCTGTGCTCTGCCATGGTGTTTATGGTAAGCACTTTGTGTCTGCTTTCATGTCTCCGAGTAACCTTTTCTTATGGGAGTTTGCTTCCTGCCTCCGTCCATTTGGGCCGTCTCACAACATAACCTATGACACTAAAAATGAGAAGAAATGATATATAAATGGTAAAACTACAAGAGTCTAATAACCAAAGCCCTTTATAGTTTACAGTGGAAATCTGTTTTTTGCTGGTATTTTAATTGAATAATAAATGTATTATTAGTCATTTCTGCTAGTTCAGAAAAAAGTCAAGGAGCCCTTAAATGCCCAGCAGAGCTGAAGAGAACATTAAAACCTATCTGAAATGTGCCGTAGACATGAAATTGAATATTGTCAGATTGTTTACACTGAAGTTTAGATGATATTATATGCAATTTTCATCTGCAAACTAAAATCTGTAACTCTGGAATAATTACTGTAAATGTGTTGGATTTTCACCTTTTCAATAAGTGAATGGGTATATTAAAGTACCACACAGGTACTTATATACTATAAAACATTACATTTGTAATCTGGTCAAATGAAATTTAATTGATTGGTATACATTTAGTTTACACCAAGCATATTTTATGATTAATTATTTGAGTGAATAAACTTGAAATTTTTCAGCGGCATTTTACTCAAAATGATTGTTTCATGTTTAGGAGGGCAAATAACCCTTTGTTGTTGTTGTTGTTGTTTTGGGGTTTTTTAGTGGGATAATTCAACTCATTCTCAAAGGAAGAAAGACACATACAGATCCTCTAATGGCCAGCCTGTGTGTCATAGTGACTACATCCATCCTTTATATACAGTCTATGACTAGAACAGCTGACTAATTTGTGTAGTCTGGGCAGGGAAGTGAACTGATATCATCATTAAGCACTAATACTGATCAACAGATTTCACAAAAAAAGCTTTGAGCATTCATCTGGACTGTGTCAAAAAACATTACCTGCTAAAAAATAACTAACATTTATAAACCAAAAGCAGTAAATGTTGTTTTGTGTGGTCTAAAAATTGCTTCTGTTCTTTATTTTCCACAGGGAGCCATTTTTTTACGTGGAAACAAAGTTACAGAGCATCCAAGCAGCGGCGACGAAGGGGGAAAATTTCTTTTCGAGGTCATTCCAGGTAGGATGAGATTACAGCAATTTAATCACTGCTGTTTTTACTGAGGACAGAATGGTGAAAGCAATCTTTACTTGGCAGCAGAAGGAACAAAACCATGAGGTTAACTGTTTGCTTGCCTTCTACTGGGGATTTGTTAAGGGATCACAGTGAGGTCTGTACCTCGTCTGTCTGTTTTTACATAACATTATGGGCTTTACTTCATGATCCGTTTTTACTGTTAAACTTTTTTAATATACAGATTTCCATTTTATTTTTTTTTCTTTATTTTGGCTTGAATGCAACAAAAGAGAGCATTTAAAAAAAAAGGCAACAACCATGGATTATTAGACTGTTAATGCTGTATGTGCCGAGGATGCCCAGTAGAACAATAACAGGAATAAATGTGACGTTTTGTATGTTTTCCTATATAACTATTTTTTTTTCTTATCTAGATGACAGTCATTTACACATATCGTTACAATTCAAACTCGTACAACATGTGAAAACGTGGTTAAGCACAGCATGAAGGAAATGTGGGATATTTTCCCAGGCTGGAATGTGAGCTTATGGAATAGATATTTAAAAGGCACGTTCACAGGGGGAAAACAGACGCAGCTGTTAAAAGATACAGTAGCAGAGTGCATCAACAGCCCCAGTTGATCTTAAAAACCCAGTAGAAAACACCGGATGTATGCTATAAGCACTCATACTTTATTTGTGTTAGTCTTTTCCCTGGTGTGTATCCAGTTGAGTGTCCCTCAGAGGAAACCAAAGTATAATTGCCAAGACTTTTTTTCTCACTGAACACACACGCAAACCAAGCAGATAGTGGTACAAGTATTGGGGTAATAGGGGTCAATATGTGTGTGTTACAGGGTGTTTGAAAAAATCTCGATGGTGTTCTTGTCGTTTCATTGCTGGCTGTCTAACACTTTCAACGTCAGACGAGGATTAAGCGCTCCCTGCAGAGATCAGCTCATTTGCTACTCTTTCATTCAGTATTCACATTTCAGTTGGAGAAGTGAACTTTTGAATAATACTACTGTTTTGCAACCGTGCAACAATTTCATTTGATTCTGCGTTTCACGTTGTATTTGCTGTTTCTTGAATAGTATGATGCAACAGGAGTGAAACAAAAAGGATTTCTCAATATAAAGCCACAGTGAGCATCTAAAAGTTTGCTCACAATGTAATTTGATGCTATTTGCATTCAGCGAGCACGCAGATATAAGCTGGGAGACTTGTTGAGGCACACTGAGAGTGGACTTAAGCCGGTAATTCACACAGCAGCTAGCGTGAGACTTTTCAAACTTCTGCAAAAGGCTAACTGAAACTGGGCTTGGAGGAGGGCACAGTGACTCAGTGAGACATGTAAGGGAAGTCTTACATCTTACCTCAGCACAAATTTCCTATCTGATCATCAGGCATGAGAATATGGGGCTTACACTCCCTGCATGGGAAGGGTTTTGATTGTAGAAGCCAGGCGAGAGGCAAACAAGCAGAGGTCGTCTTAAGTGTGGGTGACTTCAGCAGCATGGTGTCAAACAGATGAAGAACTGAAAGTGTGCATAAAGGGCTGGTGCAAGATTCATTTTCTTTTTTTCTTTTTTTTTGATAATGCTACAATTATCAAAAAAATTATTATCTTTCTTTTCTTCTGGACACACAAGTTCAAGTCTCTTAAAAACAGCTTTAGCATCGGCTTCAGTTAAAAACATAAACCTGTCTTTCTAAATCCGGGGTGCATTTCAGCTGTGAAAAAATGTGAAATGAAAGTTTTGTGTATCACACTTCACTATTGCTGGTTCGACACCGGTTTTCAGCATTAGACAAATTAGCTTATTGTCACTTCTAGCCGAGAACTGCTAAAAATCAGAAACCAATTCGATTGCTTCGACAACTTTTAAGTCCACGCGGGCCAAAGCTGCCGTATTTTATTGTTTTCATTTTAGGCACCGTTAAGAAGAAGAACAGTTACTGGTTATGCGTTTAAACATATAATTTTCTTTTTAGAAAATATGTGGTACATTTCTTCCAGTCTTTACCTCTACGGTTATTTTTTCCAATGGGAGTACACCTTAATACAATCTTTACAACTTCTGGAAGAAGGAAAAGGATTTTTTTTAATTCCAGTGTGTATTCTCTCTACTTGTACAGCTGCCATGTAATACTAAATCATCATAAGCTACATATCGTTTACTTCTGTTGGGAAGTGAGGCTTTTATAAAGCTGTTTGTTTCATTTGTGGTGCTAAGTGATGAGAAATGCGTTTCGATATCTTTCAGGGCTCGCCGAGTTTCAGTCTTGATACGATGTTGATTGTTTCAGTACTGCTGGAATGACTTAAAGACTGCAGGGAAAAGGTTCCAGTGTTTACAGTACGTATTAAAGGTTTTACAGCCAACTACATCAGTGAAAAGGTAGCAGTGAGCTCAAGTGTATTTTCATTATGTATCTGGCAGTGATTGTACAGTACTGTACAAAAGAACGTGCTGATCGTCATTGTTGTGATAGATTAAAGTGTGAGAGGCAAGATAAACTTAAATTGTGTTCAACTGTAAATTCAGGGGTTGTTAATTTAAGTACTAACTTCATTGTGCTGTATCTCTAAAGTGTGCTGCCAGCACAAATACAAAAGTGGGAAGTGAAAAGACTAAGTAATGTCACCTAGTGGTGTGCAATACTGCAAATTTTGCTATTGATCTGATACATACAGGGACAGTGTTGCTGAAATCTCTGACTATGACTTTCAACTTCTGTTTTTTAAATGTGCTCACCTCTCACTCACCTCTGTTACTCATACAGCAGTATCTCCTGTTGTAGCTAACATTTCCATCAGTAGCTAAAAAGCCTGCTAGGTTTTCTGGACAGCTGTGAAATTGAGATATTTATAGCAATGTATGTAGGAATTCAACCTTTTACAAAACAATGAACAACCCTTTTTCCAGGATAAGCTAAAGTAGCCACCATATAGATAAATAAGAGTCGCATAAATCTTTTTACCTAAATCTCCTCAACAAACAAGCATATTTCTCAAAATGTCAGACTCTTATTGTGAATTCTGTTCTTAATGTAATCTGTATAATTAGGCTTAAGCCTCCATCGCACAGGCCTGAGACCCACACTAGGAACCTTTGGTAGCTCGGGAAAAATGTGCATTTCCCAACCTGCTGGTTAGTCGCTGGATTTTACTGGCTGTTGTTGGGTCAAATAGTTGCAAGAGGTGAACGCTTTCAAAGACGCAACTTTTACTTTGATTGACCACAGAAATTTCCTAGCGATCAAAGCAATCACAGTTTTTCTGTTTGTTTGTTTTTTATTTGTTCTTTGACACCAATTTTACCCAGTGACTCCTGAAACCTACTGAAACCACTCGCCAACCTGTTGGTCAAACACATTCTTCCCCAGTGATTGGTGGTTAGCGCTGACCAGTCGCTTGGCCTGCATGACTGGGGCTTTAGCAGTCAATTTCATAGTGACTAATACAAATTTTGTCCCTAGCTGCTGTATTTGTCAGGTAGTTGCCAACTGGTCTCCAGGTCAGTGTGACTGGGGCCTCTGATTTATACATGGAGCCTTACTTCACTGCTGTGACATCAGTGTCCCTGTCGTCTTTAAACTATTAAAGTCAGATTTGCTGTGGACCAGCACCAGACCAGAACATGCGGATTAAATTGTGACTTTACTTGCTCACAATAAGGGTCTTTCAATTTGGATGCAACCGCCTGGCAGAGGGTTTTCGGCATTCTACTACAAAACAGTTTTTCCCATCCGGCGTCATCCACTGCAGCCTCGTACTGATGGAAAACAAGAACATGGCTTGTTATGAGGAAGCCAATAAAGAAGTCTCAGAGAAGCAGAAAGAGCAAATGAAAGGGGAAAAACAACACATTTATTCCACTGGTCTAAATGCGGCCCTGCAGTTTGAACACAGCATACAGACAGAATTTGGCAGACAGACAGGAAGTGATGAGAGGGGTGTATTCAAAATGAGGTGAAAGTCAGAGCTCTACAGAGATGCTTGTTGTCTGTAAGCGTGGTGATGAGGTTTAAATTTGAGCAGTGTGACAACAAGGGGCTTGAACAGAAGCATCCCGCATCAATACAGGGAGGGGAGGCTCTCTGTATTTTTAGCTTTTCTGGAAAGTTTTACTTAGTTACTCTGTCTCAGAGGAACTGGGAAAAAAGTTGCAAAACAGTTCAGGAAAAAAAAATCTCAGACTTTTATTCACCTGTGCTGAGCACTCTGTGATGTTTTTCAGCTCTTAGCTTTCCCTCCACATCTGGCTGATGTGTGTGTGTGTGCTAAACTTGAAGAGGTGAGAAAGAAAGGAGAAGGGGAGGGGGCTTACGAGGTGAGTGCACCAAATTGAAAACAATATTTAGACTGTCTTCATTTTCAGCTGTTTGACAGGGAAACGCAGGTACAGACACAGCGGACCTTTTGTTTTCCAAACTTTAAACACCAGCCACGGCGCTGACACGTCACAACATGTGCAAACTCTCACGGGCCCAAGCTAGGGAGAAGAAGAGTAACAACAAAGTGAATGTGCTGGACACTTTTAAACTGTATGAATAATGTTGTGACAGATGTGTGCCTGTGGATCCTCCTCCCAACTGGAGCATCTTGGAGGTGCTATAGCTCTCATAGACAGAAAGTGTTGTCTAGATATGTAGGCCATACATCGGAAACGCATATCAGAACGTCCTGGTGACAAGGATCGCTCTGCAGTTCTATTTCCCGCAGTGCTCTTAAATCCTCTCAAGAATGTCAGATATCATCATCATAATATTTCTGCATGGCATGACAGAGCTCAGAACAATGCAGTGAGCAAGCAGAGCGGCAAATTACGACTATCTTAACAAAAAAGGCATCCGCTGCTCGTTCATTCTACACATCTAAGCTGCTGCTAAATGTCACTTCCCTGTCACCCAACTGTGATTAATTATCTGAGCAGGAAAGACTGCCTGCTGTGGTTTTCATGGAGAAAACGCATGCAGCTTCCAAAACGCACAAAGCTCCAGCAAGAGTTCAGAGTGTGTCACTTTGTCTGCGTTTGCCCCCAGGCTCAGTCTTCGGCTCTGTCACCGAGCAAACCGCTGCTTTTTAATTAAGGGAACAGTGCCCTGCTCGTTTACAGAGACTGCCACTCCTTCATTCATGAGAGAAACTCCTCACGTTGTTGTGGACAGCCTCGAGCTTAAATGCTACTGACTGAGTCAACTGAAAAGCTGACAAACTGTTGCATAAGTTAATAAGCAATTAATCTCTCAGCATTTTCTCACAGTGAATGTGTTTTAATGTTTTTCTGGGTTTGAGTAAATCTACAGCTTTGGGGCCTTTTTGTTTTTAAAGAAAGGGTATAGCGCCCTCGTGTGGTTTTCTTAGACATTGCAATGCCAGTAAAATGTCAAATGAACTTTTAAAATCTGTGAAACTATAAAAATTAGACTTTTTGGTTTCATTATAACACAGAAAATTTGCAAATATATAAAAAAAAAAAAATCAGCTCCAGACGTTTTTAGCCTTTGTGCTGCGAGTTAAGATGACCTCTTGTCCTTTTCAAATATTGTTTGAAATAATGTGCAAGTTTAGTGCAAATATGACTTTTATTTAACCTTTGCCTTAGTTTTACATATCTTCTTTTAGTGGGAAGCATATTTTAATGTACTTTTTTCGTATAGTATTTGCCAACACTCTGCAACTAAAAGTAACTTGGTAGAGAAGAGCTTCTAAAAAAAAGTCCAGATGCTTGTGTTAAATTATCCTCAGTGATAATTATTTAATATATTTCATGTAAATAATTAATTTTCATTTTAGAGCTAGTGGGGATTATAATTGAATCCTGCTCTTGTGATTGCTTCCCATCTGTGTCTGATCAACAGCTCTGGGGAGGGCACCTTGAAGACCCGTGGGTATCATCTGTCACTGAGGTGGACGCTTGCTCCGATAATCATGCTGATGTAATTGTATTCACATGCGTTAGGAAGCTAAGAGTCCCAGAGAGCTCGAAACTTGAAACTGAGACTATTCGTATCATTGTTTTTGTTTGAGTGAATGACGTGCAAACTGGCCATGCTGCATAATACTAAAGGAATCCCTAATACTTTGCGTCGGCCTTCTTATTAAATAACTTGAACTAGTAATGACTGAATGTCGGGCTAATAGTACTGATAACTATTGGAGGCTGAAGACAGACATGCAATTTCAAGACCATGGACCACTGTGCCGTCTTTCATGAGAAAGTGTGGGCTAAATTAAAAGCACTCAAAGCTGATGAGTGAGTGATGGATGGAAGTTTTCAAATAAAAAAACGTGGCTAAGAAATATGACAGAGTGATAATATAAGCCCACAGGCAGCAGTGTTTAAGGTTGAAGAAGCCCCTGTAGAGTCATTAAGAACACTTATGAATCTGCTGTGCTGACATTTCAGTGTCAGGACACACGGAGGTGGTTTTCATAAAGGCTCTCATGTCCTATTAGTCACAGATAGCTTCTTCTATACTGGCACAGACTGAAGGTAGTCGATGCAGCTTTAAACTTTAGCCCACTGTCTTTTTACTGTAGTTGTGATTATTTCACAGGGCTGACAGACCCAATCAGTTCCTCATGATATCATGTGCGTATGCATCCATCTGTAGTGCTACCGTGGCCTCGTGTTTATGAAGTCTCTAAATACCAGGTGCTATTTTAACCCCATAATATGCTCACGACTTCCATCCGCACTTCTATTTCAAGCCGCTATCCAAAGAGAAGCAAATGTTCCGAGCGCACATTTCCTCCTTATTCCTTTGCATTAATTTGCAATGCAAAAGGGAAAAAAACACACAATTTTATACCTTGTTGGTAATATTTTAAGCTTGTATGTATTTTTATTTTTGTTATTTAATCCCATGCCAAGCCTTAAACCTCTGCTACTCCAACATGCAATTTATTTCTATTTTTTTAGCTTTTGAAAGGGGGCAAATCAATAAATATCATAACTTACACACATCAAAAACTATTTGATTTTCCTAACCGTTACCTGAAGGTTCAGATTGAGAAAACTTTTGTTCATTTAAGTAAAATGCAACTATGTGGGACTCCTGGTCATAGCTTATTTACACACATTATCTCTTTTTAGGCTGTAAAAGGTAAAACAGAGGTGCTTGTCTGCATCTCCATTAATGTGCAGCAAACCCAGCTACCAAACAGCATACACAGTGAGGGAGCTCCCTGCTACATAAATGGAAAAAGCTTGTGAAAATCAAATAATTTCCCCACCTGACACCACCTCCTACACCCACTTCACTGAATATGAGTCAATCCGCACATACATTAGGTCAAATTAAACAGACAGAGATGAGCATGCTTTCTGTGTTTCAGGCTCCATGTTCTGATATGATGATTTAATCGTCATTCGGACGCGTAGTGCCCACACAGCATCTAATGCTCCAGAAATCTAGGAGCAATGTGAGCAACTTTATCGGTACGTGCATTATAAGTGTAATGGATTTTATTGATATTTTTGTGGCAAAATGATGTTGCCTGTAGAACTAAGGGTTTGATTTTTGCATATGAAGCTGTCAACTATCCCTCACTGTACATCTCCCATTAGCTTGTCTTGTCAGAGCCTGTGGGATGTTTTTCAGTGCACTTTTTTTCCTCTTAAGAATTTGTTTCGATGACATTTTGAAAAAGGTCACAAACTGAACTCATTCCTCTTGCTCTTGTGCTTGTCTATCAGCGTGTTGGTGTGCATGTATCTACTGTATCTTCCCAGTGTGCACATGAATTCAATAACCTGGTGTCTGTTCCACACCAGCATATGGCCTTGGAGCTTCTGTGGGTCACATCTCTCGTTGTTGTTGCTCTCTTTACATCTTGAATTTATGCTCGCGATCACACCGAGACAGAAGGCCACCTTCAGACACACATCGTGGATCAATGCTCAGCTTTAAGTGGGTGTGTCTGATGATGATTTAATATTATTAAAAAAGTAATAGCCACTAGATTGGTTTGTTTTTGTGTGTGTGTGTGTGTGTAAAAAACAAACGTGGTAATAGTCACGATGGCAGTTTCTTCCCATAACCTTTTTGTATTGACCTATTCATGGCATCTGTAAACTAAATGCTCCTTAATGTTCTAGATCCACAATTCAATTACGGAGTAGTTCCCTCTAATGTAACATCCAACATCAAGAATGGTGTTTTCCAAAACCCCACAGTGCCTCATTAGTGACATTTTTCCCCAGGAAGGACTTCGGGGGAGGATGTTTGTTTTTCAGACGGTGTTTAGAACTGAGCGCTGAGGCACAAAGTCTGAAAAGATGAAGCATCTGATATGAGGGTTATTGAAATAACAGACCAAATACATCGTATTAACACTGGGATGCTTTGTTTTTTCTTTTTATACAGTTATCCCAGTAGTTATCTGTTAGATCAGTCCGTCGTTTTGGCCTAATCTAAAATATCCAACACAAGCTGAAATGATTGCTATGAAATGCTATACAAAGTAAACTATAAAAAGCTACTGAAATTGGTGCTTGTTGTATTTTCTGCTCTGAACAATTTAAGTAAGTTTGATGGTGTTTTTAACTTTTCATTTTCAAGGAAACAGCTTTCTATACAGTTATGAGTAAGCATTTCTGTATGCAACACTTTTACATTTTTCTTCACAGTCACTTTATCACTTAGCCAAAATGTGTAATTTAAGGCTCAGTTGTTATAGACGACTAACCTGTCCAGATTGTGCCCTGCCTCTTTTTGACCACTTGAGGGCAGCAGAAATAAGTTGTGACAATGTTGACATTGGTCAGTAGGCCTAATCACCTCATAAATTATAGTTTATGCTTGCCTATTTAAATATCAAGAAGTAATAGTAATACAGCCACATTACCATTAATTTTGGGATCTGTCTGCCCAAAATATAAATATAAATCTGATATTATCTGGCCTTTTTTTTTTTTTTGTTTTGTTTTTACGATTTATTTAGCAGCTAAATGCTACCCTGTGTTCACCAGCTGTTTGAGTGCTTTAACCTGAAACAGCTGTCTGCTTTGGCAGAAACCAATGTTATGAGAGCACTGAGTGTGCCAAAGCAATAAGACTGCAGGCTGGACAACCATATAGTGCTAACTGGAAGTCATTAACTGAACGGCATTCCTAAACACAGGTCATTGCTCTGGTTTTGTCACTTCATCACTGCAATATTCAAATTCTTATTAAAATTTGATAATATATCATTAAAATATAGATAAATTAAATCAAATATACATTTAAAATATTGATAATAAAAGAATTAAGTGTATGAATTATTAACAAAATAACAGCATTGATATTTTTTGACATGCGTTTGTTAGCATACTGACGTTAGCATTTAGCTCAAGGTTCACTAGCACCATGACAAAGTCAAGCATTATCTTAAATTTTGCGTTAGAAGAGAACAAAGTTGTTATGGCAGTGGCCAGTAGAATAAATGCACATTTGTCCAAATCATTCATCTTTAACCAGAAGTGGGCGTCCAACTAAAATCTGTCTTCACTATCCTTCTTCTAGCTGTGGAAATGGCTAACTGAAGGCTGGCAATAGTAGGTAAAGTCTTGCTGCCAGTGAGAAAGTGTGTTTAGAGGAGGGGATCTAATTTATCCTATGTTTTTGGCTACTACTATATTATGTATGTATGTGGCACCATCGCATTAGCTCAAATCACGTTTTTAGTTCAAAAGATTTTCAACACCGTCTGTAAACTTCCTCTGCAGTTTGCTGAAATAGCTAGAAAACGCATTACTACCAGTGAAAAAAATGTTTGGATAACGTTGGCTTGCTGTGATTTAAAAGACTCTTCGGTGTCAGCCATGTTTAGGATCACTTCCCCTGTATGGGTGAATGGTGGTAGTATAGCATTATGAAGTCTGAAGGGTTTGTTCAAACCGATTACAGCTCCCTTTCCCTGAAAGCATCTGACAGGGTGCTGGAAAAGAAACTCTGACTGACTGGCAAATTGATTTGAAGAGTAGAAATTTTTGCTGGCTCTCAAAGCACAAGGATAATCTTTTTTTCCTCCTCAAAGGTAGCTGTAAGGGTAGCAGGAATTGCTCTTGATTTCATGTGGCTTTGTAGAAAAATGTCACTAAGTTCCCCAAGGTGTCCCACACTCACAGGAGTTTGGGCTGTCGGAGCTGGAGCCCAAGCTGCTTAATCATCCATAGAATGAAAAAAGTGCTTGCCTGCTATTATTTGGTTTATTAAAGAGAAAAACTGAGCTACATGTCTCTTTGACAAGGATTAAGGAGGTATCTGAAATTTGTGAAATATATTCCTGTGCTAACAATGCAGATCCACTTTGCAGTGACATCTTTCTTAAGTGTGCCGTGGATGGATTTATTCAGAGCAGAGACAGAAGACTGCTATGTGACCTGTCTTCTTGTGCTAGCAAACAATGCTAAAAAAAATAGCCAGAGCCAAAACTGCATCTGGCAACTGTAAAACCAGAGCATGTGCACTATTCTGGTTTTTTACCCCAAATGAAGGATACAGGAGTCATACGCCTGCCAAAAAAAGTAAATGATTGAGTTTTTTGTTGTTGTTGTCATTTTGTGCTGCAGTTTCACATAAATGACAGAGAGCTGCTTCTGTGACTCTTAGTGGACTGTGAAACACAAGAAGCTGCACATTTTGAAAGGAACTCAAACTACCAGCTGAAATGTGCGACTCATCCTCCTCCACATGACAGCGCACATCTGTCTGTCAACTATAATTCAGAGAGCAGAGAATCTCACACGCACACACGCACACACACATTGCACTCTTAGAGACTTGTTACTTTCACTAATGTTTTTCATTGTAATTGGAAAAAAAAGGGTATAAATTGTGTTGCAACCATTAAATTGGGAACTGTTCACAGCCTACAGACTGTCATTTTAACAATTATTGCAAACCAAACTGTGCAGATAAAACAAATCTGGGTATGACATAAAGTGTGATGTACCTAGACAGAGCGATGATGCCCATTCCTGATTGGTAGGCTTTTCTGTTTATTTCTATGCGCTTCTTCTTTGGCGTAATCTTGATTATAGCTCAAGGAAATTTTATACAAACGAGGCTTTGCAGACACAACTTTATTTTTTTTTTTCGGTGTGGAATCCAAAACATTACATTTTGAATATTTTATCTCCAGCTATTGTGTGGGTTTATTCTGTTTTTTTGTTGTTGTTTTTTTCTTATCAGTCTACATTGATTTTCTCTCTGTTTTACCCTCCCGTCCACACTGAGACGGCGCTTTCCCCAAGGAAAAACGCAGCCTTTTGGAAACGCTCTCGAAAACGCATACATTTCAAAACAGAGCTGTCCCATCGCAGTGTGGACACTCGAAAACGCAGACTTTCTAAAACGATGACGCATTTTAGTCATGTGATGCAGTCATGTGCCCAATTAAACAAAGATAGCGGAGGGCATTATACAGCAGTTGTTTTGACTGCTCTCAATTTTGACAGCCCTAAAAAAGATTAATATTAGTTTGTACACGCTCCAGATAGCTTTTCTTCAAATTCTTTAATTCTCACTCGCTTTTGCGTATGCGCGGAACTGCAGCGTCAGCGTTTTCTGCCGTTTTAGTGTGGACACGCAACTCTTTGAAAACAACTGAAAGCGCCGTTTTCAAATCTATCCGGGCTAGTGTGGACGTAGTCTAACTAACTTCA
Source organism: Mchenga conophoros (assembly GCF_057382185.1). NCBI lineage: Eukaryota > Metazoa > Chordata > Actinopteri > Cichliformes > Cichlidae > Mchenga > Mchenga conophoros. The sequence goes on from NC_140532.1 coordinate 49,292,007, forward strand.
TTAGCTACCGGTAGTTGCAGGGGTTTAGGAGCTAATCTCTAGGCCTGTGTGACTGAGGCTTAACAAAATCCAACCAACAACAGCCATTTGAGCCTCTCACTGTAGAAATAAGAGCCTGATGTTTTGCCACACTTACTTCATTTTGGTCATCTTTGGTTTGGAAGAGTCTGTCATACACATTGTTTCCTTTGTTACGCTAGAGTATGCTAACTGACTGAGGATTGAAACTAATATCTAAGGAGCATAAAAATGATTTGATTCAACAAATTTAAGTTAAATGATTGTTAGGAGGGATTGTAATATCAACAGCAAACCACTGCACATTGAATTTGATGGTTTGACAGTTAACAAAATACTTTTTTTTCCCGCGCAGGAAGGCAACTTCCTACGCAAAACGCAACATAAATATAGTTTTTGGTTTTATATGTTAGCAGCAGTTTGATTAGTGGCTTCAGCCCACTTGCATTTCTCTATAACAACACAATGTGTAGTTTGTGTGTTTTAGTGGTGGAACTAAAACCCATGAGAATCCACATAATAGCTCAGACTGTACCCTGTGTTGACTAGGGCCATTTTTCATGAAGTCATGATTGATCAGCTGGTAAATGGGAAAAGGCATTTGCAAAAACAGCCCTAGAGGATAAAATACTGGATGAATGGATATGAAATGTCGCCTGCTACATTTTCATACTTTACAAAAGAGGCGTTTCACTTAATGATGTCCTCCATTAGCTGTCATTCAGTCAAAAGATGATAAATCACAAGCTTATGCAAGCAAACTACTTTGCATTCGATCTGTGAAGGACAATAAGTGGTATAAAGCTAAACACGCCATAATTGTAATGTTACATCTGGATCGAACAGACTTGACAAAAAGCAGGAAAAGGGAGGCCGGCATTTCCAGACAATATGCTGCATGCCTTTTGTATGTAGTAGATGTTTGAGATGTCCTCCTCACTCTCATTTAGGCTCCAGGATTCCAGACTTCCTCCTTTCTTGTATCCATGCATCACAACATCCCCGTTTGTGAGAATCCATGCCTCTCGATCCTCTCGAGAAAATGCAAAAAACAGTTTAAGCCAGAGAGAGAAGCAGGACAGGAAGCACAGATGCTTACATAACAGCCTTATTCTGGGAGGGGGGCTTGGTATTTGAAACTTGCATACCAATGTCCATTATCAGACTCCCACTCCAATGTCTTTCCACAACCCCTGCCCCCCACCGTGTATCTGATAGGCCAGGTTTCAGTGAGTACACATTTGGGCCTCCACTGAAGTAAGTTTCAGCTGGACTGTTATACTGTGTTTGTCTGTCGGGGCCAGTTCATATGAATGTCCAGACCAATGGTATGTAAACTGATTTTTCCTCTGGGTAAATATTTAGATCTCTTCCCACGTCTTTTTTTTTTTCATGTTTTCCTGTGTTTGACTCCCAACAGGTAGTGTTGGTGTTAAATGTTAAATACCTTTTCTGCCAGCTTCTCTCCCACTTAAAGGAAGCAAGTAATGTGTAGTTCACCTACAAGTCTGGCTTGGACTGAAAAAGATAAGAGGGTTATTAAAGACCTTCCGTTCAGAGGGAGAAACCCCAGTGTCTCTGGGTTTCTTGGCCACCAGTAGCAACAGCCTTGCCGACCCTGTACAGCAGTATTTATAGAGCACTGTGGATGACTCATTCGGCTGAGTGCCCATTCTTCGTTCACCAGATTTACAGGTCCCACTCCAGGGAGGGACGCCTGATTTATGATGCAACCCACCTCCCTCCACCACTAGCTCCCACCCCACCCCACTCACTTCCTTCAGGGGCTCTTCAGAGAAGAGCAGACACACCATCTTGCCTCCGGTTTGCCGTTTCACTCATCGCTTTCTGTCCTGCAGTCGTTTCGCGTGTGTCTCAAAAATGTGCTTCCTCCGCTCTTTCAGCTCCTTTGACAGAAGTATACTGTATATTGAGAAAAAGGCTTCCTGAGAGGTATGCAGACACGCTAGCCTTGGCCTGACCTCGCCTAACTGCCACTGATCGATGTGTCACATTGACCTGCGTTTGACTTAGCAAAATGAAGTTGTAGAAGACTTATATGACGTGGAGGATAAGCAAAGAAAGGTGGGGGAGAATATGAAGTGCAGCGGACTGTGTTTCAGCAGAAAAATAGGGTGATAGAGCTGCTAGTGGTGCACAACAAGAACAGATGAAGAAGTGGCACGTGGGGGTCAGCAGTAAGCAGCAAGAGCGTGGCTTTCGCTACCTCAGCCTTCACCTGAGAGGGGGCACGTCTTCATCTGCATCCCATGGATCTAAACTATAACCCAGGTGTGTCTTTTTGCATACCAATAATGAAAACCAATATGTCTGTATTTGATTTAGACAGTGTCATTATGAGATGCTTTTTGGACTTAATTCAAAGTGAAGGATCTGACGTCAGGCACAAAGCTGCTTGTAGTTCAGTTGCAAATTTCTGTTTTTCTGGGATATATATATATATACATATGTATATATATATATATATATATATATATATATATATATATATATATATATATATATATATATATATATATATATATAAAGCAGAATGTGAGCAGATGGGTGTTTTATAAGTTCCACTTTATGGTTTACAGTTTTTGCAGCTGTGATTGATTTTGAGAAGAAAGAAGTTATTAATTTTCCTTCCATTGGTATCATTTTTGTAAATATGCTTTGTGATCATTGAACTATTTCTGACAAAATAATTAATAACATATATAGTAAACTACGCATTAATATTTCATACAGAATGTGTTTGACCAGATGGAAACCTGTAAATATTCATGGCTAATGGTACACTAACTGTTAGGGATGTCATACAAACAATACTTCCAACACCATTTGATACCAGAATTCTTAAAACACATCAGTACTGGGGGGGCACTTAGGTACCATTGGCGGTATATGTACCAAGGCTGCAATTCTTTCAAAACTGATGGGGGCAGCATACGCCTACAGATGCTGTTTGTGTAATATATGTGCAGCGTTAGCTGCAACCTGACTTGTCAGGCAGTAAGACTTGAGGTTATCCCAAATTACCTTTTTCTTTGAGACAGTTGGTATAGCCTGTGGTGTTTCATAGGCTAAAATGTTTGCAGTAGCTAACATTATATGAACGCTGAAGCTAACATAAAGTAATATACGTTAGCTTTAGCTAACTAAAACATTATACCTTGTGTCCTTTTGACAAAATATTATGTTTTAAATAATTTAAAAGAAGCTTTTAATAATGGAGGTTGTGACTAAGTACATGAAATAACCTTTTTTTTTTCTTTTTTTGAGAATTATGTGCTTCTACTGGTGGTTTTACCAGCTACTCATTGTATTGTGTCGTCCCTGCTATAGGAGGACTACAACTGATAGCTCAAAACAAGTAACTGTGGCATATTTTTACAAAGTACAGCTAATTTCCGTGATTTTACTTAGTTTTCTCTAAGCCCTAGCCTTGTTTCCCTGTCTTTCTCTAGTTGAACCAAACAGCTCAACCTGTCCTCACACGATTTCAGTTAACTTGCCACCCATTTCTGATTGCTGCTCACATCAGGTGAGAATCTACAGTCTGATGCTCGTGGTTTTTGATGTCAGGGTTTGATGCCATTTTTCTTTTTCATTGAATTAGAAATATTTTAGGAGTCAAAACTAGCTTGTTTGGTCTTATTACATAGACTTTGAGCCACAAAAAAAAAGCTTGTTTGGGTTGATTTCACAATTAGAAATAACTTTGATCATCCAGAATATTTGAGTTCAGTTAATTTTTAAACTATTATTTCATCTTTGTCTATGCTAGATCTTTGTAAGGCATTATTAGTGTGGGGGTTTCTTTCTTTGTTTTGTTTTTTATTTTTTACACCTACAGGAGCTGCTCAATCATGGATAACAGGCTGTGAAGCTTTAGTGCAGTTTATACTGATGTTAATGCCAGAGTAGGTTCGGAGGTCTGCAGTTATTAAGTCAGCATTTGGCAACCCTACTAGTGATGTGTCGGTCGTGAACGAATTGGCTCTTAGAGCCGGGTCTTTGACATGAAAGACGCGATCCGGCTCCTTATCGAAAGCTGTGGGGGTTTTTTTCCCCCCCTTTCTCTCACCCTCTCTCTCACACTTTTTTTCCGCTTCACTCTGCATGCGAGCCTTGTGCTTTGCACTGGGAAGAGGGAGGAGGGGTGGTAGTTACACTTGCAGTTGCACAGGAGGAGAGAGAGAAAGAGAGCCAGGGACAACAACATCACATTAGAAAGGTATAGTACTCATCCACAACTATTTTCAGTTGCGGATGATAAAGGATTCAGAAAGTTTATTCATGCAGGCCCATATGACAGAGAATGTGCATGTTCTTTTTGTTTTCATATTTTAATTTATATTTAATTGTGTTGTGGTTTGCAGAGTTTTGTGTTGTTTCACTTAAAATTTGTTTAAAAGGAAAAAGCTGAAAATTTAAATAGTTAAAAGTTGAACTGTGACCAGTTGGTTTTTGTATTATATGATTTATTTATTACATTTTATGTGGAGTGAATAAATAAAAGTATATTTACGGTGGCCCCTACAGACAAAGCACGTGCAAACTCCAAAACACGTGCAAACTCCAAAACACGTAAAAACTCCAAAACATGTACAAAACACAACAGAAGTGCTCCAGGATGCTAGGGCACAGTGTTGAGCTTTTGTTACCTAGTGGCTACACAAGTTAGCAAGTACCAACGACCGGATTTGGTGTGTGGTAGTAACAGGTAAATGAACTTTTTTTTTTTAATTATTTGAATATATATGAGTGCTTGTGTATAAATACACAAATAATACACACATGCTTTCAATTGTGTTATTTAAGTGATCTAGGTAGCTCTGTTTTGGAAGTTCAGTTAACTCTAGGAATATGTTTTGGAGTTTGTACGTGCTTTGTCTCTAGGGGCCACCACATATATTTATATATAAACATATATAAATAAAACCACCTTTTTTTTTACATTAGTAGTTCATTTTGTGCATAATTTTATATTATTGTTAATAATAAATTAATTAAAGCAACAAAACAACCTGAAGAGCCGGTTCGGAGCCGAAAGTGAGCCGAGTGAGCCGAGCTGAAAGAGCCGGTTCTCTAAAAAGAGCCGGAAATCCCATCACTAAACCCTACTCTCTATCTTTACCATGTCATTTCAAAATTACAATTTAAAGTCTTTCAAAGGAATAACATCCATAAACCATACGCAATATATGTAAGTGTGACTCAATTTGGTTGCACTATGCATATATGTAGCTTTAAAATAAATCTTGCCAGAGGAAGAAAAATCATGCTTGGTGGAGAACATTCTCCTAGCCGGTTCAAATTTCACTTTGCTTGGCTGCTTGGGGGAGATAACAGAACAGAGTCCTGAACTCACAGCTCCCCGCCTGCTTGTAAATCCATCCTAGTTAAGACATTCTCATGTGAAAATCCAAGGCAACAAATGAGGAGAGAAACTAGACAAAAGAAATACTGTATTGTACATAATGTTTGGCTACACATGAGAAAAAGCTGAATGATGGCAGTGAGGAGAGCAAAGGTGGGAACAGTGAATTAAAGCAGTCTGGGAAGTTGTAATGAGTATTTCAATAAAAGTGATGTGTTAGAAGCCAAGAGTGCAAACTGACTCTCCTGACTTTAGCTGAGACATCCTGAAACCTGTCACATTTAAACCAAAAAGGTGAAAAGTGTTGAATGAAACCAACATGTCTCTTTGATTACTTAACTGGTGGGGAGGTGGCAAGTAATGATGCTAGACCAACTAATAATATCAGCTTTGTAGAGTCTGCATATTCTCCACAGGCGTGTGTGGGTTCTCTCCAGCTACGCTGGCTTCCTTCCACAGTACAAAGACGTCCGTGTTTTTAAATTAACTGGGGATTCTAAATTGGCGCGGAGTGTGGATAGCTGTCCATCTGCAACATTGCAACATATTGGCAACCTATCACTGCAGTCATAGCCTCTCACCTTATGATAAGTCTTTGCTGTACTAGTGGAAAAACCTCAGCAGAAGGTCAACACTGAGAGTCTTCATCATCATCTGCATTTCTTTGTCTCTCCAATGCATCACTTTCTAGCAGACAGTGCAGTGTTTTAGCCAACTTTGTCAGGGGGGAAAAAAATAGTGCTAGCAATGCTGCAGTGATCAATATGTAGACTCACTTGTTCGTCCATCTTACTGAAGCTCACACTAAGCACTGAATGTCCAGATTGCAGATATTTTCATACCTGAGTGTTTTATGGTGCACAAAGGGGTTTTCGAGAAAGATGACAATCAGTGTATTTGAGGAGGTCTTTGTGCAGCATGGGTAAGGGTTGCAGAGATCTCCACAAGCAATTTCAGCAACATCTTAAAAAATGAATACAAAGCCATCCTTCAGATGTGTGAATATAGAACTAAAACTCAATAAACTGGTAAAAAATCTCCTCAAAATTGTGAAACTTTGACCTTAGAGCCAGTATATTCACCCAGTCACCTGACCCTATTAAGCAGATTATTATAGAAGTGCACAGTGTAACTTGGAAACACATTTCCTAATAGTTATCCATATTCATGTTTCTTGTTTTATAGCCATAGCCACCAAGTAGAAAATGCATTGGTGGGAATCTCACGTCCAGCATGATAAATGATGACTGCCAGTGAGATTTATCTCTATCAAAATAACGTTGCCCCGACAAGCTCCTCAATCTCTCTACATCGCTACAGCAATCTAGGAAATGAAAATACTGATTTATACTTCTCATGGAAGTGTCCAAAACGACTTCATTTTACAAGGTGAATGAAATTAAAGGAAAAGATAATTTGTGTTTTCAGAATTTCTATTCTTCACAAGAGCTGAGCTAGGGAAAAGCTTGCATGCATATATATTTTTAAGTCTATGGGTTCTCGTGGGGAAAATAGATTCAACCGTCTATTCTGCCTCCATTATTCAAAATATACCAGAAGTCACGTCTCCACAGCCCTGTGTGAAAGGTTCAAAGGGCTTCCCAAAGGCCAGGCTGACTCAGACTACTTATTTTGACTGCAGGGACTGCAGGTGTGCATCTACCCTGAGGCCCTCATCAGTGCTGAAAGCTGATATTAGAAGGTATTACTGAGTGGGGCAACAGGTACTTTGTCAAGTCCACTCCTTGTTCTTTTCTCTGGTGAGGATAAAGGAAAAGCTCACTGCAATCTTCAAGCGCCAGGAAGTTTGTCTCCCAGTGGCTCCATCAACAATATTGTAATTGATTTTAGTAATCAAGTAGCAAACTGCATCATCTAAAAATATCCTTGTTAACAATGAGGATATTTGAGGCTGATGACATGTCTTTATTTTTCTTTTTCCTCTTTTTTTGTTTTTGCTTTTTTACCACAAAAGTCCTTTGATGGGTGGAATCCGATATTACACTGTTTGTGTGGGAATTACCCCTGACAGCTTCCTGTATGTAAATGAAAAACGTTTTAGATGTCGGACAAACATTTTGGTAGTGCAGAGTTCACATCACTGAATTCTTTGGCAATGACTCCCACACAGATTTACAGTCTCCCAAGCCAGGGGTGCACGACACGTTTGTCAAATCGGTTATAGTGTGATCCAGTGTGTTTACATAACCGTGACAACGTATTCCTTCCACACAGACTGAATGCATTCACTTAAAAAATACAGTATACCACTCATCCTGTCAGATACAATCCAGCCCCACAGAGAGCTTAGCTGTTCAAAGTGTCTCTGGCTATACACAAAACAAATTCTCAGACAGTGTGGTGATGACGATACCAGACTAAAAGCACGCTGTATCTGTGGGAGGGTTGACTTCTGTGAGGCCATTTGAGGTTTTTCTCTTGGATCTGCGTGTTCTGCACCTTTCCAGAAGTTTCCCTCCAGCATCATTATGCCTGTATCGCTAATGTAATGTTTTAACCTCACAGCGTTGTGTGCAAGTGTTCAAGTGACAACAGCTGCTAGCCCTCACCAAAACTCAGTGCTCCCTAACATTTAAATGAGATATCAATCCAGCAGCTAGTAGCCACTAAAGCTGTCAGTGCTCCAAAAGGTTCACTCGTAACGATTTTGGTATTTTAACAAACTTAAATTGTTATCATGAGCAACTTAAATGTGTTCGAAGTCTGCTTTATGCTGCCACGGCAATAAATAGGTTGAACAGAATGATTGTGGTTTCTTAACGACACCGGAGAACCTACATGAATATCATTTGGGAATGTTTACAGTTTTCTTTTGTGGCTTTGGACCCTTCTTTTAAAAAAACAAGTCGCATATTAAAGGATTCTTCTGGTCTTTTCCCATCCATTAGCACGTTCACTGCGTATCGCCTATGCTTTACACCCCTGCAGCAGCTTTTCAAAGCAAAACATAGCTTATTTTAGACTGTTTGATTCAAATTTCCCCACCCCGAGGGCAGCCCACAGTTTCCATTGGAGGAAGGCGTGGATATACCAGTGTTATCCTTTTGTTCTTTTTCTAGAAGAAGAATATTAATACATTCTTTGAAAAAAGCTTATATTACATTAAATCACACACTAATAATAAAACCTAAAAAAATAAAATGCTGGTATGCTTAAATCTGACTGTGTGACACCCCCCCCCCCCCTTACTGCACCTCTGCTTTAGTGTCTAGCCTTTATGATTATCATGCCAGCTTACGTTACAAGCTCTGGGCATCAAGGCCTGCTTGAGCCGCACTTCCTTCCTTCAGAAGTTGAAATTGATTCCCCTTACATAATGGTATATTTACAGCAGCCTTGGCAGAACACACAGACATAGCTCTTTATTTAGTTGGCATGAAATCAGAACAGAGACACTTGGCTCTTTGACAGTCCTGTGACCTCCCTGAACGGACTGACCCATTGCTTCCCTGCTTGTGCTCATGACAGCTCATTGAAACTCAACTCACTTTTTCTACCCAACAGCTGCAATTTCACTTGATTTCTTTTCATATCCTGTGACGACAGAGGTGAATGTGTATTCGCAGAATAACTTGATAATAACTTGTTTGATTTTTTTTTTTTTTTTAATGCAACTACACCTTAAAACAAGACAACCTTGACTTCGACTATGCATATTCTTGTGGGTTCAACTAGACACGGTATCATGTTAGCCTTTGAAAAGTAAATAATACAGCGATTTTTGAGATGTGGCTGTTAGTCTCCTTTCTTTTTTCCTTCTTTTTGATGCCAGGGTTATCCACTTTCCTACAGGCGCCTGTAAAAGAGACAGTAGAGCCAAACAATCCTTGTCCCCTTTGACCTCCCCACTCCTATTCACTATGTTACTCATTCGGCATCAGATGGTAATGGATAGCCATAGAAACATCTATGGAGTCTGTGTTCTCTGCTAGACAAGGTCTTTAGGGATTCAGGCTAATGTTGTGATGTCTGTCTTCAGACTACATCTATTGACAGGCAAGGACCACCATGTCACCAGGGTGAGAATTAGCCGTCGATACCTTGCTGTGGTGGTGATGGGGGTGGGGGGGTGGTGAAACGGGACACCCATTAGAAATACGTGGGAAGATATAACTGCAGAGAGGGGAGCTGTATCACCAGCAGCGTGGCAGACTTGTAATGAGAGTATAGCTGTTTTGAAAATACTTTGAAGGACGATTTAACGTTTTAAAAACACAGACAGAAAATATATAACCTTATTATAATGTAAGTTTAGGAATTATTTTTGATTGTATAAAATGTCACAAGAAATGAAAAAGGTTAGCCTAAGCTCCTCAGGTGACCTTTTTGAGTCGATGATCTATATGTTCAGAAAAAAGTAGCAAATCCTCACATTTGAGAAGATTTAAGCATGCGCTGACCTTTGCCATTTTTGCTGATGATGACTCATTTTGCAAATACATTTATGTTGTTATCTTAAAAGAGGATGACTCTTAGTTTAAGCATAAAACCAAGATAGAGAGACAGCCAAAAGCTAGTGTATATTTTTTTCTCATTTAGTAAATCAGCCATGCAAACTAAGGCAAATTAAACAGCTTAATCTCCAGCATACTTTGTAGCCGAGTGTTCATTCAACCTTCTGCTGATGTTTTTCCACTAGTACACCAAAGATTTAAGGTTTTTAGTTTTGATAAATCAATTGCATCGACTGATATAAAGTGGAGTAAAAAAGCAGAAGTTTTAGTCTCGTACACAAACTCTAAATGTTGTTTATTTTGTCATTAATGCCTGATTGCACATTTGAAAGGTCAATATGATTACATCATTATAGTCTTAATGTTAAAAAAGCATTGTGGTGGGAATGGGAGATTCCATGTTTGCACATGGGGGTCATGCCCTCTGGAGAACCCTGGCCTCTGTTAAGCCTAAGCCTTCAGAGAGCTCTACCTATTGTTCCCATTACAGTGCTCTGCAGAAGTTTGTGGATGTGTGTGTGTGTGTGTGTGTGTGTGTGTGTGTGTGTGTGTGCTCACCAACCTCCCCCTGCTTTTCCAAATCCCCCCTTCCCACCCCCTCCCTCCCATTTCTCTTTCACACCCTCTCAGCTGTGCTCACTCACTCATTCTGAGCCGGGCCAAAAACTGGCAGAGCAGCTCCTCCAGTCAGAAACTCCCGTCCTCACATTGACTCAGACAGCCAGGACTTTGTAACTCATTCAGGACGCCTCTTTATTCCCCCCCTCCTCCAACCCTGGGTTTGCCGGAGATAACGAACGAGGGATGGAGGTGGTTCATCAGTCGATTCATAGCTTACCCCTGTATGGATTAACTAATTTATTGTCATCCCATCAAGGTAACAGTAATGAGTTTATTATTTGAGCCTTTTGAAAGCTTTTCTATGCACAGCCTCTGTCCTGCTACTGCTTAAGTATTTCCTTAACTTGTTTACTACAGGCTTCTTTGTTACAGCTGCATGTTTAGACCATCTGGAGATGATATTACTCATGAGTGAAATGGACCCTGTAGATAAGGGTACCAACAGTCATAAACAAAAGATGAAAAAGAAAATGGGAGCAGTGGTTTTTTTTCTTTTTGTTTCCGCTCTTAATACTCATCATTCCGTATGAATGGACAATTCGCTTTGCCGTGTAGCGTAGCTCGCCAGCCAGTGACCGACTTCCTGTGATGTTAGAGTCATTTATGATGACCTCGGAGAAGACTATCATTAGACCTATTATTGAATCTCAACTTGCCCCTGCTTGCACACAAACAAGACGACTGCAGAAGACAAAAGAGAGGAGACGCTGATGTGCTCCTTTTAATCTCAACATGGACACACACAGGCTGGGAGAACTATGACACATATTTTTGTCATTTATCACTAAACAAGGTAGTTACAGTGTCTGCATTGTTTTCTCTGCCAGCAGCAGCTGCTTCCTCCACTTGGCAAGATGTGCAGTCAGGGTCTGGAAGAGCTTAACATTTCACAACAAGTCTGCAGACAAAAATCTATCCCATGTTTGTGTGTACGGAATATTTAGCTCATTTTGGCCCCTTTTTTAACACCTACTGTGCTCCCTTTGCCTTAATTTTTTTTTCTATGTGGTTATACCGCAGGACTGAGGTTTGCAATTATCAATTCAATGGACTAAAACTGCTTTGAAGATATGGAAATGTCATACTGTTAAGGTTTGCGTTCTATACGTTTAGAACCACATTACATTAATATTTTAGCATTTTTAATAATAAGTATCTTATTTTTCGACATATGTGCAAGAAAACCGATATGCTGTTTTCAGATCTTTTCTCCACATGTGAGGCTACAACTGCTAGGTAGCTTTTTAGCTTTGCACAAAGCCTGGAGGCGGGGAAACAGATGGGCTGTCTGAAGGTATTTAGGGGGGAAAAAACTCATTTTGACAAATCTGCCTGCCAACAACTCAAAAGCATATAAACTTTAAATCAAGTTGTGTTTTTACATGAGTTTATGTGCCAGACAAAATCATTCTGCTAAGCTAGCGGTCATCATATTTGATGTAAAATATATTTATATGAGAAAGATGTCAATCTTATAGTAACTGGAACTTTCCGAAATATATAACTGAAGCCAAAAGACAGGCTTTTCACATCCACTTATATTATATGTTTACTATTCATGTAACCTATCATAATACTTGATGTAACTACAGGGTGTGAGTATCCTGGGCCATTCATGCCTGGTAACATATTACTGTTTATCGGCACAAAACATAACCATATATTGTATGGTCTTTATCCACACTGTGGCGCTCTACATAGATGCACTCCACTGTGGCTCCTAGAGGGCTCAGTGAAGACATGCAAGTCAAAGTGAAGTGCACGGGGGATCCAGGTATTTGTGAGCAATTACAGCACAGTGGGATTCTTTGTTGTCTCCCACCTGTTTTGAGCCATTAGTTAAAGACTATGTGCAGCTGGTTTGGCCACCTATTAAAGCCAGTGGTTACAGCTGGAATGAACAGTTGTTAGCCGTTTGCACTGAGCCCATCTAAGATGGCCTGCCATTCACATGTAAAGGTAACTGAACCTGATCCCAGGTTGTCAGTGAGAGGCTATAGTTTTGTTTGCAGATGTGCTCTCAAGTTGTTAATGTAGTTTATGCACAGCTGCAAGAAAAGTTTGTGATCCGTTTGGATTTTTTTTGTCCAACTCATATGGACGAACAGTCTGACTGAACTGAAAATCCACTGAAAGTTGTCTATGTTATTGCAGAACAGTGTGTGAAGTTTAAAGGAGCTGCAGCGCTCCCTACCAGAGTTGTGTGCTGGAGCTGACTGTGTTATTATCCCATCTCTGTGACATTATACAGATCCTAGAGGAGGAAAAAAAGCATCTGAAACTGAATGTTTAAAGTAGTCTGAAGCTTTACCATTGTCCTCACAGAGGGCACATGTATACAGTCTGCATATATTCTCACCAGTATTATAGGTCAAGATGTTGAACATGAAGACAAAACTTGCTCCACCAGGCTTTATATTTGAGGTTTTGGTGTGTGTGCAATACCATACTTATTTAAACACAGTGTTTCACATTCTGTCAGAAAGTTGAACATTTGCCTCATCTGTTCACAGAACGCTGTTCTCAAAAGAAAAGGAGTTTATTGCAAAGCTGTCTGGTTGCCAATTCTCCTTGCAGCTGCATGCAGTTCAGTTTAGCTGTGTCTTTCCTGTGTTTGTTGCTGTATCAGGTTTTGGGGTTGATTGTATTAATCCTCTGTCTGGTAATGCTGATCTTGAAGTAGCAGATGAAAGCCTAAACTAACTTTTGGTACGTGCTCCACTGCAGAGAATATCACCAGTAGAGTTACTGCTAAAACATGAAAAATATGGTGTTTTCCCTTCTCCTTAACGTTTCTTCTATGAAGTCTCAGTGTGAACAGGGAATCTTAATGTCTATGTCTCACTGAATGGAAGCTGCTTCTGAAGTAAAGGTCTGAAAGCTGAGGTTTTCTTTCTTTTTTCTTTTTTTTTGTAAAACTTTGGAGCAGTTTGCCAAAGCATGGCAAATCAGGCAAATTGTGAAAGCTGCCACGGTTGTCTCTTCAGGTAAAGTCGTGTTATACATGAAGACCGTCTCTGCATATGAACACCTACTGAGGTTGATCTCATTTATAAAGTCATAAAAGTGTTTCTGTTTTTTTAACATAGTATCAGCCCAAGAATTGTATGAGAGAAATACTTTGTCCGTAAAAGAATCAGTCAAAAATTATCTTAATTTATTATAGTCAGAATTTAACCGGTGGCTCATGATTTGTGAGCTAAATGTTAATTTCTTTCTGAAGTTAATATTATTAATTATTTACCACCATTTCCATGCCACTGAAAGTAGATAAGAATAGTTTTAGGGCATAAATCAGTGATTGACCTTTGCATGCTGGGAGACGATGGGATTATCTGAATGCTCTGTGCTTCTAAATAGTAAGATTCTCCAAACACTTACCACTTGAGCCCTAAATAGTTTATATTCTCCATGTGCTAAGTGAGTGTGACATCTCACCCAACCTTATAAACTGAGGCCAACTTAGGCCGCTATGGAAGAAAGCGGATCATCAACAGGAAATGACAGGAGGAAGAGCAGTGTGCTGTAATGCCCATGGTATGCGGTTTAATCCTGTTGCACGCTTGTTTAACGGCTTCACAACTGTTGTTTCCGAGAGGAAATGCTCTGTCTGTCCATGCAAGTAATGGAAGGCTGATTGATTTTAAATGTGGACAGAGGAACTCAAAGGGACACCAGGGAATTGCAGTTACTTTGCATGACAATTAACGCAAACAATGCTGGCAGGGTGGAGATGCCTCTGAGTCAGAAACCTTTCTGGCCAGTGGGAGTGATTGGTGTAACTGTGGGTAATGACTCAAAGCAGTGGTTAAGAATAATCACATGCTCAGGTTGAGAAATATGTCAGGTTGACCTTGTTGAGGCAGTTTGTATAAAGCGTTACGCATGCGTCATTTCCTTGATGCTACAGCCTAATTAATTATTGCTGTTACACTGGACCTGCTGCTGCATAGTAAACCGATTCATCATTTGTGCTTTAATGTGCATATATGGATTCATTTTAGTTTCTTAAGATTGGGTTCTCTTTTTGAAATATGCAGTGTAAAGTTATACGAATCAAATCAGCTTGTAATACAAGGCAAAAAAACCCAACTTTTTTTTCTTTGCCTTGTTCAAAGGTCGTGTACCACATGAAAAGACCAAAATTAAGAAGATTTAATTGTTAACTAGTATGCATTATAGGCAGCTTATAAAAGAAATACATCAGTGAACTACACTCATAGACTGGATGTCTAGTCATCTTAGGTATCACAAGCAAGGGGTTGAAGTGCCTGCTCATACAGTAGTCACTTCTTTAGTATTGATTTTACTCCATAGTGAACTAAATTTACAAAATGTACCTGATGCTAAATGCTAAAACTAGCGATTCAGATCAAAACTTCATCAGCTCATTACCAGTTGGGTGATTTTCTTATTCGCCTTTATATAATCCTACTTGTTTTTGGATCCATTGCCCCCTGCAGGCCATTAGAAAGAATGCATCTGTAGGCACTGTGGCTTAGTGTTTCACAAATAACTCTGCACAGTAAGTCGTCTTGATGCATGCTCAATCATACAGGTCTTCTGTTCATCTGGATGTAGCGTTTTCACTCATCACTCATCCAAGTGACTTGTTCAGTCTCAGCTGACTGCAGGTTTCCCCAAACAGTACATTTGCACAGTGACTGAAACTAGCCCGCTGAATGAACACTGGGCTTTGAGGTGAGTTCCTTGATCATTAATATGCAAATTGTCATAACTATTGATCACCAACCACTGATCAAAGCCCATTGATCAATGGCCATGAGAACCATTCACAGAGAGTTGGGGAATGGCTGCAGTATTCGCATCTGTATTGTCTGCTTTAAGTTTAAAATGATATCATTCAAATCAATTCAATTCAATTTTATTTATACACTACCAATTCACAACAGTCGTCTCAAGGTGTTTGAGGTGACTGTGATACAAGAGTAAAAACGAATGTAAGGCTGTTACACAGTTACAAAATATCCCATTTGTTTCTTTAGTGTTATATTTGAGGGTATAATATATTAACAATGCTTTGACCTTGATATGTCACCACATAATTACACAAATAAAATGTATTCCATTTACAATGTTCTTCAATTTGCTGCTTAGGTCTGCTTTACATTTTAAATTATATCATATTAATGTCAAAATGTAACACTGATAGTCAACTGCAACAAAAATTTGAATAATGTGCATTTATTTCTAAAAATGTTTGATTTTATAGCATAATTTATTAACAATCCTTCAACTTTGATATGTTACCTCATAGTTGCAAAAATAAAATACATTATATTTGTGTTGTTGTTTAATTGGTTGCTTATGTCTGCTTTACATCTAATATTATACAAACTAGCCTCTGCCACTTTTTCAAATTCTTCATTTCATATTTACACGGTGACAAGATTCCACGGCATATACAGAAAACATTTGGTGAGCGTTAAGTTACTATGTTGAATGTGACACGTGAAATAAATGTAAATGGAGAATGTAACATTGGATATATGACGTTAAAAATGAATTGAAATTGTAGTGAGCCATTTGGAATGACCTATGCCTTCAGCAGGAACAAGTGAGTTCAGTACTGACAACAGGGGAAGTTGGACCATAAGGAGTAAATCATTCGCCCTGGAACCCGAAACGGCTTTGCACGGCCCTGGTCGCCACAGTCTCACACGGTGTGTCGGAAACAGTAGGCACACTCAAACCCATCGATGTGGCGCTCTCACCCGCTCTTTGAATTAAAGCTAATATTTATCCCCCGCTTTCTCGAGTTTGCTACACGGAGGACTCCGTGCTGGATTAAAAGCGGAGGCGCGGTCTCGCAAGCGAGAAGTGTTTTGGAGCGACGGAGCTTTTACGCCGGTGGCCAAAGAAACACTCCCATGTGCGAGCACGAGTGAGCGCCTCGGTTACCGGTTAGTCACCGTTTTGGTTCTGTTTTCGTTGACAAACAGCCTCACTGAATGACTGACCGACTGCGTGTCGCAGGTCGAGGGAAGGTAAAATGACGCTGCGGTTGTGATTTGTGCGGTTGGGAGGTGAGCTAAAGCTGCCGCTTTGTTTTTGTTTTCCTCGTGAATGGCCACGTTCAAACATTTACTGGAACGACCGAATAAGTTTTCTGCACGCATAAACACAAACGTCAAGTGTCTTCAAAGGTAAATATGTGGGCGTGGCAAGGTTAATGAATCGTATCCGCTTCGCGCAAAGTGTAATTAATTAATGGGAACTCTGCGAACGATCAATAGCGGGTCGTGACTAATCACTGGATTAGGAAAGCGAGAGAGCGCATTAGACTACTGTGAGAATGACTCTTAGTTTCTGGATACCGATCGAAAAATGGATCAAAACTTAAACGACTTTAATGTGAGAGCCGAATTGCAAACCTTTGCAAGCATTGATCAGGAACTTTTACTCTAACGGTGATTAACGGATGCTTAGATTGATTATCAATAGGTTAAACAGCTACACGTACTGCTGTAATGATATTTAGGAACCATATGAACATTAGCAACCCGCCAGATCTTTTATTTTATTAATAAAATGGTTTAAAGAGTGGCTTCAAACATAACTACTTTTATGATTTTTATATAGAATCTAATAGTTGCTAACTAAAGGTAGCCCCCTATTGGATTAGTTTGTGTTTTATGGAACATGTAACCTTAATTGTCATCCTTGACTGTTAATGATGAGGTAAATTTAATTTAACTTAATGATTGAGGTGTCTTCAAAGTCTGAATACTGTCAAATTTGGCAAAATGTATTTGCTGTATTGTATTTTTTGCTTGTAAAACATTGTTGGGTATTTTAGTTAGATTTTTGTGTAATCTTTACTGTATAAAAAGGTCAAAATTGTAGCAACTTGGTGAAGTCTACCAGCCAAAACACATACGTTTCAAGTGTTCCTGGAGTTTGGGCCTCTTCCAATTTTTTTTTTTCCTCTTCTCCATGCAAATTGGAAGTGATGAAGTTGTGCCAGGAACCTCTACTCTGCTTATTTCAACTGTATCAAACTGATTAGCACAGTTGGGGAGTGCTGGTAATGTACCCGTAACCTTGAGGTCATGCAAAAGTACAGCAAATGTATTGTCCTTAGTTAGGAAGACAAATTTCCTTTTTTTACCTATTCTTCAGGACACAGAGAACCCCACCCCACTAAATTGATACATGCTGACACATGCTGTGATGTCTGTGCTGTTAGTCATGGGATTTTGAGAAGCCTACAGGTAACAGAAGGCGCTTTTAAATTTACACACTTCGTAACGCGATACTAGCCTTGCATTTTTAACTATTGCACCAAACTGACAGCTCAGGTGTTGAAAGCACTATTTATGCAACATTCACATTAAACACATGCATGACTCTCTGTGTGAGCCAGCAAACAGTTTAGGCATCTCTTTTTATCTCTTTCTTTGTATCACTTCATTAGGAGTAAACCTTGCCCCCCCCCCCCCCCCCCCCCCCCCTGCTGACCTGTCATGTTGTGTTCTAGTCTATTAATAGTTTTCATATGCAACATGCAGATTTCATCCATCTGATGCGATCACTGTGGCAGGATCCCTGGTGGTCAGAGTCATAAATAATTAAACTGCTAGTCTGACGCCTCATTTGTCTTCTTAAGAGCTCGTCTCTTCTGCAGCAGGCCCGCTGCATCCCTGTGAAATGCAGCAAGTTGTTTTGTTTATCTCGATGAAGCTGATGTAAAGGCTCTGTTGTCATAGTGATCACTGCAGCCAGATTGGTTATGTGAAACAGGTACAGTCTCCACTTCAGTCTGTCTGGTATGACATGACAGGAGAGTGCTTGTGGCCATTATCCACAGGTTAAATCAAGATACAGAGCCTGCCTCTAATGGAACATGCTGAGAGACAAGCATTTGCCTTTGACTGTGTGGTGCGCGTGTTTCAGAAGACGTATAGTTGTGAAATGGAGTTCAAGTAATTTATGTCAAACAAAGACATTTAATGGCAACCTTGGTTACCAGAAGGTCTTATCTTGTCATTAGTCTCTGTCCGTTCAGAAATGTGTTTTGCAGCCAGCTGGTGATTTCTTGTCGTGCTGAAAAACGTTATTCTCGATTCATGTTATTTTAGTTCTTGCTGGAGAGCGTGCAGTTTTGGATCTTGCATCATTTAAATTTTTCCTCCCATTTATTTATACAGGTGGAGAAAGAGAGCGGATGACAGCCAACCATGAGACCTACCTTCTTATGGCCAGCACCCAGAATGACATGGAAGACTGGGTGAAGACAATCCGAAGAGTCATCTGGGCGCCTTTTGGTGGAGGTTAGTACATACTATTTTGGTTTCCAACAGTTGTGAAACGAAGACGTTGAAGATGTTTTGTCTCCAGTAAATCCAGCCCACATCTTCTCTTCACAGCATTGTGCTCTAGCCCCTACCTGAACGTATAAACTCACTCTGTGTTTGGTCAGCAAAACCCATTTTGGACAAGTAAAAGTCTTAATATATGAATATATTTATACAATGTGCATACCTGTGGAACGTGCATTCAAAGTTTACCTGCTTTATTGTCATTTGAATTATATCAGAAGTAACAAACGATTGTGATGCAAAAACACAGATGAATATATTTATACAATGTAGATATAGTTGAGATGACCTGCTGAATCTCGCACTGAAGATCAGAATGGAGGAGAAAAGAGATTTAAGTGACTTTGAAAGTGGAATGGTTATTAATGCCAGACAGACTGGTCTCAGTATTTCAGAAACCATTGATTTACTGGGATTTTCCCACATAGTTGTCTCTAGGGTTTACAGAGAATGGTCTGAAAAACTGAAACTACCCCAGATTCTCTGGGTAAAAATGAATTGTTGATACCGCAGAAGACAATACCAGACTACTTCAAGTTCATAGGAAAGCAAAGTAATTAAAATAACTACTAGTTGCATATTTTGGATATGCTCTTCTGCATGTCCAAGATATGTACATCTGAACACACAGCGTATTAGTGGTAACATTTATTTGAATTATTCTGTTTTTAACTGTTTGAATGTGTAGACATCAGCAAGACAACCTGCAGAAGTTCAAACACAGCTGTAGAAGGGGGACGAAAGGTGATTTAAGCGACGTTGAATGTGCCATGGTCAGTGTTGGTCAAGTTACTTGAAAAAAGTAATCAGTAACTAATTACTGATTACTTCCCCCAAAAAGTAATCCCGTTACTTTACTGATTACTTATTTTCAAAAGTAATTAATTAGTTACTTAGTTACTTTTTAAAAACACGATTTACAACCTGAAGAGGTGATAAAGCGATAGATCTTTCAGCCCAATTCTACTTTTTCTGCATAATCCATCATACAAAATGTAATCAAATGGAAAAGTCTCTTTTTTTTTTAACTTGTTTTATCAGTTTTAATCTTTTAACTTTATGCATCAAGCAAAAATTTAATTATATGCAACATTCTCTGACTTGAATAAATTAGTTTAGGATTTAAACCTATTTTCTGCACATTCCAGCCCATAAAATAAAATATTTTCAGTGTTTACACTCACTCTGTTTTACTTGCATCAAATAGATGCAAGTAAAACACAGCAGAAAATAAATAAAGTCAAAGACTAGCGGTCCTGTTGCTCTATTTTCACCGTAAAGCAGGACTGTGGTAGGCGGAGGTTTACCCTGGTGCAGGTGTGCCGCGGTCAGTTGAAGAATCCACGAGTTTCTCTGTGAGTTTCCCATTATGTCGTTGCGCTCTCGGTGCTTGCTTGGAAGTTTAGGGATTTTTTTCGCTGTAAAAAGAAGTTTTCTTCCCACGCACGATGGACGCTAATGTTTTTGTCACTTTTTACGGAATCAAACTCAAAGTAAGGTCAGTACTTCCACGCTTTAAACGCTGCACGCTCATACTCTCTCCCACAATCGATATGTGGTCCATTGTTGATCTGCACACAGCTGTTGTCACTAACGGCGCACTCGCTTACGTCACTGTCATGAGACATTCTCGCAAAAAATCACGGTTTTAGTAACGCAGTAACGCAGCGTTCCTACGGGAAAGTAACGGTAATCTAATTACCGTTTTTGCAATAGTAATCCCTTACTTTACTCGTTACTTGAAAAAAGTAATCAGATTGCAGTAACGCGCCCATCTCTGGCCATGGTTGTTGTCCAACACAACCGTCCTTATGGTTTACAGAGAAAAAGAGTAAACCTCAAGTGAGCGACAGTTCTCTGGCAGGAAGTGTCATGTTTTTTCTAGAGGTCAGAGGAGAACGACCAGTCTGCTGAACAGTGATGCAAAAGAGCATTTCTAAATGGACAACACATTGAACTTGAAGCACATGAACTGTAGCAGCAAAAGACCACACTGACTGCCACTCCTTCCAGCTGAGAACAGGAAACTGAGGCTGCAATTCACACCTACTCTTTAAAATAGGAAAACAGAAGATTTAAAAAAACAATAAAGCATTTCCTCATCAGATGAGTCTTGATTTCTGCAACATGCAGAATTTGGTGTAAACAGCATGAAAGCATAGATTACTTGTATCAAATGATCAGGCTGCTGGTGGTGATGCAATGGTGTCGGGTATTTTCTGGGACACTTGGACACCATGTCCATCCCTTCATCATCACTGTGTACCCTACTGATGGAAGCTTCCATTAGAAAGACATGCTATTTTACAAAGCTCAAATAATCTCAAAGTGGCTTCTTGAACTCGGAGTGAGTTCACTGTAACGAAATAGCCTCCACAGTCAGCAGATCTTAAATCCATCACCTCTGGCATGTGGTGGAACGGGACAAATCTGCAGCAACTGTGTAATGTGGATGTTTCAAGCAGCAGTCTATGGCACAAAGAGCTGGTAAAGTCCACTGAGTATAAAATAAGAGTGTGCTGGCATTTAAAACCTTTTTTTCCCCTTGTGGCATCATGGCATGTGTTCCGGGTGGCATTATCACAGTACTTGGCCATTACTTGACATAATAATGTTTTCAGTGTCTTTTGAAGTATCAAATCCAAGTCTGTGCTTCTTGAATCTCCACATAGCATTTTTGTTTTTCATTTCTACCCAGCCTGGTCATGTCATGTAATAAAGGAACACAAATGCATTCTATAGCGGTTACATGTGTCAAGTGAGCTGAAATCTAATCATAAAATAAGCTGTGAGTCATCGCTCAAGTGCATGATGCTGTAATTGTTCTCATGAAGTTGTTCCTGACTTTGGAATTAGCGTGCTGATTACCGAGCCTCCCGCTGCGCCGCCGTGGTTTCGTTATCCACCGCCTTGGCAGACACCGGCCTACTTTGTGTAAGAACAGGGCACAAGTGCAGCATTTGTAACTGGACAGCCAGTTCAGGCAGCTCTCAGTAACAAAATGAATAGAGGAGGCAGAGCTGGCCCCTCTGTTTTCAGTGCAGGCAGCTTGATGTCTATTGCAGCTGACTGCTCTTCAAAAGGATGAGCCATTCGTCAAAGATACCACACGAAAGGTGGCTCCATGCTGGACCAGAGCCAGGCTGTCTTTGTCTCTGTCATGCACACATATACAGAGCCCAGACACATGCGCGCACACACCACACACACATATTCCAGCTTTTCACATTTTGCAGTAGCAGCAGAAGCTAGCTGAGCACGGATTGGCTGACGAGTGATCCTGAAGTGTGGTGAAACTCTGTTCAGTAAGTGACAGGAAGGCGGCTGCCAGAATGAATGAGCCCCCCTTGAAACCTTTACCGTCATGCTGTGATGCCACTCGCTGCGATGTGGCATTAACCGCAACAAACACTTAAGCAGGAAAGAGTGTGAGATGTGCAGCTGCGGCTTTTCCGTCTGGATCTTTGGAGATCTGTGTCATGGTAAATGTCAGTTGTCTTTTCGTAGTTTGGGGAAGTGTTTGAATTTGAAAAGAGCTTCTTTTAATATTTTCAAAATGCCTCATTTCCAAGCCATGTTCCCTGTGGTAAATGTCAGCTATTCCAGACTGCTGTGCCATTTCTGTCCAGTTTTGTCTGATCCCTGTGCCAGTTCAGTAATAGTGGTGGTCATAACAATTTTCATCTATTAATTCAGCTCCTCACCTCCTGCGCACTTGTGCACTTTCAGCTTCAATGTGGCTTCCAAAACTGTCATAACTTACAGTAAAAAAAATTGCTTTTAAATGTGACCCCACAGATAAGCAGCACACAGTTAAGTACATTTATCTGTCTTCTGGCTTTGGATTGCAGTGTCCTCTTCTAAACTTCCTTTGATCTCAACTCCATAAAAGCTGGAGAAAGTTTGTTTTTAAATGTCAGTCGGGATGTGAGATCAGCCATCATTTGCCTTTATATTATGCTTCTGAGCTTTAAGTAGTATTTATAGACTATCAGTAGGAGGGAACAAATGTTTTTAACCATATTGTGTCTAATTAAGTGGCAAATTTTAAATTATGTTCATTCTTCTAATCATAAATACAGATCACACTCCGAGAGTAGTTGTCCTAACTGTTAATTTCATCCATACCAAATCTCTGAATCATCGTTACGTTTTAAACCATCTTAATAACGAAAGCATTACCTAAGTCCTGCCACGGCACACCGAGCGATGGTAAAACAAACAGAGCTGCATCAGCATGTTTCTGTCTGGAGGCGTATTGTTGAATCTAAACTTTATTTCCTTAACGACAATCCAGACCGGCCTCGTCAGTTTTGTAAATTGGCAGTTCATTAAATGCAAATGTTTTACACGTTTGCATGTTTTACCTTTACACTAAAGGTCAGAGAAGCAATTCGAGGTTTTTTATGTGGATTATCATGAAATGTCTTATTGGTTTGTATTTGATAAAACAGGTTGTATGTTGTCAATGAACTAAAATCACTTTTATACTTGTGTGTGTGAGTGAGAGAGAGAGAGAGATTCTGCGCAACTGGCAGATACTAAGATTTTTTGCAGAGATGTCACTCATGTGCACGCTTTGGTCTTGTGGTTTGTCCCGTATCCAGCACTATTGGGAGCGCCAAATATTCATATAACACTTGCTCACACTCTGCATAAGCTGGTGCACACACACACACAAACACACACACACACACATTTACATGTGACCCAGGAAAACATTCCTAGACTCATGACCAGAACGTCTGGAGGAATGACCTCATTTTCACTCATTTTTTTTCCCTTTCTTCTCTTTTCGATACACGCGGATATTAATCATTCTTTACTAAAGTGAAGCTGAGCTCTTCTGTATTTTACTCTGGTCTGTCTAATATTTGGAAAAGTGGACCCACAGCTTCAGATATTTCACTGTTTTGTCATATTGGGGTTGCTGTGAAGATCGAAGTGGCAAAATCCCAGAGCGACTCCAGACTTCTGAGGAGCTTCTTCTCATCAAGCAAAGACAGCTTTCTGAGAGATGGAAATGAGAACAGTTTGGCCGACCCGCTGTCAAACTGATGCATCCAGTCTATTCCACTGCTTTTGTTTTGTTCTCTGTCATTTCTGCAAAGATTAGGGCTGGTTTTGGGAAAATGCTTGTGTGCACGCACTTGAAAATTTGCACCTCTGGTATGTTTTCTTATCACAAATTTATTAATAGGCCTTTTTTCTGGAAACTTAAAAGTTGCGTCATTTTTAAGAGGGGTGAGTAATCACATTCGCTTCTAATGAGAAATGTTTTGAAGCCTTTGCAGCAGTTTGTGGGAAAAGTCTCAATACACCTGTTGAAAATCTTAAGCTTCTAGTTTTTTAGTGTCTATTTCAGACCCTGGCTATTTGAAGCCGTTTCTTGCTGTGTTAAGGAGGATGCTGGTAGGCTGAATCTGTTTCCGGCGTCTGATTGTACCATGTTGTACCACGTGTGTGTATGTGTGTGAGTAG
The DNA here is from genome assembly GCF_057382185.1 of Mchenga conophoros. Taxonomy (NCBI): domain Eukaryota; kingdom Metazoa; phylum Chordata; class Actinopteri; order Cichliformes; family Cichlidae; genus Mchenga; species Mchenga conophoros. The sequence continues at coordinate 49,316,333 of NC_140532.1, forward strand.
CCTCTCTCTGTATCTGGAGACTGGAAAAGTATGCAGATCCAAATCTCTCAGGAAGGCAGCTTTAATCCCCTCTTGTGTTGCATCCACATGAGATGGCTGTAAATGGAAATCAGGCTGGTTTTTTTTCTACAGCGTCTGCCTCGGACAAAAGGCGAGAGGTGCTCAGGAAGTTAGAGATTTGATCATCAGACTAAGTGCGTGCGTGCGTGCGTGCGTGTGTGTGTGTGTGTGTGTAAGAGAGAATATTTTACATTTTATTTGCTTGGATTGTCAGGAAAACCTTATCATAAATTCCTTTCAATTGATTTAACTGCTCTCTTTGATGTTACTTGAGCTGTAGATGGTATGCTAATGGCCTCTGCAATTCTTTGAGAAATGTCAGGGAGTTCAACATATTAAACAGCATTGATTTCTCTAGATATAAAAAAATATATATATATATATATATATATATATATATATATATATATATATATATATATATGAATAAATATCTTGTACACACTGTTAGGGCTGCTCGATTATGGCAAAAATGATAATCACGATTATTTTCACTGAAATTGAGATCACGATTATTTGACGATATTTATTTAACCCTTTAAGACCTACTATAGAACCAAGTCCACCAGAGCTTATATTATTTTTTTACATGCTGTAGTGCCATTTGTGGGAGCATTTCAAGTTGCTATACATCAATACAACTGTTATAGCCCATATTTTAATAATATGTATGCATTAAGTCCATAGTAATTACATAAATTGCAAAAAAGTGCAATAAACTACAAAAAAAATTGAAAATCGCTTTTGTTTTGTTTACATATATTTCTACTTGGAGAAATTTAAGAGGTTTATCCCTCAAAACTTTAAATACAATAAAGTTGCAAAAAATAGTTTCCCACCACAGGAAATTTATTTTGAGTGTCTTCATAGTTTTATTTTGGAGATACAGCAATTTTTATATACTGCAGGAAAAACAAAAAACAATCCTATGATGCAAATTTGCAAAGAAAACAGCATGTGCATCATTTCACTGTGGGAAGTGTTACGAACAGCTGATAGGAACGGCAAAGCGTGTTTCTGGAATATTATGTTTTTGTTCCTGCAAGCGCTTTTTATGCAATTTTTGCAAAGCTATATGTGGAACGAAACCGTGACCGAGGACAAGCTGATGGCATAAGATGTAAGTACAACTCCTCCGGTTTCATATGCAAAACAAATTATTGCGCTAGCTTACACGGTTCAGGTTCTACAGGGATTTAAAAATAGTTACGCAAAACGGAGCGTGCTGCTCTGACCGGCTTTAAAGGGTTAACAATGACTTTAAAAAAATAATATAAAATAGTGTGCAACACCACTGAAGTTTTTTTTTTTTTTTTTTTAACTCTCTTTTCATCCAACGGCAGTCACTCTCCAAATAACTTCTGCTTAGCTTTCCGAGCTTCCCTCGGGTCCTCTTAATCAGCGGTCTCCAACCTTTTTTGCGCCACGGACCGGTTTATGCCCGACAATATTTTCACGGACCGGCCTTTAAGGTGTCGCGGATAAATGAGGGAGGGGCTAATAATCGGCTCAGTCATTTTTAATGATCGTTGAAAGCCCAGATCGTAATCGTGATTAAAATTCGATTAATTGAGCAGCCCTACACACTGTATTAAATTATAAGCTTGGCTGCATAACAAAATGTAAACAGCATAAATAGAGTATAAGTGTATACTTCTGCCTACTCCTTTTTCAAACAAAAAAATGGAATGATATTTTGTAATAATTGTGAATGTACATGTTTGAAATAAAAAGGAACTGAACTGAAGAGTTGACATTTATCACCTTTATAGCATTAGCAAACTTTTTGTGTGTGTCTGTTTCAGGGATCTTTGGTCAGAAGCTGGAAGAGACCGTGCGGTATGAACGCCGGTTTGGGAACAAGCTCGCCCCTATGCTGGTAGAGCAGTGCGTGGATTTCATTCGGCAGAGGGGTCTTCAGGAAGAGGGCCTTTTCAGGCTGCCAGGACAGGCCAACCTGGTCAAAGAGCTGCAGGATGCCTTTGACTGTGGAGAGAAGCCCTCTTTTGATTGGTAAGCAGAAATGTGCCCGTACAGGCTGGTTTAGATTTCCTCAGTGCGTTTTAATGTCGACTTGATACGTTCGGCTCGGGGAGTTGAAATGCAAAAAAGTGGGCGGGTTAGTACAGGGTTCAGTTGTATCTGCTTAGAGAAACTTGAGTGATACAGCTGCTCGAAACCTGTATCAATTATGAAAGACATAATTATTTAATTTAGGAATATTTAATATGTATCTTAAGTCTAAGCAATGTGATAATTGAAGCTTGGCAAAAACATTATTGTTATGATTTATTAAACTGAGGATAAGTACCTGAATAAGTATCAAGCTGCTTGAACAGCGCTATCACAAAGACCGATGTGGTAAATCCATGATAGTTAAAATGTATGCAGGGAGAGGTCATCCTCATATTTGCACACTATCTGTCCACTATCTGTTGCAGGCACCATATTCATACCTGACCTGGTGAGATGTCTCTTGCACACGATGATGTATCAGAACAAATTTCCTCAGCTCTTTTCATGTCTTATATTTAAAACACAGCCTCATTGTTCAACCATCTTTACTGTGGGAGTTCTGCAGGTCTCCCAAATTCTGTCATAATTCATATTAGCACTTGGCCTCCTTTGGCTGTCTTCTTCTGCATGGCTAATGTCCAATTTGTCAGTTTTATGGTTACCACTTGGAGGTCAGTCTCAGGTCATTCTGGTGGAATGTTAGCTTGTGAGATGAAGCTGTCATCGTTATCAAACATGGGTGTTTAACTTGCCAGTTTTCATTTTGTCCCTCTGAACACAACAGCTTGAATATCGCCTCATTACATTAGAGAAAACACAACTCTGTTGTTGGTTATTTGTGTGTTGCATTTTGCCACACATTATTCGGATTTCAAATAATCAAAACTGAACCGGTTTTGCATTTTTGAGCACAACCACACAGATAATAAACAAATGCAGGCAGTTACCTTATTATATAATAAGTTTTAAGGACCCATATGCCCCTTGACCTCCTTAACAGGTATTTTCTGTTGCTGAATTAGACCTCTGGACTGAGTGGGTGTGTGGAGAGCACAGAAAGCGGCACAGCTCAGTTCATTGACGTGTCTGCTCAGAGGAACATTTTTGTGCACAAATGAGTTTTTCTGTGTCCCATCAGACCAAAGTCATCATCTTGATTGGAGCTTACTGAATTCCACCAAATTTCTGCTAAATCTAAATCAAAGACAAATTATTCTGTCCAGTATGATGAAAACAAGAATGCAACAGTTTGCTCCTAACCATCATTACGGAGCAATAATAGACAAAAATAAGAGTCTGAGCAGTACAGTGGTGATGACATTAGCACTGCCGCCTCACAGAAAAAAAGATTTCGACTCAACCCTGCCTCTCACCCAGTGACAGCTGGTACAGGTGCCAACCTCCCATTATCCTGCATTGGATAAGCACTTAACAGGACATATAGGTGGATGGAAACTTTCATGATATGTTAGTTTGTGAGATAGCACCACTTTGTCAGGGAAAAAAGGGGTGTGCCCTGGACAAGATTGACAGTCCAGCACAGTGTTAACACAGAAAGGCAGACAACCAGTCGCAATATTCATTCCCAGTTTACAATCACCAGTTAAAGGTTTGAGCCCCTTGAAAAATCCCAAGTAGGGCAGGAAAACTTAACATAGAAGTAGGGATGTCACAATATCAGAAATGTGTTTGCTAAAGAAGTGTTTGCAGAGTAGCCAAGTGACAGTACGAGGTATAATATGAGCTTATTTTAAAGCATTTCATGTTAACCGATGGAGTCATGAACGGATGGATGGAAGTTAGCCAATGCCGTCCATTTAGCGTATTGAAAATAGTTGATTGTACAACAGCAAAACTGTCTCCAACTTAATGGCAATCTGTATCTTAAACTTGTGTAAATGTAAACTGCCCCCATCTGGTTCCAGAGTAACAGCAGCCTCAGTACGTATGCTGCACAGGGTATCTAAAACAAAACAAGAACCGCCACTTTGTCCAAATTTTTGTATTTCAGAATCAGAATCAGAATACTTTATTGATCCCTGGGGGAAATTATTTTTTGTTACAGTGCTCCATTTTAAACCAACATTAAGACAAGACAGACAATACGCTAACTAAGAATAGTACAATATATACATATATATACATACATACATACATAAGTCACTTATAAATAAATATTTGGAAAAGAAACATGTGTAGTTGTAGCAGCAAACAGTGTGTTAAGTGGATGCGTTGTACAGGGAGATGGCCACAGGCAGGAATGATTTCCTGTGTCGTTCAGTGGTGCTTTTCGGTAATCTCAGTCTCTCACTGAACGAGCTCCTGTGACTGACCAACATGTCATGGAGTGGGTGGGAGGTGTTATCCAACATTGTCTTTATCTTGGACAGCATCCGCCTCTCCGACACCACCTTGAGGGAGTCCAGCTCCATCCCCACAACATTGCTGGCCTTACGGATCAGTTTATTAAGTCTGTTGGCATCTGCGACCCTCAGCCTGCTCCCCCAGCATGCAACAGCATAGAGGATCGCACTGGCCACCACAGACTCATAGAAAATTTTAATGTAGATCGGTTCTACAGATCTCGGAAGGGCTCTAACCAGAAAAAAAAAGTGCTGTAGACACCAGTTTCACAACACAAGGTACAAATATCCAAGATAATCAACTTATTTCCTATTTGTACAACTGAAAGTATGTGTGGACTTGAACTCAGATTTTGGGAAGTTAAAACAATATTGCAAAATGGACAAATGCGTGCTCTAACATTTGAGGATATATAAAAACAACAGAAATATGGAAGTTGGAATTGCAGGTTGTGTTTGTTATTGTAAAATGTTAAATATCAGTCTAAAAGTAATTAATTACTTGAAAAGTAACTATTGCGTTACTTTTTTTAAAAATGTAACCCTCTGGGGTCCAGGGTATAATTGGCCATTTTTCACTACTTTTGATTTCACCTTTAAAAACTATTTACTTTGCCTTGTTTGGTATCATTCTTTTCAGCACAACCTCACGTGTCTGAATTTACAGTTATGTTTTCATTTTGACATACTGCATTAACACAATTGATCATAAATCAGACAAAAAACATAAATTCCAAGTAGAAAAGTTTTTTTACTGTAACATCCACAAACATGTTTAATGAATCATATTTCATAACTTTAAATGCAACTATAAATTGTCAATTTAAAATCCTTTGCACAGGTTTTGCAAACAAAGTTGTTTGCAGTCATTTACCTTTTACCCTTTTTTAAATAACCATTTCAAACTATTTACAGAACAATCAGCTGTTCTGCATCAATAAGATGCCGCACAAACTATTTGTGCCACTCCAAAAAAATAATTTCTGTCCATTATAAAGGAGAACATCACAGCCTGATACCTGCAGGTCTGACAGCAGCAGGTGTATCACTCCTCCTGTTTTTTACCTGGAGACAGCAGTCGCCTCATTGTTCTGACACACAACACAAAACTATCCACAACACTACACACTAACTACACAAGACAACACATTAACTACACACTCCAAACACGCTAAACGTCACAAATCTCTCACATCTCAAAACTCGCTCTCTCTCTCGCCATCACTCCTAAAACTTCCCCCTCTTTCTAAACAACCAAATGTCTTGGTGCCATATCATTATTGATTGGTCGACATGGTGCATTTTTCCACCAACACGAAAGGGGTGGGGGGGGGGTTTTGTCCTTTTTTTTTTTTTTTTTTGCTCATAAGCAGAGGGTGCTTGCTAGCGCTGTCCTTAGACAACGTGACGAAAGTATTCAGGAAAAAACACGCATATATTGTTTATCATGACTCTGGTTTTACGTGGCCTATTAACACAATTTAAAAACTGGTATATATCACCTTGTTGCTGCTTGTTGCTTGTTGTTGTTGTTGTCATGTGATTGGCTTACCACGACCACGGTACTTTATTCTTCCTCAGTCAAACAGCAGCACTCATGTGATTGTTTTACCCCCTTAGCAGCTTCAGGTGTTGTGCCAAAAAGTGTTCGTCTGCCAGAAAGCGATTGCCGTCCGCGGGAGTGCACAGTTGCTTAAAGCTGTAGCGACCAGATTACTTACAGCTACTTCCGTGCAACTGATATAAACTGGACACAGGTTCAACCATCTGTTTTTTGAAAAATAGTAACGGACCACATTTTCTTGTTAGTAACGGTAACGGCGTTGTAACGATAGAAATAGTAATTAGTTAGATTACTCGTTACTGAAAAAAGTAACGCCGTAAGTAACGCCGTTAGTCCCATCACTGGTTTGCTCTGGTCTTTTTCAAAAGCACTTGAAGCCCGTCCATCCATTTTCTTAACTACTTATCCACTTGATAAGCCTTGTAAGGCAGCCAAGCTCTCATTTATATCCGTTATCTCCACAGGTAATATTTTAGACCAATAAAGATCAGTAAACTGTGAGAATCACCCTCTTCACGGTAAATTCAGCTCAGTGATGTCCAGGATTAATGGACTGGGAGAAAAAAAACCCTTATTTCGTGCTTTTCTTTCCTTTGGCAGGGACGTGGTAGCCAGCCACACAAACTTTCCGAGGCATCTCTTTGTTCAGTATTTTGCCAACAGTAAAAAGGAACAATCATACTTCCCAATTATACACCTGCTGTTATATTATGCTGTGTGTAGGTGGCTGTAGGAGACTAAGCACTGATTGTTTAATGCAGCAGCCTTCATCTAGAGCATACTTGAGTAATGAAACATACTGAGCCAAGCTATGGATCGCTTTTTTCACAGCATTGTGCCACTCCAACCAATAACATAAATAAAACCTGGATGAAACTGTCAGGATCGACTCTATAAATCAACATCTCACCACTTCCCGAAATTCAAATTCACACTGACGAGTGCGTCCATCACGTCCTCTGCACAGTAACACATTTCTGCCCTCCTGTTTGTGCTTTGCTGTGGTAGAAACTACAGCCTCCCGTGTACCTGCCTGTGTCTGATTTTGATGTCCCTCATCTTGCGAATTCCCTCATTAGTGACCTCCTGCCTTGCGACCTCCTGCCTGCCTCGCCAGCTGCTCCAGAGGCTGCAGTGGCCTCTTGGCAGACGTTTAGGCTGGTGCTGGCGTATTAAATAAATCAGAAAGTGCCGATTGGAAACAGAGAAAATAAAAACTGGAAAATGATGGTACCACCTGCATTAGCAGTCAGTAGTTGGTCAGTAATGTCAGTTGTATGCATACACTACAGCTACACTATTACAGCTTGACATTTTTCTCCAACAGTGTGAAACCTAAAGTTGGAGTTGGCCTCATGGTGATTGCTGTTTGTCTCCATGCGGTTCAGGATAAACGATGGCCCTAACTTTTTACCGGTGTCTTGTCTCTCAACAGTAACACAGATGTGCACACAGTAGCTTCTCTGCTGAAACTGTATCTCAGAGAGCTGCCCGAGCCCGTCATCCCCTTCCAGAAGTACGATGAGTTCCTGTCCTGCGCCAAGCTCCTGGGCAAAGATGATGAAATGGTAAGAAACATGCGATGATTGCTTTCTTTGTAACCACATCTACTGGCAAATTAGCTTTCGCACACATACGGATTTTTTTTTTTTTAAAGTTTCAACCTTTATAACAATAAACGTTGGTACTGAAAAGCCCTCACAGAAGTCTTATTCTTTGGCTTTTAATCTGCTCTTTTGCCGCCCAGTCATCCACGCTCAGCCCTGTGTTTCACACACAATGACTTTGTTGAGTCCGTTTTGACTTTTAACATCTAAATAGGATTTCGCTCACACCATGAGGCACGGTCGGCAGCATGGCTGGGGTTAGCCTTTTGCTCCCTCAGTGTCTTTCCCCTCTTCAGCATTCCTGAACCTAAGTTTGTGGTTTTTTTGTGTGTGTGTGTGTGTGTGTGTGTGTGTGTGTGTGTGTGTGTGTGTGTGTGTGTGTGTGTGTGTGTGTATGCTACAGATGGGTATGAGAAGACATATGGTAAAGTGTGGATGAGTTTCCTCACTTTTTAACCCTCCTGGGACTTTGAAGTTGAAAGGAGATGGATGGAAAAGAGTTCACTATTTTTTTTTTTTTTTTTTTTATGTGAAAAGGCCTCAGAGCGTTTCCACATATCCTTTATTCTCAGTAACCTAACTGAGACTACTTCTGATTCAGTGGCACATCCATATAGATAGTTTATAAATGGGTATAATGATAAATCCTCTTATATCTGGTTTGCTTTTTCTAGTCACAGTTTTGTATCGAGAGCAAAAAGGATTTTCATTAAATATAAAGCTGGAATACTTGGGTTTTTCTAAGGGTGATACAAAATGTGTCAAGAAAATATTCCCTATGCCATTAAACTACCAGCAGCAACATGAACAGCTGATACAAGGCAGCATGGATCCAGGCTTTCATCCTGCCAAATTCAGACCTTTTCATGTGAGAGTTGCTGCAGAAAACAAGATTCAGCAGACTAGGCAAGATTTTTCCAATATCTTATTGTCTAATTTTGGCGAGTTCATGCAAATTGTAGCCCCAGTTTCCTTTTCTCAGTTAAGGAGGGGCACACAGTGACTTCTGCTGCTGTTGCCCATCTGCTTCAGCGTTCACTGTACTGTGCATTCAGAGATGCTCGTCTGCATTCCTCGTTTGTAAAAAGTTGTCATTTGAGTTACCGTTGCTTTCCCGTCAGCTCAAAACAGTCTTGACAGTATCTAAACACCTGAATGCTTCGAGTTTCTTCCCACAGAATTGATTGTTCAGATGTTTGTTAAATAAGTGTACCTAATGAAGTGACCAGTGAGCATATATTTACATAAACCCCCCTCTTTTCCACTGATTCATTTCCCACTGGATCCTGGGTGTGATTGTTTCATTATACACACTGTGATCAATCACGGGCTTTACAGACAATCTGTTGCAAAAGTTTCTATGAATGATTATTTTGCTGAGTTACTGTTACTTTAAAACTGTTTATTATCTGCAGGGTATGAAGGAATTGAGAAGGCTCGTGGAAAGTCTACCTCCAGTGAACTACAACCTCCTAAAATACATCTGCAGGTACTGATAATTAACTTTGGATACAGTTTTACATTGTTGAACCATGAGAAGCTGATATTTTCCATTTCCCTAGGTTTCTTGATGAAGTCCAGTCATATTCAGGGGTGAATAAAATGAGTGTCCAAAACTTGGCCACAGTCTTTGGGCCAAATATCTTGAGGCCAAAAATTGAGGATCCAGTAGCAATTATGGAAGGTGAGTGTTGAAGAATGTCAGGTATACGTGTCTTACTTTCTTAATATTTAGTTTTAAATCTTAAATAAGATGAATGTTGGTTTTAAAAGAAAGATGATGATGATGTTCGGTTTCTTTTTAGGTACTGTTCTGGTCCAGCAGCTCATGGCTGTTTTGATTGGTCACCACGACGTGCTTTTCCCCCGAGATGAAGACAGCCCTACTGCCCTCGAGCTCGTCAACAACAATATTGAACAGCCACGGCGACAAACCACTACATCTACCTCAGCCATCACTACAGTGTCTCAGAATGCTGAGAACAACAACACACATGTTGTGCGGCAGTGTGTTTGGGAAGCCAACGAGTCTCCTTCACACCGTCAGCACGCAGACAACAGTGGCTCCCCACGATCGGCAAGTCCCCGCAATGGAGTCATGGGACGCTTCGACGTCACCCGCAGTCCACCGCTGACCGTTAAAAAGAATCCAGCTTTTAGTAAAGGCAGTGGCATTGTTACCAATGGGTCCTTCAGCTCCTCACCCTCTTCAGATCCCACTGTGGAAAAGAGCCAGAGTGGAGGTGGCAGCTTACCGGTGCGTCGCAGTGGCACACTCAAAGGCTCGGGGACAAAAATGGGCACCAGCGGCGTCACGAGTGGAAACAGCGCTACAGGGAATGGGACTGGAGTTGTACGCATGGGCGTTCATGGGACTGACGCTGTCACAGGGAGTCCGAACAGCCGCAACAGCCTCTGGCAGCCGAATGGCTGTGTAATGTTACGGGAGAACAGCAAAGCTCGTGACTGCCACGGCGGAGATCAGACAACCAATCAGAATCGTCTGTCCACATACGATAACGTGCAGCTAAACCATCACAACCTGCAGCAGCAGAACCAGATCGCCAACACGTGTCTGAATACCAGCTGCGAGGACAAGCAGAGTGTGGACAGTGCCACCTGGTCCACTTCTTCCTGTGAAATCTCCCTCCCTGACAACTCCACTTCCTGTCGCTCCTCCACAACCACCTGCCCAGAGCAGGACTTCTATGGAGGGCACTACGAAGACTTGGATGGACCAGCACAAGACTGCGTGCATCCCCAGTCTGGCGAAGGAGGAGAGGGCAGAAATGGCGACAGAGAAGGAAGTGGAGAGGTTGGGAGGAGCAGTCGGGGCACGAGCAGCAGTGATAACAGCGACGGTTTTCCTGTTGGTAACGGACCCGGCAACCACAGCGCTCTGCACAGTCTAGTGGCCAGTCTTAAGCAGGAAATGCACAAGCAGAAGGCCGAGTATGAGGCCAGGATAAAAAGGTACGGCTCCATGTGTGAAGGGCTTGAATCAATACAAGCGCTTAATCTTTACTTTGGCCTTTTTTGCAAACTATCCATCTTTTTTCTCGGGTGATCAGGCATGTAAACCAGTGAGGTTTTCTTGTGTACCTTACTGTCATCTTCAAAGGTTTAGACCAGTAGAGATCAGTCACATCAAAAGAGAAAAAAGGAAATTTCAAATCTTAAAATGAGGTTAGGTGCAGGCTACCTCTCTTAATCTAGCACTTAAAAAAAACCAAGTCCCTATTTTGAATTTTTCCTTCCTGTGGATATGAAAAGCTGGCACACGTTAGTCAGATGCTACAGCTCTTCAAAGCCTTACTTTGTTCTGTATTATGCCAGCAGTGAACAGGAAAAAAATGTGTCCCAACTATAAACCTGCTGTAAAATGTTGTTTTGCATGGGTGGCTCTAAGAGACCACTGTTTTCTTTTAGTGCAGCAGGCTTCATGCGTTAGTCAGGTTGACAGAAACATACCGGTACATGAGTGATAAAACACAACATCCTCCACCCAGCTCTGTGTCTTCTTTCCTTTTTTACTACGTCCACCATTCCCTCCATTTCACAAGAAGCCAGTGAATAAACTTTTCTAGAGCATCAGGATCCACTCTATAAATCAACATCTCACCACTTCATTAAAACGCAGAGTTCAAGTTCACTGGCAGTGACTGCACCCTCCTCTGTGTCTGCCCACATCTTTTCTTTTTTTATGCCCCTCACCTGATTCCATCATTATCTCATTAGCCCTTGTAACCTCCTGCCAGCTTCACCAGCTGCCCTTTGTTGGCTCATTACTATCCAAAGGTCACCGTGGCCTTTTGGCAGATCATCTAAGTTGATGGCTGCAGATGAAATAAAACTGAAACCACCAATCAAAATCTTATTAATGGGCATTCCCATTAATGAGCAGGAGTGTACACAAGTCTGAACAGCTGCCTTAGTCTTTGGCAACCACATGGCTTTGTCGTATAATGGGAAAGCAACAAAACGGGCAAACTCTCCAGTGAGGATCAAATAGCCAATCAGAAGCTGTCTTTTTCACTCTGTTCCTTTAGCTACAAGCTTGTAAAGTTGTCAAGCATGAGGCTCGGGTTCCAGTGGGGGACAAGTGACTCCAATTCAGCCCACTGCATGGCTTTGGAAAATGTCAAAGTGAGCATAAATTGTGTTTTGTTAAGTTTTACAGCTTTTGCTACATTCATCCTGTACCAAAGTAATAAAAGAAAAAAGTAGTAAGTAGTTTTATACAATTATTTCTTTCTACTTACGAGTCAAGCTGACAGATGTTTTTCATTTGCTGCTGCAAATGCAAAACAAAACTGAGACATATGGTTGAAACTACACCTCTTTTTTATGTAACAATGTAGCAGGCATTAAATGTGTAGTTGTTTATACTGACAAAAAGAAGAGTTTCACTGGTGGCACTTCACATAGGCGAAAGTTTGATATCTCCAATCTAATCTGAACACTGAACAGGACGAAAAGGTACCTAGAAGTCACTCAAAATAGCCCTTTCCTGAATAATCCGTAACTTATTTAAGCTTTCAGACTGTTTGAACATCAAGTTTGAGAAAAATGCCCCCATACAGCCGTCAAGGAAGAGGAAATTTGCCAAAGAATTATTTTGGGGTTTTTTTCTTTGAGCTATAGTTCATCTTAAAGTTGGCTATATTAACATGGAAAACTATGGAGCTGTATCAGTTTGCCATTTGCCTTTTTTATTTTATTTTTGGGCCTCTAAGACTTCCACAGCCCCAGAGATTGTGGTTGCATGTAATTCATTAGGTCATTAAGAAAATTAAAAAGATCTGCAGCTGCCCTTGTGCTCTGAGATGAGCAAATCCTCTGTTCACTACGGCACTGCTAATCTTTTCCTAATCCCGTGTATGCCTCATTTGCAGTTTGGAGCAGCGTAATTTGGAGCTGGAGACTGAAATGGTGAACCTACACGAGGAGCTGGACCAGGAGAGGAAGAAGTACACCATGGCGGAGATCAAGCTGCGCAACGCTGAGCGCGCCAAGGATGACGCCGAGCGGCGAAACCAGATGCTACAGAAAGAGATGGAACAGTTTTTCTCCACATTTAGTGACCTCACCGCAACTGGCAACGCCGCAGCCACCGATCCCCGCCGACCAGAGCGAAACAACACCATCTGGATACAGTGAAGGAAGGCTGAAAAAAGATGGCAGCCAAGACAGGAACTGGGTTATTATAATGACGTGAACTTTAGAGAGACTCTAAACAAGATTTGGCTGCTGATCGAAGGAGGGAAAACACACTGCAAAGGGTAACGGCACGTTTTAATTTAAGAAATAGGAGATATAGGGCTGATGTAAGCCGCCTTTATAAATGTAAACATCACCTGGAGTGATGCCAGAGTGACATTATCTGTATATAGCCTTATTTAAACAGACGCTCATGGACACACTCCAGTCTCCCAGAAGTGGTTGGGGTTTGTTCAGTTGTCTGGCTGGGAAATGGAGCAAAGGGACAGTACACAACAGCCTATGAGGACATATGGTACTACCATTTTATGTTAGCTCCGAGATAGAAGGGAAGACAAAATGTTAAAAAAAATTTAAAAAAAAGAACAATACCAACACCAACCTTGGACCTGAAAATGCAGAAAAGACCACACCGAACTCCTCCTTTTTATTCATTTTTACCATCTAACCAAAACACACCTTAGTGTTCAATATATTTCTGCATCTGCTCATGTCAAAGATGTCATATGTTGTAAAGAGAAGTAAAACTGACACTTCATTGTTTTTGTGATATTTAAGCAAAGCTATAAACGTGTGCTATTTTCTATCAGTTTTTTTTTCTTTTTCTTTTGCACTTAAATGTTTGTTTAGTCTCTGCAAGTTGGTACTGGATGTTCTGTCGGTCTATGTGTCGATGCGTGTGCCTGTGCTTCTGTGCTGTTATATTTACCCATGACCAAAAGAAAAAGAGCCTGTACTGTAAATATTGTATAGATAAATGCAGACGTGACTAGATTAGATAGTTTGCATTGTGGTTTACTGATATTCAGATGGATATGGCATGAATTGAGTTGATACTGAAGAATGATTTGTAGTTTGTTAGAGTACAGTTCAAGGTGTTGCACAGTGGGTTATTGGCATAAATCTTTTAAGTCTTGAATTCAGAATTTCAGATAAGAAACTGTATGGCATGCCGCTTTTAAAGATACAATTTACTGATTTTTCGAGGCCAGCACACGTTTGTGGGTCATTACTGTGAAATAGTTGGGATTTTAAAGCCTCTAATTTGATGACATTATCAGCCTGGCAGCAAAATTCAGTAATAAGTGGTATGTGCATGATGGTTGCATGAGTCTACGAGGGTCGGCATACACTAACTGAATATTTGTAAAGTGACTGTATATGGATGAAGTGTATTTATGTAGCCCGAAACCAAATGTCTGCACATCATGTGGATTTGCGAATGATTACAAAACGGGACACCTCTGATAGATCAGACCAGGAATGGACCTGCGTCAGAGAGGAGTTGGTGCGTACACGTGTGCGCGGACCTGGTGCTCGGCTTCTTTTTAAACCTGCTGCTGGTCATTGCAGGACATCTGGAATGTGCATATGGAGTCAAAAAGAAGAAGAAAAAAGTGCCTGAACAAGTGAAGGAGGGAGAGGGGAGCCTGCGCTTCTCATTTCACAGCCTTCACCGGGAAATAATGGGCTTAAGCCAAGCTGACAGTGTCACCTCGTTCTGTGAATTCCACACAAAAGGGCGGATTATGGATGGAGGGCCAGACGGAGTGGACGGGGATAGTGGAATGTTTTCATGACAATACTTGATACACAAAGGAACTTTAAAAATGACTTAATATGAATAAAGATGGATTTTAATGCAAGTCTCTGTTGTCATTTTTCCTTTTCAAATGTCCAACTAATGTTTGAAGACGAGGCAGAACATCTGATTGGCCTCACGTTAACACAATTAGTGGGCGGACAGTCAGGGCTGTTTTTATTTGTTGTTATTTTTGTTTAGAGGGAAAAACATTTTTGAGTCATTTAACTTGGAGAAAAGTGGAAAATATTCACTTTTAAAAAACTAGAATTGTAAAGATTTATAAGACTTATTACTAAAATAAAAAAACCACATCCTCGAGGCCTCCTGTGCTGCTAATTTCAAGTGTCTGATCTCTTCTGCTGCTAACAAAGTACATGAGAAATCAGTATTAGTATTAGCTGATGCAAAAAATTAAATTGCCAAAAGTAGTCATGCCCAGCGATGCTGCCTACCGTCTTACCACAAAAGGCACGGCTAGGTTAGAAATTATATCTGCACTCACTACACACCTTTTACTTTTTTTGATTTCAGAACTGCTTTAATTCTTTGTGGCATCGAATAATTTCTAGAAACATTTCTGAGATTTTGGTCCATGTTGACATGATAACATCACACAGTTGTTGCATATTTGTTGGCTCCTCGTTCTGATTGAGATCTGGCCATTTGTACAGTGCACTCTTTTTCAAGAAACACGCACTTTGGTCCAAGGAATGGACAGGGTCAGCAACAATAGTCAGGTGGTGTTTAAACAACGCTCAGGTCCTTTACACCACCAGCAGCAGCCTGAACCGTCAACACAAGGCAGGATGCATCTATGCTTTCATGCTGCTTATCCTAAATTGTGACCCTATAATCTGCATATCGCAGCAAAAAGCAAGATTCATTAGAGGAGGCAACATTTTCCAGTGTCCCCTTGTTCAATTTTGGCCTCTGTTTCCCGTTTAAGGTTTAAAGGTGTGTCAACAGGTGTAGCTCATCTGCTTCAAGGTTTAATATGTTGTGCATTCAGAGATGTTCTTCTGCATCCCTTAGTTGTAATGAATGTTTTTCTTTAGTTGCGCTTGCCTGCATGTTAAGGAGTCTGACTATATTCCTCCGACCTCTGGTATCAAAAAGGCATTTTTGCTCAGGGAACTGCCACTCGCTCGATATTTTCTCTTGTTTGCACCATTCTCTGTAAACTCTAAAAATGGTTTTGCAACGTGGTTTGGCACCAGCAACAAAGCCACATTTTCAATCACTTTAAATGAACCTTCACCCCCATTCTGATGCATAGTTTAAATTTAAGGTAGTAATGTAAAACATATCTACATGCCTAAATGCACTGACATCCTGCCCCACTGACTGGCTGATCAGTGATTTGCGTTATTAAACAGGTAGACCTAATAAAGTGGCCATCGAGTGCGTTTCATTTCATTGGTATACTCTGAGAAAGGTCAGTGCGCTTGTTCTCATGCTGCACTCTCATGCTACATTATTTTTCTCTGTCAGAGAACTAGTTAATGGCTCTGCTTTAAGATTGTGTATCCACCTGAAAGTGCCTGAAAGCACATTAGATTCTGTGTAGGAGTCACAGTGACAGATTGGATAAATGGTTCCTATCGACAGCAAGGCCTGAAACAAATCTGCAGTGCATTTAAATTAGTCTCCAGGTAAAAAGAAAAGGTCCACGAACGCCCAAGGTCAAAGGTTTTGTTTATTTTCAACCACATACATAATACATAATATTTTTTACATACACAGTTCCTTTAAAATGTGTTTACAGTAACAGCTTTCAGTAAGATTTTTCTTTTTCTTTTGCATTTGTTTTTGACTTTACTTGAAACGCTATAGCCTGAAGCTTCGAGATCAGCCTGAAACAATACCATTTCTTTTTTTTTTTGTTTGTTTCTTTTTGAATTTTTTTTGTTTTAAACCTGACAATGTCAAAGGAATGATTCATTAAAACAGCACGGAGTAAAAGAAACAAGAGAGAAGGAATCAGAAAAGAACTGAATAACAACATCACCTGACTCAGATGAGCTATACAGGGTTTCGTCATTGTAGAGTTCCACATTTAAGACTCTAAACATTTTAGCATCCGACCCCTTGCAGTAGCTTGCCTCCCTGTCTGAGTGCAATAAAGTGTTTATTGCATTGTTGAACTGTTATTATTTACAATAGAAGTTAAAAGAAAAAGGTGAAAATTGCCAAGCTGGAGATCCAAAGATTGTTTTTTTTAAGTTGGCACAGCTGTGTGACAACATGTGACATGTAATCATTTTTCATAGTGTATGAATCCATAAGAGGTCATTTTAAGACCCCCTCCCAAAAATTAGAAGCTGGAATGACAGTGGTTTTCTAATTCAATTCAAAGTGACAGAACATGAATACACACATGAACTACTACTAAACACACAACTGTGCTTACTCGCCATTGACATTCTTCAAAATAATTGCACAAAAGTCATGATCTCGTATTAAAATTCTAAAAAAAAATGAAGACGTGTTGCAAAATCATTTCTCCAGACGTCACATCACACCTTTCAACTCAGACTCGCAGCTTGTGTTGAATGCTGGTTGATTTAATCTCTCTCTCTCACACACACACACACACTGATGAGCAGAGCATCAATGATGTGCGTGATTGTTAAACCGTTCATTTTTACATTCACTGCTGACAATCCAGCTCAATCTCCTTCTTTATTTACCCGAACTAAAGCTCCTTTTATCACAACAGAATTGTCTGGAGGGATGTCTTATAAAAAGATCAAACAGTTCACATTCAGAAAAACTGGGGGGGAAAAAACACATTAGCAATGTTAGTGTTTGTTCTCCGTGACCAGAACGTATAAAGATACAGAAAGAAGAGTGTGTTCGGATGGTTAGAAATGCCCTGTAGAAAAAACTGCAACAGTACCTTGTGTGTTTGTGGTGTAGAGGTCGACTCTGCGCCCCTTTTGTGAGAAATTCATCAAAACATTTTTTTTAAACACAAAAGTTTTCATCAAAGTTGCACCCTGTTTTAAAAGATTGCCCTGGCCAGACCCTGAACAAAAAGCCAAGCTAGCCATAGCTTATTCTGGAGACGCCAACCTCAGTTACCCTCTGAGCTCTGCGAAGGTTAGTCTGTTAGTCTGTGTGTGGTTCACTATACACAAGCCACAGGGAGTAAGAGTGTTAACAAAGTAGCTTTTTGAAGTTATCTCCATAACGTGGAGGACTGTGAGCGATTGTACACAAAACAACTCCAAAAAAGAGTCATTGTACAGCAGCAGCTGAACTGAAAGTTACAGACTTGTACTGTCACTGAAATAAATATGTGGCAACGATGTCTCCACATCTCCTTAAAGTCATGGCAGCGACTGAATCTATTTCATACATGCGGAGGCTCCAATAAGTCAGTGTGAGCATTCGTGTTCTTCATCTGACCTAATTGCTGTCATTTACCGGATCATCGCAAAACACCTTTTGAAACAAAATATGCCTAAAGTAGGGAATTATGTATGTTTTGTCCATATAAATCCAGCTCCAAGGTCTTACTACGCCAAATTACCCTAACTTGCCCATGCAGGTTCACAGTGGGTGAAATAAACTCTGCCATAGTGGAGCTCAGTTTATTTCAGTCTGCCAAAAACTGTTTTATATTCTTGTTTCATTTAAGAACACTGAGTTTGCACAGATAAATGTGAGATGTGACTTGAGATTAGAGCAGTACAGCTGCCAAGCCTTTGCAAAGTGCAAATGCATTTTGCATGTGAATATTTGAGCGTTGCACCCCAGCTAGAGAAGATATAGCTAATTTGTAGGAGAAATTTAAAAAAACAAAACAAAGAGGTCAAATTAAAATGTAAAAAGAAAAATTTGTGGGATGTTTTTTTTTAATGGAAACACCGAGGAAAACAGTTAAGCTTTGGGGCTCAGACAGTTTTAAGGCAGAACCAGAAAAAACAGAGGGAAACAAAAATATATCATTTCTGCACCTGCAATGCTTCATTCCAAAAGGCACTTGCCATGTTCAGATTCCATCTATCAAAAATATATAAATCAATAAATTAAAGAATCTTTCGCCTATGAAATCGTTTAATGGGTGCTTTCTCGTGTCGCGACATTTTTGTGTGGTGTGCGGTGATATAAAGCAGATGAGAAGACGAGCCATAGCTACAAGGTTAACACTCATCACCTGTCTTAAAAACTCAGCACTGTATCACTTCTGCTATGTTTTAAAGAGTCAAACAAAAAGGGGAAAAGGTTCTTTGTGGTTATTCCACAGTGAAACCGATCCAACTCCTGTGCCTGTGAGGGGTTAATGATAAACAATGACATGCAGGGCTGTGGTTAAAGGACCGATCATACACTGCCAGGGGAAATAAAAAGGGACATTACACACAAATTAGACTTCTTGAAGGCTGTCTCGTGAAGTCTGAGCACAATCAGAATAACTTATTTCTGTGTGTACTGGCCCTTTACGTCCTAAACAGCCCCCACTTTTATCAGTGTCTTATTGGCTTGCCTGTGGTCCACCAACACACACACACTCACACGTCCTACTGTGCCCAGTTAGTTTACATTGTATATAAACAAAAGTCTCTATATAGACTCGTTAGCATACAGTGAGATTAGCATTGTTTAAATCTAATCATGCAGGACTACAGCAATAGGCAGGGGCAACTGAGGTGGAAAGCGGTGATGTGGCAAGGTGTGCTAGTCGGAAAAATAGAAGGAAAAAAATCCCAGTTTACTGGCCGTCAGTCCCACTCTGTGTGCCCTTCAGCTGTACAGAATTACAATATTTACAAATTACCACGGTAGGGGGGAGGGGGGGGTCACTCCTGGTAACAGCAGGAACGTGTCCCTGCAGAGTTACCACATGAAAACACATCAGGAAGCCTTTTTTTTTTGGGGGGGGGGGGGGGGGGGGGGGTCAGGTGGCGGTGTCTCACACAATGTTAAAATACAGCAGTGTAATTAAATAAGAGCTGAATAGGGGAGAGGGGCTGGGGGAGGAAAGAGAGGAAAGTCCCCATTTAACAGTAGTGATGAGCAAAAATGGCAGCCCACCTTGCCACAATGATCGGAGCATAAATGCTTTTCTTTTGGTTGCTTTTTTTTTGTCTGTAAGGAATTGGGAGACCAGCTGCCAGCCAATATGCACTTTACAGGAGATGCAAGTCTAAGCGCTTGGTCATTTTGATCTGATGCCATATACAAGAATATGAGGGGTAATATAAGCAAAGCAACTAGAGGATCATTAACATATATCTGAGCTCATTTACTTGAATACCGCTGCTGTTTTTCAGTGACAATGCACAGGCTTTAGATTTCATAAATTCAGATTCCTATATCTCATATTTTTGTTCTTAATATATTAATTTTGATCTTTACTCTTTTTTTTTTTGTCTTTTTCTTTTGCCTTTGTATTTTCCGGCGGTCGTTTTTGTTGGGTTCTTCACCTTCGGAAGAACATGGGGTTGCGTAGGCAGGCGGCTAGTCACCTGCAACACCCCAAGGGTCCTGCAGAGGTCTCCAGGCTGCTGTCAGTGTCTGAGGCCAGGGTCTGGTCGGTGGACATGGAGGAGATGTCGTTGATTGAGGAGGAGGGAGGGAGGCTCTCGCTGCTGTTCACGGCTGCACCTGTGCTAAGGGAATCAACAGCAGCGGGGGGTTACAACGTAAAAGAGTCCTGGCCAAGACGCGAGCAGAGAAACAGTCGCAGGAGATATACAAGTGCACACACAGGTTAGAGTGAGATAAATGCTGATTCATGATTAGCTGTTCCATGAGATAGAGATGTCAACAACATTTACAACATCTGTGGGGCATCACAATCACAGTGCATCTGTAATGAGACAAAGATAATTAAGCTTTGGGTCCGGGAGGCTCCACGGGAAATATCATTAAAGGCTTTCAGTGTTTCAGCAGTTCATAAGCGTGGCTTGTTGTTGTCATTTATATGCCAACAAGCTGCTATTTAATGATTTCCTTTTAATTATATACCTTAAAATGATTTATGTCTTCATACAGGTCTGTGTGTCTGTGTGTGTAACAAATGGCAACCTCTGGAGCTGAAAATAAAGCCAACACAAAAGTGCCAATTCCTTTAACCTGGCTCCCAAAGTGAGTTAGTCCCCATAGATGCCCAATGTTATAAAGCATATTTACAGCCCATTACAAAAGAGATTTTTCCCTCTATGGATAGATTCTAGGGGTATGAGGTGGGGTATCCATCCATAACTAGAGTATTCATCTGGACACAGTAATGCTGAAACTTCAAGACCCATGGTCCAAAACCTGGTGGGTGAAGAGATGGTGGCCAGGTCCTTGTTTTATATAGCTGGTTACAGGGTAGACTAATAATCTAATATTAATAATCTTATAATCACCTTGTTTTAAAGTCAGAGGTATGCATATTAGGGAACTTGGGGTACTTCCCCAAAAGCAATCTGCTGCTTTTGAACATTAATGATCTAATAAATAATATACATAATGATATTATGCATAAAAAAAATTACATTGTTTCCAACATCCTCAGAAGCCTAATTGGAACTGTGTGTGTGACTACATGCTCTGTCTATTAGCACGCAGTGACCAATTTATACCTCTGTGAAGTTGGTTCCTGCTTTGTCAGCCTTTAAAAAAAGACTTTAAAGCAGATGCAGGAAACAGACCAAATGCAGTAATTTGTGCAGAGGACTTGCACGCTGTGAGTCTGCTGTTTTTGTCTGTTTCCTGTTGGGAGTAACTGTTTAAATAAAGCAAGATTAATAGCGCGCATCGGTTTTATAGGGTAACTAATCAGAAGTGACAGTTAAAGCTTCATGTGTGAGAGGAGCACAGCATAAAGTACTGTACCGTGCAATAATCCACACTAGTTACACGGCGATATATAAGATGGGAGTTTAAGTCATTACCTCATATTATTAACCTTTACAGAAACTGTGGCAAAAGCAGTAATATGTGATTAAAGTCTGAATCACATCACAGCGTCACGCCCACACGCATATCTTCCACACTCACTAAACTGTTGCTCGTTTCTTCATATTCTTGGAGATAATGAGATAATGCACGGTGTCGTGCAAATAAATACTGCAGCACTGGGCTGAAAAATCTTCTGTTAACATCATTAAAAATATCATAATCTAAACACACAAAGTGGGTCTGACTGTGTGTTATTGCAGGTCTTCTCTTCATGCTGCAATGAGACACTGTCGTCTGCAGCTCCTGCACTGCGTCAGATGCTATACAGCGGCCCATCTGCTTAATTACAAGTAGATAGAAAGAAGAAGAAAGATGAAGCTCGTGGATTTTCTAGAGACGGGCCGAGAGAGACAGAGCAAAAACGAGCACCATGTTATTTAACTATATTTGGCACTAAGGATATTTGTTGCCCGGCTTATGGTGAGAGATGATTTATAAGTTTTCTAAGAGGGAAAATCCCACTCGCTTTTGTACAATAAACTGAAAGAGGACACCCAGAAAGGTGTTCTCTGATCTGAGCCGTCTGTTTCCGTTTAATTTCTTCTCCTTGTGTTTTCAGTCTTCTTACTGTTTTCATGCAGTGTGGTTGTGGTTTCAAACAAGCAGTGCAGCTTTCTTTCTTTTTTTTCAGATGGATCTCGGCAAATGCTGACTGGGCTGGTTAGTATGCTCAAAGTAACTCTATACTGCCATCCTGTGGCACATCATAAGAATAGCAGTTTTTGTCCTCTGAGGGCATTTATAGCCAAGTCTAAGACTGACATTTCCTGAGACAGACCCCTCAAAACCCAAAGCTTAAGACACAGCAATGTAATACATATAAACATACAATCATAAAGGCATTTGAATTAACCTGTACTACGAAGCAATTTTAGCAATCACAGAATAGCAATCTTTACAAATCATCAGGCACAAAGTGACATCACTGAACTGAACAACATTTAACTTGAGATGTAAGGGACAGAGACATGTGGTCAACAGCACAATGGGTTTTTCTAATTACAAGGGATAACTCCAGTAAGGTTATATTAAATTCACTTACAGAGCGGTTAGGCTTATGCACTGAGAGTACCTGAAGGTGAAGGTTGTCCCTTCACAACGCCATTCTTCGTTCTCTCCTCAAAGTTCATCACCTCTTTGTAGATAAGTTCTGCAAGGGGTGCGAAAAAAGGTAGTAGAACACACTAAGTGACAAAAATATGTGCAATCTGCACCCATCTATGCAGACAGTGTTCATATTACCATTAACTACTAAAAAACAAGATCATTCGAATGCATGGTAACACTAAAAAATTACATCAATCGAGTGCATTACTGCACATATAATATACAGCTTTTTATCGTTCTACCATATGTGTGCTTTGTTGAGTTTTTATTTTTAGCCCGGATGAGCAGCACTCACCTTTCCATTCATCAATGGAGTGTTCTCTTTCATCCAGCTGCTTGTCGTAGATCTGAGGTGGAGGCTAAAGAAGAGAGAGAGAGAGAGAGAGAACACAATTCCAGTTTAGTAACATTTCAGCTAACGGCCTAGCATTACTCCCAAGTGCAATACCTACAGAAAGCAGCTCAAGATTTTACAAGATCACGTTATAAATATGCATCTTTCAAATGTGCAAATGGAAGGAAAAAAACAAACAGCATGCCGGGTCTAAAAGTTCGGCACATGTTGATTATGAATTAAATTTAAATAAAAATTAAGCAGTAGTGTATTACTTCCATAAAATGCATTATAAGTTCATTGTCTGCCATTTATAAACAAAAAATGTCTCAAAATAGGTCATTCTTTATAATCAGGACTAAATACCTGACAGGATAGTGAGATAAGAAAACATCTGGCAGCAGTGCTCTCCCCCCACACCCTCCCTCACGGGACTTGTCATCTCGTCTACTAGGTCAAGAATACGCTGACTGGCATCGAGTCAGCCCATCTAACTACTCATTCACTCATTCCCCAGACTCCGACATCGTAATCCTGCCCATCTTTGTCAGTGTGGGTGACACGACCACCAAGGAACCTCTCTGGTGTAACCCTGAGGGGACTGTTATGGGTCAGCACTGAGCGGCCACAGCAGGACAAACCAACTGTTTGTAGATGTTAACGCTGTGGAGCTG
Organism: Mchenga conophoros; assembly: GCF_057382185.1. NCBI lineage: Eukaryota > Metazoa > Chordata > Actinopteri > Cichliformes > Cichlidae > Mchenga > Mchenga conophoros. The sequence continues at coordinate 49,339,820 of NC_140532.1, forward strand.
TGGAAGTAGCTAAGGAGCTCTCTTCAAAACAAATTCTTACAGTAAATATTAAAACCTTGTATTCTATTACGATTTTTTTTTTTAATGAATAGATTAGGTTTCCTGTGACATACGAGTTTTGGTCTATGTGCAGAGTGAAGCATGTGCAGTTTGACAATGACTGCTTATATGTGACAGTTACTTTGAGCTCCACTGAAAACAGCACACGGTCTGTATACAAAAGATGGACATAACCACCCTGATGTGACCCATTAGTTGGTGGATATCTGTTTTGAAGTCTGCTGCATTTTGATTTACAAAATGAAAAGCATGGAGTGAAAATGACTAATAAACCAGGACACTGTGTACTCTTATAGTACCAACGAGTTAGTCACTAGGTAATTGCACAATAAAGCACTCACTTTATCATCTATTTTACTTTAATTTCAACCATCATTTACAAAAATAACATGTTGATGTACTAAAAAGACTTTAATAAACTCCTGACAGTTACCATAAAGTCAGTACAGTATTTACTGAATAGCACTGTGCTACTTTTAGTTAAGAATAATATTAGTTTTATATTATATATTAGATTGGTGTTTTATTTTACATGTTTTTGTGTCTGTTTAATTATGCTCACAATCATTGTTTTGTTGATTCATTCAACCTGGCACGAGCCACACATAAAAATTAGCCCATGTGGCTAAATCTGGCATATTAACATGATGAATTTAATGTGGTAATTTATATGCATTATCGCTTTTAAATAAACATATACATCATAGATCAAGAGAACAGTAGGGTCATTTCTGCACTGGCTTCACTTCTCAGACCCAGAAGTTACTTCCATCTTTTATATACAGTCTGTGATTACTGCAATATCCACATATTCTGGATGTTTCATTTGATTGGCATTTTCTGCTCCTCTCTTTGCATTACACAGTCTCTTTTCTCTTGATTTTAAATATCTTCAAATATGGCAGAAGCACTGAACCACATGTGTCCAAAAAATCTTCTTTCATTTACACTCTTTAGTCGAAGAAGTCCAATTGCAGTGCATTCTTTGATGTAGGGAGTTTGTTATTTACCATGGATATTTGGATGTTATCTCTGGCCTTCATCAGGATGAGGTGACATTAGAGAAGGGGGGGAAAACAGCAGAAAACGTGTTGAAATGCCATTCACAGCCATGTTATACATCAACAGAAGCAACAAAGTCATCTTTAAAAACCATCAGACACCAGATGACAAGACAAGGCCATAGTCATGAAATCTTCTATAAAGGAGGAAAAACTACTATACAGTGAGTGTGTTAGGCAACAGGATATTTCACGTAGTAGAACAGCAGCACTGACATTCATCAGCTGGTCATGCTCTCATTACTTGTACTGCTGTAAAAAATTTTCGGGTTGCAGATGGCTTTTTACCCAATCTCACTGTCACCTCATACTAATGAGGCGCTGATGAAGACGCCAGATTTCACCAAATCAACCAGCAACACCACCCCTCTCATGTTACAAGACCCAACAACCCACTATATAAATCTTTCAGTGTAGCATGAAAATTTACCAGCAAAGACTTTGGGTTATTTTACAGAAATCTACAAAAACGTTTGGTTCTGCACTAAAGACTAAAAATATAAGTGAGGGAGAAAAAAAAATGCAAATTAGATGTGAACAAAAGTTGTCAAAATAGCAAGCGGTTAAAACAATGCAGTTTAGTCATGCTATAAATCACTATCAGTGCGTACAAATTAAAACATGGGAGGGGCGGGTGAGGAGGATTTAGCTTGGGATGGTAATCGATACGCAGCTCTGCTGAAGTCCTACTCACCGCCTCCACCTCAGCCGGATCATACCACACGTTGATGTAGGGGTGCTGTAAGGCCTCATCCACTGACATCCGCTTAGCAGGGTCGATAATCAGCATCTTAGACAGCAGGTCTCTAGCCTGGCTTGCTGTAGTTTGAAAACATTTTTTAAAAAGAAACCCCCCCCCCCCGATATTTAGATGTTTTGATGAAACAAGAAAATATTACATGTCAAACAGCACAGGTAATGGAAGAGGGAGGAGAGAGAGAGAGACCGGGAAATGTCAGGGATTAAAGAGAATAATTAACAGGAGCTTGTGATATGTGTAACATCTAAAATATATACAAGCATGCAGTGTGGTTATTAGAGGTAATCAATGGTCAAAAAATTAAATAAAGATCCAAGATTCAATGAATTAGCATTGTAATAACAATAATAATAATAATAATAATAATATTAATACTACTACTACTACTACTAATAATAATAATAGTCTTTAATAGTCAAAGATGCATTAATGGTGACCTCTGGAGGATGAGTACAGTAATCTCACAACCTGAGAATAGAAAGGTCTGTTTATTTCTTATTTTTGTTTATTTTCCAGTTTATTTCTTTTGTTTTCCTTAACCAAATTTCCTCCAGCTCAATAGTGACAAAACTGAGGTTCTCATGTTTGGCCCTGACAGCTTCTCTAAGGAGGACATATGTCAAACTAGTCCTCTAAAACAGCAGTATCAGACCATCTGCTATACAGTCGGCCAATAATCTCAAACTTTTATTGCACGCTATAGTTTTTCTTGTATCTTGATTATTGTAATTCACTCTGAATGTGCATAGGGCTTATTGGGTTTTAAGTATTTAATCTACAGACTAGTTGAAATCTGAATTATTGCTAGATAATTCTTTAATAATCAACCATCCAGATATCTCCTCAGTTTGTCCCATATGTATTTTTTAATGAAGCATTAGGCCTGTTTGTTGCAGATGTTGCCAGTCAACTTGTTCGTTTGCAGTTTGCAGTAAATTGGACATCTATCAGCAAAAATTTCAATAAGCATTACCAGTACACAGACTCTCTACCCTCTGGCCATTTTGAACTGATCTGAAATTGAAACCCTAAAACCACACGACACTTCCTCTCCTACACACTTGACCTTCACTATAAATAAATCTCCAGGAGCAGAGGAACGAAGAAGCTGAAGCAAGTACGGACAGATGAGCTGGGCGTACCCTTTGAGCATCACCACAGCATCAAAAAGATGATAAACGTGAAAAAATAGCTCCTCTATCTCTCTCCTTTCACCTTTCCTTATTCCTTACCTACCTCTCTTTCATTCCCTCTGTCCTACAGTACTGTGACTTGTCTTCCCCCTAAGGTTTAAAATAAATAAAACCCAAAGGATGTTTCTCTCATGTCTGACTCACTTCCTACCTGTCACAAAACAAAACACACAAAACACTTCATCTTGGTCTCACACCCTCTCACTCTGTCTGTCTCTTTCGGTGTATTCCTTTAACAGTGTCACTCCAGCGGGGAGCAGCTTGAATACAAAAGCGATTCATTAGAATTTCAACATTCGAGAGCTTTGATGTGGGAGCGGGAGAGCAAAATGTTTTTTTAAAAGCATATTTTTTTTATAGCTCACTGGAAATGTTTTTGATGCCTTCAATTCTCAGCTGAGACAGAAGAAACAACATCTCAGTTAACACTCTGCATAAGAAGTCGATTGAAATCGGCTCACACGGTACAGGATTAACATACTGCAGTTTACTGATGCTCGGAGGATGACCAAAGATAAAATGTAAAAGTACAGTCCTGTTAAAAAACTAAATACACCTGACGATTCAGTAGCTTGTGCATCCACCTTTAGCAGCAATAACTTAATTGAATTGAATTTGAGACTTTTGGGGCGTAGAGTGTAGATTTGCTGCTGTGCTTGGGATTGTTGTCTGTTGCATCACCCAAAGCTTTATCTGTCAGACAGATGGCCTTGCATGTGATTCTAAAATACTTTGGTACACAGTTCATGGTCACTGTTTAACATTGGGGTTAATTTGCTGAGATGCCCAGTCCCAGCAAGATCAACAAACTGTTAAAATCTTCGGTTTCTATAGGGGTTCTCACACTTGCTGATGACAAATTAATCAAGTACATTTAATTTGCAGCACCTGGCTACTACTTACCCTCTCATATTCTATAGAAGCAGGCTATACTTAGTTTTTGACATACTACAGCATACATGAAATGAACAAAATGTATAGCCATCTTAGCTGCTAGGTGATATGTACTCACAGAGCAGCTAAGATGCTGAGAATAAGAATAGCATATTTACAGAGTTAACATGCAAATAACATTTAAATGTCATAAATTGTGGAAGTTATAAACAAAGATATAAACCTAATGAACTAAATGGAAAGTCAGAAGCAAAGTCACCTGTAATGTCAGATTTAGATTCAGAAATACTTTATTAATCCCTGAGAAAATTATATAGTCGCAGTTGCTCCAAAACAGCTAAATTAAATAAGACAATATACTACAAAGATACAAAATAAAGCAAAATACATACAAATAGCTCTAATTATTAATATCCTAGTATATTACACAAATTAAAAACACATGCAGAATGACTGCCTGTCAGAGTGATAAGTGCTATGATGTCCTAAAGAAGACTCTCTGTTTAATCGACACACATCATACACCTTAAGGTTCAATAAAAGACCTTCAAAGACTCATACTGGAAGCTTATGAAATGGCTAAAGTGCAATAGCCTAAGTTCACAGGTTCCCTGTGTATAATTACAGGTTCTCACCTTTGAGTTTGTTGTGCTCAGAGTCAGCAGGGAAAAGGCAGTCGGGGAAGAGTTTGGGGAAGGTGAGGCCTGCGTACTTTGGCCGGTTCTCGACATAGTTCCTCACTGTGGGTTGAAGTTTCTTCATGAATTCTGGCGAGGGCGTGCCCAGCTGCTCGATCACTTTGTTCCACTGATCAATATCTGGTGTGGAAGGCCAAGATTAAGGGAAACACACATGGAATACAGAGCATCCTGTCACCCTGCAAAGCTCAGTGTACCCTCAGGTATCACACTACAATACAATTCTGGCTTCATTTTCCATTTAAAAGCACAAAAAGGAGTGCTACAAAGTGCTGTGACCAAGATAAATTAATAATTTTTAATCTCAAATCAGCTGTTTCCCACTTAACCACCAAAAGAAGTATTCATTAGGATTAGGGAAAAAACCCCAGCTGACTTCTAAATGGTGAAAAACACAAGATTTCTATTTTAAAAAAATCCTTTTATTCTTTTTGTTTTTCTTTGTCTCCAGCCATTGTTAAGTGTTTCTAAAAATAAAAAAATAATAATAAACCTTTTGATGAAAACATGACTGATTGGATTAAAAGACACGTGTACGGTATAAATGTAGCCGTGTGTCCAGTTGTATCAGCTTCTCTTTCACTTCCTTCCTTACAACAAATATTTCCTCTCTTAGCCTTCGACACACTCCAAACCTTCTCCTCCTAATGTTCTCACACCGAGTGCCAGTTAGGGCAGAGAGCTGCCAGAGGCCACTATAGATCCCTATTACTTCATTTTGCTGGAACGTCTCACGCTTCCATCTCCGTTTTGTCTCTATTGCACACTGGCCATGATCCACCCAGTGCCTAGTAAAGCGGGGTTTTTTAATCCACTAAGACTCTTATCCACGGCTCTTCAGCAAGCAGTTGGATTCGCTCTGACACCTCGAGGTGATTTTTTTTGTTTTTTCTCAGCATGTCAGTGCCAAAACGCATGACACTCGATAGACTCAGAGTCATTCGCAACTGCCCTCGAAAAAACGCTGCAGGGTTCCTGCTGCCTTCAGGTTTACATTTCTAACAGAGGGAGGAAGGATACGGTCCGTCCCAGGGAACAGCACTGTCCCTCTTATCAACTCTCCAAAGATGCAGCCGACTGACCACATGTCCACTAAGGTCACACGCACCCACATAAACACACAAACACAAACATTTGCTGAGAGGAATATGTGACTCTTTAGCGACCAGATGTTCACCAGCTATCTGCTAACTGCATCTGTCCTTAGGGCAGGTTGCTTACAGTGAGTCATCACAGCTGTTTTTTGTTCTTTTTTTGTAGAAAACAGGCCCCCGGCTAACAGCTAAAGCAATGCACTGGGGCTAGACAGCTCAACCGTGTTTAAAAAAACACTATGAAGCTCTGTAAAGCTGCAGAGAGGGTGTACACCCCAACAACAATTCTCTAGGAGCCAACCCAGTCACTTTGTAATTTGATCCATTTAATACAATTAAATACAGAACACACTGGTAATTGTTAAACTGTGTCTCCTTACTTGGCACAAATGTGTTGCGTGTTTCTTTAAATGAAAATTTCTCCTTCTCCGTTTTTTCAAATAGCAAAGTGTTTACATTTTTTAAAAATGGTCAGGGAGGGTTTTTTTGTCAGGGTGAAGATACTCTAAGGCACATTATAAGCAGACCAGTGACACAAACACATTGGCCTCCAATTTAAAGTCCCCATTTAGAAATACTGAGAATTTCAACCAGAAATAGAGTACCTGCAAACGTACCATTATTACTTCAGAAGAAAATCAAATAACACACTAATGCTGTGTAATATATTTAACTTATTTTTTAGGAAAATAGAAAAGGAAAAGAAACAAATGCTGTTTATTAGGTGTGACAAAAGAGTTAGCACATAATGCTTAAACACCCTGGAACAGTTTGAGCTATACTACAACCTTAAGCCCTGTTTGGACAACAAGCTATTTTGGGTTGTTCGAGCCTAATTTGCTATAGTATATCATAACATATACATTAATGAAATACCAATATGTGCTGTATACACAAAGGTTTTAGGCTACCTATTTGACTACACCCACGGGAGATTTTCTGACATCCCATTCTAAAGCCATGGAGTTGGTCCCTCCTTTGCAGCTGTAACAGGTTCCACTCTTCTGGGAAGTCTTTTTACAAGATTTTTAAGTGTGCCTGTGGGAATTTTGCCCATTCATCCAGAAGACCTTTTGTGAAGGTCACAGAGTGCTGTTGGACAAAAGGGCCTGGCTCACAGACTCTGTTGTAGTTCATCCCTCCTCCATCAAACTCTACAGTTGGCATAATGCAATGCACTCATGCTTCAGATTGCCAGATAGAAAACCATGATTCGCCCATCCACAGAACAAGTTTCTTCCAGAACCCAGTGATTTACTCACTTCATCCGATACTTGGATTTGCACTTAGTGATAAAGTGCTTGCATGCAGCTGCTTGGCCTTGGAAACCAATGCCTCCCCAACCTCCAAACACACAGTTTTTGTGCTGATGTTAATGCCAAAGGAGGTCTGGAGTGCCAAACTATGTGCCTCAGCACTTGGCAACCATGGTCTGCCACTTCATGGGGGAGTGGAAGATTGTGGAAGCTGATTGTGGAATATCTGGGAGGGAACAAATTGACTTATTGCAACGCTGGCATCCTATTACAGTACCACACTCAAATTCAGTGAGCTCTTCAGAACCACCCATTCTTTCTTGGTTTTATACCCCTGTGGCAACAAAGTTGGCAACAAAACAAAAACAAAATTCCACCCAAGTTCAAAGATTAAGCAGCGTGACCCAATACTTGTGTCCATACAGTGCATCTGTAATAGGCCAACACCAGTCAGCAATGCTATCCGAACTATCAGTGCTTAATCATTTCTGCAGAGAGGTACTTTAAAACAAAAGTCAGCCACATTTTAAAACTTGAAGAACAAAGGAGGTAATGGTGGCTGTATGATTACTAAGTAGAAAAAAGACCTCTGTACAGAAGGAAATGTTAAAATCATTTCACCTTCTCTAGAGAGAATATATTTTCAAGCTTATTGACCACAGTAAAATCCACCTTTGGTTCCTCCAAGACCTCCAATATAACTTATTAATAAACACACTGCTCCACTCATCCATCACAGAACAACCAGTAACCCTGTAGCCCACTGGGCTTTTACCGGTAGTCTCTTACCTACTCTGTATCATTTGACAGACACTCTGGGACGTGTAGAAGTTGAAAAATCAATGAAATACATTAAGATTTGCGACAACAGGGTACCAGTCCAGAACTGATCTATAAGCAGAAGATTAACAAAAGTGTGCATGACTCTACTTTATTGATCTAAAGCAAAAGGTATGGAGTGATGAAATGATACGAATTTTTAGGTCATTTTGGGAGCAGAGACAGCGGAGAAAGATATTGCTTGACTCATTGCTGGGTTTCTCTAGCTTTCCAGAACATTAATCTTTCAGGGACCCAGTGCTCAGGGCTGCAGACAGCAGAGTATTACCTTTACCATTGCCATGTGTGGCTGTGATCAATCTCAGTTCACTGTCAAAAACGCTAGCAGCTACATGAAAAGAGAGCACAGTTAGTGGTACTACCACTGTATGATATATGTGCTACTTTTTGTTTGTTTTCTGGTCCTAATAAATGTGTTAATTATCTGAATATTGACCCTCAAACAGAATTTGCTCGAATCTGCAAACAGTCCTGTGAGCTTCATGTTTCATATTTGAACAGGTAGGCACTGGATCTGCATGCAAAGTGCAAAGAAATCCCTTCAAGTGCCTAAGTGCTGTCAGACATTAAATGGTCTTTACCTCACGGGGAATAGCACAGATAACTGTTTAATGGATTCACAACAAACAATAGGGCATTGCGTCTCCTGCACCCAGTACTCTGTATTCAGGCAGCACCCCCGCCTAAATCAATTGAGTATTTATACTGGTGAGAACAACTTTGACGCAATCTTCTGTTGTGTGCGACACGTGAAAACACAACAGGAGATGGTTTGCTTCAGACTTGTGACAACGACAAAACGTATGAAAATGGCTTCGCTTTCACTGCCATTTGTTCCCCCTGAATTCAGGCAAAGGGTTGGAATCTTTTACCTCTAATTCCAAATTAAATTGTGTATTTGTTAGAAACTGTTTTCAACTGGGGATGAGACACAAGCCTTACAGCAGTAGGTTGTAGCCAATCTGCGTGTCTGAATTTATGGTGCTCTTTGGGTTCAGTCTTTAAAAGGCATGTGTGATTTGATACTGGTAAAATATAGGTTATCCCACCTATAGCACTTTATTCTTCATCTTAATTACTTGCTAAGGTAACAGATTATAATATGGCTCTTTACTAATTCCCCTGTAAATAAATGGCATTTCATTGTATTTCTTTGAAATTACAGTGTCATTATATTTACTTAAAAATACGTAAAGGTAGGTACACTAAAATAAGGAATGACAAGTCAGGATTTTACACAAAACATAGAAAAGAATATACTGTAAGTGAATTCAAGTAGTCTGTAAGTAATTTTAATTACAGCATGAGTTACTTTACGTAGTGCCAGAATTCTGAGGATTTTTTTAGACATGAAACACAAATTGTACTGCAAGCACTAACTACTAACTTCTACATAATTTTGTAGAAAAGTAAACAAAATGTGCCAATCTTACATTGTAAGCATGTTGTGCTTTTGTATTTTGGAGTAGCCTTAACTTTAAAATTTAAAATTGAAAGTTATTTTTGAATAGTGACTGTGAAAGAAAATGAATCAAGTTCGACTTGGCTCCATCAATATAAGGTCACACACCTACAAGTTTTGATGGTATTTATGTTTTCTCATAAGTTGGTGAGTGGGAACAGTCCTTATCACATATATATTGGTAGAATAAAAGGACAGTTGAATAATAGAACATCCATCATGCACATCAACTTTATAAATATTAAATAAAGATATCAAAAGGCAACATTAATCCAATCCATAATAAGACCTCTGGCCTGAAAAGTACAGTGTGTTTACGATGTAAGATGGGAAAATGTTTGATGTCTGCACTTAAAATTAATTTTTACTTAAGCATTTTAGCATTTGTTTGACACCCCTAATTGCGTATCTGTCTTTAAGTATTTGTGGGTGAATATAATTACATTGTAATTTCAAATAACTTCATTTAATTACAGGGGAATTACTATGTGCTAATCGACTACACTTTCAACCTTTGAACTTTCTACTGCTAATTGAGTTCACATGCTCAAAGGGAATACTCAATATTATTCACTCATTACTGAATATTTAATTAGCATTCCTGACTCATACATGTAGATGTGCTCATCCCATATCTCCTCAACTCCAGCACAGGGACTATTTTTACAAATCCTCCCTACTAAAGGAAGTCTTCTCAGGGATGCAGCACACCCCGATCACTGCAAGAGAAAACACCAGGTAGCACTCTAAGAGCACACATTTAAATATTCAGAAATAAGGTAAGAAAGAATTTCCTCTTCCCATTGAAAAAAAGCATTGAAAAGAGCATTTTATGATGTTACTAGGTTAAGTGAAAAGCGTTAAAGAAGATAAGTTGTTGTTGCTATAAATCTGTGTTACAAGCCAGCCAGATGTGAGTGTGGTTTAGTTCACCTCAGTAACATACAGCAAACATCAGGCTCAGTATCTGCTTGACCAAAACACCATTTAAAAGTTATATTTCTAAGATCTTTACCTGCTTGCATGGCGGCAGCTTCTTTTTCCTTAGCTGGCATAGCACTTCCAGATACTCTCAGGTGCTTTCAGAGAGCATCACAATCAATCAAAACTGAACATGGTTGCTTATACTTTAAACTAAAAAAAACTATTTTCAGTGTGAGTGTCACTTGACTTTTATGAGCAAAACTACAACATGTAAAAAGCCACAGTCAAAGAATTGATCTGTTTTTATTAACAAGGATACAGTCCCGGCCAGGGAAAAGGATTTTGTGGCGCACCATTTCTCCCATAATGCACCCCACCGACCAAATATCCACTGCACGCATAGAGGTGAGGATGAGACACAGAGGGAGCAAAACACAAGGAGGGAAAGCAAAGGTTAGTGTTGTCCACAGACAGCTCATAGACTGGCATTAGTGATCAGATGCTAACTGGTTTTAATTGAGAGAGGAATAATTAGTGAGAGGCATGTTTCAGGATTCAAATCAGAATGGAATACAGAGATAGACAGAGCAGAGTGAAGTACAGTGAAGCAGCGCCTTAGATAGACTAACTAGTGGCAGGAAATTCAAAGCCCTGGAGCTTTCAGGCTTCCCTTCTTCAGAGATATATGGCTAATGAGTCACTGAGGCTGGCACTCAGTCACGTGTTCTGGGGGCTTTTAATCAGTGACTCATAACTCCAGCACTTTAAGTCACTTGACCAGAATTGTTGATAAGGTTTTAAAGTTAATGATATGACACTTTAATTTGGAATCATCATCAAACGATCATCTGCACATGTGAGCAGTTTGATTATTCAGATCGTAGATGGTTTAAAAACACATAGAACCGTAATTAGCTTCTTAAAATGTAAACATTTCAAAGGCTTTTTTCCCCCACATCAGTTTTATGTTGGCTCACTGCCACAGCAAGAACATAACCAAGTGCAAAAAAGTGCCAATAAACTACAAAGTGTAATTGATGATATAATCATATTAGAAAATTTTTTATTACCACTTTATTACCATTTTTTGTACCACTTTTCCTGCCATTTGTTTAGCTTGAGCGTTTTTGATTTTTTTTGATAGCACATTTTCACAGTGTAAACATTTGATATGTTTTCTGTGTACTACTGTGAATAAAATATGGATTAATGAGATTTGCAAATCATCACATTCTGTTTTTATTTACAATTTGCAGTGTACAGTTACAGTTGTACTTGGATCTAAAAACAAATACTAATACTAATAAAAATTAAATACCATGACTCTATTTAATCTCACCATTCTCCTTGTATCCCATTCCTAGTATGACCTCTGGGGCTCTGTAGTATCGGGTCACCACATACGGGGTCATCATGAAACTGGTGCCTGCAGTCCTAGCCAGACCGAAATCCAGGATTTTCAGGGTACAGTCTGATTTCACCACTATATTGCTTGGTTTGAGATCCTGGCAAAAGCAATAGGAAATGAGAAAAAATGTATATTAATGATTATTTCCTGCTGTTATTCACAGAAAGTCTATTAACAATTATTGTTTGTTAATGATTCATGTAAGAGACTCTTTAGTATAATACTTCAGTTTTTCATTTAAGGGAATAGAACAAAAACGTGGAAAATAAGGGAAATGAAAGAACGAGGATGAACTAGACTGCCTCGCTCTGATGATAACAAACCTTCCAGCAACTCTAAAATTCTATCAACACATATTTTCTTTGTTTGATCCTCACACAACTCGGGGTGTTAGAACAACAATTTGCTATTTTACAGGAGGTAATTCTGAACTGCAGCAATGTCGGGACTAAATTATTCTTGACATAGGGAAGGCGCTTTCTACAAATGCAAATGCTGTCTGCCTTCATGCATGTGGCACGCAAAACCTGCAGAGTCCAGTGCGCACTTGTTCCCGCTTCTCAGCCCTGGTCTCTGTAGCGTTTTCTCACTAAAGCGATTGAGGTGATGGCACAAAACGTGTGCAATATATTGACATTGCTGAAGATTTAAAAGCACACGACACAAACCAAATCCAGCAGTGGAAGAAGAAGACAGAGCAGGCTTGCTCTCCTACCCTGTGAATAATGCCGGCTGAGTGCAGATGTTTGATACCACACAGCATCTGGTAGAGCAGGTAGGACATTCTCTCATGGTCAAGCTCCATCTGAATCACCTGGCACAAGTTGGCATCCATTAGTTCCATCACTAGATACCTAAAAAACAAAAACAAAAAAAGTTTAATTTATGCATGAATGGTTGACACACGTGTGAGATGTGTGGCCCACGAGTTACTGCTGAGAAACTGAAAGCCTCCACGTGGGCCGATAACTCTCACTCTGGTACTATTTACACAGATATTGTTCTAAAAGTGAATTCACTCTCATTTATCATTCATTATGGAAACAGGACACCTCCGGCTGCCTCACATTACACCTACAGTACGTTCACTGATTCCACTCGAATAGTTGTCAAAAACGAATGAGGTGCAAAGGAGTAATAAGCACCTAATGTAGTGTAAATAGACTCCCTGTATTTTGTCTGGCATTTTAAATGAACACATGTTTCGTTTTCTTGCTAATTTTTTTCCTGAGTATACTTACACATCCTGGAATTCCTCTAATGATTTCTGTGGTGTGAAGACATTTAATAAACTGATAATCTGAAAAAGAGAACAGCATGAACAGGGTCAACAACGAGCAGTAAAAATACAAGAAAAGACATTAAAGCAAGGGACTGTGGGCACAAGTTAGTAATGACCCTCTTGAAGGACACCGCTGAGTGAGAGACAGAGTAAACCAGAGAGGCGAAACGAAACAAAGTGGGGATAAATGTGGAGGATGGAAAAAAGAGGCAGAAGAGCACAAACTGCGGCACTGGTGATTACATCCATGCCTTGAAGCACTCTGTTTCAGTCTCTTGCCAGTTTAGTACATTTCTGGAGGCATGGAATTTAGCACGGTCATAACGTCGCTGCGACTTGTCTGCTTTTGTAGCAAAGGGATTTAGCAGGAGCCAGAAATAGACTCAGACTGGGGTGCAGTTTTAAACTGCATCTCATTCAAGTCGGGATACATTTTCCTTTGGTCCTTTGTTACCTCTCGTTTGAATCGCTTACATTTTTGTGATTGACGCATTTCATAAGCACCAACTCCCGGTATGCCCTCTTGGCATGGGTCTGGTTCTGGAAGGGTCTGCTCAGCTTCTTGATGGCTACATTTCTGTCCAGGACAGCGTCATAGCCCGCACTGCAGAAAACAAACCACAGAGATCAGTATTCCTCTTGCAACAATCCATGGCTTAATGTCAATAGTCACTGACACAAAAGGATAAAATAGATGAAAGGCTCTCTGTAAAAATAATATAAATCAGAACTTATTAATACATGAAGATTATAGGGCTCAATTATAACTTGCTAGCTGTGTGAAAACTGTGTATTACAGTAATAGTAAGTTATATACTTAATAAAACTAAAATCAATAAGTAGCCCATTAAATCCATGACACACTGTGATTAAACATAAATGTATACATTATTTTTTAATTTAATGAGTTTACTCTCATATCGTATTATTATTATTACTATTATTTGAATTTTTTATCTAATCTTATATTCAATTAATTAATTTTTTTATTAATAATTATTATTGTATTTATTTCTGCATTTTGTATTCACAGTCATGGTAAAAAGAAATTATTTATTTAACATAAATTAAGGCAACATGCAGCTTGTTGTACTACTTTTAACAGCAACAGAGTCAAGTAAGTGTTTTGTCTGTGACTTTTACCAGTCTCTCACATCATCATGGAGCAAATTTGGACCAGTCTCCTTTACAGTGAGGTTTGCTGGCATTCATTTATTCACAGCTCTGTTAGAGTCCCGCTGCAGCATTTCAGTCAGGTTGAAGTCAGGACTTTGATTGGCCCAGTGCAACACCCCGATTCCTTTCTTTCTCAGTTTGAGAAAAGATCATTGATGATGTCTTTCTTTCTTAGTGTTGTGTTAATACGCACCTGAATACCAAACAAAAACAATAAACTGCTAAAACTGCTAAGTGGTTGCAACTTACCCTCTTAATTAGTGTGGGGAAAGTAAGAGTATTTAGTTTCATCTATCTATCTATCTATCTATCTATCTATCTATCTATCTATCTATCTATCTATCTATCTATCTATCTATCTATCTATCTATCTATCTATCTATCTATCTATCTATCTATCTATCTATCTATCTATCTATCTATCTATCTATCTATCTATCTATCTAATTAAAGTGTTACCAATGAAACTAAACCACACAGCAGAATGTGTGTTATATGTAGATGCCCTTTCCTTCCACCAGTTTGATGACCATTACAGCAGAGTGGGTGCTTTGCTGGCTCAACACAATCCCAATTTCTGAAAGCCTCAGGTATTTTAGCTGTTTGTGGCAGTTTATGTTGGCCTTCGCTGAACGGTAATACAGAAAAAGCTGCCATAAAAATGTCATCTCACTGTCTCGGCTCAACTTCAAAATGTGCCTTTTCTGACAAGATGCTATAAAATTGAGTTTCCAAGCACCTGACTGTGTACGGCTGGGTGGGATATGCTGTGGTTTGCCATGACTGTGTGGAGACTGCAGGCCAGAGATGATGTGTGGCCATGGAAACAGTGGAGCCTTCATAAAAGCATTGATCCAGTAGGGATTTGGAGTCAGTCATCACATTTGTAGCTGAGTGAAAGATGATGTCATAACCAGCTAAACTACTTAAAGCCTTCATCCCTCCTAAGATGCTTGGGAAAGCTCATTCTGACCAACTCATAAGGTCAGAGATGTGCACACATTGGGATTTTTGTGGGCGACCACATTAGCAGAGTGACTCTTAACTGTGGCAAAGACAAGCAAGAACAAGTTTTACCTCATTAGCATGTTCTCAGGCTTTACTGGGACAAGACTCTACTGATTGCATAAGAGAAGCAGAATGTGTACTTAGTCACTGCTGATTTTTTCCAGACAAGCTTCTGGATCTCTGTCTGCTCGTATGCATATTATTTGCTTGCAGTGAAAGCCCATGTATGTTATAAAATGTGTAAGCATTTAACCATCTGTGCAAACCATCAGACAGATGTTTATGTAAATATGATTATGTCACCCAGTCAGGGATTATGCTGAAGTTAAGACACAGCAAGTCACCTGTTTTATCTTTATAAAAACACATGCCAAAGTCATTTATTATGTTTTTATGTATTTGTGAACATCTAAACCAGGCCTTATAGTTTAACCAATTTCATCTCTATGATCAGGATATGGTCAAGGATATTTATATCATTCTCTGTGGTTTTATGTGGTTTGGTTGCTTTAATGCTAGCACCATATGACACCAGATGACAGCTGTGGACACAGCCAAGCAGCACACAGCAGAGCAGGTTCAATTAGATTTGCACTCCCTGCCATCCATCTCTACAATATCCTTAAAATGGGCACAATCCCAGCATTAGCAGTTACAGCCTGCCCAAGCTCTTTTGCAAATGCACGAAATTGCTTTGGAGCGGAAGGAGAGTGGGACTGAGGACATGGGAAGCAAAGGAAGGACAATGAGAGAGGTCAAGTGAAGGGCAGGAGAGTTGAGAGCTAGTGAATCTTCAAAATGACACAATATACACTGTAGTAAAACATGTCAGCTCAAGTCATCTCTGGGAGAGTTTGTGGCATGAGAATATCACCCTCAGTGACACAACATTAACATAAATATAACTTATAGTTCTGTCTGGTCATTTCACAAAGACTGTAAGATGCATTCCTTTAAGTGGAGGCTTGGCAGACATTCCTCTGCATTCTGACAGGGCGTGCGTGAGTTGACTTGTAATGAATACAAGCTTCCTCTGCAATCTGGATTAAGGGTCCACTTAATGCCCACCCTGTAAGGCTCTTATGGCTCATACATCCATATTCAAAATAAACGATATGTCACCAGCTCACTGGAGCACACCGGGAAGGATATAAGACTACACCCTTCACATCTGTGGAAAACATTAAGAGAAACAAAATTCTGATATTTGATGAGTGTAATTTTTTCAGGAAAGTCTATTCAGAAACACCACAACTACAATTCATACTATTATCACAAGGTATTATTACTGTTGCTACTCTTTTAAAGTAGCAACAATTTAACAGTCTTTTTGGCTTTTTTAGGTATTTGCTATCAATTCTAGTCCAAATGTGGCTTAAAACAAGCAATTAAGATTGGAAACTCATCAGGAAAGTGTTTATTGAGGTAACAGATCAACTGAGAAGAAGGGTTGTTTTCCCACAGACTTCTGCACCAGTGCATCTTTCTTACAGGCAGCTAATAAGGAAGCCCCCCTGCTGGTTGCCTGAATTAGGTTTAGGGCACTTTGGCTTTATTTTTCAGCCTCTCAAGCTACACGGATTTTAGTAGGTATGCCTGCTTAACTCCCTGTCAATGCAAACATCTAATTGACCAATCAGTAACTCAGTGTATTTTAGCATGCTGACAGGATCAGGGCTAGCATGGTGGCACAGTGGTTAGCATTGTCACAGCAAAAAAGTCTGCATGTGTTCTCTCTGATTTCCTCGCACACTCCAAAGACATGCGTGGGGTTACATTATCTGATGATTCCAAATTGGCTGTAGGTGTGAATGCAAATGGCTGTTCACCTCTCCAAGTTGTAACATATTTCTTGCCTTTAGAAACAACACCATCATGACCTTGAATTTTATAAGTGGAAAAGGATGGATGGACATGGTCAAGACAACCTGCTGAAGTTCACACCGGACATAAGAATGAAGGTGACTTAAGTATCGTGGCAGCAGTTGTTTGGCTGGTCTGAGTATTTTAGAAATTGCTGATCTACTAGGATTTTCCTGCACAACCATCCCCAAATAACCACTTGTTAAAAACAAAGCACGCAGAAGAGCATTTCTGAACACATGCTGAAACTTAAAACCGATGGGCTACAACAGCATAAGACCACACTGGGTGCCACTCCTGTCAACTAAGAAGAGCAAACTATAGTTCACACAGCCTTACTAAAATTGTATAGAAGATTGGAAAAATGTTGGCTGGTCCAATTAGTCTGGGATTTCTGCTGAAATATTCAGATGCCATTGAGCTGAATTCGCTGCATACAACATGAAACAATGTTGCATTCAAGTCCTGCTTTATATCAACAGCTCAGGCTGTTGGTGGTGTAGCGGTGTGGGAAAATCCTTTAGCACACTTTGGACAACTTGGTACTAACTTAGCATCATTTAGCCACCACAGCCTTACTGATTATTGTTGCTGACCATGTCCATCCCTTTATGATCACAGTGAGCCCATCCTCTGATGGCTGCCTCCAGCAGGATCATTTCAAATGTGACTCAGTCTAGTAGAACACCTTTGGAATGCTCTATTGGATTGGAATGGAAGATTCCCATAATGTATGTGCCGCTGAAAAATCCCTAGCAACTGTGTGGCTATCAGGTCACCATGGACCAAAATGTCTGTTTTCAACACATTACTGAACCTATGCCATGACGAATTAAATCAGTTCTACAAGCAAAAAAGTTAAATTCCATCTTTTATATACAGCCTATGTTCCCAATGTCAACATAAAACATCATTTAATGATTATTTTTTTCCCTAACATTAAAGATATTAACATTTATCAGCAGACACAGATAATTCAAACAATTAAAATCACTGCACCTGCTTGCCTCGATTAAGTTTAAACCAAACATTTGTGCAAATGAACAAAGAAGAAGAAATCTCTCCAGGCTTTTCAGAAGAATAAAAAATATGACTTTAATATATATTAATTAGCAAAATTATTCAGAAAACCTCACAAATTCACTCCAACATTAAAAACAAACGTTAGAAAATCAGCTAGCAATGAGTTAACTGAGCATTAAAGATTACACCAAAGCCCATCAAACAACTTGATATGATATAAAATAAGACATTAGAGAAATGTACCATTGAGCACTTACCAGACAATTCCCTGAGCTCCAGAACCAATGGGCTTTAAATTCTGGTAGCGTTTTAAAACTGTGAAGGTAGAGTCTCCCACTTCCACACTGTAGAACTGGTTGTCCACTTTGCTTTTGCTCATGTTGTAATGCTTGGCAATATATGACACATCCACTTGTTTTCCAAAACCCTGCAAAGGGATGACATAAAATGCATATGTAACACATCTAGGCTGCACATTTGTTTTTATCAGGCTACTCATTTTAAAATCAATATCGAATCATTGTTATACGTTATATGATATATAGCCATAATAACCATCATTAATATCTGAGAAGAGCATCACATCATAACATGCATTTAACTGCTGTAAAGGCAAAAAAAAGCATACATTAAGGTATATTTGGTAAAAATGGTAAAGTAGAATAAACAAGACAGGACATAAGGTTTAGCCGAGTTTACAGCTGAACGAATTCAATGCAGAAATATAATCTCTGTAAAAGCCCCTCTAACGACATTAGCTTTAGTCCTTACTTGACTACATTTCACCCGGCAATCAGGCTGTAATTACTTGGGCAAAGCAGGCAACCAAATGGTGCCACAACAAAGCATATCAGGTAATTAGAGACTTGGTAATTATAACACAGCTCACAAAACAAGCAAAGTTACTGCATATGCACTGCTATGGTTGAACCATCTTCTTTGTGCACAATGGAAGATTGATAAATCTGCTTTAAGGCGCTGAAGGTCGATGTCCTCCAAACTTATGATCAGATTATTCCTATATATCTGGTATCTTTAGCAGCTATTGAACATTCAGCTAGAATCTCGTGTGCAGTGCAAACATCCCAATCTATCTGAGCTCCAACTGAATTGTCTGTGTTTTTTTCCTTATAACAAGCAACACAACGTATGTAAAAATAGTCAAAATAAAGACTTTTTATCTTATGGAATCACAACCCCAGCTGAGTTCTGTATTTACACTGTGGAGACAACAATTAAGCTTCAGTAATGAGCAGATTATACTGCATTCTTTTTGGTATAGACCTCAGTTAAAGAGGAATAGTGGAGGTGTTGAACAAAAGTAGAAAATCAAGGCTAGCTGAATTGTTTTGATATACATAATGAATTATCAACAAAAGGCTGAAAACACGTCAACTTCTGATAAAGGCTCCTCAAGGACATTTGCGTCAAACCTCTTAATCAAACCATTTTGCACACATTGTGTTGTTTTTCTTAATTAAACATTTCAAATTATTTTTTGAGCACACAACTGCTTAAGAGCTCATTTTGCATACACAGGGGGGGAAAAAACCCATACAGAGTAAGAATAGAGGGAATGGAAGTGAATGAATACTGTACCTTTTTTACCTGTAAGGAACACACACCTGACAAAAGGCTATCTTTACATCCAGGACTGGTTGGCTGCAGTTATATAAGAAATGTCTGCTCATAAATACCTGAAAGACACAAACAGAGGAGAAGCAGAGAGTGAGCACATGTAGGTGTGGGTGTGGGTAGTGGCAATTTGTCACATATACAATGGCAAAACAAAGATTTATTATTGTATTTCTGCAAAACAACACTCACACCTCTCCCCGTGTGGGGACTGAAACCCACCAGGAAAATTCACTTGTGTCCTCTCTACTCTGTTCCCATCATTCTCAATAAAAATGAGAAAAACAACAATTCGTCACCTCCCAGTCCTCGATAAATATGAACTGACCAGTTATCGATTCTTCATCAGAGCACATTGCAGTGTGGTTGCAGTGATCAATGCGTGTTGAAAATAAGACATGAGGAGGTGGTCCCATTGATGAGTGAAAGACGATGAGAAGATATTTGCTGATGAATTCCAAAACAGCTGAAAGCAAGTTTTCCCTTTTAAAATGGATTAAAACAGGTTTTGTGTGAATGTAAATTTAAAGCTAACAGTATAATCTATATTTTTTTTTAAACGTGCTTTCTTTTGCCCTTTGTGTGAGATCTGGTTCGTTAAATTTTAGATAGCTTAGCTTGAAGACAGGAGAGACAAAGAAATAGCTGCCCAAAGTTTAAAAAATAATTACTGATCAGCACCCTTAAAAACTAGTACCCCCATTCATTAGCTTCTAAAACCACTTCAACTTTTTTCTGTGTGACTTTTTCAGTCTTTTATATCATTGTGGAAGAATTTTGGCAAATGCAAATAAAAAAAGTGATGTCAACCGTTTTCCTGTTGACACTGTATGCATTTATCCAACCTCCTATTTTAACACTAGAACACTAAACTTGTTAACCTTTTCAACCTACAGGAACATATCAGTTTGGAAACTAAGAGGATTACACAAGCGGAATATATTTAACACTACCATCACAGGTGAAAAAGCTTTTTCAAAAGCCAGTACCATCAAAGACTGCATTTGCATAAAAGCAGTGCAGTGAATTTTGGTAAAGCTTCGAGGCTTTCACTGTGAAACAGCAGCTAATGGGTAAATTTGGTTTAACTGGAGATTTGCCAATTTTCTTTAGCTTTTTTTTTTTTTCATTGCCAGAGTGAAGCAAAGAGGAAAGAAAGCTCTGAATGACAGTAGCTCCCACATTAAGCTGGAGGGAGAGCTCGCCCACAATCACTCTATCTTTGAGGGGTTTTCAGTTAATGAAAGTCCCAGAGGGCTAAAGACCACGTCTTTCGAATAAGTTCATACATGATGTTAATGATGCTACTAAAAATAGAGAAGGAGGGGGGGTAAAAAGACCTTTTTCGGTAGTTCGGGAGTTCACATGTGGTTGTAAAACTACACAAATGTCACCAAACAGTTTGGAGGACGTCCTCGTCTCTCGCAAAGCATTGAAAGGATCCGACTCTGCAATTTTCTCCGAGGAGCAAATGGACATAAATTCTCTTTTAACTCTAGCTGTCCTCTAATACTGTCACAGTTCCCACTTTAATATGTGTGCTGAATCCAAAGGGAGCAAAGCAGCTTTTAGAAAAGAGATAAGGGACTCGAAGGTGGGAGATTTCTGGTTCAGCTTATTTCACTTGAAAAAGTGTTCAAGTAAATGGGTGAATTTCACTGTTGGGTGTGTTAGGAATTTGTGCTATTAAATTAGGAGAAATTAATTAATAATCATTCATAAACTGATTTTTTCAAATCTGTTTTGAAACAAAGAAAAGGGAAGGGCAATGAGACGAGAAAGATGTGCGATTTTTGAGCCCACAGTCTCCAACACGTCAAACCACTATAGTAATGTCATTCCACATGTGCGTGTTTGACTAGCATCCCGGTCACCACATTAAGTAGCACAATATTTGCTGTTACTCTAACAGGTCAACACTGAATCAGCCCTGGCGTGGGGCTAGCTGTATCTGTGCTGCTCTAATCTTTACCTGTCTGAGTACATAAGCTATTAATAATAATAATAATAATAATGGATTGCATTTATATAGCGCTTTTCGAGAACCTCAAAGCGCTTTACAATTCCACTATTCATTCACTCTCACATTCACACACTGGTGGAGGCAAGCTACAATTGTAGCCACAGCTGCCCTGGGGCAGACTGACAGAAGCGAGGCTGCCATATCGCGCCATCGGCCCCTCACAGGCCAAACTGTTTGTCTTCCAGCAGTATACGCTGGTAAACAACACCTAGATGGTGGCGGGATCCTGCACACTACAGTCCTGTCAAACCTGGCAGCATATTTACATGCAGATGTTCATTTAAAAATATTGCAGCCTTAGAAAAAAACTAGTAAAACATGTTTTAATTATGCTTTCTTTGCTTTAAAAAAAATATAAATAAACAGTTCACTTTCATTTCTAATGCAACACGTTTCCATAAGACTTTTAACAGCAGATGGTGAATACACTTTCATCAGAACGAATGAAAGATGAAGGAGAGACTGAGTACAGACCATAAACAATTTACCTGGGAGCCAACATTTTTTGGAGATTACAGTTTTAAAATGATGGCTGTCTGGCGCGTCGTTAAAAACAAGAAAGATTGGGTAATTATCAGGAAAAGTTATTCACGAAAAAGCAATGAAAACGACAGACCAAAACAAATCGCACCACAACAGTTTCTTCCCTCCCACGTTAGCCCACAGCTAAAAACACACACACACAAAACAAACACAAAAAACCCACCAGATTTTGTGCTTTGTTTGTTTAACCCTGTGACTACATTCTGTTGATTGTCCTTATGGCCGAAATGCTGCTTGCACCTACAATTATGCTCAGCACCACTCCTTAAACTGCCCATTTATCATCCTGACTGCAATACATCTCCTCAGTACAAGCCGGCATCAGCTGATTGAGAGGTTGAATAAGCAAAAAGTAAGGATAAGGATGATTTTCAGCTCATTCAAAGATTGTGAAGAGTTTTCAGACCTGCCTACATTATTTTGAATGGACCTTAAATTCCAGTGAGGATTTTATAACACTACAGCAGTTACAAGCATGACTTACTCTGCTTTAAAATGCCTTTCACCTTCAGCCTTGCTCTGCAGAAGACTGTGATGTATAGGGCATGTTTAATATGGTTGCAGGGGTTTCTATCAGGAGTGTGGAAAGCGCAGCATCAGACAAAACTGTGTAGAAAACAGCTTAGAGTGAGCAGTGCAGATACCGTTTCCAACAGTACAATGTCTCATGTCAGATTCATTGCCTTTATAAGAAAGCTAACTTTGCTAATGGCAGCATAAATGCCTTGATAAATGGCCTGTATTTGTATAGCGCTTTTCTAGTCCCTAAGGACCCCAAAGTGCTTTACACAACCTGTCATCCACACACACATTCACACACTGGTGATGGCAAGCTACATTGTAGCCACAGCCACCCTGGGGTGCACTGACAGAGGCGAGGCTGCCGGACACTGGCGCCACCGGGCCCTATGACCACCACCAGTAGGCAACGGGTGAAGTGTCTTGCCCAAGGACACAACGACCGAGACTGTCTGAGCCGGTGCTCGAACCGGCAACCTTCCAATTACAAGGTGAACTCCCAACTCTTGAGCCACAATCGCCTTGCATGGTGCTAATATCTTGCTTCAGGAGCTCAGAGAACAAAGTTTTCATTTTCAGGAAGTTCACTTTCCAGCTCTGTGCTTTTTAAAACTGGATTGACTCTATGAAGGTGAGAACTGTCTCCGAAGTATTACTCTACATTGCATCACACTTAAGAAAGCAACAGCCTTATAGGATGTTGAGGAGTCTTTGCATTGTAAACTATAAACCGCAGCAGTCGGTAGGACTTTAGTAGCACTGACACATGCCTGACATTTTTGTTTTGTTTTGTTTTCCTAGTTTGAAAATGACAACTGTGAGCCTGTGTCAAAGTTATTAAATGCAGGACCAGTTAAGCCAAGTGAGCGAACTTTCATCAGTCCCAGTTCCAGACCATGTAATTGCTTTAACATATTTGAATAACTGTTATGGACGTGTGGGTGATGTGCAATTTTACAGCAAACTAGTGAACGACAAAGCGCACAGACAAACAAAGTCACTTTACTGTTCCCAAAAAAGGATCATTACTAATGCAGATTTTTTTTTAACACAAAAGCAGCAACACATTGATTTAGCTCTGATTCTTTCTTTTTTCTTAAACTAAACAAGAGACATAGATAACTGAAACAATAACTTTATATTTTATGCATGTCCAAAGTCCCAAATTATTAGATGGGGAAGCAGGCTGTAGAAATGGAATCATTAACAAATAAAAGAAAGAAAGAAAGAAAGAAAACAGATTAAAAATGTTTCTAAATACATTTTAAAAAGTAAAATAAAGAGTTTTACAAGTATTGGCTCTGGTTTTTATGTAAGCGTCACCTTCAGTCATCTTTTTTTTAAATTGCTAACAGTCATCCACAAAAAAATAGGAGACATATAAAAAGAGGAGAAATCACGCAGTGCAAACAAATTCAGGCTATTTCACATAGGCCGTAAATAAACTGTCTCAGATGCAGCATTGCATTTACAGAAATGAATCTATTGTATGATTACAAAAAAGGTGACCAACTGCCATTAAGAGACAACTAGAGAAACTCAAGAACGGCACAATGAAAAAGACAGCATGGAAATCCAGAAAGGTTTTAATTATCTAAAATGGGCTAATGTAGATGATGTATGGTACATCTCAGGATTAATTGGAGTGGCTGTTTACATGCATTTGCCTGCATTTGTAGCTGATCCTTGTTATTTGGATCCTGGGCATTGTGTTACATCCACCCCTGTGGGTACAACTGTACCTCAGGCAACTAGTGATCACTTTAGTTAGGAGGCATGATCCTAAAATACAGCATTAGTTCCTAATTCTTGTCCAATCAACTGTAGGAGGTTTAAGATTTTCTGATGCTTCTTTTTTGCACATACCTGGCAGAAAGGTTTATATTATATAGTGTTCATTCAAATAGTCTTTTACATAGAACTATTCCAAAGAGAGTATTGGTGTATTTATCTGTGTGTGTAACACATAAAACACTAAATGTATGACAGTGATTTTCAGCTATAATATATACAAAGATTTAAATGTAAATGGTGAAGGCTTTTTCTTGATAAACCAAACCAGTCACATTATCACTATAGGTGAGGCAAACTACAGTAGCTCTACAGTAAAATGCAGATCATATTTTACCACGCCAGGTTATCAAAATTGTGCATGATCAGCAGAAACACTAGAGCAACTGATTAAAAGAGAAAACTGACCACCACGCTCTGTAAGTTAGTTTTGAGCGCGGCCTGCAGTAACTTTCGTGGTAAATCCCTTCTACCCTGTATGAACACTTAGTGTATTGATCCAGGCCATTTAAAAAAAAGTATCTGCAGATGCTACAGAAAGGAGAGCTTGGATGCTCTACAGTGTATCTGGTGCTCAGTGCTCATGTTGTGAGGCTGCTAGCTGGGGCAACAGATGCACCTGCTCTGCATGGCTAAGACAGGTGAAGCTGTGACCGAATATGGTTATTATTCCATCTTTGACTCCTCCTACCGTGTCTTTCCTCTCTTTTAAGTTTAACATGCTAGTGTTTAGTTACAAACTCAACAAAGGAGTTCAGTGCAAAGCCCAGCCAGCTGAACAAGTAGACAGTTTTGCACCCATTCATTTTTAAGAAGTGCTAGCAAGGCTGCACTCACCTAATCACAGATACAGTGTATGGATACAGTGAAATAGTTACTCCTTTTAATATGGTCTGAACTGGAGGTGGTCTACTGTAATACACGGTCCTGATACAGTGTTAGTTGTCTCCCAGGTCAAAGGAAAGGCAAACCTTAGTTTGAGGTAACACAAAAGTAATCTTCAAAAACTGATTTTGCTGGTGTTTTTTTTTGTGGGCTGTGTGTATTAATAAAGTGGTCAACACCAATACTAAAATTAGTTATCCAAACTAATAACCAGTACAAAACCTTTGCAGTAAAGCTAAGAGGCTTTGGGGTACCGTCAAGTTCTTCTGACTCTGACCTTTCAAGTGTGGTAAGTTTAAAAGCCCACAGACTATTATTAAAGGATCTGTTATGAGATATTTTTTGTGTGTCACGGAGGTCCATTTCATTACTAGCTGCAGAATTGCAGCCAAGGGGCGCCATGCCAATATCTACCAAGAGTCTCTCAGGATCGAAAGGTGTGTTTGACTATGTCTGCCATTTCTACTTTTGAAAATATTCATAGACACAAATGATAGACATAGCGGCCTCAGAGACAGAGAAAAAAAGTATTTTAGCCAATGGTACAGTGTAATAATAAGCACCGGAGGGAACAGTGTTAAAGGTGCAGGTGTTGGAAACAGGTAATAATGATGCTCGTCTTTGTGTGGTAGCTATGTCTCACCTGCTTTCAGCAGGCATTTTATGCCTGTTTTCGGGTTGAACTCAGGCACATTGCTACAGGATGGCATTATTGTGCTTCTATGGTTCTCCCCACCGCATCCTTTGTTCAGCACAGGCACTGTCTGTGCTGTCAGGCTGATTGACTACTAAAAAGTAATGATAAAGCACAATAAAGCCAGTCATGTGCCAGTCAAAATGTCCACAGATACCAATGTTTGCTCTCATATCCATCTTTTCTTTCTTCCCACTCCGCTCCTTTTGTTGATGTCACCCAGTTCGCACCACAACATTGCCCATATCCCCCTTGTTTCTTTATTCCTCCCTCCATCGTCCGCACTGATGAGAGCCTGCATTTTTCCCTACCCTTCCTGTCTTTTGTCCCTCCCTCGCTCCCACCATTCCCACTCCCAGGCTCCCAGCCTGCCTGTAATTGTCTCCCCTCCCCCTCCCTCGGAGCTCCATTGTGAGTGCTTGGTTCAGCAGCCTCAGCCTCTCCTGCAGTATGCAGCGAATGCCTCGTCTTTTCCTTGTGCAGCCTGAGCTAAACGCAGCACAGCCTCCCCCTTTTGGGCTCGGGGAAAACAGAGAAGTAACTGCAGGGCCCAGGCAGGAGAACAAGACTTGGACTGACCCATCTAAGGGGTGTCAGAATCCGAACGCTCGCTGACACCCATCGATTTGTTTCTTCGCAGCTGAAAATCTGCTCACCTCCTCTGTCTCTGCTCTCGTACGTAGTCTTGCTCGCATCCTCTGATTTGCTTTAGGTAAACAGCAGGCACGCTGGCCGAAAAACCACGCTGACGCTGCAGTTTTCTGATAGGCTGCATAGTAACGACATGTACACCTTTGGCAAGTGCTGAGTGCGGTCATCTGATTTACAGCTTTTCTTGCAAGACCTGACACACATTCAGTAGAAGGAGAAGAAGAGCCACAGCTGGACCACACCGCGCATCCTGCAAAAATGGCATCCTGAACACTTTTAACTTTTATTTTGCCATAATGACAGAGACGTTTTCAGCACTGTCATGTGAACTGTGAACATTTCTATTGCTCTGTTTCAACTGTGGCATACTTTCTGAACTTTTATACTTGTAAACGCCTCAGTTTGAGCAAAACAACAAAAATCGACCTCCCTGTGTTGATGAATTTATGTAAAACCTCCACCCTCAGGTCCAACAAAGGTTTCCACGGTGACCTTTGTTGTCTCCTAATTATCTTCATATGCAGTGTGAGAAGATTGAGATCAAATCTAAAACAGCTCAAAGTCTTGCACGCAGCTATCTGTAAAGGCAAATAAAAGCTGCATATTTGTCAGATCAAATCCAATTACATAACTGCATTTCCCATGCTGCAGGCATATTGTCACTGTTTGTCTGTAGTTGTAAGCAATACTGCAACTCAGGGGGGGAATAAACTGGCGCACAGCGAGAATTTCATTTTTTAAAACTAAAATAAATAAGAGCATGCTATGAAAGATGTCCATGGAGCACATTTGTCAGCTTTCTAAGCAGTTATATCTAGTACATTACTAATAGTTATGTGATTTTAAGTGTGACCACTTACCAAGCACTTCTTAATCTACTTCAGGCTGGCTAAATAAATCTTCTCTCCCTTACTTGCTTACATTTTTTCACAGCCAGCGTTTTCCATATTTTTTTCCTTTCTTGTTTAATTATCCATCGTGAGACAACTGTTGAATTGAATTCATCCAAGTTAATAACTGAGCTGGCATTGTAATATGGATTATTAGCACCAATCCACAGCTAGGAACAATGCTCAGCTGGGGTCAATGGGTGATGGCAGACTAAATCAGCGTTCCTTAGTAACCCATCCTCATCTAATGATAAGTTTGACCTTCCATAAAAGAGAGCAATGACAGACAGGCCCTCAGATGACTGATGTGGATATTTAAGTAACTGATTATCAGGAGGAAGATGGGTTTTTTTTTTCAGCTTCAGACTAGCTACCTTGAACTGGACAGTAATTTCAATGATTATTTTTTGTTGTTTATTCATTCCTCTCCTCCCTGTGGTTTCATTTGTAATGACTTTGCTGTTATATAGCATTGCTAGCTGAATATATTTAAGACTAGGAGCGCTATTTGGGTAAAACGGGACATTTGAAGACATTACCACAGACTGTGTGAAACTGACTGGAGTGACCAATCAAATAATAGCTAGAAGATAACATTCCCTACTTTGCTGATTAATAAAGCCTGAAATCCCTCCATTATCTCAACTTAATGCATTGCCTTATTTTATTACATAACAAAGGATTATTGCACTGATGCTCCAGACTCAGCAAAACAAAAACAGAATGGTGGAAAAAAATGAGTGCAGTGGTGCAGCATAATATTAGTCTACTGGTGACCATTTCTATTGATGATGCTCCGTTATATAAACAAGCTGCTTCACTGCCAGTCAATATCACATCAAATCAAACAGACTGTTGTTGTTTTTTTCAAAATATAAATGTATATAATGCTAGAGCTACTTTTGAAATTCACCTGAGGTGTTTTGGGGAAAAAAAGTTCCTTTTTGGCAGCTAAAGATGACAAGGAGGAGAAAGGGTAGAACCTTTAGCCTATTTATCCAATAAAAAAGAGATAAAAAAGCAACTCTTCAGCTGCTGCAGAGACACCCATAAAAAAAGCTTTGTTTAACTGTTAAGCCTGTTCCCTGCAGCACTTTCACAAACATGGAAGCCTGCTCCTGAATAATTCAGCACCCAAGGTCACGGCACAAAAAAAAGAAAAAAGAAAACTCTATTTTCCTCCTGTCGTGAACATGAAGAGTTTGTTGTGATCCCTTCAAACATCTATTGACTCCACTGCACAGCATAAAGCCAGGAATTAGTCCATGACTATGGGCCTGCACAAAAACAAGAAATAGTAATAGAACAGAGAGCCCTGCTCACGCCTGCATACCTGAGCAATAAGTGCAGTGGGTCAGGTGGGTTTACCATGCCTTCCCAATGATCGAGCACTCAGGACAAAGCTGATTTAGAGAAATTACCTTCCTCTGCAGCTTCATCTCATTTAATCCACTACACAGCATGCAGCCCACATTAGGGCTGAACAGCACCTCTCTCTCTCTCTCTCTCTGTCTGCAGGATTAGGATTATTTGAAGTTCATCTTTCATGACAAACAGCCCAGAAATTACTTCAACTGTTTCTCTTCATATACACTATAAACAATCACAGCAGCAAAACCGTGACTCTTAGAAACACCCATATGGGCCAATAAATCACCACTATAGCACAGGCTGTTTGCACGAGGACACAGTTTTGCAGCATTTATGAAAGATATGAGGCAAGCCCCCCCACCCATCATCTCTGTGAAGTACTGATGGTCTGCATAATGCACAAGGTGCGCAGTTGACTTGTGAGGGGGAGGAGGAGGGACAAGCCCTGCATGTAGGCCTCCAATATGTATCCTGTGTAAGGCTATGAAGAGATATGAAGAGCATCACTCAGCCAACATCCAGTTTCAGCCGCCAATCAAACATACATAAAGCGCTCTAACACCGACTAATCAGACTGTATGGATGTATGGAAAGGGAGGTAGCCTGGATACCCCCCCCCCCCCCACACACACACACACACACACACACACACACACACACACACGCACCCCTTCTCTCTCTCTCTCACCCGATTTGGATGATGTTATTACCGATGATGTGCGTTCAAGGCAATGCAAGATGTGAGATATTTTGTCAGGCCAGGGCTCGCGTCGTTATGAAATCCCTCACAGCGCTGCTAGTGAGTTATAGAACAACACACGCGGCTGTGAATGACACAAGATGGGGTTGATTATTTATTTATTTATTTATCAATCGCTGTCCCTTTCCCCCCCTCACTGAGGCATCACTAGTGTACTTCATTAACCTTCCCTTTCGATCAATATTCATCACTCCACCCTCCGGCCAGGCACGAGATCCAAGCATCGCGTCCACACTGAAATAAAACAAATCCGTCCGGCCTTACCATTCCGTGCCAGTTGATGACGATCCCAGTCCAGTGCCTGTCCTTTTCAAAACATCCCGACGGGAAACACTGCGGAGACCATTGCTGAAGGCTTCATGAAAAAAATCATTGATGTGACGAAGGAGTGAGAGGGAAAAAGGGGTCCGAAAAAGAAGACGAGAGAGAAAGGGGAAAAAGAAGCAGAGGTGGACCGAACCGAGGTTTGCTGATGCTGAATCACTCTCCCTCAGCTCACCACCTTGCAACCATTGTGCTGCAAGATGCTGGCTGTACCATTGTGGACCTCACCAGAGCAGAGAGAGAGAGAGGAGAGGGAGGGAAGAGGAGGGGCGATGGGGGGCGATGTTGCCATGGCAATCGAACAGGAGCACGTCTGACGTCAAAGCCAGGACAGAGAGGGGAGAGGGAGAGATCACATGGAAGCTGTCCCCCCGGATGGGAGGGGCGTGTTAGAGCATCTTCTCATCCCATCCTGTACCGTCCCGCTGGTGCGGTCACGCAGAACATTGAGGATATGAGGCTCTGTTATTTCTCAGGTTTCCAGGGGCGTGTCTATGCAAATAATGTTTTTGCATTTATTGTTGTTGTTGTTTTGGGTTTTTTATTTGTTTTTTGTTCTCGACTTTATTTACGTCTTACTTTGAAGATAAAAAATTATTTTGCCGATATTGTGTTGGTCTCATAGATAACCCAGCAGAAGAGACATAATTAAAATCACGTACACATTATTACACGCTTCTACTTCTTCCTTCAGCTGTTCCCTTTCATTATGTTTGGTCGTCTGCATCCATCTCACATCAGCATCCTCCTTGGCCACATCAGCCCTTTGCATCTTTCCCTTCGCATGATTCTCCTCTGAGGCCTTTGTCTTCTCATTTTGCCTGGCAGCTCCATATTCAGCATCTTCTGTAAACCTATCGCTCCTCTTCTGCACATATCCAAACCATCTCAGCCTTGTCTTGCTAACTTTGTCTCCAGATTGCTTAATGTGAGGTGTCTCTCTGAGATACTCATTTTTAATTTTTCCAATCTTGTCTGTTTTCACTCCTTATAAAAACCTTAGCATCTTCAAATCTGCTGCCTCCAGCTTTTTGCTAGTGCCAACCTCTTCAAACCATACTTCATAACAGGTCTCCCTGCCGTCTTGTAAATTATCCCTTTCTCTCTTGCTGCTACCCTTCTATCATCCTTGACACTTCACCTTCACCTCCTCCACCCTGTCCGCACTCTCTTTGTCACCTCTCTTGTGCACTGTGTTCATCACCTACTACTTTGTCTTCCGTCTTCACTGTTACACTATTCCTCTTCTCCCCAGTGCATACCTCCACCTCTCCAGGCTCTCATCCACCTGCTCCCTACTCTCACTACAGGTCATAGTCCATGGAGACTCCTGCCTGACCTCATCTGTTAGTTTGTCCATCAGCACTGCAAACAAGAAAGCGCTCAGCGCCAATCCCTGATATAATATCACCCCCACCTTGAATCCATTGTCACTCCTTGCCCTCACCACTATCCTACGGTCCTTATACATGTCCTGCATCACCCTCACAAACTTCTTCACACTTCTGACTTCCTCATACTGTACAACAGTTCTTCTCTTGGCACCTATCCTATCCTTTCTCTAGATCCACAAAAATATGGTGGTGTCCTTCTCTATACTTCTCCATCAGTATTTGAAATAAACATCGTAGCACCCTTTCTTGGCAATCGGTGGCTGCTGCCAGCCCCGACTACTCCACTCATCTGACCACTTCAAACAAACTACAGCCAGTTCTAAGAGTATATGCAAGGTACTACAGATACTACCAGTACAGTGTTATTTTTTTAAAGGGATAGTTTTACACACCCAAACACATCTGGTGTCCTGGTGCAGCCACAACAACCTGGTGCTGAATGCCCAGAAGACAGTGGAGATTATTGTGGACTTCAGGAAGCACACAGCCCCACTCCCCCCCATCATCCTGACTGACACCCCCATCACCTCTGTGGACTCATTCCGCTTCCTGGGTACCACCATCACCCAGGACCTGAAGTGGGAGCCCACCATCACCTCCGTCATCAAGAAAGCCCAGCAGAGGATGTACTTCCTGAGGCAGCTGAAGAAATTCAACCTGCCAACACGGACGATGATGCAATTCTACACTGCAATCATCGAGTCCATCCTCACCTCCTCCATCACCGTGTGGTACGCTGGAGCCACTATCAGGGACAAACAGAGACTGCAGCGTGTTGTGCGCTCTGCTGAGAAGGTGATTGGCTGCAGACTCCCATCTCTGCAGGACCTGTACACCTCCAGGACATTGCGGCGTGCAGCTCGGATCTCAGCTGACCCTTCTCACCCTGGACACAGTCTGTTTGACCTGCTGCCCTCAGGCAGGAGGCTCCGGTCCATTCGCACCAGAACCTCTTGCCATAAGAACAGTTTCTTCCCCTCTGCTGTTGGACACATAAACAATAACCATATGACTGTTCCCACCACTAACACATGACCCTACGCTGTGTCACTGCATCATTCCATGTTTGGCACTGATCACCACCTGCACTCATGTATATATCTTTCTACGTAGCACTCTTAATTCTTATTCTCATGTATATATCTCATGTATAGCTCATGCACATATCTTTCTACGTAGCACTTTTAATTCTTATCCCTACTTTTATTTTTTCATGTCTATTTAAGTGCTATTTATGACACTATGTTTGCACTGAAGCACCGCAGCAATTTCCTAATGTTGTAAACCTGCTCAACATTTGGAATAAACCCCTTTCTGATTCTGATTCTGATTAAACAAAGCAGCCATTTAAACTGTTTTGAGCGCTTTGTCAGCAGGTTTCCACGCAGAGACTTCTGCATGGAAACCTGCATATGTAAATCAAATGGGAGAGGGACCAAAACATTGAATATTTAGCCTAAGTGAGATTTACCAGCCAAGAAGTAAAAAAAAAAAAGAAGATAAGGAGATAATCACATCAATGTAATAGTCTCAGCCAGACCAACCTTGGAAAAATAGTCTGCCTCTGACACTGGTTTGCTTTCTTAAACGCTGATAGAATGTCTTTTCTTGTAAAAACCAACCAAGCAACCAAAAAGAAAAACAAAAAATCTTTTTCTGTCATAATTTGTCACAAATCCCCCCTGAACCAAGCTGATAAATGCACCAGCTTCACGGAAACTCAGAGGCAGTGGTTGCTGTTTTGTTTTGTTCCCAGGCTTGTGAAACCACTGAATTAACTTACTGTAATCACAAACTAGAAAAATATCAGCATAATCTGCTCTGATGCCTCTTAGTGAATTTCAGTGAGTGAGAATTCATCACTGTCAAGTACCGAGGCCAGGTTCCATAAATTAAAAGGGATTTGACACAATATTGGGGACAATAGGGGGATTTACATGCAGAGCTTCAAAACACCAGTCTGTATACATTGACTTCTGAAGTGTCTGAGACAATTTATTGCCAAGGTTTTATTTTAACTTGACACAGATAGAGGACCCAATTTCAAAGTAAGTGCAAAGGAGGGTCAGATTTTTTAATGCTTTCCAGCTGGAACCAAAGGCTAAACTTACTGGAAAACCACCACCCTAACACACACACACACACACACACACACACACACACACACACACACACACACACACACACACACACACAGCCAACAGTTCCAGGTGCCCCACATTCAAGATTGTCATGACAGGCATATCCAGTCTTTCAGGGTTTTACTGCAAATTGCCTCGAGGGCTCAGGCCAGTACCAATAAGGAGGTATTAAAGACAGTACAGATAGAAATAGCGGGAAGAAGAAATCTAAAATTCAGAACTCCTTACTAAGGCTTAGCAAGGACTTGCTAAGACTCTGTCCCCAGATGAGGCCTCTCTGCTCCAGGTAATGTAGAGTGATTAAAGGCTAGTCAGTCAAAGGAGACAACAGGTACACAACAGGACATTCCAACAGCTGTAACGGTTTATCATAACAATGTAACAAAAGTGGAAAATATTACATGTTTTAGAAGGAAAGCTATAACTAACTAGCTAACAAATGATTGAGTATGATTCTGAGCATCCTCAGAAATGCTTTGAATTGAAAATAAAGAGGCAATCTTATCTTCTGTCACATATTCTTTGATGGGCCTATCAGATTATTGAGGGCGTCATAATAGTTAGCCATAATGGATAGGCATATCATGTATTAATGATTCTTGTACTGGTTTCGTTGTTCTTGTTCTCCTTTATTTATTTATTTATTTTTTCACAACATATTTGTCTCTGTTACTGAGTTGTTGTGCTTGGTGATCTAGTGCTGATGTTGTAAGATCCCCACCAACAGACTGTTATACGTATAAAAGTATAACAATTCCTACAGATAAGACTAAAAATATAAGGCATAGCAAAAATATTTGTCTTATTGCATTCAGAAATAGACTAAATATGCACCTACAGAGACATGCCCACGCAAAAAATGAAATGGTTTATATGCAATGGCATCATCTGCTGAAATGATAATACTGGTTTCAATCTAAGTGGAAAATCAGTGTCAAGTAATCAAGCCTTATCACTGCAGGCAATGGCTGGTGATAATAATCATGTCTTTTAGCACTAACAGGCACAGGCAGGCAGAGATAACCCTTGGCCACAATCTGGCTACTAAGGGTTGTAATGAGGAATAAATGTCACAAGATGGCGCAAAGTAAACCACAAAAATAGCTCATCAAGACAAGAGCACCTATAGGAAGGAAGTACTCAGCAGTGAATTGCTTCCTGACTGCTTAGTTGACTCATTTTGATGTTATGGGATATACAGAAATCATGGTTAATTTTGGAATTATTTTAAACAGGAAACAGGTCGGGTCCGTCATAATTTCCCATGGTTTAAGAACTCTTTAAAAACAGCCTTTCAGTTATATTAAAATACACAGATTCACACACATACCATACATAACCCTATGGAAGTGGTGTATTTCAGAGAAATTTATCTTAAAGTAATAAAAAAAAAACTTCGTTCTTATACAACTATTAAATGTAACTCAGTGGACAATATTTAATTTTATAAGAGCATTTTTTTAAGAAACGTCGGCGATCTGGATACATACTCTGCTTCCATGACTTGGTACTGTGTTACTATAGGAACGGCTAAATGACAGTCCCCTCGCGGAGAGCCAATAGACAGCCACAGTAAGGTGTCTGGTTACTTCCAGTCAGCCCACGCGCAAAGGGAGGGGCTGTTCCACTCCTCAGCAGTAATGGTAACTTGGCTTCTCTGGTGGTGAGAGCAGTACTGTTTAGTGGCCAACAAGCGCAGCTTCTGAGGAGTTTCAGAAGAACAGTTTTACTTTTTTTTTTTCATTCGCTGTGGCCAGCTTCAGTGGAAGTGGATTTTTATAGGTGACTGCTCCGCGGAAAGGTAAACCTGTTGCCTCTCCGCCTGCCTGCCTGCCTCGCCGACAGTTACGATCCAAGATGTTGCTTTGTGGATGGGATGGCGTCTGGTGCCGTTTGTATGCCCACTCATAACCTCGTCCGAGCACCAACATTTCCCTCACAGCTGATTTTGTAGCTCGTCTCGGCCGGTAAGCTTTTTTATGAACCGCTCAGAAAGTGATGTAAACAAACTTTATAGTGTCCTAGCTAACTTTAGCCAAACCGGGATAACCGAGGGATTGAGTAACTCGTGAGGAGCCTCAAATACCGGAGGTTTTATGTCTTTTCCACCTTTTTTTTTAAACTAATAACAAAACTAACATCGTCAGAACTAATAGCAGGCTGCACTGTTGATATTTAACTAATACGTCTCGACCTTAAAAGTTATGCGTCATGTCTTGTTAACTTAGTCCAGAACCCATGACAAATGGGGCATCTCTAAGCTAATCACATCGTATTGTAATCTTGCGAGGGTGGAAACACCACCTCAAGAATAGCACAAGACTGGCAGACTGACTCATTTCAAGTGATTCTACCTGGAAATTTTTGGATAATTATGAGAAATCCGAATAACATTTTAGCATATACGCTCCTTCCAAACCCTAACAAAAGGTGAAGCGGTATAGTGTTATCGGGAAAGGCAGCTTGGCCCCCCTCCCCCTTAACTTCACCGCTTTTCTGTGGAAATTAGCCTAAGGTCAGAGGTCAATTTGCAGACAATATAACGATCAGGTTAGGCTGTGTGCCTGACCAGGTTTAAAGTGGCTGTAATGGGGCACCGTCAAGAAAAAGAGGAAAAAATAGGAATATAGACAGTGGGTTGGGTTTGTGTGTGTGTGTGCTGGGAAGAGGTGGGGGGGAGCTGGAGTGAGGTTTTTTTGCAAAACCAAGCTCTGCATGTCACTGTACTCACAGCAACCCTGTGATTAACAGAAATGGAACGGATGAGGTAGAGACCAAAATGAGAAGTGAGGGCTGTTGGTCCAGAGCTGGGCTGATATTCAACAAAATAGTCTAAGCTCTCTTTTCTGGTTCCTACCCAAGCTTTGTTCAAAACAAAAACAACCAAAAAACAAGACAAACACCAACGCTAAGAGATGATTAACGGGACGTACTTGGAAGGTACTGGTCCCATTGCTGTAATTATAAGCATCCCTGTTTAGACATTCATAAGTAATGTGGAAAAGCATGTCTACTGATTGTACGTCAGTCAAAAATAATGAAAACTCACCACTGGGTTTTCCCATTTTATTTAGTTGAGTCACTCCTGCTCTGCTCAGTTTCTTTCATAAGCAAGCATGAGCGGGACACAGCTGTGAATACAACAGCAGATTAATTTTCGCAGTAAGGAGCACCACATCAGCTACTTTAACAGGTAGTGAAGGTTGAGGTTTTCAAACCATAATTCTGGCTTAAAGTTGCATTTTATCACCTCAGTAGTGTGCAGCCTAGTTAGCTATGTATGAATTCTCATTGCTTGTGTCATAAGGCGTGTTCGCGAAAGATATCTTGATCAAGCCTTTCTTCAAATTCAAGACACACACACACACGGGTGTGTTTTTTAAATTTGAATCATGTGCTTGCAGGCTGCACTGTACAGTAAGATTCGGGGAATAGAGGTTCACTCAGAGTTTGGTACTGAATTTTCCTGGCACGCAAAACCTTCAGGACGATTTTCACCTCAGTCCTGGCGCAGGGTAACCCCTCTCCCCTCCCCACCACCTCTTACCAGCTTCTGTTCCAGATGTGCTTGCCAGCTGAGACCACAGGTCTGATGTTTGGAGGATATGAACACATTCCTTCTCATATCTTTATTAGTTTGTGCTTTTGGACGCAAGAGTGGAATCTGGTGCTTTTATGCCACATTGCCCCCAAAGTGTGGCTAGGCTTGTTTTCAGATGATTTTGAGCAGGGTTAGATTTTTGTTTATTGCTGAGGGATAAACTTGGAAGACAGCAGGAGAAACTGGAATTATGTGTGCTTCTGTTATTTAGCTGCAGGTGATTGTTTTCAAATCCATTTTGTGGACTGGTAGCCGTGACAGAGGAAGGTGGGAGGAAAGGAAAAGTGCAGAGTAAAGAACATTATCACGTTTCCAGGATTATTTTCTTTAAAATCCTTGTGACTGTAGCCTAGGCTTTTAAACACGAAAAGCAGCAGACTAATCTTTGTTTAGTTTCCCCCTTTTTTTCTAGCTATGGTATGGGAATTCAGAGGAATTTCTGGGAACAAACATTTCTACACTTTGGAAAACAGAGAATGGGGCGCTGAAGTGGTGAAGGCTGTCTGCTCTCGCTGATTTGGCCCGCTGCCTTCTAAGCACCCTCAATAATGAGCAGGACCATAGTCCAATGAGAGAGAGGAGCTGGCCTGCACAGTAGCCTGAGTGAGGATAAAAAACATTCCACTGTAGGTCTCTGTTAAAATAACAAGGGCCACAAAACAATCGGGCTTCACAGCACCCACTCTCCCCATTCTCATGGGTAATGAGCAAGATGGGTAGTATCCCACTTCGCCTCCAACTTCACGCCTCCTGATGGCTAGAATGGTTAACCTGCATTCCTGCATAAGAATTTTGGCCTGCTTACTCATTAACCCTCTTCTCCAGGCTAAGATTCACTGAAAGGAAACTGTTTCACGTATTATTTTCAGAAATAAAATACAGCGCTAGAACAGGCTGGTGACCCAGTTTATAGCATATGAGTTCATAGTGCCAGACATAACAACACTGGTACATGGCTTTTCTTTTGTGATATCTTCTTAGGGGATGGTAATGGGTTCTGTAACACTTCTATCCCCAGAGAGTTTCACCTGTTTACGTTGTTTACCTGATTTATTTGCTTCCATTTCATTTTAGTTCATTGTGATTGGCTTAACTGTGCCTGAATTTATGATTGCCTTAAAGACCTCTCCTCTCACACAATCAGTGGTATGCTGAGTTGTCCTTTGAGCAACGAGTGCAAAATAAATTCAGAACAATATGGAACTGAACAGATCGCTACCAGTGCTCAGTGCTTCCACAGATACCTGAGCTACTTCTTTGAGTCCGTGTCAGACCGATATCTGATCCAAATATGAAAGATTTTAAGCTCTTTGGAAAAATGTTTTAAGTACAGTTTTTCAACAGAAGATGAAAATTAATTTAATGTGACATTACACAGTCTAGTACATGTTTTAAGTGGCTGCTGTTTGGTTGATCTTTTATTGCAGTTATGCTTGTTTTCCTGTTTGGATTTCATTTCTTGACTTTTTTGGTGGGACTTTTGTGTTGAGTTCTGATTAATGAAATCTTGTCTCAAAGCTGTGATCAAGCACATCTACATACATTCACTCACTTCCACTTCATTAGGTGCACTGATTGGTACTGAGCTGGACACCCTTTGTCTTGAGATCCATGTTGTTTATGCCAAATTCTAACCCGAATTTCTCAGTGTTGCAATAGAGTTCAAGACTCATCAGACCAAGCCTTACTATCTGCTCAAAGCAATCTGTGCATTCGTCTCTGACATCAACAAGGCATTTTCTTCCAGAGAACTGCTGCTCACTGGATTATTTTCTGTTTCTCACACCATTCTCTGTGGGTTGTGGAGATGGTTGTGTGGGAGAATCTGTGCAGTTTCTGAAATGATAAGATTTTATCAGGTTGTCTTTACCACACTGGCTGAACTGGCTGAGTGTATAGTTGTCCTGTTTTTAGTGTGGACTTTTTTCAGTTTTGTGAGAAAGGACATGGGCTACTTTACACAAGGTTTTACATTTGCTGCATATTTAAATGCTAGTTGTACATTGATGCCAGAACAAGGTAACAGGCATAGTGTGCATTAAGGCTGATGCTTGATATTGGCAGGTTATTCCTTCTTGCTGTTGTGCCCTCTGTGTGAAAGCCCCCCCCCCCCCCTTTTTTTTTTTTGTTATCTGAATTTTACATCTTTAAATCCTCACTACAAATGCACATTATTATTATATAAATGCAACACAGTAATGCATATTTTTAACCAAGTACACCTGCCACACCTGAATCTGTTGCTTTGCCCTCGATATTTGCATATCAGGAAATATGCTGTAAAGCAACAATGCTTTACAGCTTTACAGTGACATTTTTATATCCTGGAGAAATTGCACTACAAACCAACACAACAGAGCCATTTATATATGACACACATGCGCACGAAGTTGCAAATATGGTTGTTTATGTTTGAACTAAGTGAAATGAGTTCACAGTTTCTGCTCAGGGTAAATTAGTCTGTAAAACTGGAGCTTCCTGTTTTGCTTACATTGGTATCATTCCATCACTCGATTGGGAAGATTAGCTAGAGTTGTCAGTGCAGCACAGTAGCTGGAGAGAAAAATCAAACAAAGAAAAACTACAGATAAAAGAAGATA
This sequence comes from Mchenga conophoros, assembly GCF_057382185.1. Classification (NCBI taxonomy): domain Eukaryota; kingdom Metazoa; phylum Chordata; class Actinopteri; order Cichliformes; family Cichlidae; genus Mchenga; species Mchenga conophoros. The sequence continues at coordinate 49,379,644 of NC_140532.1, forward strand.
TTCCTTGTGCCATTTTCTCATTCATTGGTTTGTAGGGTAGATTTAATGTAAATCATGTACGCAGGTTTAAGCAGGGGTAAATACAGTGGTTAAATACATTGTCTTGTATTGTTGTAATATTTCGTGTTTGTAAATATTTGCTTTCTTTCTGTGTCCGGTCAGCAAGGAGAACAAATCTGTGCATTTCTTACATGAATAAATGTAGGACTATAATTCTTAAATAAATTAAAGCATTATTTCACTTTGAAGCAATATGTTTGATTAATGACTCAGTAATTGGGTGGGGAAGCTAAAAGTCTAAGGTAAATATAGCTTTGACTAAAACAGAAAGTGTAATTTTCAGATGCTCTGTTTCATGGGCTGATTTGACCGTATATTATTCCTATTGTATATCATAAGTGGGAAATATGTTCCCCCTTTTTCCACATTTATTGTTAAGCTCTATTAGTATTTATTTATTTAGTCTGTGTGCTATATAGATGTGAAATTCTGGGTTAATACCAATGTTTTATAATACCAACATGGTGAATAGTCAGTGTCAGTGCAAATAATTGTTCTCTTTGTTTATTTAGCATTTCTTAGATTTTCTTTGGCATTTAAATTGTTAAAAAAAAATAAGTGCACTGTTTTATTTATTTATTTTTTTAAATTTAGAAAATTGACATGATAACGTCAGCCAGTGACATCACTAACTGTAATCTTTTTGCTGACACGCAGACATCCGCCAACACTGGGCAGATATGGATGCCGCTACAGTTTGATAGCATGTCTGCACATCCTATTATGTTCATGTTATATCTCTTGAAAGCTTTGAGGAAATATATTTAAATGTGACGCAAAACTCACTTGGACACAAGGCTGAACTGATTAGAATTTTGGTGGTCAGTGTTTAAGGTCATCTAACAAGATGGCTAACACATGTTTTTAAGTGCCAAATGGAAAAGGATATACAGCCCTTGGCAGATTTGGGTTTATTTATTTATTTTTTTAAAATTCCATAAAAGGCAATTGCAGCCATAGCTAGTAAATTAACATGTTGTGTTGTTGCTGGCTTGTGTAAAAGAAAGCTGTACATGCAAAGTTATTCACAGATGGATCCTTTAAAACAGTATCATAGAATTTGGTGGAATGTCGAAGTTATCCACATATCCAATAATATTTTAGCTTTCTCTGAACATGACGTTTTTGGTTTTTTCCCCAATGTCCTTTTTTATATATTTATTAGCATACTACAAGAGAAAGGAACATTTTATATTATGGATTGGATTTTTCAATACAAAAAATTTAAATTATGCCTAAATTTAAAAAGCGTGAATTAAAAATTAAAACTCACTTTCATTTGCCTCTTGTAAGGCATCTTAGAAGTGCCAAAAAGTGCAATTACTTCATTCAAGAAGAATCCTGCTAACAACCAGTAATGCTAACTATGCACCTTGTACCAGCCTGTATGTTGTTGTATAGTGTGTGAGATACTGTGGTGTGAAGTCTCAACAGGTGAGTAAAAGTCTAATTATTCTGTATGTTTACATAATCTATCAATTGTTTCAGTCCGTTCTCAGCTTATGATCTTGACAATATGTAGGTTAGTCTTTTGAAATAATTTTCTAAAATCTAGCAAATGATAACAAATTTTAATCTTCAGGTAAAAGAGCTCCGATTAACGTTTTAAGAATTATTATAGCTGGGTAAACAGTCAAAAACCCAAACGTATTTAAGTTACAACAGTTACATCTTAAATTTATTAAAAATGTATTAAAAGGTCCTTGAAGTCTTTAAATTGTTGGAACATGAAGTCGTCCTCTGGGAATGTGAAAAATGACTTTTCTGGAAGCTGCTGACTTGCAAGAAATGCAAGTTGTCTTTTGTCTTGCATTGGCAGAAATATGGAGTAACAAAAACTTATGGCGGATGCTCTTGTAAAACAGATGACTGATTCCTTTTATGATGCAGGAAAAATAAAATGCAACATTAAATACATTTAATTGTCCCACCTAAGTTAATACTGGTTCACAACAAGCCCCTGTTGTACAGCTTAGAACAAAGGTTAGAATCACATTACAGTACATAAAACCAAAACAGTCCAAAAACAGTAAACAGCTGCACAGTGGAGACAGTAAAAAACATAAATAATAATAAGTGGTTAAAATGTGATCTTCCAGCAAATATTTTTTTATTTTCCTATTTAAAATAGTCTTTGTAGGTGATTTTTATATGACAGGGAATCTAGTGAAGTTTTAGTGCATGAATAAAAATGATTTCTGACTTTTAGTAGTATTTGTAATCAAATACAAACAGATTTTTTTTTTTTTTTTTTTTTTTTTTTTTTTACACACACACAGAAGCCAGGCCAGTGCACTTAGTAGTTGGTGTTTTGAGTAGTGTATACACAAAGTACTTTTCATGGTTTAGTTGTGTTAGCAAGTATTAGCTGGCTCATTATAAAAAGCCAGAGGAACTGCTAAAATGCACATTCCCCCTCTGCATACCGTGCAGAAAAACATCTTAAGGCACACACTTGTTGACACAAAGGAAAAGGAATAAAGGAATAAAACATACACACAGGGACCATAGACCGTCCAGTTGACTGTGAAAGACTTCCTAAAGTAGATTGGTGGCAAACTAAGATGCTCATTTGCAACATTTAGGATTTTTGTTTTGTTAGAAGTATAGAAAGTGTCCTTGTTTTGTAACCTTTGGTTCTTGCATAACATCAGCTCTCAGAGTAGCATGAGTGAAATGTCTCACTATGGGACTTGCCTTTAAGGTAGATTATTTAGTTACTCATGTATTTAGTCACTGAGTTTTGATAACGTTGAATTTGAGAGCACCAAATCCATTTTAGATGAATTAGATTGAACTATATGTGTCATCTTGTGGATTTGTGCAGGCTCCTTCTTTATTATCCTGTCTTACCTGTTGTGTTGACTTCCTGTGTGGGTTTAACCTAAAAATACTTAGCATTTTTTGTGAAATGACTTCTGTGCCTCTGAAAGCATTTTGAGAGTATTTTGTCAGGCGCTATTGTAGGTGTTTGTGGTTTAATAAAGCAAGTATTGAAATCCCAGCCAATTAAAAGTTTACATTTAAAAAAATGCATTTTTTTGTGTGTATGGCCCTAGAATTAATTGAAAGTGATTTCCATGCAGGAGGGGAGTTGATTTTAAGTGCTGTCACCAGACAGAAACATATCTGTATAATTTTAAGTCTGATTTAGTCAAATACTTGGCCTAAAACAAAACTCAGCGCAATCATGCATTTGTCATGAAGTAGTCATGCTCCAGGAATGTGTTAAATGGAGATATTAAAATATTCTTGTTTCATTGCAAAGCTTGACAATTGAATTAATGTCTGCACTCATGAGCCTGATTGGGTTTTTTTTTTTTTTTTTTCTAATCAAGAAATCTCTGTTTGCTGAGTATTCACTCACCCATTCTGAATTCTGCTGTTTAATCACTTCCATAGTCACAGGTGTATAAAATCAAGCACTTGAAGACGTAAAATCATAGTGCACAAAGGTCACCAACTTTCTGCAGTGTCAATAACTACAGACCTCCAAACTTCATGTGGCATTGAGATTAGCTCAAGGACAGTCCGTAGAGAGCTTCATGGGGTGGGTTTCCATGGCTGTGCAGCTAAATCCAAGCCTTACATCACCTAGCGAAATGCAAATTATTGCATGGTGTTGTGTAAAACAGGCCACCACTGGACCCTATGGCAGTGGAGACGTGTTCTCTGGAGCGACAATTTACACCTCTCCACTAGACTAGATGAGTATGGGTTTGGCGGTTGCCAGGAAAACGGTAATTGTCTGATTGCATTGTGCCAAGTAAAGTTTGGGCGGGAATTGTGGTGTAGTATTGTGTTTTACAGGAGCTGGGCTTGACCCTTTACTTCCAGTGAAAGGAACTCTTAATATTCAGCATACCAAAACATTTTGGAGTATTTTATGGGAACATGTTCGGAATGGCCCTGTCCTGTTCCAACATAACTGCGCACCAGGACACAACACAACGCCCATATAGACATGGATGAGCGAGTTTGGTGTGGAAGAACTTGACTGGCCTCCACAGAGTCCTGACCTCTACACCTTTGGGATGAATTAGAGCGGAGACTGCAAGCTAGGCATTCTCGTCCAACATCAGTGGATGGGTAATCAGTAAATTTGATGGAATGGACTGAATTAAAGGTCTGCTATATTTTATACTTCACCATCTGAAAGACTACTAGGAGTAACTCTTGAAGCTCTTTTCTGACCTGAGCAAATCATGTCGTATTTCAGGCCTACTTATAGTGTGCATTAGAAGTTAGTGAGGATGATCTCTGTTTATGCAACTACCCTTGGAAAAACGCAGAAACTATTGTAATTGGTGTTAAAAACATGTTTATTGATATTTACTGAGGTGTCAAAACAATTAAATTAAAGGGTACGGGCAGGCTTCAATGTTGTCTTTATGGGGGAAGTTTGCAGAAAACAATATTTAAAGTTTTTGCAGTCGTTTCAAAAAATAAATAAAACTTGGATGGAAGCATTAAAATTTCAAGACAGCAATCTTAATTCTGGCATAAATACGTATTTCTTTAGATTTCAGAAGGTCTTTTTGTGTAAATTAAATTTTTAATGTTCGTCTTGCTGTATTTCTGCAGGGAACATGCATGTGTCTCTGGCAGAAGCCTTGGAGGTTCGAGGAGGTCCTCTCCAGGAAGAGGAGGTCTGGGCAGTGCTGAGTCAGAGTGCAGAGAGCCTCCAAGAACTTTTTCACAAAGGTAGGTGAACATGGAATCAAAGGTAGAGGACTTATTCTGTCATCATCATGCATTACTATGCAATCATATCAGTTTGTAACTTAAGAAAAATTTAAGCAACATATGAGTCAGAGGAAGTGAGTCAGCAGACATTGCAGTCCCTGGGTGTTAAGACAAAATTTCATTGCACCTGATTACATAGGGCAGGACTGTGTCAAATAAACTGTCAACCACTGACTTTGTGCATTTCTACAGTCTGCATGAACCAGCTTGAGTTCAACTTCTAGTTTTTCTGATTGGTTTCATTTCCAGACAGTACTGGTAATGCTGTAATAACCCTCTCTTATCAGCGTAGCCTGCAAATATTTAACATTAATTACAAGCAATCTATGCTCAAATACTCTTATACAGACATTTATTGTCTTATGAGATAAAGCTCTGAAGATATTAAGGACAGGAATGAAAGACTGATATTTGGAATATTTTCGATAAAAGTAGTCTTGACATGGCATTGATGTACCAGTTATTTATGATATTCTCTTCTAATCAGAGACATTTTAGGAGAGACACAGAGTGAATCCTGGTTTAAAGTCTTTTCTTTCAGAAGTCCTGATGGAAGCATCTCTTCCCGTGGGAAGAACATTTGGGGCATGTCAAACATACCTTTTAACCAGTTCTATCAAAGCTGACTTGTGACTCTATACATGTAGTTTCTGTCTCATGACCACTGAAATTGTGGTTAATTTATATAATAGTTCAAAAGGTGAACTAGCTAGGTGGCAAGACTTGTAGGAGAATAATGATATGAATGCACCATAATTTTTGTTTTGCTATTGTGTAGTTGTGTTGCTATGCTGAGTATATTTTTAGTTGGATAGTTTTAGACTGCATAGAGAAGCTACAATTTAACTAGCAAATGTTGAAGCCAGCTGTTATATAGTTAAAAGCTATGTAAGACAGTTTATGACAGAGTGGATTAATATTAGTAACCATTTAACTTTAATATTTGTGTTGGATGTTCTCTTAGATGAAGTTGGCCATTTATGACTAGAAACACTTTAAACAAAGAGAAAACAATAGGTTTTGGTTTGGTTTTTTTGGTGAAGTGTGTTGGATATGTGCTTTTTGCACCAGATTTGTCATTGTCTTTGTGGTTAAATGTAGGGTGAAGATTTTCCACCACTCTGAGTGTGCTAATGTGGTCAAACACCACTAGCACAGGTTTTTTTTTTCTCTTGTGTAAACAGTAGTGGTTTGTATATTTGTATAAGAATGATTTGTTTGAATACGTGCTGGGTGAGTGTTTCTAATTTGTTGTAGGAATTTCTCTTCACGGTCCCATTTATATATTAGAGGAGTGCCTCAGAGATTTGGTCTGATATAACATGATAGCATAACACAGTTCCTGTCGATTTCTCTGCTGCACATCTCTGATGCGAGTCTCTCGTTCCACCACCATGGATTGAGTTCTGGTGACTCAATCAACGGTGATAGATTGAGTCACCAGATCAGCCGTTCAGTAATACTAAAAATAGGCTGTGAGAACCAAATGATGCTCAGCTAATATGTAGGGGAGCATTTTTGTCTGACCTGTACTTCTCACTGGATATTTTCTCTTTCTTGAACCTTTCTCTGTGAAGCATAGAGATGGCTGTGTGGGGAAAATCCCAGTAGATCAGCAGTTTCTGACATCCTCAGACCATCCTGTGTGGCACCAACAACCATGTAACATTCAGAGTCACTCACCTTTCTTACATATTCTGATGATCTCCTATGGGTCTTGACCATATCTGCATGCGTAAATGCACCGAGTTACTGCCACGTGATTGGCTGATTACTACCCAAAATGTAACCAGTAATCTGCCATTTCCTTTTTTTATATAGGGCTAGGTGGTAACAAAATATAAATTATTATTTATTTTATTTTAGTCAAAGTACTACCTCCGACTGCAAAGTTGTGAGCTCAGCTGAGTATGCAGTGTTTGTAGTACAGCTAAAGTCATGTTGCAAAGTACCCAATGGCCAAGTTTTTCGGATAAGTAATTGCAGATTTACACAGACATATAATGCATATCAGAGAAAGTAGTTTATACTCCAGTTAATTTTCATTAATTTTCTTTTACTACTATGTAAAACACTTCACTTTGAGATTTTATTTGAGTAAGAGTGACTTGAGGACCTGGGGCCTCTTTGGGGGAAAAAGTTAAGTGGTCAGTGTTCTTATTAAGAACACAAATTCAGTTTTCTATTAAAGAAGAAATAAATGAATGAGAGCACATGCTATCAATTTCAGTTCCTAGAAACAAAATTGGATTCAGAAAAAATAAGGATGGACACTCAGATGGCCAAGAAAATTCCAGTCGCTGTATCTTCAAAAGCAGTTCTTCTTCATCTCTGGACTCATTGTAGGAATGGTTAAGGGGAAAAAAGCTTGCACATGTGTGTTCAAAATATCACCTACCATGAGTCTCATTTTGTAATGCTTGCTTGTCAAAAAAACATGCCAGCACTGATAAAAAGGCATTGTTTAGCTTAGAGGCATACGATTCTGATGAATTGGATAATTTGGTACCAGCTCTCAACTGGATAAGTTGCTTAGTTCTCATTCCTAGCTGAATGGGCTATAAATATAGCTGTTTAAAATTATTTCCTGTTCCTTAAGCTTAGTTAGCAGTTCAAAAGGCTAAAAACGTACATTTGAAGATGGTAGGTTATGTGATGTTGCATTGCATGGTGTTCTGTTGGCTTGACAAGCACTATCCTTCTAGCATGATTTCTGCATATATCTGCAATGTATTAAAATTTGTCATGAAATGCATGTGCTCAGGCTGAGTCAGTCTGGTCAGCAAAAGCTTCGCATGGGATAGACTTACTACTAAACCAGTTACTTTTGAGTAAGATCTTGGTCACATGAGTTTTTAAACAGGAAACTTGTATTTACTTAGTAAAAACCAGCTTTGCCTCAAATCAAATTCCTGTGTTCGTCTCCCTGCTCCTCTCAGAGTTAACTATCAGTCAAAGAAAAGAATTTTGCAGTGCTGCTTAAACATTCCTTTGTGTATTTTTAAAACCTTCTCCCACCATCGCACTGGCTGTGGTTTTTTAGGAAAAGAGAATTACGCTGTGTGGCCATTCCTTTCTGCAACCATGCCCCAACTGTTATTTTCTTGCCGACTAAGAAAGCAACATGTGTTTTTGTTTACTTCAATAATCTTGAATTTCCATAAACGCCAAAGCCATAGCGAGAAACATCCACTGTGGTTGGATATGTGTAGTCACTGGATCCAGGCTGTAAATGCTTAGACAAAATTTGATGCTAGTATGAAGCTTAAAAACACAGATCTTGACTTTAACGCTGTCCTTGTGTGAATATGTGGGAATGGCTAAGAATTTATGTGAAGAAACTATGATTTATTTTTATTTTTTTCTGCTGTTCAACCGTGATGGCAAACTAATCATTGAAATGTTATTTCCATTTCCAGACCCTTCAGCCATGGGCTTCATTATATCTCCCTGGTCCCTCCTGCTCATGCCATCTGGCAACATCTCATTCACAGACGAGTATGTCACCCAGCAGGACTTAAGGGCCTTCACAGCACCAGAGGTCCTGAAGGGGAACTCCTTGACTTCTGTTTCTGACATAGAAAAGGTATAAACCATGATAATACACCACGTGGCGACAGCATCTGCCAAATTGTTTAGTCTACGTGTGTCTGTGCTCTAATCTTTTGTTGTTGCCCATATTTTTAAGTGAAATCTTGTGTTTAAACTAAACATTCATTTCGAACCATCACTTGGTGTCATCTAACCAGTCAGTGACTGTTGAGTACCCCTTGTTCTAAACATAGCCATGTTTACATTCGCTCTTTCTTACCAAGTCATGTCGGTTGTATCCTAACTAATGACATAGGTGCATTTTCTCCCTTAAATGGAGATTTTTTTTTTTTTTTTTTTGTCAGACATGCTTAACTTTTCTGCCTTTTGGTGGTTTGTTGGCACAAAACCATTAGTTTAATAGCCTGACACTGGCTAGAGAAATATGTGTCAACACCTGTGTGCTCATCGGGGGGTTTCCTGCACAAAGGAATTTTTAAATTATCTTTCCCAAAGATGTTTTAGCAGAATCCAAAAGAAAATCACCATGATTGTAAGAAAAATGTTTATAACTTGCTTTGTTTATCGGTTTCACGTACTCAAGCATGATGAATAATTGTTCATTAAATGGTTAGAAATGCTGTGAAAAGGTCACATTACTGTGAAAGGTTTACATATACTTTGCGTCTTTACTGGCAGACAGATCTTCCTTACGTGCATAGCTGTGTGTCGTGCTTTCTTTTTCTGTTTCTTTAAGATCCTGCTTACGTCATTTTGCTGATGCTAGTCATTGTTTTCCTTAGTATCCAAAGTTTCAAAAGACACGCAAATGACATGCTCAATGGAAAACAAACAAATAAGGCGGAGCTATTTTTGTTCTGTCTGTATTGTCGATCACGGTTTTTTGTCTTTGTTTTTTTTAGATGTCTTGCGTTTTTAAAGTTTTGTACATTTTCTGTATTTAGTACATTTAGTCTGTTTTGCAACGTTTCGTGTTAAATGTTGGGTATAGATGATACTATTAGTCAGTGTGTATGGTTAGAGCATTTCTTCACTGAAAAAGCAGAGACAGCATGTAGATGATTCAGATTTGAAGTTGTGAGCGATCACAGCACACCCACACCCCCTCATTTTAACTCTGCCTCTCTGGTGAAGAGCAAAAACCTTGCATGACTGGATTCCCGTCTCTGGCACAGACCCACAGACCTCAACATGGTTTTTTGCTGAGTCAGTTTTCCAACCCTGGGCCTGTCTCCCCAGCTCAGTTATTTCAGTGTAGAGAATATGATCTGTTTCCTTCATAATCATACTGGGGATAAACATACGTCATGTGCAAGTTTTCCTCTTGCTTTTTTGACATATAGAGGTCATATTGTCACTTTTAATCGACAACGTCTAAGGTTACACGTTTTCTGAAAGTGTTAGTGTTTCTTTAAATTTGTACTCTGTGATGTGTTCCTAAAAGACCTTGAAGGCAACGTTGCATTCTTTGGCAGGCGCTGAATTATTCTTTCCTCTACCAAGCCCAACATTCAGGGGAAGTAATTTCTCTTCCACGCAACGAGCGGAGAGGAGTAAGGAGGGGAAAATGGAAAAATGTTTCTGGATTTAGGTTGAGAGCCCCTGTCCTTTTTTTCCCTCCCCCGCCTCCCCTAAAAGCTCTTAGCAGTTGTTGAGCCTTAGTCCATTTATCTTTCACTTGCTTTCAGGTTTTGTGCCTCATCTTTATACATATATTGTTATTATTATTTACTGTTGCATGCATTTTGTCTTGAGTGAATGAAATATAATGTGGTGTTATTTTTCACAGATGCACATGTACTCTCTGGGGATGACCTTATTCTGGGGGGCGGACTATGAGATCCCCCATAGTCAGGTAAATCTTTAACACAGATGCTTCCTTCCAAATGTGCAGAGCAAGGGTGTCAAACATATGGCCTGGGGGTCCAGAATGGCCCACCAAAGGCTCCAATCCGGCCACCTGGACAGCTTTGGATGTGGAATTCTGTGTACACTTTAACAAAGTCTTATAAACTAAAAGTATATATATATTTATATTCAGTGAAGTGAATATACATTAAAAAAAATCTTAGAGTTTAGATAGCAGCACATTTTAAAGTGTAGAAGTGATACATTGTTGCCTGTGTGAGACTGGACTAAAGATATGACATCAGGTGTTTAAATGGCACACTTGGCAAATACAGCAAGTGTTGAACGGGTTTTACTGGAAGAGACACACCTGTGTTTGTCAAGGTTTAATAGTATCTATCATGTTGAGCATTGTGGAATTACTTAAAATTCAGCTGTCAAACCTGCACAGGCATGCTGCCGAAATGGTGGAGAACAGTGGAGTAGGAGAAAGTAGCGCATGTCCCTCTATTGTTGTACCAAATACTTCCACAGATACCTGTACCAATGAGGTTTCAGGCATATCTGGCTTTTTCCAAACTATGATCTTCACATCTAGATAAGAAATGGAAGAAAAGGTAAAGGCACTCTGGAATTTACAGAGATGGTTTGAAGACATGCTCATATCTCGACCAGAGTCAGTCAGGTATAAAAGATAATCTGCACAGCGTGCTCACTATTGTGAGAAAATACCACCCACAGTTTAGAGGCATCTCACACTCAAGTTTGCCATCTGCTCGGCTTCACTGAAAGGCTGAGGCTCCATCCACTCTCATCCATCCACATCTCATCAGCCTTTCCTGTCACCCTTAAAAGTGCTGCTGCGCGCACTTAAAACACATAACGCTATGTCATTCTACTCAACTCTCCAGTAGAATAGGTAAAGAAATACTTTGTTCATCCCATGATATATGGAGGAAAAAACAAAATCAAAGCATTTTGTCTGTGGAATGGGTGGATTGCAACATTCGCTCTGTTGAAAAACTCCCCTTTATTTCTAAGATAAGGTAAATGTTGGAAATCAGTTGCTAGCTCACTGCCCACAGCCAAATGCTACAGTACCAAAAAATATGAAAAAATAAAAGATGATCGAGTGCATAAAAAATATTTTGTACTGGTGATGGGCACTAAGAAAAGCTTCCAACATGCCAACAGTCTTATCAGTACCTGTTATCGCTGCTGGTATGTTTTTCTGACAGTCATGTATTGCAAAACAAGGCAAAAATCACAATAGTACTGCTTTGGCATACCAGAGTCGTCTTATTTTTCTTTTTCTTAAACTACCCAGAAAATCGATAAAGAATCAGGGATACAAGCACAGTCAGTACTGGAGTTGATATCATTAAAATCTTATCAATTACCCAATTCTTTATCTAAAGTAGGAAAATTTTTCATCCAAGTGACCTAAAACTCAACACAGTACTTCTGTGATACCCCGGCAATACACCTGCATGATGTAAAATGATCCGACTTGTTGAAAAACATGAAGAATGAACAGAAATGCATGTAAAGAAGGCACTTTTGGATAACAGAAACTATTTTCATAATGTAATACCTGTTGGAGGTAGTATACGTGTTTTTACTTCTACAAACCACTGAATTGGGGACCATCACATCTCTCAGAAATCTGTTTTTAGGGTCTTTTTGTTTTAAGCTTCCATCATGGACTGGGTACTTTCTTATCATAAGACAAAGGTTTTAAGATATGTGCAGATGAAAGTGTACCTTGTTTGATTAAACACAGGAATCCACCACCAAAATTTCCCATTTTTAAAAACAGAGAAAATGAAGAAGCTGAAAACAGGATTAACAGAAACTAAAGAATGAAAACATTAGGTGGTGTCCTAGCCTTGCTTCAGTTCCTGTTTGTGAATGTGCATCTACTGTTGATCAAAACAACTGCTTGTAATGTATCTGCTGAGCCCTCCCAACTGCTAAAGTGTTCGGTCCAAAAGCAGCCAAACTTTTCTCCGTTTAACAGAGAGATGAATTCTGATATTATTTAATAAAGTTTAATTTGATGTCATGTAGTGACTGTGACGCTAATTAAAATCTAGACCAACCTTTTGCCAGGATGCTTGAGAACAAGACGCTCTTTTCACTGTTTGTATCTTAACTGTGTTATTTCCCCCCACACCCCCACCCCTATGCAGCCTATGGAGCTGGGAGAACACATAAACAGTTTACTCCTCAACATGTGTGATGACATTACATTGAGTCGAATATCACTGCGCACAGTCCTGGACATCTCCAGCAAACACATCCGAAACTCCAGCTGTGACCCTCCTTTCAGTTATATCAGAAGACTCGTCAGGACAGTGCTGGGCAGCCTTTCTCAGGTATAACATGTGATGAAGTATATATAATGAAATTCCAGCATTCCTGTCTAAGAGTCCATATTTGCGAAACTGTCAGGAAGCCTTTATAGGAAGAATGCTTCTTAGCTAAGTGTATGTTAAAGACCTATAACAAGCGCTTCCAAAAGCACGCTAGGTTTGAATTATACAACAGGTGATGTGGTCATGCTGATAGAACATGTTTCAGGACGTCTTCCTTCTTTCACCCTCACTCTTTGTTTTTCATTTTCTGTCTTTTTCACAGCTGGACGGTTTGCTGACTGACAGAGAATCTCTTCCGGAGCGGAGCAAAGAGATTCGGGAGAGGCTGAGGGGCAAAGGGTTGCCCTCAGGTAAGATGAGCTGCACCTAAGTGACACACAGTAACGTTGCAGTGGTGTGCTCAAAATCATTAATTTCCACACTGAGTCGTATCTATTGGCTGCAGGCGGATAAAAGGCTGCCAACGCGATAAGGTTTTTATTTATTTTTAGTGTCGAACTCAGCAAATATTAGTCCGTTGCACTTAAATGTTTTGTTTACCTACATTCTGTGTAATCTTCATATGAGGGTCACAAGTTCAGCCTCTCTCTAAAACAAATCACCAGATCTTAGATAAGCAGGCTTTGTTTAGAACGTTTGGGAACACTTTGAAATTCAATTTGTCAAGCGAGTCCAGAGATGACCCAAAACATGTGTCCACTGATAGATACAGAGAATAACATTGTGACATGGAAGATTAAATAACAATCTGGTATATGTTGGATGAATAGTGAATTGCCATTGTGTTGAAGATTATATTGACAGTAGCCAAGTCTTCATCTCTGAAACAGCCAACTATGCAGGGTGCTTGTTGTTGTCGGTATAAAGTTATTCATGGAAAGAAAAACAATCAAATTGCGAAAGGGTGTTAGGGGTTCTCACAACTTACTGAGCTCCTTCTGTGGTGCCAGAAACCACGGGACACCTTCAGAGGTCCATAAGTCGGTTAAAATGTTTGGCAAAACACGAAAGAACGGCAGCTCATGGGGTCATCGTAATATGCTGGCCTGGTGGTTTTACTCACCCCTAATCTTTAAGCTGTGAGGGCTTAACAGTTTATGCTGGTTGCCCACATGTTTATTAAAAATATATTTTAATGAAGAAAGTATCAAATGTAAATTGCTCACCTTGTTTTCTAACCATTTATCAGTGACATACTCAGTCTGCAGTCTGTGGGAAAGAAGTGAAAGTAGTCAGAGAGAGGAACACCAAGTTACAACCTCGAGACTGATTTAATTCAGGAAAATATGAACAAATCTTCCCAGTGGTTTCTGAGAGAACTCGGGCATTTTTCCAGGCCATGAAGAGGAGAGCAGAGCACAAACATGGCTTCCATCTCCATTATGTAAGCACGGCATGGCATTGATTACAGATGCATATTTTGGAGTCATCAGTGTAGCTGCTGGTCTCCTGTTTGTATCAGTGCTTTGTTTCCCTGGTTGATCCCCAGCCAGCCCTAGGGAAAGTACATGCAAAGAGTATTACTCAGTTCTTAAGCATCTTTCCTCTGAAAGGACCAGCTCTCTCTCTCTGTGTCACCCTTAACCCAGTGGCTCCAAGTTCTTATTGCTGCTTAGGGAATTTAGATATTGTCTTTGTTCCTTTTACACATGCTGTGCATGTCATCATTGTGATCGACTGGCAGCGTGTCTGGGAGTGTAACTCACCTCTTTGACAAATCAAAGACATGCAGCATAAATTTTTTTTTATTCCAGTTTTACTCAGTCAAGTTTTTTCAAGTTTCCTCCTGAGTTCCTGGAAGACTGGAATCTGGCTATCTTTAATGCATTTCCAAACATATGCTTTCTAGATTAAAACCAACCCACATGCAGGATTTTTATTTTTTTACAGGCCTCAACATCTGCCCGTTTACCCTCTTGTTTCTGTATTTCTTCCCTTTGTTTTGTTCCTGCATACTTCACTGGTTTATTTCTCACTAAAAAAATAGACTTTACTAGTATTGTTTATATGCCTGGAAAGGCAAACTTAAAATTTATGGATGGTGAAAGCAAAAGTTCTTATTCGGGGAAAGGCAGTGCTAGATTGTAAGATGCTTGTGGCAGAAATTGTTAGTTATTGGGCCACAATTTGGTTTCCTTTTAAAACAATGGAAAAATAGTTTCTCAACAAACTGAGGAACTGTAGTAATATTAGCTTTTTATTCCTTGGGCTGCTGTTGTTTGTTTTACATGCAAAAGTGTAACAGTCATATACTATTGGACACAAAGCAGCTATTTTAACACTTGTCAGCCTCTGTATCTGCTTGGTGTTTAAAATTTTGGTTCTCCCCTGCTCTTAGGGAGGAGTGCTGCCCCTCGGGTTCTGGAGCGCTACAGAGCGAAGACTCAGGAACAAACCTCTCTAAACCGAGGCCTTAGTCGTTCCATGGGCTCACTGCCAATCCAGGATCTTTTGAAGGGGGATGACGGGGCAGCTTTACAGTATTCCCTGTCTGATTATCACACCAATTCTGACTTACCCAGTGAACTCTACCCAAAGCCCCCCTCGCTCCATTCCCAGCGTTCTTATCCCTATCTGCACCCCTTTCACCCCCAGCAAAAAGGCCGGCCTGTGGAACTGGACCGTAGATCTCTGCCTTTCTCCAGTGGGGAACTGAAGCTAAGTCAGCCCAGGAAGACCTGGGCTTCCTCTGTGGACTTGGCTTGCATTGACCCAGAGGCTCTTCGCTTTGGGGCTTTGGAGGATGCAAGAAGAGGCAGTAGTGCCTTAAGTACACACTCCAGTGGCAGGCGCAAATCACCTTTGCAAGCTTTAAGAGAAAGGGATTCTCAATACCTTGAGTTTGGTGGGCTGAACAGTCGGAAGCCTCATCACCACTCAGCCTTGTCTGTAGGCTCGGGCATCACCGGTGCCTATGACAAGATCAAGGAAAAACAGAGGAAACTTCAGGCGCTAAGACAAGCAGTGGATGGTGAGTATGCTGAAGCTAGGGGTTTAATTTAATAGAGAATTTGTACAAATGAATGTTTTCAGGGTTAAGTTTGTGTTGTTGTGTGTTTGTTAAATTCTTTGACAAATTTTCAAAACAAAATACGAACCAGAATCATGTAATTCAAAGTGGTATCACGTTGTGGTTGTGACGCCTACTGTGGACAACGTGTTGTGAATGATTTTCACTTTTAGGAAAAAAAAACCATCATGGCAGTTTTGGCCTTTTCTTGGAAGCTGGCGCTGATTTAATATAAACAGAATGACTAACAAGCTGTTGTTTTCATTCCATGGGATGTTTTTTCAATGTAAGCCTTTCCTTATTTCAACACATCACAAACAACAAGCACCTGGTTGCTTTTGGTCATGTGTGCTTAGGAGTCCTTTGTCGGAGCATACAACATGTGGCCTATAGTGTGTAAAAATGTAAGATTGCTGTTATGTGTGTGGTTGGCCACAACAAATTTCTTGGGTTTAGTCTGCAACTGTGGCAAGGAAGGAAGTCTTAAGTAAAACAGACCAGTTCAGGGTCACTTGATGTAAGTTAAGTGTCAGACTCTGTAGTGCATGGATTTATCAGGCACAGCATGGAGTCATCAGCTGACCTGATCTGAAAGACAAAAATAAAGTGAAAGCAACGGGATCAAGTGAGCAACCAAGACAGTTGGACTAGTTACAAGTTGCGTATCCATCTGTAGTAACTACCACCTAAGTGTTGTGAAGTATGGGGAACCGGGTGCTGGCTTGGTGGTGGCTGGGCAGCAAGGTTTAGACAGAATGACTCATTGCTACAGTGACCAGTAATTATAGGTTGGCTTAATTCTAGCCTGCTGCTGACTGTCAGAGATGTTATATACAAAATCCCTTTAAAAAAAAAAAAAAAATTATCATGGCTATAAACATGCATATAAAGGATAGATGCGAACTAGTTACATACTTTCAGTGTGTACAGACTGAAAGGAAAATAGTCTTAAAATAATAGCACAATGCTTAAATCAAGGACATCAAGCAGAACTGTTTAACACGTCAGTCATCTGTTATAAGAGCTTTAAGTTTCCTGTTGGAGATTATGAAATTCTTAGTAAAGTAAGTTTATGCAGTGAGTCACATGTCTCTTGGCCAGCTGAGAGCCGTTTAAGGCGCATGAGGCTTGAACGATTTCATACAATAAACCACTGTCTTCTACCTCTTGCTCTCTTGCTGTTCTTGCAACATCCCCACTCTGTGCTCCGTCCAGCCTTCAGCCTCCCTGCTTTTCTCGCAGCTATTTTTGATGCTGACTGAACCACCAACCAAGCATTCTTTTCCTCGACTGTGGCTTTTCATCCCCCAGCAAGTACCTTCTTGCCTTCTTTTCTTTCACTCCCCTTTGCTTTGTATCGATTGTAATTTAGAGGATTTAAGGGTTTGTTTGGTTTTTTTTTTTATTTCTTCATCTCATGAAAGTGCAAGACTTTGTCACTTCACACCTTATGGGTAGCATGAGCAACACCTTCATATAACTGCTAAGATGACACAAAAACAAGGTCCAGATTTAAAGAGTCACTAAAAAAAGTCCAGCAGATATTTCCAATTTAAGATCCACAAACTGAAAGAAACTTAAACTAAAGCTTTGGGATGACTGCCACACGCTGCAGGCTTTAACACTGTGGTAAATATTTTTTTAAAAATGAGATTTTTAGCAAGGAATTGTGGGGAAAAATAGCATTACTGTTGTGTTTGTGATTGCTTGTGAATGTGCAACGAAGACTGAGTGGGTTGAACTATTCATTAATATTAAATGATGGATATTACAAAGCATCCTGGAGAGAAGCTTTGTTTACTGCCGTCAGAAGTGACTGAGGGTGTCTGCAAAGGGTGAGCCAACTGTTCTTTGGCTACACCATGAATGGGCCTAATTGAGTACAAACCATTTGGAGGGGGCCTTGTTGGATGTGTTTCTTGGCAGAGACCTCTTTTCCTTTTCTTTTTTTTTCTCTCTCTCACTTATTTCTGTTCTTTTCTGCAGGAAAGTGATGGCACAGCAGTGGTCAGTGGTCTCAGGTTTTACAGGGTTAAACAGCCCTTGACTGCCCTTCTGTGTGTGCGTGCATTTACAAGTCTTGTCTAAATGTATTGCAACGCTCACGTTTGTGTGCTTGTGTGCATGCCTTTGTGTGCATGGGCATGTCTGTACCTGGGCTCTTCTGTCTCAAACAACCCCCACACACCATTTTTGGTGTCAGTCTTAAATAAGTCAAAGCTTTCCTTGTCGAACTGGAGGCTGTAATAGGAGTCATGCGTAGCAGATGAGGGAATTCCTAACATTATTGGACTTTTCCGGCACTTGGCAGCAGATTATGTGGGTTTCTGCCGGGGTGGGTCCATGTTGGACAGCGGTACAGAACGCTGCTGCTCCAGAGGAAGGGGAGGTGTGTCTGTAAATCACAGCCTTTTGAAATTGTCTTAATTATTCTATTTGAGTCAGCAGGAGATGAGATTGCTGAGTGTTTGTTTTTTTTTGTGGAAAGCTGTTGACTGTTTGTTATTTCTAAACCATTTGAGCTACCTAACTTATTTCCTCTTCACATTATGAATAATGTCCAATGTCCAATTATTTAGTGCTCCGAGGGACTAAATAACCTCAGAGCACAGTCAGAGTAGGGTCTTTTTCTCAGTGTAAAATACTTAAAGACTGAAGGACTGTAGACACTTGTAGTACATGCAGAGGTGTCACCTACATAAAGTCAGATCATGGAGATAAACATGTATGTGAGGACAAATGAAAGATGAAGTGCAGCCTGGAGAAAGCTTGGTGGTGAATGCATGCTTTGATAATTCTTTCCTAGAATTGATGCTCTTTGCCTTAAAGTATGTAGAGACTGTTATGTAGAGGCTGCTTTTCCAGCAAGTTTGTGTGGAGTGCTCTCTCTCCTGCAAAGTATTTCCAGAAAACAAAACATACGAACAACAGAAGTACTCATCTTTTTTTCTGTCATTACAATCTTTAAGAAAAAGAAGGATTTTATTGCATTATTTATTTACCTTTACGGTTTCCTTTATATTTTCCTGTGAATGAAGCTGGTATAATTGGTGGCACTGAGAATGAGCTTTGCACTACATCTTTTTTGAACTCTGCATTTTTCTAACCCTTCTGTTCCCTTGCTTACTTATAAACATTTACATTATGAGGGAAATCTCACTCTCCACTCAGCTGTTATCATCTCTGTTACTTTTTGAAATTACCTAAAAGCACCGACTGACACACTGGTCCTAGGGATTATTTGTTTTTTGGGTTTTTTTGGGGTGATTTGTTTTTTCTTGTCTTTGTTACAACTAACTCATTTAGTGCTGTTTCCATGACCAAAAAGAGTGTGTGGCACATGAATCATCTTAAATCTGTATCCAGATTCAGGTTGCCACATTCATAAAAATATATTTATATTTTGCGTGGGTCAGCACAGTGTGGTAATCTCACAGCTGGGCTCAAACTTTTCTGCATGGGTTTTTCCAGGTGCTTCGGTTGCTTCCATAGTCCAAAGACAATCGGGTTAGATGAGGAGGAAACTTGTAAGTGTGGTTGTCGGGATTGACCAACGACCTGTCAAAATGGGTGCCCCGCCCTGGATGAAATTTATCTGGGATAGGCTCCAAGCTTTTTTTCTGTTATTTTTAGCACCTCCAGGACCTCACCAGACTTAGGGAGTCAGGGTAGGGGTTGTTTTGTTGTTGTTTTTTTGTTGTTTTTTTTAACAGTGGGGTTACAATTCTTTTTTTATTTTTTTTTCCTTCCTTGACAAGGTTGATAAAACTGAAATAACCTCCAGTATCATTCTGACTTATAGCAAAACATCGTAGTTGAAATAGTAGAAGTAGATTCCTTTAAAATCAAATGCTTTATTGCTTTTTATCATGTTTCCTCCTTTCTGTGAAGCTCAGTAAAGTGTTGTTAAGTAATCCATATTGATAAATATGTTTTTTTTTTTATTAGCTGTTGTAAGCTCCTCTTCTTTGAAAAAGCTTTTTCATGATGATAATTTTTCTCTGCATTGTATTCTTCACCTCAGTGTTTCTAAAACTCACCTAAGTATAAAGGCAGGTGACTGCACGTATGTATGTCTCAGTGAGGGCTTTGAAGCAGAAATGTAAGTCATTGTGACTGCATGGGTAACTTACTGTAAATTACACAAGACTGCTCCTCTGTGCACCTTTTTGTGTTAAAGGAAATGAGTCACCGTCCACTGGAAGATGGAAAACTATTTTGGGTGATAGTCCAACCAGTCCTCCTTCCTCTAAGTAACATTATAGTGGCTGTCGGGCCACAATGCTTTTTTGCTTAACATGTTTACGAAAGACAGAGATCAGTACAAGTTTAACTCTGTTGTTTTGTGAAACTGTAAAATAAAATGCCTTAGCAGTGACTTGGGAATCCCATTCATTCAAGCTATGTAGTTGGTACTGAGGAGCAGGATTTTCAAGTTCTGTGTACAATGCAAAGAGCACATGATACATTAGGGTAGGTTTCAGATTGAATCATATTGTTTGTTTGTTTTTTCTCAGTTACCACAGATTTTTAGGTTATTATTAAGTTAATTGGGCTTTGCTTTGAGAAACATTTAAGTGTGGGGAACTGGTCTGTACTTGCTGTGGTTCACCCAGTCTAGCAAGACAAAAGTTTACGCCTTAAATTAAAAAAAAAAAAAAAAAAGCATTCTAACCTGACTGGAGGCATGCCTGCATACACTTGCTAAATCTGCTTTTCCTTGTAGGTACATATGCCTTTCATTAGGAGTGTTTACCCACAGCATGACTAAATCCTGCTTTGTGTGTATTATTTTACAGGCTTAGTGTCACCGTTTGGTTTCAGTAGATTGTGGAGTAAATGAAAACATGCGCCCATCAATTCATATGTTGTCCTAGCCCCATAAAGTCTCATACAACTTATTGTAAACCTCTGTTTTATGTAACATTGACAAATACACGGCTTCACCTTAACACCTTAATTTGTATTAAGTGCATGAAGTTATCCCTTTTGTTGTTATTGATGTTATTATTGTTATTACTATACTACTGTGTGGTTTGTATAATACATAATTTTCAAATGAATTTCTCTGTTGCCAGATCCAGTCCACACCCACCACAGGTACCACAGTGATTACAGTTCATCCAGTGAAAGCCCCTCACTCGCCTCCTCTGATCCAGATTACAGGCAAGGTAAAAGACGCCACTGACAAATCCTTTACTGCTATTACACTTTTAATGGCGATCCCACCCACACATAGCATACTATGAAATGTAACTAACAGGTGATAGGTGCCGCACACATGTAACTCATCTTGGCTATGTGCATGCAAGAGAATAAATCAGTCACTTAATAATAACATGAGAGAGCCATACTGAGCTGTGGCTGTTCTGCTAATACTCAGTTTCCGCAGTGGCTTACGGTGACTTCATAGTGCACTTTTTAGGCTTAAAGCGAAGTGCCGCTGCTTTTGCTTGATTTAGAAGCACAGCAGCAGACCTGGCAGTTTCCCATGTTGAGGTAACTTCCAATCAACTGCTGTTATTTGATTGTCTGATGCCGCTAAACAAATTGCATGTTGCCTTTCACTATGTAAGATTGCATAAGGTAAGAATTCCTTTCCACTGTCAGTGAAAAATGAAATTGTGCAATGCACCTTATTGTTATTGTAGTAGTAGTGTGCATAATGTAAGGGCGATCGTGGCTCAAGAGCTGGGAGTTCGCCTTGTAATCGAAGGTTGCCGGTTCGAGCCCCGGCTTGGACAGTCTCGGTCGTTGTGTCCTTGGGCAAGACACTTCACCCGTTGCCTACTGGTGGTGGTCAGAGGGCCCGGTGGCGCCAGTGTCCAGCAGCCTCGCCTCTGTCAGTGCGCCCCAGGGTGGCTGTGGCTACAATGTAGCTGCCATCACCAGTGTGTGAATGTGTGTGTGAATGGGTGGATGACTGGATATGTAAAGCGCTTTGGGGTCCTTGGGGACTAGTAAAGCGCTATATAAATACAGACCATTTACCATTTCCACACTAGGACTACTCAAGATTAATTCACTTAAAATTGTCAACACAACAGAAGGCTGAGCTAGTCAATGAGGAGTTCAGTTAAGATCAGCCTAAAAGTTAAGACATTAACTGGCTAACTTTTTCCATCCATATCACTAAAAACAAATCCCTGCTGCAAAATTTAGTTAAAGGCCAAAAAGACTTGAAGCCCATTCTAATGTAACCCTGCACCAAAGTTTAACACTGAAAAAGAAACTTGTGGATCTATATTATTCACTAGAATGTAGTGGAATTCTAAAGCATCTCTAACATAGTTTGTGTTACTAAATCCAAACCTGTTTTTAAACATGCATTCAGTAATAACTTATAAGACAGAAAAGCTGTATGTCATTACTTTATTACACCTACCGTTGCTGTAATGCAGCACACTTTATTGCAAGGCAACAGAGATGCCATTTGTTGTGCTGATTTTACTCTTCTATAATTGCACCTTTGACAGGTATATTTGCAGCACCATGTGTGCGTGTCTGTTTTACTATAAAAATGTAAAAACAGCATTTAGCCCTTTGGCTTTTTTGTGCACCTCTATGCTTGGATGCTTTTGCATCTTTTGGGGGGGGTTTCTCTTTATGTTTAAAAAAAAAAAAAAAAAAAAAAATGCCACTAGCCTACTGGTGACTGCAGAGGAAAATTAGCCTGTATAGCTAATTTTGGCATACTTACATGATGGACCTAAGTATTCATGTTAATTGATGTGTATTTTCCTTTGTTTTTGTTTATTGTACTGACATTCTGCTGTCTTTTCTAGCTAAGAAACCTGGTGAAATTGGCAGGTATGGCTCCCAGCTGGCACTTCTAACCGAACATGACGCGTTGGCGCTGGCAAGCCACAATGCAAACAGACACAGGTAATGCCCAGTCTCTCCCACCCCCCTCACGTGCCCCTCACCCATCCCACCCCCACATCACAAATATCCTGGTGAATGTGGAAGCTATCCTGTTTGGTACTCTAAGCCACAAACATACAGCTGGTGTGGCTTGGCAGGGTCAGCTCCATGCTTCACTAGTGAGGTCATCTAATGTGACATCCACATTCAACATTCTCTGTCTCTCTCTAATCTCTGGCATTATAGATCAGAACTGCCTGCTGTTGTTCAGCCTGCTCAACAATTTGTCCCACAGCAGAGCCCCTTTTTCTTCCCTTTTTCCCCAGAATGCTAAAGCGAAAACATCAGCTGTACACAAAAAGCCATTTTGCTGCTAGCTTTAAACTTGTCCATTACATAAAAAATGAAACAAAGTGTCCAAATAGAAGACGTATCTTCACATAAACCCCACCACACACTCGCACAGAGAGAATAGCTTCCTTTCTGCTTATAGACAGCATCAGACTCTTCTGACACCCATCCTCTTCTCTTCTTTTCCCTGCAGGCACAATGAGGGGGGAGCTGAAGACACTCTGGTTGGAGCAGAGTTGCTGCTGCAGAGGCAGGAGGAGGAAGTACAGCGGCTTCAGGCCCACATGGCCCACAGGCTGTCCAGGGCCAACCTCTACCCCACAGATGACCCCTTGGCCCTTCAAGAGTCTCTCTATACCTCTTCTGTACCTCCACGCAAACTCAAGGTTTGCACATGTAGCAGTATTACTGATGTTCTGTTAATTATGATCTTTCTTGCAGTTTTGGCCTTTTTTTTTTCTTTACAAAGACATTCTTATTTAAATAGAAAGGCTCTTTAATCACTATGGAGCACACTAACTCTAGAACGGCATCCAAGTTCTGAGCATTTGTGGCCTTGAAGCGTGTTTGCATTGCAATATTTGATGATGGATGTATAATTTAGACTCACATGAGCTCATTGGCAGCAAACTTGTTGATGCTCTAAAGATGAACTGCTGACTGGAGTACATAATTCATTTCAGCCTCCTTATAGTAATTAAAAGTATGTAGGATTGTGGGACGTGTGGATTTTTTTCCCTCCCTTTTTTTCCCCCTTGTGGGATGGTCTAATTTGGCAGTATTTACCAAATACCAAATAGTAGTTACCATGCTTATCAACACAGTTGGTAAGCATGGTAACAATTGTGTTGCTGTTCCCAGTATACCCTAAATACTATAGAATATTATATTGCCAATAAATTAAGCACCCTTGCTAGGACTAGACTTTTTAGTGTGTTTGTGGTTGATTATAATTGGTGGAATTTAGGAAATAAAGGTTTCCAGTTGGAAAAACCTACAGCATGTGAGTTAAGGAAGAGGAGTCCTGCTCTTCTGACTCATGTGAGATTCAATTATAGCAAAAACACAAAACAAAAAAATCAACAAGGAAATGTGTACAACACTATAAAGCATATATTCATATCTCTCTCTGACCTGCAAATGAGTGCATAATGCTCTGCTGAGAGCTTTTAAACTACGTCACTTTGGTCACTTTGAGTTATACCTTTTTTAGAACCTGGTTGTACCCGTTCTGCTTTCAGAGTATCTTAATTCTTTGTGTCACAGATTCAACAAGGTGCTGGAAACATTATTCAGAGATTTTGGTGGATATTAACACGATGGCATCAGAGAGTTGCTTCAGATTGCTCAACTGCACATCCATGATGCCTATCTGCCATTCCACCACATCCCAAAGGGGCTCCATTAGATTGTGATCTGGTCACTGTGCAGACCATTTGAGTACAGTGAGCTCATTGTCATGTTCAGGAAACCAGTTTGAGATGATCTGAGCTTTGTGGCATGCTATCCTGCTGGAAGTAACCGTCACAAGATGGGCATACTGTGGTCATAAAGGGATAAACGTAATTAGCAGCAATACTGAAGGTGGTTATGTTGTTTGGTACTAAGAGGCCCAAGGTTTTCCAGAAAAAATATCTCCCACATTATTACAACATTACCAGTTGCCTTGATACAAGGTGGGATGGATGCATCCTTTCATGTTGTTAAGGCCAAATTCTGACCCTTCCATCTGAGTCTCTCAGAAGAAATCAAGAATCACTGAACCAGGGAATGTTTTCCAATCTTCTGTTGTTCAATTTTTATAGTGAGCCTGTGTGAATTTTGGCCTTCGTTTCCTGTTCTGAAATATTCAGTCCAGCACATCTGGCACCAACAACCGTGCCACATTCAGAGTGACATTAATCCTCCTTTCTTTCCCCATTCTGATTTTCAGCTTGAACTTAAGCAGGTCGTTTACACCATGTCTCCATGCCTAAATGCACTGGGTTGTTGCCAAATTACTGGCTGATTAGATATTTGCATTAACAAGCAACTGAGTAGGTATACCTAATAAAGTGGCAGCTTAGTGTGAAGTATTTGTGTTATGCATATTTTATATCATGGGTGAGAGGGCAGTTGTAATTTTCAAAAGACCCTTTAGTGTGCTGGTAAAATAAAACTTAAGTCTAACAGTGACTTTTTTATTATGTGGTAGAACTTTCACGGACCCGAGTTTGTGAAGATGGCCAGCGAGCCCTGCGTGCCCTTATCTGTTCCCTCGTCAATAATGGTGAGAATGTAAAGTTATGCCATCTTGAAGCCAAAGAATTCATATTTTTATATCTGTTTGTAAACCATTACTCCATGCTTTGTATTCTTTAACTCAAGAAACGTGGGAAGGTGGAAGAAGTGCAGAGGAAGGTGGGTGTGGTACTGCTCAATGGCCAAAAGCTGGAGCTGAGCTGTGACATCAAGGCAGTGTGTAAAGACGTTTTTGACATGGTGGTTGCTCACACTGGACTTGTGGAGCATCATCTCTTCGGCCTCGCATACCTCAAAGGTATTGTGTGTTTGTGGTTTGAGGTGTGTGTGTGAGAGAATGGATGTGATCTTGTGTTATTTTGATAAGTGTTTCACAGTTGTTCTTTGTTTGTTTAGTCTTTAGTAGTTGCCCCCAGAGGTCTTAATTCTCACATAAGAAAAAAGCATTTTAAAAGTTCTTTAAAATTAACTCAAATTGTATTCGAAATAAATGTTTTCATTTTTGAAGTGGAAAGTTTAAAAGTGTATAAATGCACATAAACAAATATCGGTTTGGTTGGTTTTAGTTGTTCATTTTGATCAATTTCCTGTAAAGATGCAAAGCTTAAGCCAGCCTAACTTGACTTTCTAACCCTTTCATCCTGAAAATCACACACAGAAAATGAGTTTTTCTTCGTTGATCTTGATGCCAAATTATCCAAAGTGGCCCCAGAGGGATGGAAGGAGGAGTCCAAGAAAAGGAGATCTGACATGCTTTTTAACCTTTTTTTCCGCATCAAATTCTTCCTTGAAGATATCAACTTAATACAGTAAGTGCACACAATTAGCTGGAAAAGCCAAATGTGTGCTGTCGTTACATAAAAAAAATAACAGTGTGTTCATGTTGGCATATTAACCGCTTAAAGTGATTTTCTGTGGATTCTAGGCACGCATTGACCAAACATCAGTACTACCTACAGCTGAGGAAGGACATCTTGGAGGAAAGAGTGCGCTGCGGCACAGAAGATGCCATGCTGCTGGCTTCTCTGGCATTGCAGGCTGAATTTGGTGACTATCAACCTGAGGTACCCACTCAGCTGTTTATCTGTTTGTTATCAGTCAACTAAAAGTTTCTTTTCTCGTATGACTTTAAAAAAAATGTATTTCATTTGACTCTTGTATATATAAAACAATAAAAGTATCTTAAAAATAATCTCATTAATCCCGATCCTGCAGCTCCATGGGAAGACTTATTTCCGAATGGAGCACTATCTCTCGATGTCTGTCTTGGACAAAGTGGGCCAGACCACCATCAGGGAGGATCTGCCAAAGCTTCACAGCAACTACTACGGAGCAACAGAATCTGAGGCGGAGTTTGAGTTCCTTAAGGTTGGCAATAATAAAGTAGACTGCGTTTAAATTCAGTTTTCATGTCGATATCAAAAATATATTCAGTTATGGCTGAAGTTATTTTTTTCAGTAATAAATTGCAACTCAAGGTTTTTATTTTGTGATGTAAATGATTATTTTATACCAAACAGTTTACTTCGGCAGAAGGACTGACATGCAGTGTATGTTTGACAAAAAATAAGTACCGTAACAAGAGCAAAATGTCTGTTTAAATTTCATTTTGTTGTATTTTTTGTCTCATTGGAGACTACAAAAACGGATGTTTGCTTCCTCATCAACCTTAATTTGAAAAAAAACCCCAAAAAACTAACCCCTGGTTCTCATTTGGAAAGTTCCTGTTTTCTATGTTAATTTGATTATTATTTGAGTATCTTAGTACCATCTCTCTTGTCTTTAAAGATGAGCCAGAAGCTGACAGAATATGGAGTCCACTTCCATCGAGTGCTTCCTGAGAAGAGATCTCAGACAGGGATCATGCTGGGTGTTTACTCCAAGGGGGTGCTCATTTTTGAAGTCCTTAATGGAAATCGTACCCCAGTGCTAAGGTTCCCCTGGAGGGAGACAAAGAAGATTTCCTTTGCGGTATGCGCTTGACTCTTATTATTCGAAATAAACCTGTATTACAGTATACCAGTATTTGTTTTCCACTATAGTGTAATCCAATTGATGGCCATTTTCACTTTGTTTATTATTATTAGCATTTTTTTGTTTCTTTTTTGTCTGTAATCCTCCAGAAAAAGAAGATTTGCCTTCAGAACACATCAGATGGCATTAAGCACCTGTTTCAGACAGACAGCAACAAGACATGTCAGTATTTGCTACAGCTGTGTTCAGATCAGCATAAGTTCCACCTGCAGATGAAGGCTCGCCAAAACAACCAGGAGCAGCAAGACCTAGGTAAGCAAGATATTATTTAGAATGATGTAAATATATAGCCAGCTAAGCGCTGCTTGTTTTTTAATAGAGATGAGGGTTAACTTGATGCATCTGTCACAGGCAACACTAATTGGAATAAATCAACGAATCAGCTCTTTGGAATTACCTGCCTCATGTTAATAAGCACTAATGATTATTATTACTATAGAATGACAGACTTTTATGTCTTTCATGTTCCCGCTCACCAGAAAACAGTTTGCAGTACTCCCTCGACTCTCGGAGTGGAGATGCCGTTGGTATGAGAGCGAGTTCGGGCAGCCTGGCCCCAAGTTTATCGACACGCTCCAACCCAGACCAACTGAAGAGAATCTCATACTCAGAGGCAGCCCTCAATAAGGCACTGTCTGGCTCAGTATTAGTCCAAGATGAGCTTCACTTTCCAGGGTTCAATCCAGCGGCCTCCACGGTCCTTTCCAATCCCCGAGCAATGAGTCGTTCCCACCACAACCTCGGGCAAATGCCAGAGTCTCCGGAGGACAGGCTGGCAGAGTTGTATCGTGGTCAGTCGCACAGCGGACTTAGTCAGCCACAAGCCAACCAACTGGCCTCTCACTTCCAGCAACATCAGCGAGCCAGCTCAGACACAGACTCCATCCTACACCAACAGGACAAGTGAGTTGAGAAAAGCAAAACATGTCAAAAGCAAGACCCGGATTATTTCCCATAAGATTGATGAAACGTAATGAAAGGAAATTATGAGCAAATGCTGAATTTAACTTTATAATAAGAAATAAGAATAAATAAGAAAAATAAATAAGAAAACTATGTGTTTCTTATCTTTTTATTCAATGCCTTTTTCCTCCAGTATGGGGTCCTGTACATGTGTTTAGGTTTCACTGTCAGTCTCTTCAGGGCAGACTAAAGTTACTGAGGATCTGTTGCTGAGACTACTCTGCACTACAGAGACATATAAAACTCCAGCCTGTAATTGACCCCCGGGGGTCTGTGTGTGGGTGTACATACGCCTTAGTGTGTGTTTGTGTCATTGTGCCTTTTTTAGTAAGCAACAAGTCTGTTTTGTGTCAGCTGCTCCCCCTTGTGTCAGCTTCACAGATGACCTGTGATTTTTAGCTTAGAAATTTCAGGGGCCTAATGTTATTAAGAGAGTGTCTTCAGCGTTGTAGAAGACACCTAATTTTTCTCATCTGTGTTTTGCTTTCTCAGATCATTTGGCATACCACCCCTCAGCAGCGCAGCCTGGAGCACCAGCATGTCCAAAAAAGAATCTGACTCCTCTTCCATAGAGGATACCGGCCAAGCATATGTAGTAGGTAAGAATGCTGACCTGTGAAGAGCGGAGCATCAGAGGTGTAGAGGTCATGCCTGAAATACTGAAAGAATGCTCTTATTAATGCGTTGCATTCTTTCACAGGTGTTAGCATGCACAATTCCTCTGGACCACCTTCAACCCCAGCATCTGTGAATGGTACGTAAGGAAATGTGATTCTTGTTCCCACAGATACCAATTATTACTCATTTTTAGCATTCTGTCTCTACAACTCTAGTCTGTTCACCAATATCTCTCTGAGATTTAGCAAACCATGAATATATACAAAAAAATAGTCCAGTCTCTTTTCTCTCAGTGCTCGATGCCTGTGGACCTTGGCTTTGGCCCCGCTCCCACCATTTAATAGCTTAATTCTTGGCACTGAACTCAACTTTCATCCCAGCTTAGCCAAGCTTTTCAGGCTTGTTATTCAATTCTACTAAAGAGGGAGCCCTTCAGCTACACTGTATGTCCTCTTGAACTGATTAGTAGTTACAGTGTAGTGCTTTCAGAGTGGGCTGCGTTTTCTTCCCTGCTTACCAAACTCAAAAAGGACGTAACTGTGTTACAGAAGATGTCATGTATTTAATGTTTTTTCTTTGGACAGATTCCCTAAAGAAAAAGGTTAATGCGTTACCATCTCCAGAGAGAGAGATCACAACTGTAAACTTGAAGAAAGATGTGAAATACGGACTAGGTAAGAGTGAATGAATATATTCATAAAATTAGTTTTATTTTACACAGTCTCTGCTGTTTTGACAACTGCTTTAAACTGCTTGAAATGCTGGGGGGACCCTGGACATGCTGTATACTTGACAGATTTCTGAGTTAAAAGAAGTGAATAACTCCCCCTTAGGCAACCTGTTGCTTTTCTATTTTAAGGACTTGGATAACCAGTAATTTTGCTGTATGCAAATCTTTCAGCTGAATAAACAAAAATGGTGTTTGCCAGAGGCTGCCTCTACATTTGCATGCAACAGTTTATAGTTTTGGGTTCATACATTTGCGGTGTGTGTTTGTCCTGTAGGGTTTCAAGTTGTAGCAGGAGAGAACTCTGGCCGCGCAGACCTTGGCACCATCATTAGCTCCGTCACTCCCGGTGGTCCCGCTGATATCAATGGCTGCCTCAAACCCGGTATGCTACTTTTTTGTTGCCACTTTCTACCTTCCGTATTCAGATGATGGTGTTCTTGTTGTCTGCTTGTGCTGATGGTTAGCTCTTAAGGTTGTTTCATTCTTGCTGTGAATATGAGTAGTTGTTGTCTGTGTGAGCAACGGTGGTCTTGTTGATTCAGGTGACCGGCTGATCTCTGTAAATGAGAAAAGCCTAGAAGGACTTTCTCACACGACCGTGGTTGATATACTTCAGAATTCTCCTGATGACGTTACTCTCGTCGTATCACAGCCCAAAGAGAGGCTCTACAAAGGTAAAATCAGGGTTACAGGTATAATTTTTGTTTTCATGTGCACCTTGTCAGGATTGATCCTGACTTTTATCCAAAACCTTTTTTGTTCCAACAGAATCTCCTGGAGGATATTCACCCTACCAGCGCGGGTCTTCATTTAAGTCCCTTAACTCTGCTCAGAAACAAGAACTGGACTTTGATACCTCCTCAGAAGAGCATGCAGGAACAAGAAGCCCCAGCCCTCTACAGCAAAGTGCTGGCATACAGTCATCTAACTCATCACCAGCTCAACAGGACACTGCCCTCAGTTCTCAAGACTCTAAGACGAGCATTGTGGCTAAAACCAACCAAGCCCCTGGTGGAGTTCAGCAATACCTAGAAAGGAGTGCTGCACCCACTGCCCAACATCCAAATGTAGGTCCTGATCCTACACCACCAGCTCTACCTCCCAAAACTAGAAAATCTAAAGTGCTGGAAGCTCCCAAAGTCTCTGAGCATTCTGACCGTGGAGATTCAGACATGGACGAGGAAACTTATTCAAGTAGTCAAGAGAAACAAAAGGTCAAAAAGGTTTGTTTATTTTTAAATGGACTCATTTTAATGGATTCCCTGCTTTTATACATTGCCCTAGGCTCTCAATTAGGAGCTCCGTTAAGTATAATACACAGAATTGTGTCTTCTAGTAGAAATTTTCTTACGTTAATGGAACAGAATATGATTGTTTGTTTTCTATACACAAGCATTACATATAACCTGATGCTTGGCACAACTAACTGCCTGTTCTTTATAACATTTGCCTGTCATTGCATTTACACTGTCAATGAAAGGCTGCATTGCAACTGTATGCTGCATGATATTCCTTGTGTTTTTTCACTGTATCGGCTTGTTTAGTCAGTCTACTCACTCACCTTGATTTCTTTCTGCATGTTCAGGCTTGTGATAATTCACTGTAATGCCCTATTCTCTGTTTGCAGGAAAACATCATGGAAAATTTAAATGGTAATGCCTCAGGGGTCAATAGTCTCCATCCAGGAGAACTATATGACATTGAGCTGTCCAAAAAAGACAGCAGCCTGGGCTTAAGTGTCACGGTACTGTTCGGCAAGGTTTTCACCCTTTTCTTTGTTTTGCACCTTTTTTTCCCCCCCCCGACTCATCCAGTTCACATGTTGTTTGGTTTGGTTTCATTTCTTATTGCCGTGTGTTGGACGTTCTTGTGGTAATACTAACCCTCATGCATGTCAACTTTATTTTTTTAATCAAGAAGGATTTGAAAGAAAGAAATGTCACAGTATCTCTTACAGTAGGGACTTTAAATGATGTGAGTAATCACTGCTCTAATTAGTCTCTCTGGAATTTTGAATATGATTGACCTGGGTTAATTAAACCACTAAACCATTTTAACAAATCACTTTATTATGTCTTCAGACTGCTGTCACACATGAACTTGTGTTGTTGGTCTTTTTAAATTTTTAGAAGATTTAAAAATAATAAGAGCTTTGTTTAATACCTAAGCAAACTCCAGAATCACAAAATCCACCTAAAAGGTCATTTGAACAAGAGGAAAAGGAGCTTGTGTCATATGGTCATGATTCATAGTGTCTAAAACCAAGTTTTAACTTGGTCTTTGACAAAACTTGCTAAACTTCAAAATCATCATCTACTCCACCTGTGACAGTTCTTATGCACCAAAGTATAAGCTTCATTCAACCCCCGATCCAAAAAAACTGAAATATAAACTTCTGGTCTTGAATTTTCTGTTAAAATTACTTTAAAATACTTCTCTTGTACAGTTTGATATTCTCTTCACAGTTCTGAAGCCACAATAAAGATAAAGCAGTTATCATATAAAACACATCCAACCCTGCCATCAACCCCCGCAGACAAATAAAGAATTATGCATTTTCTCTTTGGCTCATTTCACTAAGAGTTCTGTCATTATCTTAGGGAGGAGCTGGCACTGCTGTCCGACATGGAGGCATCTATGTGAAAGGTCTTATACCAAAAGGTGCTGCAGAGCTTGATGGAAGGATACAGAAAGGTAGACACTAGTGTAACAAATATGTAGCACAAAGGAAAAAATGAAATTGGATGAAATTTAGACTCTTTCGTCTTTGGGCAATACCTGTCTGTCTGCGGCTTAGGTGATCGTGTGGTGGCTGTCAATGGAAAGAGCCTGGAGGGGGCCACTCATCAGCAAGCGGTAGAGGCTCTCAGAGACACCGGACAGGTGAGGGGATGACAGTTCCCATGAGCCACCATGTGAGCAGTATCTTTAAATTATGTTGCTGCCTAGCTGGCATCTTAACACTTAGTTTTACTTCCTGCGTGGCTCAGACAGTGCACTTGTTGCTGGAGAGGGGTCACGTACCTGCAAACAGCATCCACGCTCCCCTCACACCTAAGAACACTCCACCATCTGCCAGCACTGGCTACGACAGAAGTCCGACCAAGAACAAGGAGCAGACACTCGAAGCCAAAGAAAAACCAGAGTACAGCTTCATCACACAAGGTAAAGGATGTGGTGTGGTTTATTTTGGGATTGGAGATCCATTTTAACGCACCCTGTAATGCTTTTTCCTGTTTTCTGTGGTCTAATTTCAGTGGTCTAATTATCATTGAAAATGCACAGCAAAGTGCAGGTTGAGGGATTATCCTTTGACCTCTTTCGTAGCACTGCAACAAAGCTAGGTTCAGACATTTAATATTCATTAGGTGCCTTTTTTTTTTCCTGTGCAATTCAGTGAATTTCACGTGATAAATGCATAAAGACTCTTTTACCCAGGCTCTCAGGGCACACCATGCTATTATTTTAATTTTAAGGTTTTTTTGTTTTTTTTTTTAAATAGCCACTTATCTTTTCAACAGGCAGTTGCAGAGAGACAGATAACCACTTACTATGGCACCAAAAAGGGACTTTAGAATAACCTGACAGGCAGGTCTTTTGGCAGGTTCATACCTTCTTGCTCCAAGGCAACACATGCTCCACTCCGCTGCCCAGCTCTTTGATGTATTAACTTACCTGCATAACTAATCTAACTGCACCATCAAGTAAGTTAGGTTAGTTGGTTAATGTTCCACCCTCTCCTAGTTTAGTCATTGTAAAACGACTGTAGTTTCTATAATGCGGTTTTTCTGGGGGTTTTTTACCCTCACCTAGCACACGAATTACTTTTATACTGCAACCTGCAGCCACTTTTTAAAGCCCAGATAGATGCTTAAGAGGCGTTTTACAGTATTTTGTCCAAGGATGCTTCCACATATGGACGCAGTAGATCAAGCCACTGATCTTAGGAATAGTAGACAACCTCCTCTAACTCTTGTGCAACCATAAGCAATACGAGTTTGCTTTTCTGCAGGTGAGAATGTAAGGGTCCATCCAGCAGATGTAATGGAAATGAATAGTAATTCCTGTACTACTGGAGACTGTTTGCAAATGATTTAAAAAGAAAAAAAAGAGTAGTTTCAGACTTCTAAAGTAAATTTCTACATTATTGAACATATGTGATTTGACATTTACTTTATAGTTACTCTGAATAACAAATTATATTGTCTTCTTTTGCCAACAGCCATCTTGAGTTTTAAAAAGGCTAACAGACTTTTTAAGATATATGCACCATTTCTTTTTGATACTTGTGTCCACCTGTAAACAATCAAATTTGGTCATACAATGTATTTTTTTTTTTTTTTAGCAGTGTTACACCAAGACTTACATCAAGATCAAATGAGCATGTGTGTACAACCCATCGTTTGCACACTGCTGTTGTATTAGAGCTGAGTAGATGGGCAGAATCTACATAAATTGCTCTTCTGCAACAAGAGCTGGACTATCCTTTAGTTTTTTGCTCTCCCTAACTGGTTATAAATACAAGTTGGGAATGCACTTTTTGTTTTGTGTATCAGGCGTGTCCTGAAGTTGTATGTTTTTAGTCAGGTTCCTAATATACAATATACTAAATGTTTTACCAAATCAGACTATAAAATCCAGTTTTGAGCCCCCCACACCCCCAAAAGAACATCCTTTCCTTATATTTATTTGCATGTAATTTTAAGAGGTTGGGTACACCGTCTACAGGTTGTTAGTGTATTATATGGCTGTTATTATAATAAGCTATAATTCATTCTGGTTTTATATTTTATCTTATTCTGTGTGACCATTCATCGACCATCTATGGCAATAACTGCAAATTCATGTGTTCTGTTTCACAGATAATATGTTTGAGGTGTGCCTGCTGAAAAACACATCAGGGCTGGGTTTCAGTTTTAGCCGAGAGGAGAACATCCCCAACGAACCCCCTGGCTCCAGCATGGTGAGGGTTAAAAAACTGTTTCCTGGCCAGCCAGCCGCAGAAAGCGGTCGTATCAAAGTTGGTGATGTCATCTTGCGTGTCAATCAAACCCCACTCAAAGGACTCTCGCAACATGTATGTAATACACTTTGTCTCAGTTCCCATTCAAGAATCACATCAAAGTTATTTGATGTCATAATGTGTTTGAAATTGTGGTTCCTTTACATTTTGTGTAGGAGGTGATATCCGCTCTGAGAGGAACTGGTCAAGAGGTGACTTTGCTTCTCTGTAGACCTGAGCATGGCATTCTTCCTGAGATGGACACTGCAGCTTTGGTGAGTCACTTAATATTTTCCTCATCACTGAGAGTCTTTCAAGCATTAGTTGAAAACTTAAATTGAACCAAATTTCTTCCTAGACACCTAAGCCATCGCCTAGAAAGACACCAGGGACATTTGGAGAGCCCAGCTTGAACTTAGAAAGGCTCACGTCTGCTCCAGGGAGTAAGAAACAGGGCCCTGTGGAAGACGCCCTGGAGAGGCTGCTACACAGAACCCCTGGCCGACGCAACAGCTACAGCGACAGCACCGATGGGGATGAGGAGGTGGAAGAAGCTTTCAGTGCAGGCTCTGTGGAGAACAGCAGGCAGAACTGGGAGCGGAGTGTTTACCAGACCTCCGGTAGCAACCCGGGACTGGGACGCTACGACAGCAGTGGTCATCTGGATGACATGCACTCAGCTTTTTATTCCTCAAATCTATCAATGACAAGATCAGACCTCAGCAACCGGTAATTCATCTAATGTTAAATACTCGATTAGCATTATCAGTTATAAATGTGATTATTAGTGTTTTTGCTAAATTTTGGCTTTGTGGATGTTTGGTCAGGGGACTTTCATCCCCAGTGGGAACTGATCTGGAGTCATCCACTTTTCCGAAGGTGTCCTCCCTGTCTTCCCCAAGCCCAGATCCCCTGCCTCCTCCACTACCTCTGCCCTTGAACCTCACTGCACCTGGCAATGGACAGGATGGAGATGAATTCGTCCCAGTAAGAACTGAGGAAGGGAATCATAATCTAATCATTTTAGGGTTTCCACTAAAATGTGGATCAAGATGTTATTCCTGTTACTGAGGTTATGTGTTTTTGTTGTTGCTAGGAAGTAGAGCTACAGGTCTCTTTGGTGAAGTCAGAAAAGGGCAGCCTTGGCTTCACCCTCACTGAAGGCAATGATCATGGATGTTACATCCATGACATCATCCAGGATCCAGCCAAAGGAGATGGAAGGCTCAGGCCCGGGGACCGAATGATCACGGTATAAATTCCCATTATTCACTATGTGCCAAGGTGTGAAAAGCGTGTGGATTATCATTATCAGCAGAGGTTTCAGGTGAAATCATTGTGAGACCTTGCCTCACCCTATTGTGTGACGTATTGAGATCAGCTGACGCAAGATGTAAGAGGGCGTTAACACACCTGGGAAGGGATTTCAAAACTGGATTATAGATGGCAGACAGCTGGTGTCGCAGGCCACCCCCTCTGTTCAAGGATGGTCATTCACATGGACATAGTTTGCAAGAGGAGTGAAAAAAGCCATCTATCTGCCTTTTCTGTCTAAAATGTGTACATTAGCATCATTGAAAGATTGACCTTTTTTCTTTTAGATGCAGAGTCTTGTCCTGTTGAGGTGGCTCTTCTGTCTTGTGCCATGTGTTTATGAGGTGGCTGTTTGGTTTTCCTGTTGTTTAGTATGTGTTTGGGAGTTTTGTCCTTGGCATGAGCCAGTTTTTGTCTGAGTGTGTGGCTGGGTTTTCGTGCTCGAAGATAATTTTCCTGAGCTTCTCTGACAAACCTGCTACATAAGGGATTGTCCGTTTGTCCTGTTTCTCCCTAGTTGGTGACCTTCTTTACTGTGCATCTTTGCTGATTTGATGAAAGCCCAGTTGGGATAACCGCATGTTTTAAGAGTTTTCTCTACATGTGTGCGTTCCTTTCTTTTCCATCTGGCTTAGAAGGAATGTATTCTGCCCGGTGTTGCAGAGTCCTGTTTACTCCAAGTTTGTGTTCCAGAGGGTTGTGGGAGTCAAAAAGCAGGTACTTGTCTCTGTGTGGGGGCTAAACTTTAATGTTGAGGTTTCCATTCTCCTCAATGTGCACAGCATGGCCCAGAAATGGCAAACTGTTATCCTTTGTCTCCCCTGGTGACTTTGTTTCCACTGAGTTGATGTGAACAGCCTGCACCATGTATCAGTACCAGTGGCTAGGTGCTGTCCCTTTGAAAGAGCCAAGAACTTTACTTTCTACTAGCTCCATGTAAAGATTGGCTACATTGGAAGACACTGGGTAGGCCATGGCACATCCATGTTTTTGTCTGCAGAAACCCTTGTTGTATTTAAATGTATTTAAATTATGTGGTGCTAAGGCAGAGGTCTAATAGTGTGCAAATCTGATCGGGGTAAAACTAGTTCTGTTTTCTAAGAAGCTGTCTTGCTGTAGTTGATTTTCTGACAGTCTCCACTGCCTCAGTTGTAGGTATGCAACTAAAGAGTGAAACTACATCAATGGACACTATGGAAACTTAAAGAAGTCCAGTTGCTTTTCTTTCCAAGCTCCTTCGATTATTATGACCTGGATGACTGAGAACCTACACAGACATATAGAGGCGGTTATCAAGTACAAACTGGAAACAGTCTGGCTCTCTGTTCCTTTGTGTTTCCCAAACCATTATACATTGAATGAATGTTTTTTGTCTACAGGTGAATAACACTGATGTGAGCGATATGGGCCACACCGAGGTGGTCAATCTTGTGCGTGCTGCCCCTCGGGTGGTTGACTTGGTGGTAGGAAGGGTCTTGGAGGTTCCTAAACCCACCATAGAAGCTCATCTGCTGCCTGACATTTACTTCAAGATGAACCAAGAACCACTGGGTAAGAAACGACCTTGATTAAGAAAAGAAAATATCACTGGTGTGTCTCACATTAAGCCACTAATGTCTTGAAAATCTTCCCAAAGGTTGCATCAGAAATTAGTTCTTAAGAATCAAATCTTAATATTTTTATTCTTTATTCATTCCCCAGGTTTGGTACTGGATGGTGGTAGTGACAGTTTGTACGGGATCTTATATGTGAAAGATATTCTTCCGGGTTCATTAGCCTCTAAAGAAGGAAGCTTAATGCCACTTGACCTAATCCACTACATCAATGGGGCCCCTACCCAGGACCTGACTCTCAGTGAGAGCACTAGGCTATTGGAGCACTCCCCCAGTGAACTCACGCTAAAAGCCACAAGGTAGTCTACACTAAAAAAGAATAACATCTATCCTTTGTGAATTTTTTTTTTGGTGCTTGTTTTTATGTTTTTTGTCTTAATAGCATTGCACATTACAGAAAATACAAGATCTTAACAATAATCTCGGTAACTTTTATTTTCTTTTATTTACTCTAACAGGGATGGAAAGCCAGTTTGTCCTATGCAGAAAAGGCTTTCTTTTCTCAACAACAATGTTAGCACGACGGTTTCATCCACCATGAATGGTATGCTTTATAATCTAAAGAAATGTGACTTACAGGTGCTCTGATAAATCGATCTAAATAAGAATAGATTTACTCATATCAAGTTTCTTACTTGCCAAATATTTAAAGATGGTGTGAAAACTTTATTTTAAAAAGGGGATGATAATAAAAACTCGATAAACCAAAGTAATAATGGGATAAGCGTAACTGCAACTTTTGTTTTCTGTTTAAGGGTTCCTTAAAGGGGAAGAATTAAGAGATACAGAAGGTCTCGCAGCACTTTGTCCTTTAGAGGTGAGTTTTTTTTGTTTGTTTTTTTTAATTATGTTGGTGCCCTGGGGGTGAAAACATGTTCTTGTGTTGGTTATGTTTTGCCAAGCAAACAGCTATGAAATATGTCGGTGGAGTTCATCAGGTGTTATTGTTAATGGAACGCAGACAGTTACCCAACCAACAAAAAAAGTAACTTGCTGAAGTGTTGAATGACAAATCAAAGGTGACTCCACATTTGTTTGCTGAAAACGCAGGAAGAGATCATAAAGGTAGATCTGGAGAAGCCGCCGTCAGGAGGTCTGGGGTTTTCCGTAATTGGAGGGGAGAGAGGGATCTTTGTTAAATCCATCACACCAGGAGGAGTAGCAGAGTCCTCAGGCAAGCTGCAAGTAGGAGACAGGCTGCTTAAAGTGAGTGTTTTTGGACTTGGAATGTGCTTTGTTAAACAAAACACATTACATTGTGATTTACTTGTAGATTTATTTTTGTTGTTGTTGTTTTTAACATGAATCTCTTAAATTCTGTGTTGTAATAACACAGAATTTAAAATAATTTAAAAAAGCATTTTCTTTTTGTGACTATTTTGTAAATAATTGGCTACAAAGTAAAGAAAGTATTTTCTGTGGATTTTCTGAGACTGTATACAGCCCTGACTGACTGGCTCTCCGTCTTGTAGGTGAATGAAGAGCTAATGACAGGTGTGTCCCATACCAAAGCTGTCACCACCATCCGTAAAACTAAAGGCCTGGTGCATCTTATTGTATCCAGACCACCAGACCAGAACCCAAACACATACCTGGCCTCTCTACCCATCAACTCCGACAAGTGCAATGGAAATACTGGTAAAATCATGCACTTGTATTTTTTAAACTTTTGTCTCATGAGTGTATTTTTCTTTCTGAATATTTTCTAAAGCAACCTGCTCGTGTTTATTTCAGGTCTGAGTGGCGACAGTAGCATGAAGACTAAGCTGTGTCCTGTCATACCACCTATAGGTATAGCACACACAGGCTGCAGAATGAACTGGAAAGTTATAAATGTGTAAAACAACAACAACAAAACAACATAAACTACATTCCCATATTTCACAGACTATGATGATGAACTAGGAGAGAGGAGAGAGACCGAGCAGGGCACAGAGCTTTCGGAGGACACGGACGGCGATGGCTCTTCTTTACCAGAAGATTCTCCTGAGGTACAAATCAAACTCGCCATTTGAGAAACCACAGAAACAACCGTCTGCTTTTTCTGATGTTGTTTTGTTTGTGTCATTTGATTTTTGTTTGTTTGTTTGTTTGTTTTTACTGCAGAACTCCCGAAAGGTGAGATGGAATGAGGAAAGTGTTGACAATCCACACAATGAAAAGTACGATTTTACTTTTTAGATGTGCACTCATCAGATTTAAGGTTGTACATCATTTATATTAAGACCTCTTGGCTGTTTGTGTTGAACCAACAGCTACCTGCAGATGAGTGCTGGGCAGCCAGACGATGATGAAATCACGTGGGGAAGCGATGAACTGCCAATTGAAAACATGAACTCAAAGTCAAAAGATGGTAGGAGTCAGTGTCTCAGACAATACATGTAAATAATTGTCATAAGTTACTTACAAAACTTTTAATTCCCTCGTTTATGTCTTCGCACAGACGGGCCAATCATCACAGAGGACGAGCTGACCTCTTTGCCCCTTGTCAGAGTGGTCCCTGAAGGCCAGTACACGGGACAAAAGCTCAACAGTGTGGTTCGCATGATGAGGGGACTTTTGGAACAGAAAGTGCCTCTACAGGAGTTTGAAGTATGACTCTTTGAATTTCATTGTCAAAGAATAAATCACAATAGTTTTCATTAGATTTTTCTGAATATCCATTTTCCGTTCTGGCAGAATCTTCAGAATCTCCAGCCGCTGGACGACTGTTTGATCGGTCAGACGAAGGAGAACAAGAAGAAGAATCGCTATAAGAATATTGTCCCCTGTAAGAAAAACTAGCAGTTCCCTATGTGATTACTATTAATAACATGGACTATGAACTGTATATGAACGATGGTTGTAGCCACTGTGACATCACCCACTGGTTTGTAGACTACTGTTGTGAAATGTCAGCTTGAGCATTTTAGCGGTTCCTGTCTTGGTCCATGTGTGACAAACGAAGTGTGGATCTGAAAGCAAAGTCCCTGTCAGAGTAATTGGAATCAGATAATGATACTAACCCAACATATAGTATTGAATTTCAAATATATTGTCACATTACAATAGCATATATTGCAATATTGCAACCCTTTCACAAACCTTCTTCAACGTCACCCTTGACTTCACTGTAGAGAAGTGTCGCACACTTGGCTTCCTTTTTTTTTTTAACATGCAGTTCCCTATTCATTTTTTTTCTCAGTGTTGTGTGGATGCAGATATTTTCACATAAAATAGGTGATTTCTTGACTTCCTCTAAATTGGAACCTAGATTTGTCAAACTAAGTGTGCCCAGTGTTGGTTGGTTTTTCGGTTGAGCTGATTACCTCGCTATTCTCAGCAGGCTTTGGCAGTTTGTGACATGAGCCCTTATACTCGTATTATCTCAAGAGTATTTTACTTTGATCTGGACCTCATTTTAAATATTCCAACCTTTTTGTTTTTTTTGTTTTGGTTCTTTTTTTAGGAAATTCCAAAATAGGTCCATATTCAGATATAGACAGCACTTTCCTGATTTCTTTCTTTGATACCTCCATTATAGTTTTACCAACTTCGTCCCACATGCTGAATGCTATTTTGGATTGAAAAAGTAATTGATTTATTATACTAGTACTAAAGAGTTATAATTTTATTGACATTTTATATAATAAGATCCTAATATTTGGTGTCCCTATATCGATACAAGTGGAGGAGTTTAAGTATCTCGGGGTCTTGTTCAGAGTGATGGGAGAAGGAAGCAGGAGATCGACAGACGGATTGCTCTACTCTGAGCCGCTGCTCCTCCACATCGAAAGGAGCCAGTTGAGGTGGTTTGGGCATCTGACAACGATGCCCCCTGGGCATGTCCCACCGGGAGGATGGCCCGGGCAGACCCAGGACACACTAGAGAGATTATATCTCTCGGCTGGTTTAGGAACGTCTTGGTGTTCCCCCAGATAAACTGGAGGAGGTGGCTGGGGAGAGGGAGGTCTGGGCTTCTCTGCTTGGGCTGCTGCCCCTGCGACCCAGCCCCAGATAAGCGGAAGAAAATATATTATTATGATACTATGCTTTATCAGTTCCCTCTTCCCCACACCTAGACACTCCACACTTTTAAGATGTAGAGACTTGTCATGTGCAAAGTAGTCCCATCTTAAAATAAACTTTCTCTATTAAATAAGACTGACAACTGAAACCACAAAGTTGTCCATAAAATGTTTACTGTCCCCTCATGCTCCAACCACAGCACTTGTGTCTCTTCTCATGGTCTGAGGCTACATCCTCTTTTATTACAGTACATCTACTGTACTTTAATGGCTTTTTTTAGTACTTTTTTCTCTGAATTCAAATTTTAATCCTGAAACTTTTCATGACGTCTCTTCTAGTTGACACAACTCGTGTTGTCCTCGGCAAAGACGGAGGCTACATCAACGCCAACTTCATTAATATGTCGGTGAAGGACGAGAACTTCATGTACATTGCCTGTCAAGGACCCTTACCCACTACTCTGGGGGACTTCTGGCAGATGGTGTGGGAGCAGAAGTCCAATGTGATTGCAATGATGACCCAGGAGGTTGAGGGG
Organism: Mchenga conophoros; assembly: GCF_057382185.1. NCBI lineage: Eukaryota > Metazoa > Chordata > Actinopteri > Cichliformes > Cichlidae > Mchenga > Mchenga conophoros. Next base: position 49,421,511 of record NC_140532.1, read on the forward strand.
GGGAAAGTCAAATGTCAGCGGTACTGGCCAGACACGCCGAGGACGGCAGAGATGGTGGATGACAGATTACAGATAACACTTATCAAAGACCAGCACCTGGACAACTTCGTCATCCGTGTCATCGAGGTCAAAGATGTCCAGGTAAATATGTATCATGTATATCGGTGTATAGATTGATTGTGCAGATAATTTAAGACGGGGATGTCAAACTTTACATCGCAGTTTAGTTTGTAGGTTTATTTTAGTTAAAATGTTTTTTCACATCAAGTTTAATTTTTTAGTTTTATTAATATCAGACTATTACTGTGGTGTAATATGAATGCTAATTAGGGGTGATGGGTCTTATGTTTTACAGCTTTCGCTATTGATAAAGTCCAAAATCTACACACTCTTAATTTTCCAAAGCAGACCAGTGGGCCGGATTGGACTCTTTGCTGAACTGTTTCTCACCCTCTGGCCTTATGTTTGACATCCCTAATTTAAGATGTTTCTACTTGAATTGTCCACATTGACATATGAGTTTCCTTCTTTCCAGACTAATGAAAACCAGATTGTTACTCATCTAAACTACACTGGATGGCCCGACCATGGGACACCTTCACAACCTGAGCAGCTGCTCACGTTCATATCCTACATGCGGCACGTTCATCAGTCGGGGCCTATAATCACACACTGCAGTGCAGGCATTGGTCGTTCAGGGACCCTCATCTGCATTGATGTGGTTCTGGGTCTCATCAGTAAAGATGCAGATGTCAGTATTTTTCATCTTATAAATTTAATAATAACTTTTTTCAGTATCACTTCTAATCTCCTTTTTTCTTTTTCTTTTGGTAGTTTGATATTTCAGACGTTGTCAGGAACATGAGGCTTCAGAGACAAGGAATGGTTCAAACAGAGGTGACTTGGTTTTAAGCTTAGTAGCATTTACACATCTTAGTAGCTCCCAAGCTTTCCCTTACATTTCCCTCTCTTTTTTTTTTTTTCTTTTCCTTTTCCAGGAGCAGTATATTTTCTGCTATCAAGTGATCCTCTATGTCCTCCGATGCCTTCAAGCAGAAGAAAACATCTCAGGATAGTAGAAACCCTGAATCGCTGTCATGTGGAGGCTGGATGACTCTTTGATGAAAGCAAAATAAAAAATGAGAATTGCCAAATTACACTACAAGTTTTGTTTTTCTTTTGTTTTTTATTGCCTTAATCTATTTGATAGCTCAAGAGTAAATCCTTTAGAAGAAGTATATTTTTTACCTGTCCGCCCTCCCCTCCCCCTCTGGCTGCTATTTCCTTTTAGTGCATCTATAAGAACTGCTGATTGTCATTGTAATTATCACGCACGAGAGTACATTGATGTGGGCGGGGGGGTGTTCAGATTTTTGGATACCCTAAAATAATTATAATATGATCAGCGATTTTCTATTTTATGTGGAACAATATTATGTACTTTGAAGCCTATTTTGATGCTGGAACATGCCTTGACAGAATACTATGTCAGTATTTGCTATGTAAATCTATTATACAGTAAACTGCTCACTTCCTGAGGCAAATGATGAAATTGAAAGTGTACATATTCATCTCCTGAAAAATTAAACTGGATACGTTTTAAATAACATGTAGAGGAATATTTCTTTTTGGGGGGTAAAAAAATGAAATATTTTACTTTGCCTTTTTTTTGTCTTTCTTTTTTTTTTTTTTTAAAGTACATAAATCATTTTAGCATACTTTTGAGAATATTTGTCAGCCTAAATGTGTGCATTTTGTTCTGTCTATAAAAAGATGCCATCACATACTAAACATCACCCGTAGAAGCATTAACCTAACGTGACTTTTCCTTATTTGCTTATTAATAAACACCACTGGAGGGAGAGATTACAGCTTGTATAACTGTGGGTTACTAGAACGACTACATCTGCGCTCCACACAGTTCCTGCACAATTACGGAATAATAAGGATCTTGATGTTGAATCTCTATGGAGGCTATTGACTTTTCAAGAGATAATTAAAGCTGTAGTTTGAGATCAGAGAGCAGACCTCTTTAAACTGTGATTCCAAAATCAACCGTATAAGTAAGTCAACAGTTCAGTGGTCTTCAACAGAGATTACACATTCGAGCCCTTACATTGTGTTAACTGTCTGATGACTCCATTGCAATGTTTGTCTTACAGGTTCTCATGTAATGTATGCCCATACTCTTTATGTAGTGATTCATCTAAAATGCCCTGATTTAATCTACTTGCCTACATCCAGCTCAAGCAGGAGGTATTGGAGCAGAGATGGCTTGTCTTTTACCAGTTTTTAACCACCGTGTGGTGCCAAAATTCAGTGTTTTATAATTGTAAAACAATTCTGGAAATATTGCTATGTGTTCAAACATATTCATGATTGTTTTAAATGGCTGTTTAGTTACCCAGATATGCAAAATAAAGCTTATATTGCCCAATACATACTGGACAGCATTTTTATGGTTGCCTCAAGGCTGGTTTTTCTTATAGGCATACTGTTAAAATGTTTCATTGGCACATGTAATTCTGTAAAAGAGAGGCTTCCCATTGTGTTGTTGACCCAGGGCAATTATCCAAAAGTGTCCAATAAATATTGTTTATATCTCATTGTTAATGCCGTTACTATTTCAGTCAATATTAAGTGCAGTGGTGTTATTTACCTCTCACAGATCATGGTTCAATGACGATCTAATTCTAAATTAGTCAAAACCTGACTTGATATTTAGCAAACGAGTCACTGACATTCTAGTGGGCCCTGACGCTGTCTTTATTATGTTTAATGGAGAAATTCCAGTTCCCTCATTTGGTATATAATCATCAGATTCAGAATTAATATCATTATGGCCTTCATCTTCAGACACAGCTTCATCCTCTATCACCAAAGTTGAGTTCCAGAGCTTTCGACTTTACTTCTGCTGCTCATTTTGTAAACTCTGACAGACCAGTGTGTCACATCTAGCTGCAGAGTATAATGTTGTTAGAGTCCTCTGGGTGTGAGCACACAACCCTCACCCACCTGGTATTCAAACCTTATGTTTGCAAGGAGCAGCCAGCCAGGAAGATGACCTAGAGTGGCTTGTTTCAGAGTATGAACTGAGGGAACTCCACCAATACCCAGTGTAAGAAAGATAAGGTTACTCAATTGTGAATTATGCAAATCAGAGCCAGCCTGCGCATGAGCACACTAACCAGCTGCTTTGGGAGCGGGATTATAAGCATTACAATAATACTTAGGCGTTAAATTCTTTTACTTTTTTGCCCTTTTGTATATTTCAAGAACAAAACATTTAACTTGTTTTCAACATTTTATTTTCTGTAGTTTCATTGTATGTCGTTGTTGTACACAGGCGTTTACCAGAAGTTGCCCATTTGTCATAACTCACCCCATATACCATCTCAGATGCACTAGAGGTGTTTTTGTTTCTCTGTAGATCTGATGAAATGAATCAAGGACAGGCTTAATAAATGTAGGTTAAGCCATTCACACTGGCGATTATATAGCCAAATACTACATGGCAGCACATCATGGGAGTGACTGAAAGAGTGTCTGGTATTGAGAGTACTATCTTGATACCAGACGTGGGGGAATCACATGCGTAACACGAACAGAGGCATATTGGATTTGTACCCTTAAGCCCACCAGTTATCCTGGTCTTAATGAGGAGTTCTCTGTTTTTTTTGTTATTTTGTTTTTACAATTACCTTGGTCCTTTATTAGGGTCATTGTTTTTGTAGTCGAATAGGTTGACCTAGTCTTTACTAATGGTGCTATATGTTTAGCATTACTGCTGTTGTATCTATTGAACTCACATCCTGGGCCATCTGACCTCAGGAATTCGCATGATAAGGTGGGGCCAGGTTTCACAATGAACTCACCCGAAACTCTGGCTGATTGGGACCCACACCCAGTTTCACACCTTGGCTCAGGCGATTAGAGGATCATCAGGGGGTCCTTTTGTCCCTCTGTGGGGGGATACTCCCACTAGGTTTATATCTGGGACTCTCCACCATTTGACCTTAGAACTGAAGAAGCTTCTCGGATGAGAGGTGAAACGTCTTCAAGCAACTTAAAGAAGTCCAGACGCTTTTCTTTGCAAGCTCCTTTGACAACAAGAAAACACTTTCTCTGTTTATTCTGCTGTCTCTGGTGCTCATCTGCAGAAGTGATGAGTATCTCAGCCTTCCACAGAGTTAGCCTTTTGTTCTCTTAATTTATATGATATAATTGACTTTAAGATCAGTTGTTTGATCTTTTCACTCCATCTCTCCTGTTTTATTTCTCCCTGATCTCACTTGCTACAGTGACTACAATAAAAACATCACGTTTCTGGAACAGCACATATGTGCATGCTCAATACAAATCTCACTGCCAGTAAGGACCTCGGTCACAAAGAGAAAACCTCAACATATAATATACACAATACATAAATCACAGCTGTCATAATGTGTACCAAAATTAGGGATTAATACTGTCTTCTTAGTCGTTACAACACTTTCTGTCACCTAGAGCAGTTTAATGTCTCCAGACCAGCCTTAAAGAAGTGCTCACTGATCTTTGAAAATGAATACACTGTGAGTGTGTGAACAAATGTAATTGTTCTCAAGCCCCATGGATACAATCATAGTCTAACTGTACACTGCAATGTAGTGCAAATAATCAAGCATATATACTGCAGTTAAGAAAAGAGGCAGAGAGGTCTGTGAGCAGGGACCTTTAAAAATGCTAAATTTTCGGTTTTATCTTTTACCAGAATCACACTCTTACTTTTCTGTGTTAATGTATTTTAAGCTAATTGTACCTTCTGTACAGTTTCCTACTAATGGCAAGAAAGTGAAACTGGAATGTGCTAAAAATAGAGAATTGTCCTTTAAAGTGAATCTAAATATTTTCATTCCTCTGTCTAAAAGAAGCTTCATCTCCTCTCTCTGTTTATACCAACTCTCTTGTCTGATTGGCTTTTGGTGACTCAGATTTGAAGTTTGCCAAACAGAAAAATGAATATTATTTTCACTGAATGTTTTCTACCAGTAAATATTTTTCAAACATTTGTTTCCAGTTTCTGTCTTTCCATGTGTTGTCCCTTAATCTGAACTGGACCCAAATGAAGCAGAGTGTAATGACCTCCTATGAGCCATCCTGTCACAGTGAGTGTAAGCTTCAGCATAAAATACTGGCTCTGTGATTTACAATGTGAGCTATTCATGGTGGCCTAAAACAAACTGTGTGCGTGCTCTTGTTGTTAAGAGGAATCATCCTGCGAAGCCAGAAGTCAGTGTCACCTCTGTTTCCTTTTTGTCCAAAGTGAACAGTCGTGAAAAGATCAATTCATACAGAAGTGAAGTGCAGTGGAAGCAGCAGGATCAGTCATGGATGCACCAGTTTGTTTGCAGTCCGTTTTGTGGAACTACCAGGGAGCCTGGAGTGACTGGAGCCCCACTGGATTATCACCAGTAGGAAGAGAGAAAAAAAAAACTAACCATGTAGAACCTTTTTGTAGAATCGTTGCAAATTTTCCATCACCCACTAGATGTGATCTGAGAATATTTATACAATACTTACGCAAGAATGCTGTTTGTTGACTTCAGCTCAGCATTCAGTACAGCTATTCCCTCCAAGCCGATCACCAAACTTGTGGATCTTGGAATCAGCACCTCCATCTGTAACTGGATCATGGACTTTCTGACCAACAGACCCCAGCATGTTAGGTCAGGCCATAACTGCTTTACCACCATCACACTCAACACTGGCACTCCACAGGGCTAGAGGGAAGAGGTAAAGCACCTAGCTGCTTGGTGCTGACATTAACCTGCTTCTGAGTACCAGCAAAACCAAAGAGCTCATTGAGGACTTCACGAGAGAGAAGATAAATGGCATCTAAATCTACATAAATGGCACAGCTGTTGACGGGTCTCCAGCTTCAAGTTCTTGGGGACCCACATCTCTGAGAATCTGACCTGGTCAACTAACATCTCCAGCCTAGTCAAGAGGGTCCATCAGCACCTCTTTTTCTTGAGAGCACTGAAGAAGAACCACATACTGACATACTGAGTAACTTCTACCGCTGTGCAATAGAGAGCATCCTGACCAACTGTGTCACAGTCTGGTATGGGAATTGCTCTGTTGCTGACCACAAGGCACTGCAGTGGGTGGTGAAAACCGCCCAATGCATCATAGGGACTCCACTTCCTGCCATTGCGGAGGTCCATAAGAAGATATGTCATTCTCAGGGACTCCTCTCATCCTGTCAATAAACGCTTCCAGCTTCTCCCCTCCAGAAGGTGCTACGGGACCCTTCAGACTAAAACCAGCAGGTTTAGAAACAGCTTCTTCCCCACAGCTGTCACCCTACTGAGCTCAGTCTCCTGCTGAACCTTTCCATCCACACTCACTTAACCCTTCTACACTCCTCCTCCCAGGGACCATGATCATTTCATTCTCAACATTCACTGTATGCTCACATTGGTTAATGCTATAGTTTTAGGACACTGACATAGTATAGTCTCCTTTATACTGCGTACGTACACTGTTCACTATTATAGTCTGTTCAGAGAGCTACGCTTCCACTACTGTAGATATATTCATAGTGCTCTGTAGATCTGTTTATCCACACGCTACATCTGTATATATGTAGCACATCTGTATATTTGTTCATAGTAAACCTCTATATCTGCCCCGTCTGTATAGCAATATAGAACATCTGTATGCTGTACATTTGTCTGTAGTTCAGCTGTATTGTTGGTCTCTCTGTACATAATCTGTTCATAACTATTCCACCATTTATACTACATGTATCTGTATATATCAGTACATCTGTATATTTGCTCTCTACTTAACTTACTTGTATACAGTCTTCTCTTGTTTTGCACTTACTGCTCTTGCACTTCTGATTAGATGCAAACTTCATTTCGTTACCCTGTATGTATACATGTGTAATGACAATAAAGTTGAATTCTAAATCCTATCCTAAATATTCAAATAAATCACAGCTACAGGAGAAGTTTTCAGAAGTGATTTAATTTATTTGCCAGGGCAGAGGCTGGAGCAAAGGAAAGACATTTAGTGGGGTCCAGACCTCAGACAGTCATATGCAAAAGATTTGAATTCAGACGTTAATAATTAAATGAAGGGTAAATAAGTAAAGATGGGACTGAAGCGAGGGAGAAAGAAAAAGTGATGTTAAAGTTTCTTCTCAAAGGCAGCAGCTACAGTGAGCCAGGGTAGTGTGAAATCTGAGAAGCTCAACACTGATCAATTTAGGCTCCCGAATCTAGATTCAGGCATGTGCAGTTGTGAAGAGGCCAGTAAAGAGAGCATGGAGACAGCATCAACATGACTGATAGGCATGATGAAAAGCCTGAGGGCAAGGACGAGAATGAGGGAGAAAATAAACAAAAGGCAGTTTTTCAGAGGCTGTTTGGAAGGAGCAGAGGTGTGTTTGGGAAGTTTATTCAGGTTTGTTCTGATTATGAAGCAGCAGGCTAACCGCCTGGAGCCTCCCAGCTTGGATTCAGGTGGATCCAGCGGTGGAGAAGAGGAGCAGCAGTGCTTTACTATACTCCCTGCTCTCTCTTACCACAACTGCCTTTGAACTTGCCTGGCCTGGCCAGGTCTGAGTCCAGCTTTGCAACTCCAGCCACTACGATTTGCTCTGATGTCTACAGGCAGGTCAGTGGAGCCCTCTGGTGATGGATACATGCCAGTGAAACAGGAGGAGACCTGACAACAGACAGCAGGTTTAACTAGCAGGACGAAGTAGCATGTAGTACTTGAAGAAGGCATCACAGCCAGTCAGTTCTCAGGAAAATGGAACGCCACATAAATATTTCTCTTCTTTGATTTTCATCAATGTATTTCCTTTGATACATTTTCTGTCAATATTTATGCTTGATTAGAAGCTCATAGGCAGTTCCTGTCACTCTACAATAAAATAATGTAAAGGTTACCCTCTCTGCCATCCCACTAGCTGACCTAACTGCCACAAGTAAACTGTGCTAAGATACATTACATACATATAGATTTACTGGCTGTAGAACTCCATGCCATGAAGCTCCCAGTGCACATTTGTTATGCTTCTGTCTGTGGCAGAGGAGGTTTGGAGCTCTGCAGAGCCTTGGTGACTTTTACTGACTATGCACCCCTACCCATTTATTATGAACAAACAGCACAACCGTTTTTGCTTTTTTTCTATAATACACATGTATATTTTAGATTCATACTTATGTGGCAGCTATTTAAAAATATTAAAATTAAGTCATTGGTCGGACCCCGTTAAGAACACACAAGCCACTGTTGGATGTCTGGGGCCTGAATCTCCTCCATACCTGCTTCAGGCCCTGAGGGGCAGGGCTATGGCTCCCCACACCTTCTAGCAGATAGTTACATGATTACAAGTGTGTTCACAGACACACACTATATCTTCCTGTCCCTCTTCCCCTTTGTTTTTCTTTCCCTTTCTTACTTTCTTTCTTTCTTTCTTTCCTATCCCCCACTCGTGGCTGTCCAGTCTGTAATAACTTAAAATAAAATAAATAATAATAATAATGATAATAAAGATCAATCAAGTGGACCAATATGACAAAGCCATAATGACCCACTTGGAAAAATAAATCCATTTGGCATCTTTCTTGGCCTTCAGACTGCCAATTCTGATCGGGACAGGCAAAAAAAGAAAAGAAAAGAAGTTTGGTCCACAGCCTACAGCCCCATTTGACAACTGTTAGAATTCATATTCTGGTAAGAAATAATCAACTAAGTAAAGATAAATGAAAGTACATCATAAACCTGGAGGACCAGTTGCAGGAACCCAAAACATGGTAGGTGTGTTTTATCATGATTCATATAATACTGATGATGGATTTTTAGGCTAATAGTTAGGCTAACACTTACCTCTCATCTTTTTTTCCTTCACAAAACGGATAGATCCTCCACTTCTTTTAAGTGTCTCCCACCGCAATTCTTAGCATATTTTGGTTCCCGCAACTGGTCCATCTGGTTCTTGTCTCCCCAGAAGCACTTCCCTTGTGCTATGGAAATCTGTTTTTACCTATTTCTGTTTTCTTTTTTCCCATTTCCGTTGTATTTTGTGTGCTTTTGCAGCATTTTTCTTATTGCTGGTGTTTGCTTAAGTTGCAGTCCGTTTGGCCTCTCAGGGCCACCATATAAAACTCGTTGGAAAGCTTTCTGATTTTACTGGACACATTTCTCTTCATCATACCGTTATTTATTTATTTATTTATTATTATTGAACTGTCTTCAAGTATACAAACATTTTTTACATGATTTTTAAATGCAAGAAAAGTTGGTGCAAAATATAAAGAGCGCTTATGAATATAAAATCAAAATATTATCACACAAAAACTCTGCATTGTTTTACATTCTTTGAATTCAACGATTTTTCTCCCCTTTAACTTTTGTACACGAGCGTTTCTTCGAAGACGAAAACAGAAGTGACGACAGTGTGGCCGGATGTGACGTTTGGATCCCCTCAAATTAAATGGCAGCGTACACATTGGCCATGCTTGCCCTGTAAGAAGTGCTGCTTTTCATTATTCTGTAACACATACATAATATAATCTTAAACCATGTCCGGTCGACAGAACAACAAACTACCAAACAATCTGCCTCAACTTCAGAATCTCATAAAAAGAGATCCGCAGTCGTACGTCGAGGAGGTGAGTGTTGTTAGCTAAGACTGCTAAACGCATTAGCTGGTAGAGTTGTTTTGGAAGTGTGAGCCTTCTTTTGCTCATGTAATCCTCTCGTTTTCGTCCGCAGTTTCTGCAACAGTACCGACACTATCAGTCCAATGTGCAGATCTTTAAGCTGCAGCCTGACAAACCGAGCAAGGAGCTTGCAGACCTCGTTATGTTTCTCGCTCAGGTAACCCGGTGTGTTTTTGGTGTAGTGAATAGTCCTGAATCTTAGAAGTTGTCTCAATACAATTATTCTTTGCCCTTCAGGTTGGTCACTGCTTCCCCCAGCAGCTCTCCACGTTTCCTAAAGAGTTGTCTGAGTTATTACTTAGTTACCACACAGTCCTGGAGCCGGACCTACGAATGGTGAGGTTGGGTTCATACACCAGGATTCATGTGAACCCGTCACTTTAGTTTTGCTAAAGACTTGAATGGTTTATATGCATTTCTGCTGTCTTTGTCAGACCTTCTGCAAAGCTCTGATCCTTCTGAGGAATAAAGACTTGATTGATGCCTCAGGCCTCCTAGAGCTCTTCTTTGAGCTGCTGCGATGTCATGACAAGCTGCTTAGGAAGGTAAGACTAAGCTCTTTCCCCAAACAGCAGCGTAATTAAGGGACATTACAGTTTTTTCCCAGTATTTTGAGAGAGCAATCTGGGAAGCTGTTGTTTAGATATTTATAAAGATAAACAAAAGTTTTGTCTGTGTAAACATGTAGACAGTTTGCCCAAAAACTAGATCAATACCGAGCATGAGGACCATTCGTGATATATGGATAATAGAAATTATTTTATGTTGCTGGGGTTTTTTTTCTTAAGATTTAAGCAGGAAGTGAAACTCTTGACATTAAGAATTTCGAGAGCCAACATGCCATCTGGGGCATCTTATCCATTTGTTGGCCAAGATTCGTTATTCTATATATACACATATATATTCGTACAATATGCTAGAGCAATAATAAAAATAAAATATCGACCTCATAATTTTCCACAGGTTGCTGTTGTAAACATGAGTGTGATTTTGAATGACTTGGCTGGTTGACTCAATCCAGTACAGCTGTTTTAGTCATAAAGCTGCTTGTTCATGTTCTGTTGATAGCTTTAGTTGGTTTTAAGCTTTTAAAACTTAGGAATTTAAAATGTAAAAAAGCCTGCATTCTGTTGGATTGAGATTTGGTGGCTGTACATGATATTTGAGTACAGTGAACTGAACTTGTCATGTTTGAGGAACCAGTTTGCGATGATTTTAGTTTTGTGAAATGGTGTGTTATCCTGCTGTGATACTCATTTGGTACTAAGATTTGATGTACTCTGCAGTCAGTGATGCTCTTCTGCAGACCTTGGTTGTACTGAGTGGTTATTTGAGCTCCTGTTGCCTAAAGCAGTCTTGCTATTCACTCGGTGTACCTAACGAAGTGGCCAGTGAGTTTAATTTTGCTAACTGGTGAATGCCTTATGTAGTGATGAGTTAATAACTTTGATCTGTGGACCTGGTTTTCTGCTGTTAGAGCTTCTGCAGACCTACCAATGGGACAGTCTTCTGATTGCTTCTGTTTATTTTTGTTTGTTTGTTTTGCTTTCATGTAAACAATGTTTTTCTCTCTTCAGACTTTGTACACACACATTGTAGCAGACATCAAAAACATCAACGCAAAACATAAAAACAACAAGGTCAACACAGTAAGTACACAGCTGTTGTGCACCCTGATATTGTTTGATAGTCTTTGTAAAATGGTGTGCACTCACAGCGTTGTGCTGTCATTTGTTACAGATGTTACAGAACTTCATGTACACCATGCTGAGAGACAGTAATCCGATAGCAGCAAAGATCTCATTAGATGTGATGGTGGAGCTGTACAAAAGGAACATATGGTGGGTTCAAAGTGAAATGGAAACGTTAAAGCGGCTATTTTACAGCCAATGTATAATTATTTTATTTGAACATCTTTTCTTTTTTTGTTTTGTTGCAGGAATGATCCCAAAACAGTTAATGTTATCACAACTACGTGCTTCTCCAAAGTGACAAAGGTATATTTTGGGGGTATTAAGACTTAGACCTAGAGCTGTTATTGTCATTGTGGGGTTTCTTGCACAGGAAAATTGGGTGTGTATATATATATATATATATATATATATATATATATATATATATATATATAAAAATACGTTGTTTATGATATTGATTAAGTGGAAACATTAGTGCTTATGACCAGGCAATCTTCTTGTTTAGATCCTTGTTGCAGGCCTTAAATTCTTCCTGGGAACAGATGAAAATGAGAAAAATGAGAGTGACTCAGAATCAGAGGTAAGCATCAAAGATGGACAGTTTGATGTATGATATGTTATGATACAATATAGAAAATTTTTTTCTTTCATGCTAAGGTAGAATGCATTTGAAACAGACAAATATGGTTTAGATTTGTTGTGCAGTATTCAGTGTGTGTGTGTGTGTGTGTGTGTGTGTGTGTGTGTGAAGAATGAAGGGCCATCAGCGAGAGACTTGATGGCGAAATTCTCCACTGGCAAGAAAACCTCCAAGAACAAGAAGAAGCTGGAAAAGGCTATGAAAGTCCTCAAGGTGCCACTGTTTTACCTGAAGGGACTGTTTCTAATTCCAATTGTGTAACTTTAAGATGGTTAACAGGACAGTACTGAGAGATGATTTACTGCTGTGCTAGGATGAATTGTTTTAACTCTTTATCCTCGCATTTTCTCTTAGAAACATAAAAAGAAGAAGAAAGCAGAAGTTTTTAATTTCTCTGCAGTTCACCTTATTCACGACCCTCAAGGTATCTAATTGTTCAGCATCACTGCAGCAAATGGAACACACAGAATTTGCCTCGAGGTCATTTAGGCTTCCGTTCATAGAACTGTATAAAATCTATTTTTTTTCTTTAGATTTCTCAGAGAAGCTCTTAAAGCAGCTGGAAGACTCAAAGGAGCGCTTCGAGGTTAAGATCATGATGATGGAGCTCATATCCCGACTGGTTGGAATCCACGAGGTCGGTGACTCATCTGTTTTTTGGGGTTTTTTTGTTCTTTCGTAAATGAGTTTATTCAAGTCAGATTAACGCAGTTTTAAATGCACCCTTCAGTCCTGTGTGTCGGGTCTGGTAAAACATGTACTGGCTTTTATTGAACTCCACATTTAAATCGCAGCTGTTGAGGCATGAGTGACGTATGCATTGTTTTTTCTTCTTTCTTCTTCTTCTGGCGAGTAAACACTTGGTGTTCTTTTTCTTTTACAGCTCTTCCTCTTTAATTTCTACCCTTTCATCCAGAGGTTTCTTCAGCCTCACCAGAGAGGTAAAAAGAACTCACAGCTAAAGAAACAGATGCTCTTTTCTGTCCTGTACTGCTGTTTATTCATCTAGACCCAGTTTTGGGGATGTCTGCTGCCTTCTCTTGAATAAAATGGAAATAATTGGCTCTTGTTTTAGTGAGTGATACCTCATCAGCAGTGTCTCTTTGTACTGTGTTACCTGAGAGCAAAAAGTTCATCTCCCAGTGTCCACCAGCTAGATGGGATATAAACATCAGTGTCCTTTCTTAGTGGAACTTTCTTAACTGGGTCCTTCTGGTGTGGTGGTGTAGTTTAGTTTTAAAAAAAACATTCCTGATATCTCCAAAACTCAGCAACCCACCTCAAAACAATCTAAATTGATACATAGCAGTACTAACTAAGCTATTATTATTATTTACATTTAAATTAGAATTTTCATGAGAAATCATTTGTCCATGAGACTTTTCTAACCAGCATCTTTGCAGATGTGACAAAGATTCTTCTCTGTGCTGCTCAGGCCTCCCACCAGCTCGTTCCCCCTGAGGTACATTTACTCCTATTTACTCAGTCGTTTTAAGCTGGTTTAACACAGTAGTTTCACACTGCTCTTCCTGTTTAACACTGTTCTGCTGCAGATCATTGAACCTGTGATCATGACAATCGCCAACAACTTTGTGACAGAGAGAAACTCTGGAGAGGTCATGACTGTGGGGTAAGTAGGTCTTTATACGATACTCAAAAGATGTGGTGAATTGAAAAATGAGTCAAGCTAAACCTATAACATACACCGACCAGCCATTTTATTAGGTACACCTCTGTGTAATCGTGGCACAGATTCAGGAAGGAGCTCTAGATTTTCCTACCTGACACGACAGCGTCAAATGGTTGCTGCAGATTTATCAGCTGCACATCAGTTAAGCAAATCTCCTGTTCCGCCACACTCCAAAGGTGCTCTGTTGGAATGAGATCTGGTGCCATTTCAATACAGTGAACTCATTGTCATGACGATGTGCTTAAATGAGTTGAGTTGCAGACATGTGATCGGTTGATTAGATATTTTCATCAATGAGAAGTCTGTTAGGTGCCCAGCAAGTGTTCATACAGGGTTTTTGTAGCTACCTCTTTAGTTTTACTCTATACTTTTATAATAAAACTGACTTTTTCGTTTATGTTTCAGTCTCAATGCCATCAGGGAGGTGGCAGCACGCTGTCCGCTCGCCATCAACGAGGACCTTCTGCAGGACCTGTCCCAATACAAGACCCACAAAGACAAGAGTAAGTAATTGGTCTATTTCAGGTTTTTGTGATTGTGTTGAAGTCTGTATTCATGTTCACATGATGTACACTGCCTTCATTTTCAGATGTAATGATGTCTGCCAGAGGACTTATCCAGTTGTTCAGGAGTCTTAATCCACAGATGCTGCACAGAAAGGATAGGGTGAGCTTCATAGAACTCTATATGAACTTCAAAACATTTTCAAAAATGATGATTTGCCTTCCGATTTGCAGTAAAATGAGGAAAAAAAATCTATTTTATGAACATTTGAGTGAATTGTGGGGTGCTATGTTTTCTTAAGTAGTCAAGTAGTGGCAGCACATTTGAAAATCTAATGTAAAATGAATGTTAATAAACCATAAAATTGTTCTGAACGTTCAAGAAGTACAAAGGAGATAAAAGATGGAGATCAGCCCATTCTTGTTACCTGGGTCAATATAAATGTTTTCCAGTTCCTAGAATAGTTGAAGCTACACGTCTGTAAGTATAAACCCTACTCGTCATTCAGGGGAGACCCACTGAGGCATCGGCAGAGGCCAAGATCAAAGACTACGGACAGCTGGAGGCTAAAGACTATATCCCCGGAGCCGAGGTCCTGGAGGTGGAGGAGGAGAACAAAGAGGGAGAGGACGATGAAGGTCGGCCACTGTTGTAACATCCGCCTGCGCGCTCTCTGCGTACGTACAGAATGTGTGAATAATATATTTGTATTGTTTTATATAACAGACGGCTGGGAGAGTGCCAGTATTAGTGATGATGATGAAGATGGGGAGTGGGTGGACGTTCACCACTCATCTGATGAAGATACAGGAGAAGTGGTGAGTTTAAAAAAATGAACAAACATAGCTTGACAGATTGCTAAAACCTCATTATTCATACTATTTCATGGTAGGAAAAAAAGGTATATATTTATAAAACTGTTCTGGTTTTTCATGTTTGTTTTTTGTTGTTAATCAGGCAGAGAAGCTTCAAAGCATGACAGCTGAGGAAAGAAAAGCCAAGGCAGCGGCGGTCAGCGCCAGCAGGCTCCTCACCCAAGATGACTTCAAGAAGATCAGTCTGGTCCAGATGGCCAAAGAGGTCAATGCTGCACCAGGCAAGAAGAGGAAAAATGTGGACAGTGATGACGAGCGAGACAAGTAAGGGCATGAAATGAACCTTAAACATTCATAAAATGAAATGTATTTTATTGAAATCTTAATAGTTTGTGCAAAACAGTTTTACTCTCAGGTTCACGGTCTCTTGAATTTAGCATGTGGGCCTTTGTGCTGATTAGCTTGTTGAGAATGACGGTCATCTTATTTATTTTTTTCCCAGAGGAGAGCTGCTGACGTTGAGAGATATTGAGAGACTGCACAAGAAACCAAAAGCGGACAAGGAAACACGACTGGCAACAGCAATGGTGAATAAATTGTGATGGAAATGTGCACATTTGTTTAAATGAAAAATCAGTTCATGCATATGAAACACTGACTCTGGGGAGTTTAAGAAACTCTCAGTGCATTTCAGAAGTGTAAGCCTGATTTATTGTTAGCATTCTGGCCTAATGATGTGTTTGATTTTCTAGGCGGGACGGACGGACAGGAAGGAGTTTGTCAAGAAGCGGACCAAGCTAAACCCACACGCTAGCAGCAGCAACAAGGAGAAGAGGAGAAATAAGAACTTCATGATGATGAGGCACAGTCAGAACGTCAGGACTAAAGGCAAACGCTCCTTCAGAGAGAAACAGGTAAGTCACACATGCCTTTTTACAAATGTGTATATAAACAAGAAACTACTTTGGCATTTCACCTGGAAATGTTCTTTATGTGTCTTTTAATCTAGATTGCTTTACGAGAGGCTCTCCTGAAGAAGAAGAAGCAGTACAAGTAGCAGAAAAGGACATTGTGTTGTAGTTGCTTGCTAAACTTTGTGTTTAAAAAAAATCTAAATAAAAAAACGTAGATCCTTTAATTGGACTGTAAAACACACTTTAACATGTATTTTTTTTTCTGTGGATAAACAGCATAATTTACTCATTTTCCGAAATAAATGATCTTTGATAATTGTGTGATGTGTTTTACTTGAGTTGGTTGTCATTTTTATTCACTATATACTTTTAATATTAAGTTAAATGTAAATATCTGGTATGTCAGAATACAAGCGCTGACTGAGTGTTCTCTGTTTTTGTACTGTTCTATTTAACTACATTAAACACAGCGCTCTTAGTTTTGATACTATCTGCTGGAACACTGTTGCATATTTTTAAGCCATGCCTCTCCATGTTTGCTTGTGTATGAACTTCCACGACTTGTTTTCAGTGTTGTTTGCAGGGTGCTATAGAAATGCCAGCCATACACTACTGTTCAGTAAAGAGAACTCCTCAGGGTACAAAGGTGTTAATGTGCGATCTTATGTAAGATTTTATTGGAGAATAGAGTTGTGTAATTGTAATTACAATCTTAAATGTCCTTACTTTGCACATTTCTCCCCACTTTAGGGCTTTATTTGTCCCAAGTGTTATCTACTGTACCCACTTCTTTAGCTTCTTATGTTTTATTTATACACACACACACACCATAGTACTGTTGTACTGCTTTTTAGATGCTTTAACTTTTAAGCTGGCACCATTACACTGTAACAGATTTGATATTGGTATTTTTATCGGTATCAAATTTAATGTCTTAGATGTCAGACATCAACGTTAAAGTGTCAGTATCTCAGAACCGAGAGGCAGGTGTGTGGGGGATATTTCAGGGTGTCACAGAGACCGCTTTATTTAGCTTACATTTTGTTACTTCGGCTTCTTTTTCTGTACTTCTTTGAAACTACATTACCCGTGAAGCACCTGGAATCACAACAAACGTGCCACTGCCAAGCAGCAAAGCATTCCCCTCAATGAAGCCGGCATCTTAATTCTCGCTGCGACATGAGGTATTTCTTTATAATTCATTTGAACGCTTATGAAAATTAACTTTTTTATTTATCGCAGTTCTGCTGTAACTTTTTGGGGGGCTAAATTTGTGTCCTCATCTTGTCCGTTTCCTGTCAGACAACGTTAGCTGTCATGCGAATGCTAATCTGCCTAGTAGCTGCTTTTAGCAAACAAGCTAGCCAATAATCTGCTGCTAGCATGGCTGTCTAGATTTATAATGCAGAGCAGTAATTTCATTTCCCTGGTTTTTAAGACACAAACGAGCATACTATGTGTAACTAACTAGTGGTGCTATACTGTGGAGACTAAACCATAATTGCGTCTCGATTCACAAATTGTTGACCTTTGGATGAATGTATGTCGACAGAGATTTTAGTTCAGTTGTTTTGTTGACCGTTTTGACCGAGTTTAACAACCTACCTACATGCAGTAAAACAATCTTGGATGAAACCTGTCCTTAATGTTCTTTACGCAGAACAGCTAGATGCAATATTTAAGTTGGTGCAGATTATTTAGTGCACTGAGGGCTACTTAAAGCATGAGACCTGTACAAGATATAATATCTGATAAATGCGACAATAATCTATAGGTGTAGATGAAGTGTGCTAAATGCTATCCATGGCAGAGAAGATGATGTAAATGCAAACTCTGTGCAGATAACTGTATTGCAGATTGGCCCTTTGACATTTATCAGACACTTTCAAGAGCTGCCTGACCCTTAACTCAGTGTGCATTCACTTGTCAGTTTTATTAGTCAGTTAATGACAAAGAACAACATTTGACCTCATTAAGGGCACTTGCAGTGCTCCCTTGGAAGTAGGTGAAGTAATTTGACATGACAACTGTAGGTCTTTGGAAGAGCGTGACTCTCTTTGTATGCTAAAGTGCCTCACATTGATCCCGTTAGTTCATCAGTGGGAGTCTTGATTTTTGTGTCACATGAGAAAATGTGATTGTTATCATCCTTCTGTGTGCACTTTGAGCAGTAGTTGTGCACTGCATCTGTCGTTAAATTATTGACTCTCTCTCACTCCACTTCCTCTTTATAAATAAAATAACACAGTCTGATCATCTTAGCATCTTAAAACCACCTCCAACGGTTGCTTAGGCCAACCCAGCTTTTGCCTTTTAAATAAAATGGATATTGCTGCATCCCTACATATGTTGAAGCCTATCCACAAGCCTACAAAGTAGAAGAGAAGTGGCGATTGGCTTTGATCATAAGTGCATATGATGGGACTTGATGTTTTCTGCTCTTTTAGCTGAGAGGACTAGTGATGAGGGGGCGATACACTGAGGCTATTCAGTATCAGGGGCATAGCTTAAAAAAAGCTAGACAGTACATCATCTGTAAAGCGTAGGTGGAGCTTAAAGCTTCAGCTGTTACTCTCACTTTCTGTTCTTAAATAAAGACGTATCAATTTTGGAAATTGTTCATCAGATTCATCGATCGGTAGGTTTTTTTAATGGATTAGATTGTTGAGTTTTTTCATTTTTAAAGTGTGATTTGTGTGTTTGAGGGAACTGCTTTTCCTGTGTTTTGCTAAAGTAGTGAAGAAGTGACACTAAAACGGGGGAGGAATACTGACTTAACTTGCTCAGCTGACAGGTCGTGTCCCCCACCCCTCACTTCCTCTTCGTTGCCTCTCTTGAAGGTTGCTGTTATTTGTGCGGTTGCAGTTGTTGGATGCAGTTGAATTCAGTGGAATTTAAAAATTGCACTTATTATTGATTACAGGCTGTGATTAGACTGTTAGTATTGTTGGGTTGGGTTTTTTGTTGTTTTACAGTCTTACACTACAATCCAATAAAACTGAGAAAAGATGAACAGCGATAGAGCCTTATGAATGAGCCATGAATATAGAGACGGGAGAAGAGATTCGCTATTCCACTGCTTTCCTTGTAGCAGACACTTATGTGTGAACATTTGCAGTTATTTTAACATAAAATAACCTGATTTAAATAGAATTAAAGCATCTGTATTGTTAAAACACTGCAAAACAAAAAATACCTAAGTGGAAAGAATATGATTTTATGTATTTACTGGCTTCTATTTTTACCATCTAGGTGTTGTTTCCTGTAGCCCACTATGGCACCGGGGGATGTGGTGCCAGACCATGCCAAACAGCTGAAGTCCAAGGAGAAGCGACCTGCAAGCAGGGCATTGAAATCAGAATGTGAACCTGACGGGTCCTTTGTCTTTGAGGCTCATGAAGCCTGGAAGGACTTCCATAACTCCCTCCGGCATTTCTATGAAGTGGGTGAACTCTGTGACGTCACGCTGAAGGTGGGCCTATGCACCTGGACTCGAGAAAAATTTGTTCCTTTTTACTTTTTGATTTTTGGTTTTTAGATTGGCCTATTCACAATTTCAGAACTAATGCCAAAATCACATCACATGGTGAACATTAAGGAGTAACTTATATACAGGGTGGGCCATTTATATGGATACACCGTAATAACATGGGAATGGTTGGTGATATTAAAGTCCTGTTTGTGGCGCATTAGTATATGTGAGAGGGCAAACTCCTCAAGATGGGTGGTAACCATGGTGGCCATTTAGAAGTCGGCCATCTTGGATACAACTTTTGTTTTTTCAATAGGAAGAGGGCCATGTGACACATCAAACTTATTGGTAATGTCACAAGAAAAACAATGGTGTGCTTGGTTTCAACGTAACTTTATTCTTTCATGAGTTATTTATAAGTTTCTGACCACTTATAAAATGTATTCAATGTGCTGCCCATTGTGTTGGATTGTCAATGCAACCCTCTTCTCCCACTCTTCACACACTGATAGCAACACCACAGGAGAAATGCCAGCACAGGCATCCAGTATCCGTAGTTTCAGGTGCTGCACATCTCATATCTTCACACCATAGACAATTGCCTTCAGATGACCCCAAAGATAAAAGTCTAAGGGGGTCAAATCGGGAGACCTTGGGGGCGATTCAACTGGCCCACGACGACCAATCCACTTTCCAGGAAACTGTTCATCTAGGAATGCTCGGACCGGGCACCCATAATGTGGTGGTGCACCATCTTGCTGGAAAAACTCAGGGAACGTGCCAGCTTCAGTGCATGAAGAGGGAAACACATCATCATGTAGCAATTTTAAATATCCAGTGGCCTTGAGGTTTCCATTGATGAAGAATGGACCCACTATCGTTGTACCCCATATACCACACCAAACCATCACTTTTGTTGTGCCAAGAGTCTTGGAGGGATCCATCCAATGTGGGTTAGTGTCAGACCTATAGCGGTGGTTTTGTTTAACGTCACCATTCACATAAAAGTTTGCCTCATCACTGAACAAAATCTTCTGTGTGAACTGAGGGTCCTGTTCCAATTTTTGTTTTGCCCATTCTGCAAATTCTGTGTGCTGATCTGGGTCATCCTCGTTGAGATGCTGCAGTTGCTGGAGTTTGTAAGGGTGCCGTTTGTGAGTAGCTAATATCCGCCGAAGGGGATAATAATGCCACTAACTAATGCCACTCTCCAGTGATATGTGGCGAGTGCTACACTGTGGGCTCTGGCTGAATGAAGCTAGGACAGCCACTGATGTTTCTTCATTAGTGACAGTGTTCTTGCGTCCACATTTTGGCAAATCCAACACTGAACCAGTTTCACGAAACTTACCAAGCAGTTTGCTAACTGTAGCATGGGAGATGGGTGGTCTTGTAGGGTGTCGTGCATTGAAATCTGCTGCAATGACCCGGTTACTGCGTTCACCAGATATCAACACAATTTCAATCCGCTCTTCACGTGTTTACCTCTTCGACATGTCAATGGCTGTGAACAAAGAGAAACTTGTAAATAACTCATGAAAGAATAAAGTTACGCTGAAACCAAGCACACCATTGTTTTTCTTGTGACATTACCAATAAGTTTGATGTGTCACATGG
This sequence comes from Mchenga conophoros, assembly GCF_057382185.1. Classification (NCBI taxonomy): domain Eukaryota; kingdom Metazoa; phylum Chordata; class Actinopteri; order Cichliformes; family Cichlidae; genus Mchenga; species Mchenga conophoros. The sequence continues at coordinate 49,442,579 of NC_140532.1, forward strand.
CCCTCTTCCTATTGAAAAAACAAAAGTTGTATCCAAGATGGCCGACTTCTAAATGGCCACCATGGTCACCACCCATCTTGAGGAGTTTGCCCCCTCACATATACTAATATGCCACAAACAGGACTTTAATATCACCAACCATTCCCATGTTATTACGGTGTATCCATATAAATGGCCCACCCTGTACATTAGGGCTATACAGTTATTTTTGATCAATATTGAGATCGTGATTATTTGTCAGGATAATTTATTGATTTCCATGGCAATAGACATTTTTATTGCTCTTTCATGGAAGTATAATACTATAATATATAATCCATATTACATTCTTAATAATACACAAATCTGTGTATCGAAATAAAATTGGTCCCCCTTATCCACCTGATTTGGGTGCAGCCCTTACAGGAAAACTGTAATGCAAAGAAAAGACAAAGATAAATCCACAAGGCACTGCTTTCTCTTTTACATTGTGAAAGATGTTTATTCACCTGGCTCAAGTGCATCCCCTAGGAGCTAACGTTTCACTCTATTTATTGGATTTTCATGATGTGAATAAAACTTGTAGCAAAGCATTTGACAGCAGTGAGGTCCCTCATTTTGTATATAGTGCAGCTATCGCCACACATAACTATGAGGGGATAAAATATGTTTTGTAGTAAAGTTGATTATTTTCCTGAAACATCCATTTACTCATCATGTTTAGTGGACGCACTTTAGCCAAAAAGAATACAGTTGTGTCTGTGATTTCAGTCAGTGTTTGTAAGCTCCATGAATTTTTCAGTATCACTGAAGGAAACTAGTTTTGATTGAGATTAAAATTTGATTAATCGTGTAGCCCTAATTTAATGATGTCAAAGTGTGCTTGTATCATGTATTTTCTGTTTTTCTTTTTCTAGGTTGGCAGCAGGTTGATACACTGTCACAAGTTGGTGCTGGCCTGTGTTATCCCTTACTTCAGGTATGTTTTGCCTGTATCGGTGTCTTAACCCTGGGTTTTTTTCTAACAGCCATAGGGGGGAGACTTCTTGGATTAAAAAAAAAAAAAGATATCTGTATGTACAGAAAAATGTACGACCTAAGGACACAAAGTTTTACTAACGGGTTTATTGTCTCAGTTGTTAGTTTTAAGCCTTATCTAACACAGTATGGTTTGATTTTGTATATTGTGTTCTAAGAACGGTCCACAACTCCCTCATCATATCCAGTTTGCAAATAAATAAGATAACAATGGTCAAAAGTGGCAAACCAGTGACTTTTCCACCTTTTATTTGTTAAGTTTTACTTTTTCTTTAGTTTTTATTTACGATGTTGGCTGCTTTTTCAATCATTTTCAGTCCTTGTAGCTGACAGTTTTCAGAGAAATGCATAAATTGGTATTTTTGCAACAACAAGATGATTCCCGAAGATCTATCAGCTCAAAACCTGCAACAGCATGGTGTGCAGTGTGTTTTCACAAAAAAAAGACAAAAGAAGCGGCAAGCCCAAAAACAAAAAACATACAGTGGTCCCTCGTTATATCGCGGTTCACTTTTCGTGGCCTCGCTGTTTCGCGGATTTTTTTGTGTGCAATTTTGCATGTTTGGCTTTTTGTTTTTTTACAGCGCATTGTGTTCTGCATCCTGATCGGCTGTAGACAATTTTCAATAAATCTCGTGCCGTGTCTCCTGTACAGTACAGAATGCGTTCAGCTTGTCAAATTTACATTAATCATCACTAGCAGAAGACAACAAACACAACAGTGTCGACGTCAAAGGATTATAAGGCGCATTAAGTGAAACCAATCAAACTTTACTCAACTCATTCTTCTTGCTTCCTCCACTTCCGTACCATTAATTCATTAATGTTGAATTCTCTCACATCTGCTCTATTCCCATGTTCTGGACCTGAAAACATGGTTTGACTTTGGTTTCATTCTATAATACTGGACTTGTTTTTCTACGAAGGTTTGAACTTTGAGAGAGTTTAAACAAGAGAGAAACGTGTCAAAATGTTCATGCCCGTCTGAGAAAAATGTATAAAGTGTGTAGTGAAGGGTTTTACAGCCTTAAAACATCTATAATAATTGTAAGAAATAAACTTCGCAGATTTCACCTATTGCGGATTATTTTTGGAACGTAACACCCGCAATAAATGAGGGACCACTGTACTGCAGATGAACAGTATTTGAAAAATTTTTAATATTTACATTACAATAATTTATTTAAAAATCCAAACTCTTATTAGTGTTTAAAGTTTATTTTCAGCTAAAATCAGTTTTCATAGACTAAAAGGTTACTGCTGTCAAAGTATCGATTTTTGGCAACTTGTAATGTGAACCATGGTTGCATTTTTAAACATTAGTTGGTGCCTTGTTTTGAATCTTTGTGTTCAAGTGACTTTTTCATTTCATCAGGGCCATGTTCCTGTCAGAGATGTCTGAAGCCAAGCAGGAACTGATAGAAATTAAAGACTTTGATGGTGATGCCATTCAGGACCTGGTGCATTTTGCTTATTCCTCCAAGCTCACCTTAACTGTGGATAATGTCCAGCCACTGCTTTATGCTGCCTGCATCCTTCAGGTAGACAAGCACAACAAGCACTAGCATCAGATTATAACATGAACAGAGGTGTCCTGCGTTTCAAGTATAGTTTTGATTTACCACATTAATGCATAATGACAGTTTTAATCTAGAAAAACACTGAACTATATAATCCAACTCATAATTTTTGAAGTTGATTTATTGCCTCTTTCAAATAGGTTGAGTTGGTGGCGAGAGCCTGCTGTGAATACATGAAGGCACACTTTCACCCCACCAACTGCCTGGCAGTTCGAACCTTTGCCGAGAGCCACAATCGGGTGGACCTGATGGACATGGCTGACCGCTACGCCTGCGAGCACTTCACAGAGGTAGTGGAGTGTGAGGACTTCACATGTGTGTCTCCCCAGCACTTGCGTACATTACTGTCCTCCAGCGACCTCAATATTCACTCGGAGACACAGGTGTACAATGCAGCAGTGAAATGGCTAAACGCAAACCCACAGCATCACGAGGCCTGGCTGGACCAGATCATGTCTCAGGTTTGAGAATGGCCTGGAAAGGTTTTTTTTTCTTTTCTTTTTTATATTAGTGTTGTATTCTTGAATGTGTGTCAGAAGTCAGAGTTTATCACCTGGTTTGCTGATTACCTGAATGTTTAGGGGAATAACTGTGAGTAAAAGGAGTGTTATATAATCACTTTAGCATCCGCATGACACCCGCATGTATGTTTGTCTCTCCTTTAGGTGCGCCTGCCCCTACTACCAGTAGAGTTTCTGACTGGAACCGTGGCAAAAGACGAGATGATCAAAGGTAACCTGAGCTGTCGTGACTTGATGGATGAAGCCAGAAACTACCACCTGCACCTCAACAACAAGGTGGTTCCAGACTTTGAGTATTCAGTCCGTACCATACCCAGGAAGCACACTGCAGGTACCTTTATATGGTGGTGCTCTGCTGTGAGCATGTAACAAGTCTTTTGTTTTATGGCATTTAGAAAGTCATTACAGCACATTTTCTTATCTTTATAAAAGCACACTTGCAGACATAAAACCAAGTGGCTTTTTGCAAGTTCATGTGCAGTTACGGACCTATTTACATCACATTACATTAGTACCTTAAATCTGCTGTTATAGGCAGATGGTTTGGGGGTTTTAATTATAGTCAAGCTAGAGATAAGTAGCACAGTGCTGATGAATATCACTGAAACAACCCAAACTATCTCTTCATTCCTAATGCTCCTCACTTCAAATAGTCACTGTAACGTGTAACTGTGCTTGCATTTTAAGAATTAAACATAATAAAATTGAAAAGGTGGCAGTGAGACATCGTTGCTGAGCTGCAGAGGCATATTATAGCAGTCTAAAGTATGGTTGCGCAATTAATTGAATTCATTAAATGTACACATGATTGAGCAATATCGAAAATGCGTGCTCTGTTAATTGAACTCAAGGGCTCCTTGAATCCTTCCCATATAAAAAGGACATTTAATGACCTCTCCTGTACCCTTAATGACCAGGTTTTACTCCTCAGTAAATATCAACAAAGACGAGGTTTGATGACAATTTAGAATAGGTTCCAGGTTGTTCTGAGGGTAGCTATAGTAAGCTATATAGACAGAAACCATCACCAATAACTTTTGAAGCAGGCCTGAAATAGGACAGAAAATACTCTGTTCAGAAAAGAGAAACTCGGGTTACCCCTAGTAGGCGTTTAGGAGGGAAAGATTTGAATCAGTGCCTGACTACATGAGCCAATCACAGCTGTTCCTTGTACCATGCAGCTTGAGGTTTCCTGGTGTCCTCAGATGACATCTGCTACAACAGAAGGTACTGGACATTTAATGGGCTATACTTCAGCCACCTGAAAACACCTCAACCTAAAATGTAATTCATGCACGAAGGTCAAGAGAAACAGTGCAATGTTTGCTAATCTCAAATGTCCATAAAGTGAGCCTGTAGAGTGTGTCAGCTCACCAAAATACACTAAAATCACAATTGCAGTCCTATTCCATTTGGCCAAAGCTGAGTGTCCATTAAACACTGTGAGTAACACAGTGTTTAATGGACAAAGGCTTTGGGAAAATGGTAAACATATTATGCCTTTCTCCAAAAGTTGATTCTGTTCATCTGGACGTAGCGTTTTGTGGGAGAAACGTTTTGTCACTCATCCAAGTGACTTCTTCAGTCTCAGCTGACTGCAGGTTTCCCCAAATCTTATAAACAGTACATTTGCATAATGACTGAAACCAGCCCAGTGAAGGAACAATGGGCTGGGAGGTCAGTTCCTTAATCATAATTATGCAAATACTCATGACCACTGATCAAAGACCACTGATCAGTTATGCCTTTCTGCAGTTATTTTGCAAAAGTGACAAAAAACCTACACTGTCACACCATGACAGGGGAAAAGGCGGGGGTGTCTCAGGGGTTCCAAGTATTTTGCTACAAGTTTGTGTCATGTCAGATACAATGAATGGAGTGAAAGACTTTATATTTTGCTTCTAGAAGATGCACTGATGTCACACTGCATTGGTTTTTATTAAAAGAAATGTAGGACAGTGTATAAATGAAAGCAATGCTCTGCTTGATTTTTCCAGACTTCTCTTAATAAAGAAATTCAAGACCTAATTTTCACTCGGATGCTAACAAATAGCTTTCTCCTGCTTCTGGCGAGTAATTTTAATATGTGTGGGTTGCTCTGTCCACCTGTGGATTGTTCTCTGGGATTGTAACAAAAACACTGCACTGAGTTTAAAAGTTGCTGCCATGCCATGAAAAATAAGGGCCCTGAATCTCATGCTCAAATAGATCTTTCAAAACTTTTAATAACTTGTAATTTATATTAACTTTTCCATGTTGGCTAAAGTGTTTTTCATCTTCTTTCTGAAGACCTCAGAGTGCCAGGCATTTGTTCTGTCCAATTGTTTCTTCAGGAGTTTTGTTCTGCGTGGGTGGCCGGGGCGGTTCTGGTGACCCGTTTCGCAGCATTGAGTGTTACTCCATCACTAAGAACAGCTGGTTTTTTGGCCCTGAAATGAACAGCAGGCGGCGTCACGTGGGCGTAATATCTGTAGGAGGTAAGAAAGATGTCGTATGATTGCGTTACAGAATGTAAACAAGAACATTTTCACCTGAACGATGAAATGTTGAGCTATGGAAGCTGAGGGAGTAGAGTACAACATACTCAGTAAAGTCAAAAGTGGGCACAGATGAGCCAGATCCTCCTGATCACACAGTTAAATTGTCTCATACCAATATGGTTCTCAGTCGGATGCTGCTGTTCACTGGTGCAAGTGTTCTTGAGGAGAAAGAAAGCATAACCATGAAAGAAATGAACAGATGAGTCTGATCCAGGAGAGCTGCACCTTCCAATTAACTGGACATTAAGGATCTGCTGCTAATGCTTGATACTAATAGGATTGTGGCCAATCAGTGATTTTCTGATTAGTGTGCAGTATGTCAATATTAATGGTATCAGTTCATATTCTGGTCATGTGATGGTAAACAAACAGGGAATTACAATTTGTTTTCTTCAGGCAAAGTTTATGCTGTTGGGGGCCATGATGGTAATGAACACTTGGGAAACATGGAGATGTTTGACCCCTTCACTAACAAGTGGATGATGAAAGCGTCGATGAATACCAAAAGGTATCAATCGAAAATTTGCTCCAGTGCAACTCCTGAAGAAAAGTTGGAGTGATTTAAAAATATTTAATGATCACACAGAAAGAAAAAAATTACAAGTTTTGATCCTGTTCCATAGTAAGGAATGTACGTTTCTTTCTGTGAAGCATTAACTGTATGGCTAGTTTCATGAACATGTGTATTTCAGGAGGGGGATAGCCCTGGCAGCCCTTGGTGGTCCTATATATGCTATTGGAGGTCTGGACGACAACTCCTGTTTCAACGACGTGGAGCGTTATGACATTGAAAGTGACTGCTGGAGTGCCGTGGCGCCGATGAACACCCCCAGGGGAGGAGTTGGATCCGTGGCACTGGGGGTAAAACTGAAGAGAAAGGTCAAAAACATCTATCTGATCTGCGATATGTACTCAGCACTTAACTACTTTATGCTCTCCCATTTTCAGAATTTTGTGTATGCTGTGGGAGGCAACGACGGCGTGGCGTCACTGTCCAGTGTGGAACGGTTTAATCCTCATCTCAACAAGTGGACAGAGGTCTGCGAGATGGGACAGCGTCGGGCTGGAAATGGAGTCAGCAAACTCAATGGCTGCCTCTATGTAGTGGGTAAGAGGAATTGTAGGAGAACACTTGTCATATTCTTCTCTACAGGCTGATTCGTTGGATAGTCCAATAATGTTGGAATTTACTGCACGGAATTTATATGATGCAGTTTGTCAATGTTTGCTTCCTCTTTCATGCGTGCTTCTTTGGTGAACCAAACAAATGCTCAATCCAGAAAGCTGAAAGTTCATTGTTTGTAAAGCTATTTGGTAACTGATTCACAGAAAGAGGATTTTATTGCATCACCTCAATTTAAAGAGTTGTTTGAGGTTCACCAGCTTCAGGTAAAAACATGTAATGCTGTTGTATAGCTACTTGTAGAGCTGCTTATAGAACAAAATAACTACATTTGTTTGAGTAATTAGTGAGGATTTGCAGCTACCCTTGAAATCCCCAAAGAAAGTATTCGAATAGTCGTCCTAGTGTTGATATCTATACTGAGGTGTCAAACCTCATCATGAAGTGTACAGGGGAGGTCGTTAAATGCCGTCTTTATGGGAGACAGTGTTAAAAACAGGTGTTAAACCTGAGTGTGAGGTTTTACTAATATTCTCAGCATTTCACGCATTTTTTTATTTCGCATGGGAGTTTCACATTTATAACAACATCCTAAAAATCCCCCCAAAATAAAATTTTTATGACTGTCTTATCTTATAATTTTCCAAAGGTGGTTTTGATGACAACTCGCCACTGAGCTCTGTAGAGCGCTTTGACCCACGAATGCACCGCTGGGAGTACGTGTCAGAGCTCACCACCCCACGTGGAGGGGTCGGGGTCGCCACTGTAATGGGAAGAGTGTTTGCAGTCGGGGGACACAATGGGAACATTTACCTGAACACAGTGGAGGCTTTTGAGCCACGAATGAACAGGTCAGTAGGAGAAGCATGAGGGTTGTGTTTCTACATGTACAGAGGTGTGAGAGAATAACTTTTTTCAGTAGGCGTAAAACTGAGCAGCAAATATTCTGGATGCATTCCTGTTTCAAATGTTTTTTCCCCACTATTATTCTTCAAGAATATGTATATACATAAAAAAGCAAAAATTAGGTATTTATTAGATGATTCTTAATAAGAGTCTGATGAAAGTAGGGTTACTGGCAGTGGGCAAATTGATCCAACATCATTAATCATCTTTTTACAAGAATACATTATGTCAACTGCTGATTTGGCTCCTGGTATCATTCCTAGCTTGGATACCGATAAACCATTCACTTGACTTGAAAATTAAAATTAATATTAAAATATAGGGACTTGAACCATCTATCATTGTAATTTGATTGGTTTTTTTGAGCTACACTCATTAGACACTCATAAGTCCATAATTATAGATTATTTGTACATTATATATGTACCATATATTTAGCCTAAAACATTTGAAGGACTTGAGTAGTTTTCTAAATAATGGAATTTTAAAATGACCTCTAAAAGTCCAAAGTGTTCTTGTTGTTAATTGTCTATTGATTTGTGTATCTTTGCTGTTCAGGTGGGAGCTGGTGGGCTCAGTGTCTCACTGCCGTGCTGGAGCTGGAGTCGCTGTCTGTTCGTCTCACGTCAGCCAGATCAGAGACGTCGGACAAGGCTCCAGCAACGTGGTCAACTGCATGTGAGCTCCACTCCACGCACTATCAGGCGACTGACTGCCAGGCCACCGTCACATCCGATAACTGCACAAAATCGGAGAAATTTCACCCGATGTTCAGTTTTTTCAGTGAGATTTTAATGACTTGAAGTGCACATTTGACAAATCTGAAGTCTTCTGTGACAAAAAGACACTTTGAAGACATTTGTGACTCCTGCAGGTGTTCTGTACAATCATTGATGTTGTATTTTGTACTGTACGTTTCCTTGTTTCCCTGCTTTGACTGAGTTTTGACTGTTTAAGGGAAAATAGTAGCTGAGCCATGTACATATACAGACCACATGAGAATGAGAGGGGTGCTTTGATTCATATCGTGAACAAGAATGTTTTAGTTGGCCAGTATGAAAGCATTCTAACCATCAGTCCTAATCGGTCTCTCTGTCCTCCATCGTAATCTTTCAGAGAGATGTGACACATTAGTAGTTTGAAGGTATTCATACTGGCTTCAACACTTGCCTGTGCACCAGTTCATTTAAATTATTCCCATGAATCTGAAATGTGATGTGAAAACGCCACGAAATGTCCAAGACTGTTGCCCTCGCATTTCCAGATTAGTGAAAACAAACGTTTAAAGGTTTAGAACAGCTGAAGTAAGGCAGAGCTTACTTGAATATTTATAGGTATTTTTTTCTCCATTATTGTGTTTTGATAATCATTTAGAGCTCACTGATCTAAATCGTTGATTAGCGACTGACTGGTGAATTACGCTGCTGCAAGTGCCAAACACACAAAAACTGTAAATGCCAGTCCGGTGTAACAATCTGCTGAAAGTCGACTCATTTACGTCGACTTTAGAGCTGAGAAAAGTGTGATGACTATAACTGAGAGATGAGGTCACTGCTCATCTCTGTTATAGTCATCACTAAATCATTAAAGCAATATGGTGCACCTCTTTGGTTCTTTTCCATTATTGCATCGAGATCTGGTCAGAACTGACAGAAGCTGACTTTGAAAACACTGTCAGTGCTTTCAGATTTTTAAAAGATTGTGTCTGTGGATGGTTGTTCTGTTATATTTTAATATATGAACACTTTTGTATACCAATATAGCCGTCTCTTTGGCATTATTCTTTACTGACTAATCCATTGCTGTGCACTATTTTCCTAGACTAGATGTGAAGTCTTGAGTATATTTTTGTCAGAAATGGAGAATTTAAAGTTTCAAGTTGTTCATCAATACATGCTTATTTCTGCCATATGAAGAAAGAAAATATTATTTCTGATAATGTTTGTATGAGTAAAATACATATTATTGCAGATTTCTCTCTGGTATTATTGATATCATTTTTACACTAAAATTAAAGCCAACTTTATTAGTAAATGAGTCTTTTGTAAACTTTGCTGTTTAAGCTTGGTGTTCTTCCTCCTTTTGACTGCTTCCATTTGGTGGTTTATTTACATGGTATCAGTTGGCACAATAAAGATATATGTAAATGTTACTTGGTGAGATTCCTCTTTATTTCTGGATAATCTGATGTTTGTCTTCTGGCTTAAAATGTTAAAACAAAAACAACAATCATGGGAACAACAGTGGCTATTACAAAGTTGGTACATTTACCTCATAGACAGTACAAGACTTCTGCAAGATACACTCTAATAGATGCAATATCTGGTTTTCTGAAGAAGCAAAAATAATAAAAAAATTGGAATGTATTCACTGTGTCATCATTATTATTCATTTTAATGATATGTTAACTTGAGTTAACCAGCTGTCTGTTTTACCCCCGCTGTCAGCCACTATCCTCCTATGAGGTTGTTCTGTTCTCTTTACTCATTCATTTTATGAGCACCACTATCAGAAGTCCTGACACAGTGACTTTGGTAAAATGGAGAAGCTGTTTATGGGCCTTGCTTGTTGATATTTAGCAGCAAGTAGCAAGAAGAAGTGATGCTATATAGCTTGATACCTGGTGTGTCCTCTCTTTAATCTGTGGTATTGCCCAAGAATCTATCTTGGGTCTCCTTTAATTACTATGTATAATCCTGTCAGAGTAACTGGTGTCCTCAGTTGCCAGATATTTACAGACTCAAAATGACCCTGTATTTTTCCTTAAAAGGTCATTTAAAATTTAAAATGTAAAAAGAAATCTGTTTCCTATGATCTATGTCCCCTCTAGTTTCTAGCATGTGAAACATCTAGAGACTGCAGATGAGTAATGCTGCTGCAGGCTAGGGACAACAGAATTGTTCAGATTCACGGGCTACCTGTTAAATTGTGCTAAACTGATTTTAAGATTTACTCCTTTTCTTTCATTAAATAAAAGGTCTAGTTCTAGTATCTGCGGTCCCCTAACTTTATGTGAACCTCACCACTGCTTGAGATTCTCTAGCAGATCACTAATGAATATTCTTAATTTAGTGGCCTGACATTTTCACCCACTTTTGTGTGACTTATTTTTTTCATAATTGTGGAATTTGTTTTAAATACATGTGTCCTTTTTTTCTTTTTTAAATCAAATGTTGTTTCCATTTTATTCCTGATTGCATTTCTATTTATTGTGTTTAGTGTGGAAATTCAGCTTCTTAGAAAATTTTGTTACAGCTTTTTTATTTTTTAGCATTTCATAACACTTTTTAAAAATATGATACATAATTGTAGCAATGAAAGACTAAATGAGAATTTAACTGCAAATTTGAGTTTATTGTTTTGTAACATCCTTATAAACCATGTTAAAAAGTAACAGTTCAAGGCAGAGGTTTGGCAGTACATATACGTTTATTGACAGTCGACATGTGGTTGTTTATAACCTGTGTATTCTGGAGAGGAATGTGAGCATGCACTCTTTCCCCAAATGTACTGGTTACACACTAAACTTTGGATTTTCTGTGTAAAAAAACAAAACAAAAAAACACCTCAAAACTGATGTGTTTGCATTTTTATATACTATGAGAAACCTACCTGACATGCTGTTTGGACCAATTATTTTGTGACAATGTCACAAATCCGTTACATCAAATTAATTGCTGATAAACTTTTGATATTTGAGTAGCAAGGACATTTTACTCATACAAGAGCAATCAGGGTTTTATGTTTTAAAAATATTCAAGAAAAAAAGTTTAGTTAACAACAGTCTGAAATGAAATAATGTAAAAATAGGCTTAGAAAAAAAAATCTCGTTTTTCAATTGAAAAACATTTTTTATTACTGATAGTTGTTGTTGGGGTTAATACCACATGGTGAAATCAATCCCATCTTTATTTTTTATTCATTTTTATTGGCTTGGGTTTTATTGACACACAGTAGCAGACTGCTGCAGTTTTTAAATGACCGTCACATCTGTTTTACTACTTTCAGTCTTTGGACCCTGGAAGACTGCTGAAAAGAGGAAAACCAACGAAAAGCTTCTCAGAGGGGCCAATACTTGGAGCTAGAGCACATCACTCACATCACTCACTCACACATACACTGCCAGGCTCAGGGGACGTTAGAGAAACGACTTTGCAATAGTAGGATGTGCATAAGCACTCCTTAAGACACCAAAAATATTAATTAAAAAAGCAAACAGACAAAGAATGCTTCTGAAGCTGTTGAGCTTTGCTGCTGTTCTTACTGGAGGTAAGTCAGGCTCTTATAATTACATTTTTAAATTGTATGTTTGACAATCTTATTTTTATTTTTCCTCTTTTCACCCCCAAAAATGAGCCAATCACAGAAAGTAATGATTCAGTTTTTTATTTTGAAAAACAGAGATTTTTTTAAATAATCTTAAAAAGCAAAACATCAGAAATATGGACTGCTGTTTTCTGATGTAACCTGGCTGCAGGAATAATAATTACGTTTTGCAACATTGGTTTAAAAAAAAGCTTTTGGAAGAACATGATGCGCAGAAGATCATGTGACCCGAAGTCTCAGGAAGACACTTACGAATCTAAATGTAATAATTACTTCCATTAGCGCAGTATATTTAACTGCAGATATCACAGAAGCTTGATTTATTTTTTTAATTTTTAGTCTTTATTAATTGATGGTTAGGTTTAGGTTAGAATTCGGTGCTTTTTTATGATTGCTTGACTAATTAAGGATTCGTGGAAATCACGCGCAAAGTTGTTAAAGTGAAACATTTACCCAAAGATTTGTGCAAACTGACTGACATGGCTAGACTGTAGCTCTGTCATGCGACTTTTATGATTGATGAGCATTCAGCGTTCAGCTCATCAGCTGGGGAAGTTGTGTACTTATCAACCCAGCAAAGTAGTCACAGTCTCTATAATAAAAGCCGTTATAGAAATTCACCTGAAGTGGAGAAGTAATGTAAATATCTAAACATCAGACTATGCAGAGAGAGATCATAGTGAAGAGATCATTTTCTCCCATAAGTAGTATTACATCAAAACCGAAAAGGAGCATATTATATCTATGTGGCTGGAAATGTGCTGCCTCACATGCTAACTTTCAATATTTTCAGCTCATAGCCAGTGCCAGTCAGGCTGGAGGGAGTATGAGAACAAATGTTACTTCTTTTCAACTGATACAAAGTCATGGTTGGAGGCAAATGAATTTTGTCTGGAGCATAACAGCAACCTGATGAGCATTCAGGACATTCATGAGCGGGTGAGAAACAAAAAACGGGGGACATTACAGAGATTACATAAATAATGTTGTATCATTTCTCACTCTCTGGTTTTATATTTTCATGTCCTGTTTCTAGTTATGGGTGAGGACACAAATCAGCTCAGAGATCTACTGGTTCGGCCTGAACGACCGCACCGTGGAAGGTGTCTGGGAGTGGAGTGATGGGAGTCCTTTTATACAATATCTGTCGTATGTAATGCGTTTACTACTCTAGTGAAGCCCAACTTATTTATTTTATTTAGTAACCATGGTTCTTTTTCACACAACTTCCATTGCACGTGTGCTCATCTTTGTGGGTGAGCTTTTCCTTATCGGACTTGAGGGTCAACGCCATGGTTGGGCATATCAGAAAGCCGTGAAAGTCATTAGCATAATACCTGATCATTAAGAAATAAATGAAAGATATGTAAGGTATCTTTCTTAATTTTATCCATAATAATTATCCATTACGCTCCTATTTCAGACACTGGATGTCAGGCCAGCCTGATGACTGGAATGATAATGAGGATTGTGGTCAGGTGGTAGGCTATAACTTTGGAGAGTGGAATGATGAAAACTGCAATAACACGAGGAAATACATCTGCAAACACATCAACTGTAAGTGAAAAGAGTACAGTGGGGGAATTGGTTCGATCACCTCTTTAGCCACGCAGTTCAATCCAGTTTTATTTATACAAGGTTTGCACACATCGCATGCAGTGATCATTTGATATAATGGATTGTGGTGCAAAATTTACGTGATGTATTAACATTGTTGTTTATACACCAGGCCAACGATACAATATAAAAAATTGCTTCACATCTCCCTAGTCACCATGTATGTTGTAACCATAATAAAATCTGAGTGTTGAACATCCATTGGCTTGAAAAAACAGTAGTTACTAAATGTAACCCTGATTCTATGAGTATGAGCGCAACACCCCAAACATGTCATACCACTGGCTGTGTGATGTGGCCAGAGCTTGGTCTGTGCCTAAGGACACGTCGTAAATCATTCTTCGCTATAGCAGCTTAAACATATTTTCTTCCTTCCTCCTCAGCAAATCCTAGCCCACAGTGTGACTTAGCTAACGGGTGGATGACGTACGGCTCCAACTGCTACAAGTTTAAATCAGACACAAGAAAGAGCTGGACATCAGCTAGGCATGACTGCGTGGCGGATGGAGCAGACCTGGTGTCCATTACTTCAGCAGGAGAAAACCAGTTTGTCACGTCAAACATGGGTGAAACACATCTTGACCTCTGGATTGGGCTTTCTACACTGGTAAGAGAGGCATAGTGTAGGATTAGTAAACAGACTTACTTCTTTCTAAATGGATAATTTGACCTTTTTTTCTCCAGAAATGCAACAAGATTTCATGTCAAGTGGAAGTGGGGAACAGTCAGCTTGCCTGGTCTGATGCCACACAAGTGGGCTACACAAATTGGGCTGAAGGTCAACCCACAATGTAAGGTTTCATACTGTTGAAACAGACTCTCAAAGTCAATATTAATTGACTAAATCTTGCATTTTCCAACAGTGACACTCAGGTTGGCAGCTGTATTGCAATGATCAAGGATGAAACCAGTTCATTTGGAGACTGGAGGTCCCACGTCTGCAGACACGAGCGTCCTTACATGTGCAAACGTCCACTGAATAGTAAGACTGATTGTTTTGGAAACACAAGGTTTACCATTGTGAAAGCATTTTATTTGGTTTCTGTTTTTTTCTCTCACTATTTCCGACTCTTGTTTTCCCTTCTCACCTGCAGCCATCTGCCCTGCTGGCTGGCAGAGCTTTGGTGGCAGTTGTTACTGGATGGTCAGTAATATCAATCTCTTGACCACCTGGCACGAGGCTTTTACAAAGTGTTCTGATATAGGGGCTCACCTCCTGATTATAAACAGGTAAAGAAAAAGAAAATTTCCCAATCAAAGTGAGACTATTCTGACCAATGATAGTGTTACCAACTTCCTAAATAATAATAAGGTGCATAGTCTTGTGTTAAGAATTTAGCCTTCGTGAGTTCAGGTATTTGATTACACACAGTGATTCTCATTTGCCATGTTTGTTCCATTCTTCATGTGTAGTCAAGAGGAACAGTATTTCATTAATGGGAAGCTCCCAGACTTTCATCAAGTGGACATACCTGACATGTGGATTGGTTTATCAGGTCCTCTATGATTTCGTGCTCGTGAAAATGTGAAAAAGACATTGCCATTTTATACACGATTAATGAGAAAGCTGTCTAAAATCTAAAGTTATTTATGTATGTAACATTACCAGATAAGGACCAGGATGGCCACTTCAAATGGGTGGATAAAACCGAAATAACCTTCTCAAACTATGGTGCCGGTTGGCCCAGAAACACTGAGAACTTCTGGGACTGTGGACAGATCTTTACGGGTAACGATCGGTGCTCTGTTGCTCTGTTCCTAAGCTAATCGTTTCGCGTGTCATTAGATTGAGGCTGCTATTACAAGACCGATTAACGTTCTCAACATTCTTATCCAGGAAATTATGACGGCAAATGGGAAACAACCAACTGCTTTAAGAGCCTGGGATACATCTGTGAGATGACCGGGGGACAGAACCCGAAACCAACTTCAGCTCCTGGTCAGTCAAACTTCACATTCTCTCTTTCCTTGCGGTCAGACCACACCTTTACTGATAACTGTTGATTTGCTTTAGATTCCCACTGTGACACTGGATACTTGTTGTATGGGGACTTCTGCTATTACTTTGAGACCAAGATGGTGAAAAACTGGCAAGATGCTGAAGCACACTGTACCAGAGAGCAGGGTCACTTGGCCAGCTTCCACACAGAGGAAGAGCTGAGTTTCCTGATTGGTGAGTTACTAAGAGTACAAATCAAACTATGACTAAAGTGAAGTATTTCATTAACACACTCTATCAATGCTGATGTGCTTTTGTCTTGACATTTTGATAGCTCACATGCCAGGGGCAGCCTGGGTGGGTTTGAATGACATTAATGTTGAAAACCAGTTCGTATACACCGATGGAACACCTGCAGTAAGTGGCAAAGCCAGAGCAACCTATATGGCACCAAAACTTGTATTTCTAACCTATTTTCTTATACTGTGTAAAAGTGTGAAAACATTCATCACAAACCTAAAAAACTTGAGACTATCCTCTATCCTTCATAATATTTTACGGTGTCAAAATATTACACATGAAAATACTCACGGTTTCTTCTGATCTCAGGATTTTCTCCCATGGGCGGCAGACCAGCCTGACAACTGGATGAATAATGAAGACTGTATGCACATCACAGGAACGACTCACAATGATCCTGGAAAACTCAATGATGACTTCTGCACAGCCACAAGGGATTATATCTGCAAAAAAGGTGTGATAAATGCATTCATTTTTGCCTCTTCCTGAATTAATTTTATATACTGAGTTTATATTTAGAGTTATTCCTTGTTTCGTATTTCTGTAGCCAAGGGACAAGGGCCTCCTCCCCAGCCTCCAACATCTGGACCAGGTCAGGCTTTAAGCTACACTGACAAATGATGATTAAATACATTTATCTCAATATGCAAATGTGTGAGCAGCTGTGTTTGTTACAGGCTGGAACGATAAATGCGGTTCTTGGACCGCTGATCCTTTCAATGACTACTGCTACCTGTTTAACTACCTGTCGATGAGGACATGGGCAGAGGCTCGAGCTGACTGCGTCAATCAGGGAGGAGATCTACTCAGTATCACTGAGCCCTTTGAACAGACCTTCATACAGGGTATGATCCTTACATCTTTATTTCACTGTTCAGATGAAAAAGATGGTCATTTGTTGTTAAACAGTGTTACAGAGGCCCTGCTTCATTAATATTTGGGTATTAGAATCATATCATACTATAATACATCATTAACATATCATAACTGCTTTAAAACGATTAAAAAACATTACATACATTACAATACATTACATAGGAAGATTACAGAACGCATGTTACAGATAAAAAACTGAATGAACTGTAACTGTATGAAATAAAAAGGGGCTGTGAATGATCCCATTCTTTCATATAAGTTGCTAAAATAGGTTGATACCTTGAGGGCTAAAGGATTCTATTGAATCGTGCTGTTGCTCCTAAATATGAAAATATGACATTTTTAATCATATTTCAGTGTAATAATATGCTAAATGTGATTTTTTTTATTTTTATTTTAGACGACATATTTTAACTGCTTTTCTCAATTTCTCAGTCAACTTCTCACTTTTCAGTTTGTAGGTGTTTCAGAGCTGATATGTGCAGATCTTTGCTTGAAATTTATGCTTGAAAAATTTTGCAGTTTGGAGCGGTGTAACTAGTGATGTCTTTTTCAATGCTACCACTAGTGGGCACTGGAGACTTTTTCTCCCCTAAATACTGTAAATCATCTTCAAAGACTGACTAGGTATACAGGTACACTCCCACTTTTGGGTGTGGCCGGTGCAACAAAGCACACATAACTGCAACCAAGGAGTGAAAAGGGCCTAGAACTTTGCTCATTAGTCTGGTGTTTTATCTTTATCTTCACATTTGACTGTTTCTTATTTCTTTAGATCTATTAATAATCTCAACCTGCTATAATTTGCTGCTTTTTTAAAATATCCTCTCAGCTTTAATCCAGCAGAGTCCCACTGGGATCTCTATGTGGATGGGGGGTCATGACTCCATGACTGAAGGTGGTTGGGAATGGACAGACGGCTCTCCGTTCAGATTCATCCACTGGAATGCAGGTTAAAGGCCAAATCTGATGCTTTATAAATACTTACAGACTTAAAACTAAAGACTAAAAACAAAAACTAAAGTGAAAAATATGCTCGTCTTTTCTCACAGGGAACCCAGATGACTATTATGGCGAAGACTGTCTGAGTATGCTCATAAACAATGGCTACTGGAATGATGACAACTGTGAGTACAAGAGAGGATATATCTGCAAGCGGAGAGGTGAGAAATGATGCTCCAGATGATGCTTGGAAAATAAGAATTTGACAATTTTCAGATTTCTGATAGATGTTTACTTTTTCCAGGAAGAACACCTGAGCCACCTCCACCTCATGATGGTAACAGTGATACCTCAGTGTTAATTTGAAACAATAAAAAGATACAGTTGGTTAACAGAGCAAGAGATTGAGATCTAAACATACTAGTTTTCTTTAAAAAGCATAAATAATTTCAGTTTGCACATAATAACAGAATTATTACAGAAAAACCAAAAATGACCGCAGTGAAAAACTAACCCCTTTACTGACTAATAGCACAAACCACTGCCGTGCAATGATGTGCTGTAAATTTTCAATGCTTAAAGTTTGTAAAATCAAGTAAAAACTGAGGTTTATCTTCCAATTTACACACAATATAAAAAACTGCTGTCTCAGTTGTCACCTGGAAAAAAAAGAAATCAGTTCAGACTTGAGAAAAAGAATTGTCACTGCTCACAAAGCAGGAGATGGATATAGTTATCACAGCATTTCTAAAGTTTCAAGAACTGGAGTGAGAACTAGTATAAAGAAAATCAAAGAGAGCCACACCTGGCAGATGTAGAAAGTGAAAGATTTCAAAGAATGAGAAATATGTCTACCCCAGAATAACTGCAAAGACACTAATGAATAACTCAGCCAAGTCAGGAATTATAATCTTGAAAAGGACAATCACTAGAACTCTACACAGGAAGGGACTGTGAGGTTACAGACCAAGAAAAACTCCTCTTCTGCAGAAAAGATAAGTTTAAGCTGGACTGAAGTATACTATAGACAACCTGGAGAAAGGTTATGCACTGGACGCATACCCTTTGGTCAGATGACATGAAACTAGAGCTCTTTGCCCACAGAGACACTGATTGTATTTAGAGAAAGAAGGGAGAGGTTTACAACCTTAAGAACACTGACAATGACTCAAAACGTACATCACTCCTGGTGAAGAACAACCTCCAGAAGACCAAAGTGGACGTTACTGACTGCCCTTCACAAAGCCCTGACTTGGAACATCTTGGAAATTTGTGGGGTGAACTGAAGAGCCATGAAAGAAGACCATCGAATCTGCGGGAGGTTGAGAGAATGGACTGGAATCACTCAGGAGACGTGTGAGACCTGCTGAAAACTACAACAAATGACTGCAGGCTGTTATCCAATGAAAACAAAAATGCAAAACTGACTATTGGCATAAGGGAGGCTAATAATTTTTTGGCTTTGGTGAAATTTTTTTTTTCTATGTGCAAAGTAAAAAAATTGTAAGTCTCCAAATTAATACTAGAATATTTGGAAAAGCTGTGTTAAAAATTCCTTGCTCTGTTTAAAGGTACTTGGGAAATTTTCATGTTTAGGCTAATTATTCTACCCTCATCTATAATATATATTATTTTTGCACTGGAATAACACATCAACTTTTTATTGTAGGCTTTCTGACTGCACTGGTATGCCAGGGCTCCGCTGCTGTCCTTCATTGTCCACAGGAAAGTGTGATTAACATCCGGTCTGCTTTCTACGGACGACAGAATGCCGACATCTGTCCACACTTCGATGGCTCAGAAAGTGGTGCTGCACATTTGTTACAACATATATTGATGATGTGTATTTGATTCAGTGATTTTTTGAAAACTTTATCTGCAGGTATGTATCAATGTAAATCAAATTAATTAAGTAAATATTGATATTACTATATTCTAGGCAACTGCACAGTAGGCGGCATCCTTCCTAAGTACAGAAAAATGTGTGACAACCTTCCGTTCTGCTTTGCGTATGCCAATGTGGACCCAGACCCCTGCCCCACTGTTTCCAAATATCTTGAGCTCATCTACAGCTGTGAACAAAAAGGTAACTTCTCCATCGGTTTCTCTAAACATTTTATAATCAGTGCTAATGTTTACTGTAGTATTACATATTTATCTTGAGTTAGTGCAATTCCGGCTTCATGCTTTTGTGCTTTGAATGCTCAGTGTGCCTGCATGGCTTGGGTCTTGAACATGGCAACATCTCAGATGCCATGCTCTCTGCTTCCTCCTCCATTGGCTCCTTCACTCCAAACAAAGCTCGTCTGAATGGAAATTCCTGCTGGATGCCATCAGGAAATGGTATGCACCAACCCAGGGATCACACATGTGTAATAATATTTGAATTGTTAGTTAAAACTTGAGGTTGGGGTTCTGGGTTTTGGCACAACAAAGGTCCTATCTTCTACCCTGTCTCTGTCCTCTTACAGCTGCTTCAAGCTGGATTCAGGTAAACCTTGGTGAGACCAGAAAAGTGACGGGGATTGTGATTCAGGGTTGCCCACAGAATGACCACTGGGTGACCAAATTTAAGATTCAGCACAGTATGAATGGATTGACCTGGACTGACTACCCAGCTGATGGGGATGTGAGTAAGAATTGCATGAAACTGCATAGCGACTTTGTGGTCTACCACCTGCCAGACATCAAGACTGTTCAAAGCCACACTTGGGAGCTCTTGGACAGGTTTATCTGTTTAAATATCCATGATAACAATTTTCTATTTCTCTCATTCAGTTCCAGATTTTACCAGGAGCAACAGACAGAAACACTGCTGAGACTCAGCTGCTGGGGACGCCTGTGTCAGCTCAGTTCATCCGCATCCTTCCAGTGGAGTTCAGCAGTCAGGCAGGCCTTCGGTTTGAGGTGTTAGGATGCACGCCAGACTGTAAGGAAACTGACTTAACTCCAGATTAAACCTTTTTTCAAATACAAATCTAAATTTATATGGTTTGTCATTATAAAATATTGGTTGTTCAACAGATGCAGTTACATGTGCCAGCAAGCCCAACTTCAACTTTGCTAATGATAAAATGACGTAAGTAAAAATATATTTTTCATCTTTTTTTAACAAATATACTGTAATAAAGTTGAATTTGTAGCTCTTTGTGTCATTGTTCTTTGGATTATTAGTCACACATTTCTACACTAATTTTCATGTCTTTCAGTGTCCACTGTCCAGCAGACTGTGCCAAAGCTGGTTACACAGTGTATGGCACTACATTGTATCGAGGGGTACGTAAAAAATAAATAAATAAAAGAACACTTTTTAATTAGAGTATAGCATCACGTCACTTAAACTTCTGGGATATTGATATGGTCAGTTAAGTAACAGAGGTTGTTAATTAGTGTCGGTATCACCATTGATACCTAGACCCAACAGAGGTTGCACAACTAGTCCGACTCCTGCAGGCCGGCACATCAGTACGTACCATTGCCAGAATGTTTGTGTCTGTGCATGCATTACCTCTCTCTTCTTTCTTAAACAGGACTCAAACATCTGTGCAGCAGCTATCCATGCTGGAGTGGTGCTGAATGAGATTGGAGGAGACTGCACTTTGCTAAAAGCTGACGGACAGAACTTCTACCCTGGATCCACGAGGAATGGCATTACCTCACGGCAGTGAGTAGATGAGTTTCTTAGTTCTTGTTTTGTTTTTTAGTAGCGGGGCAGTCCCGAGAGGCTGATTCAATGCCTTTACTTTCAACAGATATGATGGAAACTATGCTGTGTCTTACTTTTTTGCAGATGGAGGTAAGTTGACATGCAGTTAGAACCTCTTAATTTCTTTCAGCTTCCACTTTTTGAAGAAGTAATGATGATTTTATGAGTTAATCTGTTCTGTGTTGTTATTCTGCCGTTTCCCTTTCCACTCTCTCCCACAGAGCTGAGATGCTCCGGACCTGACTGGTTTGAGTTTGGGGACTTCTGCTACAAACCTTTTGGAGACAAAAAGACGTGGCATGATGCTCAGAGCAGCTGCAGGGCTCTGGGTGCTGAACTTGTCTCCATCCTCTCCATGACAGAGCAGAGCTGGCTGGAAGGCTACCTGTACATGGGTATGGATTTACACTTATTTTCTCTGTGTTTAAACTAAAGTAGATGTTAAAGGTTTAGAAAAGCCTTTTACATTCTTAAGTCACACTTGATTTAAACTTGATATTTATTTGTCCTTCACAGCCACCAGTGACGTCTGGATTGGTCTAAATGACCTGTTTTATGCTGGCTTGTTCTCATGGTCTGATCAACACATAACAACATTCACCTACTGGGCTCCAGGGGAACCCAACAACCATGATGGGTTCAGTGAGGACTGTGTCGAGATGTTGCACCAGGTGAGAAACCTGAAAACCCTCACTGGTGAAAGCAAATAAAGTGATCTTTGTAGTCAGTTGTGGTCTTTTTGACATCAATCTTAATTGATTGATTGATTGATCATACTAATTTTCCTTCAGTCTGGCCGATGGAACGACGTGACCTGCACAGAACTCAATACATACATCTGCAAAATGCCCAAAGCACATTACCCACTGCCTTCTGTACAGCCCACTGTGTACGGATGTCCTCAGGTGCGACAAACATTGACTTGTCACATTTCTCTGCCTTTTCAAGTTCAACCTCACACTGCAGAAGTGACAATGCCAGATGTGTAATAAGGTGTTTAATGTGTGTGTCAGGGCTGGGAAGCATATCGCTACTCCTGCTACTGGATGGAGGAGACGACTAGGAGCTGGTCTGATGCTAAGGCCTTCTGTGAGGAGCAGGATGCCGTCTTGCTGCATATTGGAGACATGTGAGTCACATGTCTGTCTGAGGGTGATATAAGGATGCTTATTATTGCAAAACTACAGATTCTGGATTTTATGTATCTGGATGATACATAAAATCTTAGCCTATACTTATGGTGCTATAATCCAGTGTCACTCAACAACACTCTTATCTCTGAAAAACTCATGAAGAAGAATTTTCCTCCCCTGTGATTCACAGAATATTTCATAATTCCCCCCCCCGGAATCCAAATAATTTCAAAATTTTAGATTTTTTTTTAAATTGCTCCACTTGTATAGGGGCAATTTTTCCAGCTGAGGTTGTGCACTCCAATAGTCTTTTTTGTACATTATTGTCTGTTTGTCATTATCATCTCTTTGTTCCGTTTTCCTGCAGCTATGAGCAGTCACATTTTACAGCGGCGCTGTCAGGAAAGACTGGTTTTTGGTGGATTGGCCTGCGTGCTCATGGGGGGGCAGGTGGAGGGGTGGACTACATTTGGGATGATGGTTCATCTCTCAGCTTTACTCACTGGGACAGGAACCAGCCAGGTACTGACCTAACACTGACCTACATAAAGCTGGCTAGCTGCTGCATTTCTGAAATATTTCACTTTTTTTGGTCCCATTGACTTTGAATGGAGAACCAGCTTTCTCTCACCTCTGCTTTGTATGTTGAAGGTTGTGGCTTTGAGAACAGCATGGGACATTTTTCACGATGATTTGTTTTGGTATATATTGTGTAATACACATCAACACATATTTCAGATTTTTTTCTCCTCATCTTAGACAGAAAACTGTAAACATTTTCCTGTTTACAAAATTATTTCAGAGGGACAACTTTACAACAACAAGGTAAATGTCGCTGAGGTGGGCTGGTTTAGCTCAGTTGGATGAGCAGGCGACCATATGCTGCACGGCTGATAGTTAGGCTGATAGATAGTACAGCCCAATCTGGTGGGGAAGTGTGGGAAGCCAGATCGGGCGCCCCCCTTCCGGCCCTCCTCTCTGCTCTCTCCAATCTTATCTTACTTACTTCTCTTACTCCTCTCTATCACCTTTTCTGTCCCTTTGAAGAAATAGAATAAACTGTAGAAAACTAAACAGGTAAAAGAAGAAGCGAAATAACAATTTTAACATAAACCAGTGACACACTCTGGGGCCTGATCAGCCCTGGCAGGGCCTCCTTGGATGAGGGTGTCCAGTGATAATGGCCAAAACGCCCGATGAATCCAAGGTCCACTACTGATGATGTGTCCCAAATTTTAATAATTTAGATCAGATCTCTAATCCCTAAACCTAACCAAGGAAAAATGGCAAATTAGCTTGGGTAAAAAGAACGAAACTTGAGGCACACAACAATATGTGCCGCTGGTAAAGTTTCTGGGCTGCTTTTCCTCATAGCAGCCATCCCCCAAGATTTTCTCCATCAAAAGCAATGCATTGTCAGGGATTGTAACATCTAGTCCTTTTACTGAATAAAGCCAAAAAAATATTTTAAAAAAATAAAATGTCTCTGAGGTGAAGGTGACTACACTTTGAAAAACAAACAAACAAACTTGTAGGACTGAAATTCTTCCAAACACTGAGCAATTCCATTAGGTACAGAGTAGCTGCTATCTGAGGTACAGTACAGTTTGCCTATTAAAAAAGCTAGCCATGGGTTTATAAGCCATCTCACTTCAGCTTTGTTAGCCAACCTCTTTTACCTCCAACTTTTTTGCTGCACCAGAGGCAAACTACAAAACGAGCCCGCCAGTAACAACAATCCCACCCCAATTTCTCCAGAATTGTGTAGTTTAGTTTTTTCTTATTGTTATTATTATTAATAATAAACACAAGAAACCAAAATCTCTTTCTGTTTTTAGATAACGGTGGTGGTACTTGTGTGGCTATGACAACGGGTCAGGTTGGTGGTTTCTGGGATGACAAGCAGTGCTTGGACAAATATGCCTTCGTATGTGAAAAATACAGACCTGACATCAGCCCGCCCACCAAGGCCCCGACTGTTCCTCCTGCACAGGGCTGTGCTGCTGGCTGGACAGCCAAACCCCATTTCAGGCACTGTTATAAGGTAATAACAGCTCAAAGTTAAACATCTAAAAGTGTGATTATCTGCAAGAGAAGGTCAGTTATTCATTTTCCAGGGGCGATTTATTGCAGCTCTTCCACAACGTGGACTGGTCCTTGAAGAAGAGCTGGGAAGCAGCGCTTGAGGACTGTATCGCCAGAGGTGGTAATCTGGCCAGCATCCACACTCAGGAGGAAGAAGAGTTTCTTGCTCTGTACAGCAAAGGCACTACCAAGTGGATTGGTCTCAGGAGCAACCCAATAGAAGGAGGTGAGCAAAATATATGTATTGCAGACTGGACCCGGTTAAATGGAAGCCAAATAAAGAATAAACCTAAAAACAACTCCTCCCTTATTGCAGGATATTCTTGGAGCGATGGCACGCCTCTGTCCCACACCAACTGGGGTGACGGGGAGCCAAACAATCACGAGGGTCGGGAGGACTGTGTAGAGATGGTGAGCAACGCGAATGGCACCTACTCGTTGTGGAATGATCTCAACTGTGACGCTCATCAGGATTGGATATGCAAGATTACTAAAGGAAAGGATCCCATCCTTCCCCCTAGGCCCCCATCACCTGAACCAGGTAACTAAGGCACCTGTCGTTTCTCTACAGAGGGATCAAGTCATGAATTTGCTTCCCTTAAGGATAGAGCAATTTTTATATGAATTCAGACCCTCACAAACCCTCACAATGTCTGAGTGTTTGTTTTTTCCTAACGTTTCAAACTTCAGCTCCCGATTGTGGCTCGAACCCCGGCTGGAGGAAGAACAAAAACATCTGCTATTACTACAATGACACTGACATAGTGGACTTCCACACAGCTTTCACACGGTGCTATGCAGAGAAAGCCAGACTTGTGTCCATCCTAAACAGAGAAGAACAAGCATATGTTAACAGCATGGTATGCTTTTTCATCTTTAACTTCATTAGAGATTATTTACTGTGGAAAAATGAGTGATAAGTCTTGCTGCTGTTTCAGGTGGGGACAGGAAAGGTTACTGCAGCCTGGATTGGCATGAGGATGTTTGGCACAGTAGATGGACAATACGTGTAAGTATGTTTCTAAGCAATTGCACCAAAGCAAAGAAATGTTAAACAAATCTTTTTTGTGTCATTTTCTTTTTTCATAGTTCTGATCAGCAGAGTTTCCATTTCACAATATTTAGGGATATTTCATGTCCTTAAAACTGATATTTAATGTAACAGATCAGGACTTCATGCTGAGGGTCCAGGGGAGGGGGAGAGAAAATGTCAGAACAAAATTTGCATAAGCCAGGGCTGTATTACAAATAGCAAAGTTTTACCGTCTTTGGTTTGCTATGTTTTAGTTTTTTTGGTCACATTTATACACAAAAATCAGCCCACAATGAGAATTGCCACAGAAAACATCTTTGTGTCTTTATTCAGCGCTGGGCACTCACAGAGCCCTACAAATTCACAAATTGATTTTCATATATTTTACTTTTTCTCCTTTTATGTACTATAAAATTGGAAAAACTATAAGTTGCCCACAGCTGACTATAAGTCAGATTATATCATCTGACTTCAATAAATATTTGCAACCTCACACAGTATGCAGAAAAAAAATGAGAATGATGCACATATTTACACGTGTGGGACAGCAGGAGTAACTTCATCAACATCAATTGACGTTGATTAGATGAACTTAGATGAACACCACGTGAAACGCCTGATTTATTTAGAGAACAGCTGCCCTAACCTCAAAGATCCCACAGTTTGAATCAAATTATGAAGGAAAGGTTTGCCCTCATACCGGAACATGTTGATTCATCTTTATCTCACTTATCTACAATGCCATACTGATTACAAAGAGAAAAACTTGCATTCAATCTGTGCTGTGTTATTTTTGTTAGTACCCTTTTGTTTGACCTAATTTGCTTTGCTGTCGGTATATCGCACTGATGATTATGAGTTCATATATGTGACCATTGTTATCATTGCTCTGGTTAGTAAATTTAGACAAAATTCACTAATTTACTACTGGTTAAAAACATTCAACATACTTTAACAGATTTGAAGATGAGGAAAATCTTTTCTTTTAATGTAAAACTGTAAAAGTTCTGTTTTATGTGCTCAGGTGGGTCGACCACTCCCCTATGACATACACTCACTGGGCTCCTGGTGAGCCCAACAATGCTAACGGGGAGGAGCAGTGCGTGCAGATGAACAGACATCAAGGTACTGCACCTTCTGTCAACTGTCAATTTAGATCAAATACGCTATTTTTTAACTAATGTGTCTTTATGACTTAACTATAATGATGCGTGCAATATACTCTGACTTGCTAAGGTGGATGGAACGATGCCAACTGTGGTCGGGCTTCAGCAGGTTACGTATGTAAGAAGTTCCCCGGAGATATTCACACTCCGCCTCCACCAACACAGCCCTGGGAGGGCAACTGTCCTGCAGGTAACATACACAGTTTAAATACAAATTTGGTTAAATCACACAGGCTGACTAATGCTGCTGGTTCTTTCACATCAGCTGGAGTATTTTTTCTCTGTTTATTACTCATTACGATTTTCCTCCTCCCCTGTAGGTTGGCTGCGTTTCAACAATAAGTGCTTCATGTTCAAAGGAAAAAAGAATGATATTAAAGGAAACTGGTCATATGCTCGAAGTTGGTGCAGGGAGCAAGGAGGAGACTTGGCAGTCATTGATGACCAGTATGAGAATGGTAAGCTCAGCATATAACCATTAAACAAAACATTATTAGAACAGAGGTTTCCTCCACAGAGACGGCTCTTTACATTTCCGTTCTCTCCTACAGACTTTGTTGCTAGTTACCTGAGGGACCTGGAGCTCCCCACATGGATCGGTCTGTCAGATCTCTTGGTGGAGAATCAGTACGCCTGGAGTGATGGGGTCAGTCCAGTTCTGTACACCAACTGGAATGACAAAGAGCCCAACAATGCGAACGGAGTGGTGAGGACACTTTGCTTCAGATTATCACTAATCGAGTGAAGCAGATGGGAAAGTACTGTAAAGTTGTGGGCTCATAAACAGGGAAAGGACACATTTAGCCTTGACTATTCTTGGTTTGCTCAACAGGAAAACTGTGTGACGATTACTCATAGCCCCCTATTAACTGGCAAATGGAACGATGACAACTGCGACAACAATCACAGCTTCGTCTGCTCCAGAAAGAAATGTTAGTAAACACTCCAGAGATAATTCTTCCTGCTCAGATGCAATTGCATTTCACAGACTACAAAAAACATTTTAAATGCATGCTAGCTTAAACCTTCTTATTAAGTATTTGTCAATCTCCCTAAATATTAGCAAGCAGTATCCAGCCGCCTCCACCCACAAAGAGCCCCTGCCCAGCAGGCTACATCTCATGGTACCTGAACTGTTACAAACTGGTGGAGGAGCCAGCGACCTGGGATGCAGCTCAGGCAGCCTGCAAGGATCAGGGAGGCAATCTGGCCAGCATCGACATGAGCTACGACCAGGCCTTTGTGGCTGGAGCGGTCCTGCAGGGAAAAGCTGATGCCTGGATTGGACTGAAGCGCAAGGTGCTGTTTAGAGAGAAACAGAAAAGTTTAGTTCCAAGTAGAATTCAGAAGAATTCGCATTAAATATGCTACAAATAGAAGAAAAATACTCCAGGAAAGGCACTAATTATAGAAGGTGAAAACACCTTATTACAAGTAAAGATCCTACATTAATAAAAAGTATTGAGAAATTTTTACTAGGAAGATTTACTTTTAAAAAAGTAGACGCATTTCAATTAAACTAGGAATCAAAGGCAGACATCTCTAATATAAAAACTACCAGAGCTACTAAAAAAAACAACAACTGAGTAATCAGTTGTGGATTTAAACCTTCTGTCTTCTCTCACTGGTATTTGTTTTTTTCTGCACTCTTGGAGTCACTTCCTTGATGCTTGTCTAACGGCACTGTGTGATCCATGACAATCTAAACATTTAATCATATGTTGTTGCCTTGTGATGCAGGATGATGGCTCCTACATGTGGACAGATGGTTGGCCAGTTTTTTTCACTCAGTGGGGACCAGGAGAGCCCACTAACATTAAGGATGAGGGCTGTGTGAGTATGCATGCTTCGAGGATGTTCCACGGGACCTGGAATGACACCAAGTGTGACCTAGAGAAACCATACATCTGCAAGAAAACCTCAGGTACAAGCTCAATCAGAATTGAACTTTTTTTTCTTTCTTTTTAATTGCTTTTAGTCAGTTTCTGACTAATTATATATGCTTTCATTTATATAACCTTTAATAATAACACTTGTGTCTCAGAGAAACCTCCAACCACTCCCGCCCCTGGTGATGGGATGTGTCAGCGCTTTGCGATACCCTATGGCAAGTACTGTTACTATGTGTACAGTGGTGATGTCGGCTTCTCTTGGCCGGACTCTGAACACTACTGCCAGGCAGGCAGGATGGAGCTGGTCTCCATTCACAGCAGAGCAGAGGTAGAATTCCTCAAGAGCTTCAACTACAGCAAAAATATGAACCTCTGGATTGGCCTTACCAGGGATAACAACTGTGAGTTTACAAATGGAAAGAAAAAGAGAGAGACTCGTTGCTTTCACAGGGCTATTGTACCAGGGCTTAATTCAGTAAAATGAATCAACTTTTCTTTTAAACCTGCAGTTGGCTGGGCCTGGACAGATGAGACCTCTGTAAGCTTCCTCAACTGGGCTCCCAATGAGCCCAATTCAGCGTTTCACCCAGGGAACATGGCCGAGAACTGTGTGGAGATGTACAAAGACGGACGCTGGAATGACAACAACTGCATGGAGAAGAAAAGTTTTGCTTGCCGCCACCCTCAGTGTAAGCATTTTTCCCATTTCCCTTTTTAGATATTTTAATGCAGCACAGATGTAAGGCAATTTCTGCAGCTTTAATAACGCTTATTGAATTTGGTAATGATAAGCAGCGGAATAACAGGCTCTTTGTAAATCTGTCTTTCAGTTTATCAAACAGATGAGAACAAAAATCCAATTTATCCCACTGAAGCTCCAGCTAACAGTAAGTGACAAATATGGTTGCTTTACAATATAACTTGGTTTTCATGTCAGCAAATAATAATTAAGCCATGCATTTAATAATAAACAAAACAAAACAAAAAAACCCCCAACAATAACAGATCTAAATCAGCTAGTCCTTGTAGAGCAAAATCGCCCATTTGGATTTCTGAGACTTTGGGGACATTTGTGGTCCCCAGATGACCAAAAAAAAAAAAAAACTACTTTGGAAATTCCCCAACTTTTCACCTGTTGCAGCCTTACAGGTTTAAGTGTGGATTTCAGTTACTAAGTTGGTCATTGTTCATGGCAACCGTTAATAATGTCCCCTGCCACAATCATTAACAAGTGTACTGATCCACTTATTTTATTTAGTACCACACACAGACTAAAGTTTTATTTCCTCTAAAATTTCCCCATCTGCCTTAACCTTATGTTGTCTTTGTTGCCAATTTAACATCCAGACACAACTATTACACAAGTATTGAACATGTTAGAATACTAATAATAGGGTTTAGTGTAAAGCGTCACTGAAATACAATCGCATAGGTATAAGCAAAGTAAGACATTGGAGTGATTCTAGCAGGTTAATATCTCACCTGAGCTGGTTTGTCTCAGACGTAGGGCTGATAGCCGGCATCGTCGTTGCAGTCATTGTGGTCGTCGCCATAATAGTTGGACTGTTCTACGTCTTCAGTGTGCGTGGATATAAACTGAGCACCTTGAGCTTGCCAGCAAAAAGCACCAGTAGAATTGATGTGGTAAGTTTTTAATTAGCCTGTCATGGTTGGATAAACAAATGTATTGATGTCAGTGCTAAAAACTCATGTCATTCTTGTGTTGCAGCCTGCCTTTACCAACCCCAACTTCGTAGGAGAATCGGACACATAAATCGTCGAGC
Source organism: Mchenga conophoros (assembly GCF_057382185.1). Taxonomy (NCBI): domain Eukaryota; kingdom Metazoa; phylum Chordata; class Actinopteri; order Cichliformes; family Cichlidae; genus Mchenga; species Mchenga conophoros. The sequence continues at coordinate 49,473,065 of NC_140532.1, forward strand.
TTTTCACATTAACACTGATATTTTTTGCAAATCAATAACATAGTTTGTTATTTTTATACAATGCAGACTATCCCTGCTCTCAAAGGGCAAGACAGAACATGCAAACTCCACACAGAAAAGCCTCAGTTGGCTGGTGGATTTGAACCCAGAAACATCAGTGCTGCCAGTCAACATGTTGTGATACGCCAATACCATTAAAATATAGTGAGATAACATTTCCCCATTTTTCCACATGCAGCAGTAATGATGTCGATATATAGCCAGTTGCTGTTTTGCAGATTTTATAGCAAAGTGCCAAATTATTCTCTCTTTTTTTTTTTTTTTTTTTTTTTTTTTAAATAAAACAAACAACTGTGTTTTTATTTCCAGTGTTTATTCATGTCTGTACACTGCAACACAAAAATGTTATTTTATTTTATTTTTAAACATATTTTACAAAATGAAAAACAAACATCCTTCAAAAACCCTTTTTAGACATGTTTCCAGTAAATAATCATTTGGACAAATCTGTTGCGGAGCAACTCATAAATGAAGCACCAACAACCAAAGATAATGAGAATAAAGCCACAGATGAGAAAGTACAAGAACCCAGGAATTCAGAAAACCGATAAAGTTGCACAATTTATAAATCCTGAATGACAAATTTTGCAGTTTCCATTCATGGAGGCATCCAAGGTAAGAAACTGCTGAGGATCTGTACATAAAATGTAATCCCACATTCCATGGCACCAGTGGTCCTTACGTACAAAGAATAATAATTTTATTTATGAGAAAATAAAATTCAGAATACTTTGATCGTTTTTCAGCCCTTATTTAAATCTTGTAACTACACCGAAACGACCAATTTAAAAAGTGAAACTTCCAAAACCCAGTGGCACATATGGCACTAGTCTAAACCAAAGTTTCTTTTTCTGCTTCAATAATTACTCACTGATCATTTCTGTATCCCCCTCCCTGTGTAGGAAACCCCCCCCAAATAAAACTTGTGTAACCAATGTTACCAACCCAAACTGTATTGCTGAGAGCCAAACTTGGAGTAAACAATAACGACTAACACAGTCACGTTGGTCTTGGAAACAGCCCTTCTGCACAATAATGCTCTGAAATTAAGTACAAAATACTCAAAACTCTCATTAGTAAGCCATAGTTTCCCACTGATTAAGTTAAAGTTTGCCAACCAAAGTGTGGGAACACAGATCAAGCTTACTGGTGCAAAAACTGAAGGAAACATTAAATAGCATCACCTTTGTTAATGACTACAACAATCTAGTTTAAAGGCAACACAGACTGACAAACAGGCTCAAAGTGAACCACTACATCCACCATCACAGCCAAAGAAAGACCTTTTTCTTTTGTTTACACAAGGACTTGAAGACACGCCTTTGGTTAAAGGCCAGGTTCACATTTTGCATGCATGGAAATGATCACTGGATATTGAAATGTTTCTTTCTGTTCATGAAGCAATAAAAATGAAAGTGTTAGGGGACAAAATCCACAGTCCTCATTTTGCATAAAAATGCTTTTGCAAGCCAAACTCAATCTGATCTTTTTATTCAAAATTCCCTTTTTCTGTTCAGCCGCATCTCTGGAAGCAGATCCAGTGACCTGTGTTTACATTTGATCTGCATCAAGAGCATATAAGGAAAAATACAAGTTAAAAGCAGTGACGTGTCCACTGAATCTGACCGTATTGGCTTGTAATGACCGATTTCAGCCAGGTCACCTGACTCTACCTTCCTGTTCTTTTAAGCAAGCTCAACAAAAGCTTTAGGCATTAGCAGTGGTATAACAGTAGCACTGTGCTTCCTTTGTCCTGAGGATGTACCATGTTTGGCCAGCTGCACCTCATAACTGCACAAATTGAGATGAGATCAGGTTGCAAGATATTTTCATACCTGGTTGTCTGTGCCAACCATGTGCAACTACAGTACGTCTGTAGAGTCACAAGCAAGAATTTGGTTACACAAGAAGAGCACTGTGAATTGTGTACCTTTTCACAGCCAGCATGGACAGCAGGAATGATCACAGGGACCAGAAACTCAACGTGTGCGTTGCTTTTATTTGACACTTGAACGCTATAGTTTCCACGAGGAGGCCAAAAGTGCAATCTTCTTTGACTTGATGACAGGAATAAAATGAAGTCTGCTTTGGTCTAACAAATTAGGCACTACAATTAAACGGTCCTGCAGCCAGATCACCTCATACCACAACTTCACCATTATTCCAAAAACCATTAAACACGATTCACCAGTGAGTCAGGTACTTCCCAATCATCATTCACACAAAAACAGCATTCCTCACAGGAGCAGAAAGGTAAGACACAAAATGAAATGTTTATAGCTTGAAATCAACAAGACTACACTTGCACCTGATACACAATGGCTTCTGAAAATGCCTGTGCAGATACAGCCCCTCTGAAATAAAGGTTTTTCCAACTCTGCCTCTCAGCTTTGTTCATATGTTAGTTGTACCCCAACATACCTTCATTCATCTGATTGTGATTAATGCATGTGCTCATCATTTAGCCTTCTTATTGCACCTGCACTGTGTTGTCAATCTGACAAAGCCAATTTGAAACAACAGAAAACAGATTCCAATATAGAGGATTTAAAATGAATAAATTAAATGCCAATTTAATGTAACCATCTGGCACTTCTGCAACATACTTCATGGTCTTTAGCAGAAAAAAAAAAATCAAAATACAAAAGCCTAAGTTTAACTTTCAGAATGAAACAGATATGAAATAAAATCAACCAGGAAAAGTTGAGACTAAATATCATTTAAGTGCTGCGTTTCCTGACATCAATAACAAAAGTTGGCATAATCAGCATAAAAAAGTAACACCTTTGTGAGTACTTCCACCACAACTGTGTTTATCAGCCAAGTAGGACCAAAGTCCATTTTCAAAAATATCCGATGTGCTTCCATTCAAATGCCACTAAGCCCCGATTTGTAAGTATTTTCTGACATCATCTGAAGGTGTGGTTTTCAGCATACGTCCATGTTTTTTAAAGTGTCAGGAAAACAAGGCGACAGGAAGAACAAGAGCATCAGTGTGTGTCGTCTTCTTGATGGGGAATCCAAAATCTAGCCTTTAGAGCATGCATCCGCATCGATACTGTTGACGAGATTAGTCAATGTCCATGCCAAAAATGGCACAAGCCTGAGGGTAAGCTGAGGTTGTGATCAGGGTAAACATACCAACGTGATTTTAAGGCAGTGAGAGGCAGCTTGAAGGTTCACAGGCCTTCGGTGTCATACCTTTTGGCTGTCCAGCCTCAGCCAGTAAACACCTTGTCTTGTGTAGCGGACCATGGAGGTCATATCTGAAGACAGGTTTAAGGGCCCCATAACAGTGTCCAGCTCTGCCAACATACCTGAAACACATGGAAACAAAAGCACGGTAAAGCTCCACAAACAAAAACAAGTCCATCCATCCATTCGCTTCCGCTCATCCTTTTCAGGGTCGCGGGGGGGCGCTGGAGCCTATCCCAGCTGTCATAGGGCAAGAGGCGGGGTACACCCTGGACAGGTCACCAGTCTGTCACAGGGCCAACACACAGGGACAGACAACCAGTCGCACCAACATTCGCACCAACATTCACACCTAGTGGCAATTTGGATTATCCAATTAACCTATCCCCACAAGCTGCATGTCTTTGGACGGTGGGAGGAAGCCGGAGTACCCGGAGGGAACCCACGCAAACACGGGAAGAACATGCAAACTCCACACAGAAAGACCCCGGCCTGATGGTGGAATTGAACTCAGGACCTTCTTGCTGTGCGGCAACAGTGCTAACCACCGTGCTGCCAAAAACAAATCAGTCAAACAATTTTAATTTGTTAATTCGTTTTTTTGTTTGTTTGTTTGTTTGTTTTTAAAATAAATGTGATGTAGCACGGTACAAGTTAGTCAGTGATGCATACTGAGAATGTCAGCTGCCCACAGGAACAGCAAAGCAACAGGGCAAGCAAAACAACTGGATCTTTCAATATTTCCTTAGTTTGTCATCTTTACTTTGCAGTTTCTCTCAATATTACCTTAGTTTCGCACACAATTTCCTATGCATAAACTGCAAATAAAAAATACAATTTTTTGTTATGTCCTAAATCCTTGTCAAGCAGATGCCAGCTATGAGGGGAAAACCCTTCTCACTGCAGCTGCACACAACTAAATTTTACTGGCTGACCAACTTTGCATCCTTTGCCTTTGGTGATGGCGCATTATGATTGATAAAATGTTTCTTGTAAACCTAGTGGAGTTTATAAAATCAACAGATTAATTGCTTATGAACATCCGACAAGTGACTATTTGCATCATTATTAAAGCACAATAATTAAAGTGTCCTGTGTGGTTAGAAAAGCACAACCAATGTCTTTAAGTCCCTCCACACTACAAACATTCACTGAGCTTTCCAGGTCGTTTTAACCTTCTTTAACCTTTGGTCTCTTTTCCTTTGTTCTTACCGCTGCCTTTACGTGCCAACTCTTCTGCCTGCTCCCAGATGTCATGAGCACTCAAAAACAATGATGTGATGTTGACATAGGTGAAAGTCATTTGTTCAATGGCTTGAGGAACTGCCACAGTACTGCCCACAACCAACCCACTGGCACTGTGGTTAGAGCTAGGACCTGAGGTGGTGGCTGGAGATGGCAGGCAGGTGGACAGGTTGTCTCCCACTCTAAAGGAGAATTGTTAAAAAAAAAAAAAAAAAAATACAGAATGTCTTTACACAGTTGAGAGCAATGTACTCGTTACTGTAATATAGAAAGAAAATGACTTGCCTAGATGTTTGAGGATTGTGTGTTGCCTGAGCAGAGCTCTGTAAGAGAAATTTAATCAGCAAAACAAATATTGACCAGCTCCTGTGCTCATACATCAATGCCATTTTCTACAAGTAATAAGGCAATCTGCCATTACAAGCCATCTCCTTTAAATACTTACACTGAAGTGTTCAGTGAGGGTCTTTGAATACTTTAGTGCAGCTTTGTGTTTGTGTCGAAACATGGCCATTTGCAGGAGAGACTGGCACTTCAAACTACAGGACACACATGACTGTTACTTATAGGTCACATGACTACAAACAAACAACAGAATAATAGTGAATATTATCATCCATCTATTCTACAACTCCTAATTTCTTATTTCTATTTGCTTACGCTTTCTTTGACAACATATTTAGACATGTGAGGAATTGTTTAATAAGAACTTTATGCTGCTACATATCAGTCAGTTTCCAGTGATACAGCCTAACTTCCTGAACTAACGTTACATGAGGAGGCATCAAGACAAACCTTCACAGGTTAATAGGGTCTCAGACATTGTAATAAATGGAGAAAACAGCACATTAATCATGATTCAAACCTTACCATAAAACTAGAAAGTCTTTCTCTGGGGGTGGAGCAGAAAGGTCCACTGAGTTTTTAAGTTTCAGCACAAACCTGTGAAATTAGAAAATCAGATCAAGTCATGGATCAAACTCAGAACCAAAATACAAATACCATAGATACACTGTGACAAATGTTTGTCTTCTTCTAGAGAAATATAAATTACTTGCTTGAGTGTCTTGAAAGTTAAAAGGCACATTTTCCCTGCTCTGTACTTGGCAACATGATTTACAGGCATGCGTCTGCTTCCACTATTAATTCACTCATGAATCTATCCTGGTGTCAGGCTTATTACAGGCAATTTTTACTGTGCTAACTAAAACAGCGTTATAAGATGCTTTTGTTTTTCTATAAGGCTCTCATTGGAACATTACAATTTTATATCACACTATGATAGACCGCTTCTGCATCACATTAAAAATTATTTACTTTGAAAGTATTTAGAGTCCAACTTACTTGTGATCTCACATTACTGGCTGATATCAGTCATTTATCTATGTTTTATGTAGCTGATTATAACAGTGGATAAATCTAATTTTTAAAAAGAGTTACACTGTTACATTGTTACATAGTTTGCCCACAACAGGACCGTGTGTTGCAGCTTTGTTCAAACCCTATATCAGATAAAATTCCTATATCAGACAGGCTCCATTTAAAATGTTAACATTTCAGAATAAACTTATCAGAACTGTTACATGTATCCAAAACCTGGAGCACTTTTACTCTGTAGCTTTGCCATTACAACAACAAAAGTTATAATAGTGCAAACAAGCTCTGATACATGCAGTTTCGTACTTGAGGAGTTCCACAGTCTCTGCAAACATTGTGTAGGAAGACAACAACGTCTGTGGATCTTTTTCCATGGCAATGCCACTCTCAACAAAGAACATGGCAGCATCAAGGTAGTTGAAAGCTTTACTGAGCTTATCCGACTACGGAGAGAGAAACATGTACATATTGGTCATTAGTTAGTTGTATGACTCTGAACTGGATAAAACTTTATAAAATCAAGTTAAAGAAAACCTACCTCTGCATCTGCTTTATGCTTTAGTCTTTTGGCCTCTTTTATGTAATGTTTCACTGGATGTTGTCTGTGAGATAATGTACTAGTGTGAGAGGAGCACCAAAAATGCATAAGCAGGATATTAGCTGACATTACAAGCAATGAATCTTACTTCTCTTCAAATTTGAGCAAGGATCTGTTAGCCACAGCTTCGCTGAGGGGCTGTGATGATGATGTTACAGCAAAGCTGACCTTTGGGGACTTATTCTAGGATTGCAGGGCACATCTTGGTTAAAATTTTAATTCTGCTTATTAAGAGCCAAGTTTTCTGATTAAATTAGAAATCACTTAATCAAATTACTGGTTAAAGGAAAAGAAGGATAATTACCGTTTCAGACTTTGGGTGCTCTGTGGATTTTCCATTGCTCTTCTTGTGTTTATGAGACACCTTTTTCTTTTCTGTTTTCTTACTCGATTCTTGTGTTTTCACCTGGCTCTTGTGAAGCTTTGACTTTTTAGCAGCATCTTCAGATGGTTCAGGGTGCTGACAATCTTTCTTGGCCTTCTTCCGCTGCTGGGCCTCTGCTAGACTGCTTGAACACCTACAGGTGACAAGATCATTGAGGACGGTTCAAGGTACAGTGTAAGATGGTTAAATGATAAAGATCTGACCAATTTAGGGGACCTACTTCAGTTTCACAGAAACTTTTGTCAATGAAGCGTTCTTGTTTTCCAGCTTCTGTTTCTTCCTGGGAAGACCTTTGTTGTCTACCTCAGCCTAGAGAAGAGGACAAACCAGGCAATAAAATAAAAACTTTCCGCGCACATGTATGTTTACTAGAAGAGCACCAAACCTCGTGCTTCTCACATTTTGTGGTTTACTCTTCCTGCTGGTTTTAGTGTGGCTGTGTGTTGCAGAAGTACCACCGCCTACTTTATCTGGATCCGTGACCGGTGCAGATTGTTTTGCAGTGCTGGGAATTCCTTGGTGAATGCCAGAGGTCTGGGGCACTCTTGAGAGCAGACTTAGCTCTATCTTCACCATTAGGGATCTGGGAGTCCTCTCGAGGTCCAGAGAAGCCTTGGCAATACGCCCAGGCTTCTTTAAGTGCTTGTGGGTCGTTTTGTGAGGCATCTTGGTGCCCGTCTGGGAGATGGTCTCTGTGTTGGATTTGCTACAACTGATGCTGACTGGTGGGGCAGGCTGAACAGGGCTTTGGGCGGGGCAGGAGTTAGGAAAATGCTGTGAACTGAGTTTAGTCCTTTTAATGTCTCTTTTACCATTACTGCCTTCCTTACTTTTTTTGCAGTGTCCTACTTTCGTCTTTACCTTGGGTCTATCTGTGAAACACGGGTATTTTGTTTGAGCTGTTACCGCTTCCTCACATTTCACAGGGGTTGCTGCATCAGTGCGGTCTGGACAACCTCCTTTCACCGATTTTGAGAATTTCTTTGAGCTGTTCACATTAGCAGAGAGAGATTTTTGGCGACTTTGCAGACAACAGTTGTCCTGAGAGCTTTCACTGCTTTGCTGAGAAACTGCGGTGCTGTCTGTGTGGTGAGAAGAAAGCTGAGGCTGAGACTCCCCAGTAGAGTCAACCACTTGAACGCTGGAGTGTTTGAAGTCTTGAGTGAACTGTTGTTCTTTATGAGATGTGTTCTCAGGAACAAGTACCGCGCTTTGACTTTCACTGCCAGAATTTGGTTGGCTGGACCTGATCCAGTTTCCCAACTGCCAGTCCTCATGGCTCACTGCTGGGGCGTCAGCCTGCAAACACAAGTTGATTTCAGAAAAGGACGAACATAAAGATTCTGTACATGTACATATAAAAGTGAACGGTTACCGCAGTTTTAATTGAGGTGCCAGCTGGGGGCTGAGGTGGCTCCACAGTAGAGTTTTCACTCTCCGAATCTGATCCCGAGCTACTCTCCGATTCACTGGAGCTCATAGACTCTACCCCGCTGGAATGTGCCCCTTCAAATGAACTTCATCAAAAACACACAAACACCGGATCAATATTCAGTTTTTCGCTAGTTAATACATTCGGCAAATATGTACCAGAAAAATAATTGATGAGATAAACAATTCGATAAGTGCACCGTTTTAAAATAAATTTAAAGCCACAAAGACTGAATTAAATCATTAGTTGTTTAAATTAATCTGCTACTTTTTTGATAATAAACCACTTCAGCAATTAACAATTTTTGTTTGCTGCTTTTTCCCCTTTGTAGTAGTAGTAATAGTAATAATAATATTTAAATTAAATAGGACTACTTAAATATGGAGTGATGCAAGTGAAGTCTGTTTAGAAAAATAATTCAATAAATAGGAGAAAACCAGTGATTTCCTTTTGAGTTTAGCATGGTTCTTTGGCTGGCAATTTACATTTCAGCTAACTGCCACGGCACTTACGATGAGGACATCTGTTGGCTGGGATGAGATGACTCAGGAGGTGAGGAGTCATGGTTTCCTGGAAAAAGTAAACAAGAATTAGTACAACAAAATAAACAACAGAAGTTTAAAGTGGTTTTAAGCCTTTGCACTGAAATCTACTGGCAGAGTTTGGATTTTAAAGGTTATGTCTCATATCATGGAATTCATGCACTATATGGATCGTTGGGATGTGTGTACTTTTAACTTGTGTTGGTAAAACACGGCACCCCCCCCCCCCCCCATATTTGATGGCAGGTACTTCAACAGCTGGGAGTCACTGGGAGTTACTGAGTAACTGCACATCCGCCTTTGCCAGTAGGACCTGAAAGTTGGTGACATTTAACCAATATGTCTAGCTAAAGGAAGACTTAATACACTGCCTCCACTCACTTTCCCTATAGAACATTTTTCCATCTTTGAGAGAGCACCAGAGTTGTACTTAATTCATTTCATGTAAAAAAGTTGATGGAAAAATCCACTGATATCCAGAAATGTTACATAAATGATACTGATCATGCCCTGTTGTCCTGGGATTCCTACCATTTAAGCATTTATACACTGACATCTACAAACTACCCAAAGCAGGGTGTACATGCGCATGGCACTCTCCAGGCAGGAGCCTACTCCTGCATTACCATATGCCAGACTACACTGTAAAACAGCTCAGAAACCGCTTTAGGAACATTACAAAGGGTGCAAGGCAATGATGCAGTCATCAAGCTCTCCAGATCCCACTCTAACTGAGCAACCTCAAACCACCGGACCCCAAGGGACTTGATGCCAATGTTCAAGTGCCAGACACAATAGTAGACCCTCACAGGTCCTCCATCCATGCCTTGATAGGTCAGAGCTGTTGCTTAAATGAAAGGCATCATAGTGAAAACAATACTAAGTGGAAACTAAGAAGTAAAACACCATTCACTACTTCTCTCATTTAGATAAGATGAAATAAAACTGTGGGTGGTTTCTCAGATCTGTGGCCACAGAACAGAGCCTGTTTAATAGATCACATGACAGAGTCGCCTGCTACCACCATCAACCACAAACATAACAGACTAGCACCTGCTTTGCATTCACTGCCGATTTTTCAAGATAGTATAGAATACAGCATTTCTAACTAAGGTTGCTTGATCTATGACTGAATACTTCTTCGCTTCACTCACTCTGTCCTGGACATGAAGAGGCATGCTTTGCTTCCTGTAAAGACAGATAAAGAAACATGCTAGTGTTAATCAAGGTCATACTTGTACTTGATCTATATCTGCACATTTATGCCCACGTTTAGGCTCAACTGATAAACGCTTTAGCAACAAGACCTATGTTACAGCTTTTAAAGCTTTCTTGTGCTGATTTTAGCGGTCATGAAAAGATTATTCTGAGAAACAAAAGCAAAGCTAATTTAATCACAGATGTAATCTAACTTGACTTGTGTAACTGAGAAGTTGACCTATGGCTGACACTAGTGAAAGACAAAAATATCCATCCTTGGGGAAGCATAAAAGTGATGTGTAAATTATCTCCTAATGTCTAAGGCCACTGCACAGCTGCATGGACTTATTGCCAGCGTGTGACTCAGTCACACCACAGTACTTGATGTGAATTTGTCAAAATTTGAGGGAGCTTTTGCACGACTATAGTTTAAAAGAAAATAACTTGGCCAATCTGGACTTCATTGAAGACTATAAGATACAAAATACTTTATAGCACCTTAGAAGAATTAAGATTTATTCTGTCTCCTACAGTGACTGACCTCTGCTCAATAATTTCAAGTTTGACAGAAGGAAATAATGAGGCAACCAAGACCCCTGCACTTATATAGACACGTGAAACATAAAATCAGATTTTTCACCTTGGCTAGAAAAGGGGACTTGGGGGGCTCATCTGTGCTTGGTGTGCATATAGTTTTTAGGAGAGGTGGCCAAGCATGAGCCATTTCCTATAGAGAGAAAAAACAAAGGGATATTTATTGTAGTGTAGTGCATGCTGCATACACTCTCACTGGAGTCCCAACACATTTGTTAATTTCATCCTTTGCCTTTGAATTGAAAATAAGAACGCAAGCAGGTATTTTTACCCTTAAGATGTCCTCCACACATTGAGCTTCATCTGTCTTTGTCTACGGAGAAAAACAAAACGTATTCATTTCTGAAAGTACCCAAAGATCTTTAAACAAAATAAAGATCAGCAAATCTGTCTTCAACATCTCACATCATTAACTCCAAAATTTATAGCCAAGAGACAGCGATAATGCAATAGCTGTCCCTCATCAGCACTGAAAATTGTATAGTTTTCAAAAGTAATAGTAATTAATATTGTTATAAGATAATAAGAAAAAAAAGAATTTCATCTCTGTGCTAGATACAGAAAGACTTCTGCATAAGAGGGTGGAAAATCGTATTTTGTATGTATGACATTTGACTAAACAGTAGGTTGAGGTGTGTGTTTCTGATTAAACATTTAAAATAAGCAACAACTGTCAATACTCTATATCAGGCTACATTAGATAAATACTACAAACACATAAGTCCACATGGTACATTTCTGTTTGTTTTCAGGAGTCTCTCCCAGTTTTTCCTTCTGAATGGATAGTGTTTGAGATAAGGTCAGACTGAATGGGCCCCAGAGCAGTTATGCAAGTTGGTGACAAAGCTCATTTATTGTTCTGCTGAGCCTAGGGGTGAATTTATCACAGGTCACAAAACACAGACTGCTTGCAACATCATACTGTCCACCTGAGAAAGACATGAGCACGTGCTCAAAAGACATTATGTAATATTTACACAGTAAACTTTCAAGACGCATCGTTTTCAGGAGTTTCCATACTCTTGTGATAAATAATGTAGAACTCATCCGATTGTAAAATGAAACAGTGATTACATTGTGTTTCTAACAACAGAACAGTTCATAAGACATCTATAGCCGTATACAGATGAGGCGTTAGTAAGAAATCCAAGTGAGTCACTGCGAAGTTATCTTGCACTGGATTTGTCCCAGCAGCAAATACAGCAGCTTATTCACACAGATTTGCTGCTGCAGGAGGGTAAGGGGGAGGTGCGGAGCAGTGCAGGTGCAAGGGTTGGGTGTATGTTTGTGCGTGTGATAGAGAACAGATGAATAGAGTTCAGCTGGAGTTCTGCCAAATTCTCAAAAAACAAAAAAACGAACAAGATGTTTTCAACGTAGTGAACAATCAAGTAGAATCACCGCAAATTGTGGAGACATTAAAGATAATTTGCCAGTAATACAACTGTATTTGTAATAATGCACATTATTAACAAAACCAAATTCCCTCCAGCTCTGGACTGTTGTGGGCTTAATATCACAAGCTTGACAGAATGAATAGCTTTAAGTGGCAGTAGCTAACCTTGAAATGGTAAGACTTTTTTTTTTCTTTCATCTTTTACTACCATTTCTGACTTTTCTTTTAAATTAATACTTTGACATTTGTTTTCTGGCAACATTACCACTTGATGATGAATGAATGAACTAGAAATCTTAGCTTGGCATTGAGAGTGAAAAACAAATAACCTTGTTCTTTCTATCGCTAACTGGTAGGTTTCATCTTGTTTGCTTTACACAGGTACAAGTGATAAGGCAAAAAAAAAAAGCAGCTTAACTTTTACTGGCTGTGTGGCATCTATGCCAAGTTAACCTTCTCCTGGCTCGATACACTCAAACCTATTTATTATTTATAATGCATCCCGAAAAGTGCATTTATCATAGCACCATCATCAACTTGTTTAGGCATTGTTGTTCTGGAAGTGTTGTTAACCCTTAACCCCAACAAAGTTTTGACAGTTGGGCTAGCAACATGGTAGCCCACTGCTAGCAGTTAGTAACAAGAGTATAGGAGGCAAAATTGGATAAAGTGCTATAAATGCATTCCATTTGTGTTTTTTCAAATAAAGTACTTTGTCATTGTTATTTTACTCAAAAAAACCCTGCACATTTCACAGTTGCTAAGCTGTAATATCTAAGACAATTAACTCACCTCCAAAAATTGTGGCGCTTTCTTTGTTTTACCCAGGTCAGACTTGCCTATCAACTCTGGCAGTGGTGCATATGGTTCTGGTGAAGGCTTTAGCTCAGGTGACTCTGTGACCAACTGGTCCTGCCCATCCATGGGCCGCACGTATGCTGTTGGCTTCTGGGTCATGACCACACTGGGCTGCTTAGATGACAACAGGAGAGGAAACGTCTGGGAGGGTAGTGCGTTAGTTTTGTTAGCTTCAGGCAGTGATACATCCTTAGGGGATTGTTTAATTTTCAATATGGAAACATCTACATTGCTGGAAGACTCAGAGGCATGGTCTGTGGACCCTTGATATTCATCAACAGTGTCCTTAGTGTCCGTGTCCATGTGATTATGGTCACTGGAATGTAGGAAGGGTAGCGGCTTAACATCGTCAGACTGATCAGACATTTCGTGGTAAAGACTGGCACGGTCCCTGAGGTCTGAGAAGACTTCGTTCTTCTTTTGTTGTTGTTGATGATGTGCTGAGTGGTTAAGCTGACTGCCCTGACTGTGGTTTAAAGGTGGCTTTGAGAAAGTGGATGAATGTCCATGGTGAGTCGGGGAAGTGGTAGTAACTCCTCTCATGGGGTGCAAGGAGTTACTAGAAGGCTCCTTCTGGCTTTGTGTGGACATGGAAAGGACCTGGTTCTGAATTGGAGGTTTGGTTGATTTATCTGTGTTTAACTGACCCTGATCCGACTGTGAGAGGTTTGCATAAGCGGGAGTGGGTATCATCTCAATGGAAAGTGGTGAGGGAGTATCCACATCTTCATAATTGCCCAGCATCCTCTGGATTCGATTGGAAAGTTCATCTCCTTTGTTTGTCTACAAAAAGGATCAACATGTTAATAGAAGGCCTATATTCAGCCTATAAAGCATTTTTCCAAACATAACTGCCCCAAACTCAAAGTCTGTCTGGTTGCGTCTAGTTCACAAACATAATCCATACACAGCTGAGTGTGAAAGAGTGAGGGGTTTTGTGTTCTAGCAAACACAAAACCCCTCAGGCACCAAAGTCCTGGCATATGATATCCTCTAAAATGGACTAAGAAAAGCTGCATAGGTGCTCACACCCAAATACATACAAACCAATAAAGGGAAATTAACAAATAGATATTCAAAAAAAAAAAAAAAAAAAAGTCTTCAGCCACACAGGAGAGGGAGTATTTTGAATGAAAATAAATAAATAAAAAGCTGACCACAAGGCCTTGGCTTTTATCAGGCTACATACAGTCCTTCTCTTTTCACATTCGGAAAAAAAAAACAACAACCAAAAAAACAAAACAAAACTTTATTCTTATTCAATAGTTTTCTAAAAGTTGCTACAATTAGCCATCAATTAAAAATAAGGCAATGGAAAAAACTCTTTTAAATCCTCTTTATAGTGAGTTAGCATGATCAGTAATGTTCACTTTCCAGGAGACCACAGAGTGGTAAAGACTGGGATGCAAAGACTAAAGAAGGAATATCTGGCAGGACTCTTTAAATGCGTATCAAATACTCCAGATATTGTATTCACGATGTAAAAACTGCCTAAACCTGTTCTGCACATACTGTCACAATGTCACTCTGTTGCAGTCATTAACATATAAAAAAAAAAAAAAGAAAAAAAAGAAAACCTTGCTATACATAACCACAAGAATTAAAACTTGCAGGTGCATGCTTTACCTTGTATGGCTCCCCAAAAAGGGGTACATTCTCAGGCTTAGGTTCTTGGGTTTGGCTGGCTTCTTGGACCCTCTGTTGCCATGCTCGGAGGCGAAGGAGGTGCCTCTCTCCATCGTGTGCACTGCAGAGGATTACAAAGAAAGACAGATGTTAACTGAACTGCTTTTACAAGTATACTAGCTTAACAAAATAGCCAGACACAGAGATTGACAATAAAATGGAAAGCTTACCATCAAACTATGGAGACATGGTTAACTAAATGGTTTAAGACTGTAATGCAGCCCTTATTTGTTTTCTGACATTATTGCTGAAACTGGGTTTGGCTTAAGAGATCCTAAAATTTAGTGACTGCAATTTTAGGGCATCATATCATACTCTTATTTACCCCAGAGGCAGAGCAACAAGGTCTAATGGGAGAAGGTGCCATCCGTCATATCAACAGACATTTGTAATTAGACTCACAGGTGCCCTGAGGATTCACCAAAAACATTCACATCTGTTCTTTCTAGTCCCCAAAGATAACATGCAGCTCTTCAGACATAAAATAGATGATTATAACTAATAGTCTGGATATTCTGTCACTGGCAGAAAGCTTGTTTACAATAATAAATTATACTGTAGAAAAACAGTGTAATGGAAGCATTTCCGAGGAAAATCAATACATGCTACATACTTTGGATATACTCACGCAAACTAAGCATTTAATGTACCTTTTGAAATTTCTGTTTTCTTCCCAAAACAGTGTTATCGTCCTCGCTGAGAGCGGCCCCAGTGGAATGCCTCCATGGCAACAAGTGGAGCAGCAAAAATTTGGGACTAAGCCAAATGCATAAGGCCAAACACCTCTGAAAGCTCAAACCAGTAACAGGCTCTTCCTCAGAAACAGTAAGGGGTAAACAATACAGCTGATTATATTAAAATTACAGGCTAGTCTTTCAAAACAGTCATGAAAGCTTTTGTTCTGAAGATTGCATATGGTGATAACAATGATGCACAAGTGAAACAACCCAAGTATCTTATAGAAAGTAAAAGGCATACAGAAATGTTAAATACCGAATAATCAAAGACAACAGAGCCTGTTTTCCACAGACTTGAATTTAATTTTTATTGATAGCACATCTACAATAAAAATTACCATTAAAAAGATTCTATTAACTGTCTTTTTATACACTTTCTTTTCTGCTAATCCAGCTTAGATTTGAGAATGTAGTTAGAATATTCCATCAGTCAAAAGGTGACAGGTGGGTTACACCTGAGACAGGTCACAGTGCTAACACAGAAGAGATAAATTGGCATATTCCAAGCCTATAGCTGATTTAGAATCACAAGTTCAACTAACATGGTGGGGGAATGCAGACTCCACACAGAAAGACTGCAGCCAGCAAGCAGGTTTGAACCCTAAACCTCCTCGTTATGAGGCGACAGGAGCAAGGACAGCACCACTGTCCACCCTCCACACTGCGGTGTCCAGGTTTATATGTCCAGTGTCTTCAGTCCAAGACAGGGGTTTTGGAGTCTGTCAGACTGTGGGAGTAGACACTCAGGCAGCTGAATGATGCCGAAGGCCACAACAACAAAGACCTAACTAGGGAGCCAGCTGGCAGAAAATAAGAGATGTGAGGGACCAGGGCTGTTTAGCAGTGACTGAACTTGACGTGTCCCTTAGCATACTGACAGCAAGGGGGGTGGAGGGGGTCAAAGAAAATAAATAAATAAATAAAATACAGATAACCCTCTGTGGGATCATGTCAACTATGAGTCTGGCTGACTCCTTTGAATTTGGGAGACAGAAGAATGAGAAAGCTCTAGCATACAAATGCCAGTCACAGAAGACAAAATACCACAAACTAGGTGACTGCAGGACAAAACAGCAAAATAACAACCTTGCATAATTACCCACAAGAAAGCAGTACCGATACTGAAACGGCAAAAGGACGCAAATTCCACCTACAGTACACACACGCGCGTGCACACATGCATGCACACGCACACATGCATGCACACGCACACATGCATGCACACGCACACATACACAGTTCGATGAAAGATCTTGCAGTGTCAGTGGTAACACAAATTCAAATCAATTTGAGACAGCGGTCACAAAATCTGAGGGCTCAAATCAGATAAATATAGAAAGACAACAATCCAACCTAGAAAGCGACTCAGTTTTATCAAGTTATCCTGTCAAATGTTACACATACTTCTAATCTGTCTCAAATTTAAGAGAATGCAGAGCCACCTCTATGGCAAAGATACTCAAGTTTCCAAAGATAGTATGAGGTAAAATTACATCTTGAAACTTTGTTGAAAATGGCTGACAGTCAGTGCCATGACTGACCACACTGCTTTGCCTTTGAAGCACTTTTGCCTAATTCTAGATTTATAGCATTCACAAGGTTCTCAGAAAAAGTCATCTTGACCTCAAGTTTAGATGTCAAGATCACCGAGACTCAAACTTGCCTGAGATTTTTACTAGATAGACCTATGGTATGAATTTGGAGCTCCTGTATGGTCCTATTGCATTTAGAAACTTAGGGTCCCCGCCCCCTGCCCTCCCATCCAGCAGTGTGTTAACAATACCTTATCAGCCTTTTACAACTGAGGGGTTGGAAAAAAAAAAAGGGTAAATAAATAAAGGGTAAAAAATGATTACTTATTTCTTACTGTATTGTCTAAAAATGTGGGAAGAGGATTACTACTCATGGTTATATATTTCTTAGATTGATTTTATATTCACTTTTTAATTTTGGTGAGACAAATCAAGTAATTGGAAGATGTCACCGACAGGTCTCCCCATTTTAAAATCATTCCTTCGTCAAAGTCATTATAAGTGGTTTGAGATTTGTGAATTTAAAAGCCATTCACATCACTTCTATTGGCACGGGGGTTGCCAACAGAAGTGCCCCCAGCAGAACCAAAGGATTCCTTCACTGCAGAAGTCTAGCTTTTCACTTTTGTCTTTAAGAATGAACCCATGGCTTTTATTTTCTAGATAAATCAATTATTCTACAAAATAGGCAGTACTTGCGACATTAGTGAACAACTTTCTCTTGCCGTTTTGAAATGATTAATGACCTCTATAAAGAGACTTGGGACATATAGAGAACTTGAGCTGCCAAGCAGGGCAGATATATTTCAAAACCCATCAACCTGATACTGAATACTCACTTAACCCAGCTGTCTCAGCCAATTTACAGACTATTCAACAATATTCCTCTTATTTCAGAAATTATTGAAAGGGGAAAAAACCCCAGCTAAATGGTCATCTGCAGAGGAATGGTTTATTTGAAGAGTTGCAGTCAGGATTTACACTTCATCATCTTGTGGCAACAGTGGACTCCTCTCTATGATTGCCCTGCTAGACCTCAGTGCAGCATTCACTGCCATAGACCACAATATTTTACTATACAGATAAGAACATGACACAGGTATTAAAGGTACTGTGCTGCAGTGGTTCGAAGCAAATCTATCAAACAGTTTGTTCATATAAATGAATCATATAAAAGGCATTCCACAGGGTTCTGTGCTGGGACCAGTGCTTTCATACATTATAAAAGCTTCACTAGGGAAGTATCCTTAGAAGGCATAGCAAACATTTTCATAGACTACTTGCTTGTAGTTCCCAGGATATTTAAAAGTAAAATGGGATGCAAATCCTTCAGCTTTCAGGACCCTCTTCTGTGGAACCAGCTCTGAGTTTGGGAGACAGACTCCCTGTCTCTCAATACTTTTAAGATTAGGTTTAAAACTTAACATTTTGATAAAGTTTATAGTTTGAGCAAATCGGGTGACCCTGGACCCTCCCTTAGATTTGCTGCAATAGGCCTAGGCTGCTGGGGGCTTACCATGATTCACTGAGCATTTCTTCTAGACTCACCCCTTTTCATTCTCTCACTGCATTTTGCACTCCATCAGTTATTATTAAGCTCTTCCTTAATAGTGTGTCTTTTATCTCGTCTCCCTCCCCTCACCCACAACTGGTCGCGGCAGATATATTCAGATATAGTCACACTCACACACACACACACATATATACACGGCGTTTTTTTAAGAGCTTTGGACGCCCACATACTTCCGACTCCAGCTGTTTTCCAACTAAATCCAAGTTTTTAAGAAACGACGGCTGAGGTTTGATAATCCGTGAGTTATTAAGCGGTACGTTTTCTCCAAACATGAACGTAAAATGTGCAGTCTGAAAACACAAAACAGCTGCTATAAACACACAAGCCCCGTTAACCCAGCTGCTAAAACTCACACGACCCTGCAGTTTCCAGCTGATTCCACCTCTTCCTCGAAATGCTTACAGAGCTAAAACCCTGCACGGCTTTTAGTTTAACCTGTAAACAAAATAACAATTAACTCTAACATTTCAACAAAGTTTCAAGCTAAACCTGGCCTCAGATAAACCCTTCGGAGCGCTGCCACCGAGCAGGCTGACCTTATCCAACTAATTAACTTACTCCGACGGGTCGGACTGGGAAGCTAGCGTTCAGCTAGTAGCTGCTAGCGTCGGCTGTGTCTGCCTACCTCGGCTGAGATGTCATGGTGCGTCTCACAACAACCAAAGTTGGTTGTCATGCGTCTCTCACAGTCCTCGCCGAGGTCTTCTTCTCACTTGGTCACATTGTTTACCGGTGAAGGTGGGTTGTTAGTTTGAAAACTGTCAGGACGACGTTGTTTAATAGTTGTCTGCTGCCACTACGTGTTTGGGCTTTCCACTCTGTCTGCCTAGTGGATTGTTCTACTCTTCTTAGCCATCCGGGGACCAACCTCAGTTTTATACACTCAAATTTGTTAAAAAAGATTGCTAAAGCTGTCGATTTGCTTTTCTAAGTATATATCGAAAATAAATGTGTCGAAAGAGTCCAATAGGGGCAACATTATTAATCGTTTTTTCTCCTTTAGAGGGGTTTGCGCAAACTTTTCACAATTACCCCTGCCTGAGACACATGGTACAGCCACCTGTGTTTATATTTACGTTACGTGCTCCATCGTGATTTAACTTGGTTGACGGTACCTGAAGAATAGAATGAATAGAATGATTACGTAAAACAAGAAAAGATAGAGAATAAGTAAGTAATTTTATTATAATATGATATAACAAAACATGTTAAATGTACATAAACAAAAACAATGCTTTATTTTATAATATTTATTATTTACAGTGAGCTCTTGCCATAATTTTAGTATTGAAAACCCTACAGCAAATAATCATTTGATCTCATGATTATATGTAATGGAAAAAGAGAGATTTAAAAAATCTGATTTAGGGAAATCATCCCCTTTGTCCTGTGTGGTCCTGTTTGATATATTTGACTAATATCCATTCATAAATAAGATCATTTGAGGGGACACATGAATAAATTGTTCTTGGCAATATGTATCCATTGAACTTAAAAAATGACTCAGTAAGAAAGCAGACAGCTTAAAGGCAAGTATGACTGGCTTTTAAACACACAAGATACCTTTTTTTCTTTTCTTTTCACACTTTCTTGTGATTTGTTTGTTGGTGGTGATTAAGACAGGCAGAATGTCCTGACTCACTCTTCACCTTTGTCACACCTTTCATGACATTTCGGAGAAAGGTCTGTCTGGAGGCCCAATAGGAGGGTTATGTTATGCTGCCCCTGGTCGCCTGCCAGCAGAGCACACCAACAAAAACCCTCCTTCATTTAAGCCTTAATAGTGCTTAGGCTTAATAGTGTGTCTACACTGTAACAGAAAAAAGGTTTCCCCCCACTGCCCACCCAAACCCCTTCAATCCATACAAAACAGTACATCAATAACAACAGATATGGCATTGATTATGTTATGCAGAGAAGAGAGCTGGGATGGGGTGGTTTGCAAAACCACTTGCAGATGTTCAGTAAATGTAGGCAGACTACATGAAATTTTCCAATTTTGTGTATTAAAGAGTATCAGCTCAGCCATCAGCTGATGTATTCTGGCACTGAGATTTGCCAAGGTTTGCTTAGGATGACTTTTTGTCATGACCAAACTAACGCTGTGATTGATTAGTCAATTCAAACAGATTTTCTTTTATACTAGGCTTATCATTTAAACATGCAGTTGGAATGGATCTTTTAGTATATATTTTGATCATTAGGAATAATTCCACTAATTATTTTAAACAACTGATTATTATTTTGAGACAGATCACAAAAACTGCAATGGAACAGGAGCCTACTTGAAGCACCTTTGTGGATTTTCTTGTCCACATTTTGGAGGAATATGTGAAATATGGTGTTTGTTAAAAGACAGGAATAATGCTCAACATTTCACAGAGAAACTGGTGTTTCACCCTACTTGTAGTTTTTTTATGGCAGTAAATTATTTATTTATACTGATTGTAATTCTGGTGCAGTACTACCCTGTAAGAAGTCTGCCATCCAGTGGATGCACAGTAAACGGGACTTAATTCCAGTACTTCCATTAGTTTACACCATACCCAGGAGGTGGCAGTATATTATGTCCTTGTGTAGTAATGAAATGCAATAAGATATTTGTTTGTGAGGATTTTATGCATAACAACTGAATAAAATAAACAAACAGACAAAATGGAAGTGGGAAAAAGAGCAAAAATATGTTTACAATCACATCTTATCATAGCTTTCTTAAATAGTTAAACTCAATAAAGATGTGAGAGTGAAAGGAAAATGAAATGGTTTAATATTAAACTATCAACCCTTATAACACAACATTAACATCATTGCATTCTTCATTTAGAGAGAACATTTACATAGCTTTTTGCCTTTCAGTAAGTCAGCAGAGCAACAAGTTTGCCCTGAAAGTTTCAGAGTGCTTGACACATCTAAAATCATTCCCCATCTGCTCCTTTTAGCCAAAGTGCCACGAAACACCCTTACAACTGAAGTCACATAAACCAAAAATATATCAAAAGAATATTATTGTGGATAATACAAGTATATGTGCCATATAATGTTCATAATACCCACGTCATCATGCTCATATGCTTGATCATCATCTTAACACATATTTCTGAAAGAATGTAGTATACAGCTTCACTGATCATAGCAAGTGCATTAAATGCATTTTGTCAGAATAGAAAAATAATATCGTTACTATCACTCACATGGCTTTCCAAGTTTAGTGAACTTGTGGACCTCACTGTCATTTTCTGTTCACTCAGGTAAGGGATTTAAAAGCACACTGAGAGCACTAGAGAATAAATCTAAACTTGCTTAAGAATATAGAGAAATTACAGTTATTAATCTTTTCTGCCCCAGCCTTACCCCTGAATTACAATCCAAGCATAACCATCCATTGCTAGCATCTCTGATACCCTATTTTATTATTGGACCTTGGAGACCCACAATAGATTTTCCTTATTGCTGTTGGCGACTTAAGTATAAATTACAACCACTTCCAAACACACTTGTTACTTGTTGCTTCAAAATAGCTCACAAGGAAATAGTGAACATTGTATTCTATTCTATGAGTCTGAAAGGTTTACTTACTAGATACCTTAGAAAGTAAGCTTTTAACATACAAAGTATGAAAAGAACAAATAAAGTAAAATGTCTAAAGCGTTTATATAAGCAATAAGAATGTAACACTTCCAGCTTCCAGGTATGATCAAATTAGCTAGATAAAAAAAACAAGCTGTGTGACAATTTTATACTAACCCCTGTGGGTATGTGGCAGCTTTAAATTAATGAAAAGCAAACGATGCCAATTTTTAAAGAAAATCACCATAAGTTATAGAGAGAGCTCCATCTCCTTTCTGACAAAGGGACTGTTCTTTTTTTTTATTCATTCTGTACATTTGCATCTAATACTTCCATTAAAATGTCTAAAAATGCAGGACCTTTCATATTATTTAATATCCTAATTGGTGGTTTTACTTAAAAGATCTGGATACCTCTACCTCTGATATTTTATCCAGCACTTTGTTGTTGGCGCTGATTTGGACTTCTTTGCCAGAAGGTGACCAGATATGGAGGACATTTAAGAACCGTGTCCCCCAGAGCATCTTCCTGGGTAGAAACCTGGATGCAGAGCGATGTCCCAGCGTTCTGTGTGCTGAAATGCTGTGTGACGTCGTAACGAAGGCCGCAGCTCTCTGCGATTGTTGTAGGGCTGTTATGTGCGTGTAGTGTAGTGGCAGCTGGAGCAGTGGCTTTGACCTCCAGTTGCTCATGTCCCACAGCAGATATATCCACAGGCAATACCGCGTAGGCATGCAAAAAGCTCTCACCAATGTTGCACTTGAGGTCAGTAGGCCAACAGTATTCCCCGAGGTCTCCTAGGAAAGTAAACTAGTTTGTGAAGGCCTATACACATGCGCAATATAAAACAGGTCAGTCAGGTGGAGATAGATGCAGCAGAACCCCTTTAATTAGCGATGATGTCTCTCAGGAATTATTTTCAGAACACAGCCTGAGATTTGATTTTGCAACAAACACCCCGCACGCCTCCAACCCAGAGTTGATGGTGTCATGTTGTGTCTCCTTACCTTCAGTTGAGTCTGACAGCCGAATATTATGATTGTCCTGAAGCTGCAATTTTTTGATGTATGTCATCCCAGTACACTCCATTAAACAGTCACTTGGTTGTATCACCCTCCTGGGAAGCGGGTTGATCAGTGTTTCTTTTTCTGAACATTCAATTGCGCCGACAGCCAGCAGAAGTGGCCACAGTATGCCAAAAGACAACCATATGCCGATATGTCCTGGCATTCTGTCCAGCATTAATCAAAAACCGAGGCAGCTGCCAATGTTGAGCTAGACCTGAAACTTCACAGACTTTAAACTTAGAACTATATGTAAGGATTTCACTGCAGCCAGGAAAGGATTACATGTACAGCAGCTAAAAAAACATTAGAGGCTCCTCAGAAGTACGCAACATGTTGCTCTCCCTCACACCAACACTTAGTTTTATACAGTACTGTGCCAACTTTTCCTCATCATCTACTTTTTCCCTCCCACTTGAATTAACAGCAAGTCTGTGGCTGGCAGTAAGCCACGAGGGGCTGGTATAAGGAAAGTTTTATTTAAAAATGTCAGTTCAGAGAATAACATAAAGAATACTGTAACGTGGGTTGTATTCAGTGGTTGAGAGGACCACTCAGCCCACAACAACACTGGTACTGGGAATTCCACAGAGCTTGTCCTTTAATAAACACACTATTCACTAACCTTACAAGGCCCTGTTGAACGGCTGCTGTCTTATCATGAAGCAAGCAGTGTTCATACAACTCGTAACGTTACTTTGAGTTAAGGAGGTAAAGATATGAGGTCCATCTGAGTCCATGTGTTCATGTGCCAGCACGCTTCTCACACACTCTACAGGGGGCAGTGGCGCATACTTGTGACATCACTAAACATTAACTTGGGTGGTCTTAAAGAGACACCACACAATTGTGACTGTTACAATGCATTGTTGTGATATGTTATACTTGTATTTCTTGTGTTTTATTGTGAAGCATTTTGTTTAATTTGTGAATTATACTTACACAATAGCAACTGAGAAGTATTAAAAAAATTAGCTGATTTCAATCATTTATAATCTTTTATTGGAATAAGCAAGAATTTATTGAATGGTACAAGTGATTAAGATGGGAAAACAATGTCTTGAGCACAGTTAAAAAAAAAAGGTTTATCTAAATATGTTAAATTGCTTTATTGTATAGCACTGTAAGCAGTATTACACTTGTGAAACATTACTTAAAACATGGTGGTAATTTTGTAAAATAAGCCGTATACAACAAAATAAAATTACAACCAAGAGCTGTCACCAGTCTTAATTAAAAAAGCATACATTTGAAAACAAACAAACAAAAAAACAAGAATTCTTCCGTGTAAATGTATATAAAAGCAGTCAGATAATGTAATGTAAATTACGCCACAAAAACATAAAACTGAAGCAGCCAATCTCAAAAATAAGAATCTGAATTTTGAACTGTTGCAACTGGCAGAATTTATATACATATGACAAATCAGAATGAAAATTAAATGTGAACAGAAGATTGTTTGTTCTCCTCTGTTAAAGCATGTCAGTCATATCACCAGTAAATAGTTTAATTATGAACTTTTAAAGTTGCAGTTTTTGGGTTTGTGGGCCAAAATTGTTTTTCTTTTTCCTCAGTTGAAACATGAAAATATAGAGTATAACCAATGGAAAGTCATGCCCATGTCCCAGAGAAATTAATAGATTGCTAAATTTATCTTGTGAGCATGAAACATAATCTGTGAAGATGACATATCAGAGACGATCTGCTTTAAGAGTAGAGCCTGATCCTCTTGTGAGAGGGTCTGGCTCAAGTCTTACATTTCTTCAGGGAACATTTCCTCTCAGTAATAGTTAACAGCTATTAATAGTAGCCTGTCCACATGAGATTTATTTAAAGACAGACTGTGAGGATTTACCATACATGTGTTGGCTGGAGCTTTCTTTGGTTCAACGTTTACAGACAAAGACATAAAGATTGTGTAATTACTGTTAAATCAGTTGAACAATAATTGTCCAGCTTTCCAAAACTCCTGTTTTAATGGAAAGCCCAGACTTGCTTTGGTTTCTGGAGCCAGTGCTGAATGCACTTTCTATTTTAAAAGGGAAAGACAACCTACAAAAGCAGCGTTTGTATGAGAACAGAATTGTGGATATGATTTTTTGTTCTTTTTATGTGTGTATAAAAGCCAAGCGGTTCATACCACACACTCAAGACAGCCTACTCCTTGCCAGGATCCTCAGAGTTGCCCAGCCCACAGCCACAGCTGCGGGTCAGCTGCATGGAGGAAATGACAATGGTGCTGGATTCATCCATATAGACAATGGGCACCACTTCATGGGAGATGGGCTGACAGCATGGCACCTGGTCCTGGGAAAAGATAAAGAGAGCAGGAATCAGACACGGTGCATATTTTCATGATTATAGAGCTGACGCTTAAGCATTTTAAAAATTGTATTGTTGTCATATTTCAGTGAAAAAAAAAAACCCCCATAAACATTTAGAGTGTGCAGGACTTGCTCTGCTCCACACCAAATAAAGCAAGGTGTCAAGAAATGATTTACATTTTTATTTTGTTTAAATAGAAATGATTTAAACAAAATAACAAACACTTCAGCTTCTAGTTTTGATTTTTATTTACTGTTCTGTTTCCACAATACTCTCCTGCTGTCACGCTTTTTCTGGTCGATGAACTTTGTGGAATGCCTTGGCTTGTTTTTGGTCAAGTTCATTTATGTTGGCAGGAAGAAGAAGTACACATGCTTATCTACATGCAGCTGTTTCGCCTCCAGAGCACACCAAGGTAAGATACGTGCTGTTCTTAGGCAGCATAGTAGAAAATAACAAAGTACATCATAAATCTAAGCATCGTGCTGTTCCCACACACCTCTGAGAATTTCCTATGCCAGGTTTTGTTTTTTGGGGGACTAAAGCACAACATATAAATATCTATGGATGTAAATGTGAGTCAAAAACATATAAATCAGTGAATTATTCTCTTGTAATAATGTCTTTGTTAACTAACTGTGTGTTGGCATCCTGGATATTTACTTGGGATGGTGGGCATTGCACAGTGGTCATGGCAGAGTTGCAGGTTGCGCATTGAACATAGGTAAGACTCAAGGGCTGGATCACCCAGCTGTCCCAGCCCAGATCTGGGAAATTAAACACTTGATTACTGTACTGAAAAATGCTGCATACCAGTATTATTGTTACACATAAATAACAATGTATTGTTACACACCTTTCATAAAGATCTCTGAGGCAATGGAGCAACAGTTCAGGCTCGCTCTGTTTTGATTATCAGCTGATGCAGAGTAGCCTGGGACTGCTGGGGCTGGAAGGAGATACAGAGGCACTGTAAGACTTTAGAGTTGACTGCCACTAAGCGCTAGGTTGAGGGTGGTACATTTTTCTGTGTATCTTTTGATTTCACATACTTGCAGTATGCTTGGCTGTGTGAGAAATGATGCTGAAGGTTCGGTTCCACTGCTCTCTGACACTGTCCAGTGCACCGGCAGGTAGCTGCGGCTCAGTCTGCAAGTTCAGAACCCCAAGGAGGTTCTTTTTGATGGACTGCCATGACTCACCTTGGCACCTGAACATCACGTACAATGTTGTGTTGGAAAAAAATAAAAGAAAGTAATCTTTGTTGTTTTTACAGCATTAAAAGAAAAAGTAGTTGGTTTCTAGATACCCTCAAATACCCTCGTGGACTAGTGGTTTGCAGATGTTTGGCTGAAGTGAGACAAGTGTGACTGATTTCATTACTGCAGCTTGAACAGAACAGTCTGTTATGTCTCTGTGCAGCTCTCCCTGAAAACCATTTGGGCAACATGACCCTGAATCACACACTGAATTTACTATTTAACCCATGTGACCTCACCGCACGTGCATCAGCACACTCTGATTTCTGAACAATAGAGAAAGATTTCCTTGAAACATTCCCAAAACATAATTAAAACATCATACAAATAGATGGCTGTACTAACAAAAACTACATAGGCATGCAAAATTGTGGTGTGGTTATTGCAGAGGTTCTGATTTGGTATTGATACTGACCTGTGACCTAAGACAGCAGCTTCAGGTTCTTTCCTGGATGGATCCAAGACAAATGCCATCATCATGGAAGAGCCCAAAAGCATTGTCATGACAATGAATGCAAAGGCCATCGTGGATGAACACGTAAGACTGGCTGCAGACAAAGGCTGCGGTTGGTTTCGAACGTCTGGTCGGAGGAGGAGATAGGAGCGACAAAACTGGGATGCTGCGCTGGGTATTGTTTGTCAGGGTCTGGGAACCACGGTTTTTATCTGCTTGTACCCCAACGTGGCCTTGAGATAGTTAACACTGTAGACTTTTCCCCTGTTCTGTGTGAAAGAATAAATGAACGAAGATTAATGGGTGGAGAAAGAGAGGTCACAAATGCAGGCAAAAAAAAACTTAGGAACAAGAGGTACACATATGTTGTAAAAAACATGTACTCATGTTATAGTATGCCTGCCTGGGCACAACACTTTGACAAAAAGTTTGAATTTATATTTAAAGTTGTTGTTTCTATTATTATTACTTATGTATTTTTGCTATTTCCATAGGTGAAGGAAAATTATGAACACGTCTCGATGTAATGCAGTCCATTAAACATCCTGACTAAATGACCTTATCAGTGAAATACCTAATGTAACAAGAGGCACTCTGAGACTGTCCTTCACCAAGGCAGCTCACTCTGAGGGCAGTATTGCATTTATATAATTACTTAGTTTTCTTTGTTTGTTAAAACATACTTTAAGCAGTTTGTAGTGCACTGAAACTCCTGTAAGGGTTGCGTGACAGATGTTTCATTTGATTATACAAACATTATATCACAATAGGTAATGAATAATAGGCACTGATTTTTAAAAAACTGGAAAAGAATAACTTGAGCTTATTATATAAAAACTACTATATTTCTAACTAACTAGGCAGTTATTTATCTTTCTCTGTACAATACTTTCATTAAAGTCTTAATGCACTTTGCAGTCAACTTGAAAGAAAGTAAGTAAAATTAAAAAAGGAAAATTTGAGATCAGGCATCATGATATTTAGATGCAAACTATAATGTGATGTCATATCCTGAATGTTGCAAAAAAAAAACAAAGGCAGCAGAATTTTAAGCACAATTTTATGAAAGTTTTTTGACCTTGAAGAAGAGATCAGAGGTCCAAAGTGGCGTCATACTTGGAATATCCATATATCATTTCCTATATGTTGTCAGTACAAACAAATTGAAGTAGAAAACAGTTTTAAATAGCTCTATATTCCATTAATATAACTTTTAAAATGTGACATGATCTTTTAAATTTTAATACTTTCTACACAATATATTAGGTTATAAAGGTTTAGTAAATTTTTTACCTTGAAGATCGGGATGGCTGTAAGTCAGATTTTAATTAATAGTTAATCAGGCCCCAGTCTGCACCCCTATAATGTTTTATCACAATTCATTCAAAAGGCATTTTATATTGTAAGGTAAAGAACCTACAATAATAGTGAGAAACCCCCAACAATCAAATGATCCTCTTTGAGCAAGCACTTGGAAACAGTGGGTAGGAAAACCTCCCTTTTAACAGGAAGAAATCTCTGTAACAACCAGACTCATAGAGGGGTAACGGCAACAGTCGGGGTGAGGGAAGACAGACAGGACAAAAATATGTGGAAGAGAGTCAGAGATAAATAGTGACTACTCATTAAATGCAGAATGGTGCGTAAGCACCAAGTTAGTGAAAAGGGTGAGTAAAGAAGAAACACTCAGTGCATGATGGGAAGCCCCCAGCAGGCTAGGCTATTGCAGCATCACTCAGGGAGGATTCAGGATCACCCCAACTCCAGCACTACATTTATAAAAAAGGAAAGGTTTAAGCCTAATTATAAAAGTAGAGGTGTCTGTCTTCCGAATACAAACTGAGAACTAGTCCCAAAGCTTGAAAGCTAAAGGCTCTGCTTCCCATTCTGCTTTTAAATATCCTAGGAAACACAGGTAAGCCTGCAGTCTGAGTGAAGTGCTCCTTTAGGGTGACGTGTATGATCATTATTATTCAGATAAGATGGGGGCTGATGATTTAAGACCTTGTATGTGAGGAGAAGCATTTTAAATTGAATTCTGAATTTAACAGGGAACCGATGAAGAGAAGCCAATATGGGAGAAATATGCTCTCCATTTCCAGTACAATAATACAGTTACTGCATCATTTTGGATCAAATGATGGCTTTTCGGGGAGTTTTGAGGACAGCCTGAAAATAATATATTACAAAAGCAGATAATAAAAGTAATAAATGCATGAAGTCGTTTTTAAGCACCATTCAGGATGTTTCCAATTTTAGAGATATTGCACAAATGCAAGAAAGCGGTCCTACATGTTTGTTTAATATGTTCACTGAACGACATCCTGGTCAAAAATTACTCCATGATTATTCACAGTGTGATTGGAGGCCAAGATAATGACATCCAGAGTAAGTCTCTGGTTGGATGTCATTTTTCTAAGAATTTCAGGGGTGGGTACAATAACCTTTCATTTGAATTTAGAAACTAAAAATAGACGTCATCCCAATCTTTATGTCTTTAAGACATTCCTGCAGTTTAACTGTTGTGTGTGTTTATCTGGAACTCCATAACTAACATTTGTGTGTGAAGAAGAGGCCTCATTTACATAAACAAACGGGAGTCTATTTGATAGATATGCTTCAAACCACTACTCTGCAGTAACTTTAATTCCCAAGGCATGCTCTTATGTCTGTAATAAAATAGTTTGGTCATCAGTATCAACTGCTGCACTGAAGTCTAGTAGGACAGTACCAGAAATAAGTAATGCCCGAGGCCATAAGATCACTTGTAACCTTTCCTGACACTGTTTCTGTACTGTGATGAGGTTCAAAACCTGACTAAAACTCTTTGAATAAACCATTTATATCATATATGTGTTTTGGGTTTTTTGCACTACACATTTGGGTTTGAACAGTGAAAGACGGCAACGGATGACCCATTGACAGACCCCAGTTTATAATCATGGGAAAAATACAGTTGGTTTCAACAAACTGCAACAAACTAGCATTTATTTCTGCATATGGGTGATTATCAGTTTGTATCACACCTCACATTTTCGGGCATCACATGAAAGGTGGAAATCTCCCCAGATAAACAAAAAAACTATATTATTTCTCTGCAGCTGTTTTTCAAGGACAGGATCCTGAGGGAAGAAATGTAATACAAAGCAACAATGATTGCTGCAGGTGATGTTAATATCTGAAAAAAAAAAACCTTTCACAGTTCTGTGGGTCATGCGAGGCCACAGACTTGTATGGAATGGCAGCTACAAGTTCTGCGTCCTTAGCTGACCTCCGTCTCTTCAGATTCCTCAACTAACAACTAAATTTGCAGCAGCCAAACTTTCTCATGAGGCCAAATTGGTTCTCTTATCTGCAGCCTGCGGATACCAAACAAGAATTCTTCCACGCTGCCAAAGGAATTCATGCTGCAAGCTGTTGCTTGCAATACTTTCCTTTGGAGGTGATATAACAAGTCTGTCTTTCACCTTAGATAAAGACCTGCACAAAGTTAAATGGCTGTCTGTTCAATATATTTACATGTATGTATGCATGTAAATATCTATGTATTATATGGAAAAGAAATATGTGTTTTTACCTCAGTTCACAGTTTTGTAAAATATTATACATTCACTCAGGGTTGTACTACCAGAAAGATACCCCTTCTCTATTCTTCAGTATCTTGTACTATTTTTTTCTTAAATTTAATTTCAAAATAGAAAGTCATATTGTGATCAAAATAATGTGATAAGCTTACAGAATATAGTATTTTAATTTGTTGGGGCAAATTGACACAATGTTACCAAAGGTCTGTGAACATAATTTATTTAAACACTTATTTTTTGAAAAGGTTTAATTATGAACATATTGTAGGTCTACTTTGCTTATGTAAAAGTACAAATACTTCTGTCAGAATGTAACTGCTTCATATTATTACAATAATATTTTATAGCCTTTTAAACCCACATAATTCACATATGGAAAATAGTCTTGCGTAAGATGCTGTATGGGTCTCAACAACACTGCAAAGATCTTAAATTTTCCATGAATCAGCCTCTCAGGGCTGGAATGCTTTAATTTGTATATTGTTACCACATGCAAAAACACACACACACACAAACACACACGCATGCACACACACAAAACATAGTTATGTAATGCTATTCTATATAAATCTGTTAATGTCATCCAACCCTTTGGAAACCCCAAACCAGTAATTAAATATAAACATGTGCAAACAAGTACTTTCTGTGCAGATGAAGTCTGATGTAGTGCTTTTTTTTTTTTTTTAAAGAAAATCTGTAATATGAACAACTTCAGACTGAAAATACACGAGAAGCATTTTTGTATGCTAGTTTTTACATTCAGCTTACTTGAATGATTTTAATCCAGTGGTATCTGGCATGGAGATCAGACTCATCAAATGGTCACAGGACACTTTTGAGACATCAAGAGGCGAATTAATGAGAAGGAAGCCAAAAGACAGAGAAAAGTGATTTTACACGACACGCGCAGTTTTTTGGGGTGTAGAAGACTGTATATAAAAGATGGACATAGCCATTTTTGGTTTTTGGGTGGTGAATAGTCATGGAGCTCCAGTCCTCCTGTGGGTCTCTGCCATTTCTCTCTCTCCCCCTTTGCTTTCTCTCTTTTGTGTGCTTGTTGCTCTGAGTGTGGGTGTTGTAACAGTTGCTGTTGTAACGCAGTGTATTGCCACATGGCGGCGCATCCAGTCTCGTGCCTGGTGTGTCACCCCCTTTTTGTTCTTCTTTGTAACATCTCTCAGTAATGGATTTTTCCGTGTCTTCGCGGACTAGTGTGCTCTGTAGTTGCCCTTGTTTTAGCCTTCAACCATTTAGTCAACCATTTCCCCAAAGTGTGAGTAATAAGTCCAGCGCACTGATGGTGGGCGTGTGTGTGTCACTGTGGGATTCTCCAGCTTTAGACAGCTTGCAGCTATGTATGAATGAGAGTCCTTGAGTAGCAGACGTCTCCCACCACTTCCTCGTCGTAGAAAGTCACAGCACCAACAGGTGCTGCTGGCTGGGATCACACAGAGACTTTATACACGGACAAACGTTTAGAAGCAGACATCACAGACGACTTTCTTGAGGACGCTGAAAACAAGCTGAGTTCAATGAACAATTTTCATTGGTGCTTAACAGGGCACGGGAGGTGTGGCAGCATTTAACACAGCAAGACGGGGAAACTTCAGTGGTAGCATTTTAATAAAGACAAATATTAGTACAGTAAACTGTATCAAAACGCAACAACATGTGAAGTGCATTGCAGGTGGCACTTAATAAAGGTGCAACAATGTTATGCAATCCAATAGTCTTGCTGCCAGTCATACTATGAAGCACCTGAGAGACATTAATAGTGTTACAAAACTAAAGATTAAAAAACGTTTTCTTTCAGGGTGAGAGGCCTGGAAACACTGAGGTGTGAGCAAAAACTTACTGAAGGAACAGAAAGAGAGCAAATTAGAGTACATGCTGTGCTGTACTTGTAACTTCATTCATGAATAAATCTGTATTTACTGCAGCTAAGCCTCCTTTCAAAACACTTGCTGCCCTTTATTAGAGCTGTCATCTGTTTATTCAGCGCAGATGCCAGCTGTAGTAAGGTTTAATCCTAATCCACTTGCATCTTGTTTTGTTTAAGCAATCGCAGGAGCCTGTCTGAGACACTTGCTGGTGTGTTGTTGTGATGACTGGGGTGCTGTAGCTGTGGAGAGAGGACGTGCGGTTTCCCATGCTGCTACACAAGGGAAACAAAATAGTCATAAAGTTATAACCTATACTTTTTTCCTTTTACTTTTTACAAGGTGTAAGAGAGGAGGTAATGAACGGAAGGGGACGTGGCCAGGTAAGTTATTAATGTTCAGTGTGGGCTTTTGTTTGGATTTTGCTGTATATTCTTCATTTTTATATTAATATTAAATGCCAAGGTTCTTATTCTGTTAATGGTTAACATCATGAATTCAGTCATTTTAAGGAATAATTTGTTTTTCCAAGTTATTTACATTTACGTTACTTGTGTTGTGAATGCTATTTTGGATTTATTGGGAACATTTCATAAATCAAGTGTCAGTTAAACTGTAAAAATAAGTATAGCATGTTATTTTGTATCTAGAGATCTATTATTGCACTATTCCCAGGTTGCAAAACACAAGCTCAGAAATTTCAGACTTCTGCGTGAAAGTATCTTTGTCTTTGTTTCTGACAGTGACAACAGCAAAGAGGTCATGGGCTGTGGCCTGAGAAAATCAGAAGTACAGCAGAAGAAATGTGACAGAGGTGCAGCTACTTTCCAATTTTTTTCTTCTTTAAAGAAATGCTTTTTTGAAATTGTAAAACTACAACTCAGTGTCTTCTCCCATTTTAGTGAGCCTCTCAGTCCCAGGTAAGTTTATTTACTTCATCAGCTGTACCTTTCATAGTGTATAGTTCAAACTATTCTCTGGAAAAATTCTCAGTAAGTTTAACTTTTGTAAATGTAACCCCACTTTTATGCATGCGGTAAAGCTGCCACTGGTAAGTGTTTCAACCTGGATCTGACTAAGAGTGTAAAAGTACTGGTAATGGAAGATGAGTGCTTTGTTGTTTCTCTCCAAATCTTCAGCAATCAGAGCGGCTCTGTTGATTCAGCGCTGGTATCGGCAGTATGTTGCCCGGCTGGAGATCAGACGCAGGTGCACGTGGAACATCTTCCAGTCTATTGAATATGCAGGACAGCAAGATCAGATCAAGGTGAGCTCACGCAATTAATGTAAGTCGGTGTCATATATGCATTATGAAAGTAATTTTTAGCCATCTTCCGGTGTTTTATAATGTTGGTCATGCAATTTTCTGGTAGAGACTGGAATACCTGCACAGCTAGTGGATGTATTGCCCGTTTTGGATAGCATCACTATGAAGCTGACATATTTGCTTTAACTATAAGACAGGTCATCACATCGCTTTCTACTATTGAATTTAATACAGACACTAATTGTCTGCCATGCTATTTTTATTTTCACTTTTCTTTTAGCCATAGGTCATAATTTTAATGTGTCCTATACTTTGATATATGAATAACAGACATCTGAAAACATGACATCAGTATCAGCTAACTATGATACCTGCACTGACAAGGGGTCCGGTGTCCACTCTGCTTAAGCACAGTTTTACTGGACTAGTTGTATGATTTCACAAACTGTCATTTTTATGGTTACTTTTTTCACTTCCTGCAGCTGTACAGTTTTTTTGGCTTCTTGATGGACCACTTCACCCCAGCCAGCAGTGAAAGTAAGACAGTGACTCTTATCACACACAGTTTCATTCGCGGTATTATAGGTTTCATTAGATTACAGGCAGTGAGCTAATCCGAGCTCACCCAGCCTGCTCCCTGCTGAGAAGCACGAAAGTAGCTTTTCCTCACTGCACTGATCCACGTCCGTTTCTTTTCTCCTCTGTCTCTAATGAAGGAAATCTAATTTCTCACATCTTTCGTGAGAACGAAATCTGCCGTGATGTAGAATGGGAAAGATATTTTTGCTACAAGAGCATAGATGTACCAGACAGCTACACGGGGCCCCACTTGACCTTCCCCATGACGTTCTGCGGAGTGTCAAAGCTTGTCGAGGCTTTTAAGCACAAGCAAGTAGGTACAGTGGAGGCAGATATAGTCTTTTTTTGCCTTATTCTTCCACACTCGGATTATTCATACATGATTTCTTTCCCCCAGTAGCAGCTCCATGCACGATATGTTCTGCAGATTCTTGGGGAGACTTGGAGACTTCTAAGAATTCTTCCAAACATCAGTCATCTTTCCTCCTGTCACACCAAGGAGATTACAATATGTGGTACACAACAGGCCTTTCCTAGATTTGATCCCCAAACTGTGCCTTTTTTATTTCCTACTATTTGAGCATGCACCCAGCTATGGAGGACTGAAACCGTCAAAATCAAAATCAAGAATAATACATACTAAGTATTATTTGTTATTATTGGTTTTACTTTTCAGTTCCATTTATTTTTCCATGTTATTTTATTTTTTATTTAATTAATTACTTACCTATTTGCTTTGTTGTTACCGGTATTGTCTTTTTTTGCACAATGAAACAAAAAATAAATGTGACGTGACTTTCTGCAACAAATTAAACAAATAAATATGCCCTGGGAAGAAATATAAGAAAATGTGTAACAAAATAAAATAAAATGGGAAAGTAAGACAAATTGTGAAATTATTTGATGGATAAATTATTATGGTGGCAAACACCTACAGATATATTGATTTATGTAACGCTTTATAAATAATTAAACCTCATATTTATAGTTTGTATTGTTTTTGTTGATATGATCATTACCACATGATTTATTTGATCATTTTTGTCCGTTTCAGTCTACTGTAGTCACAGCAGTCATATGATGAAATAAACAGGTTTTCTGTTTTCTTTTCCAGGAGACCTCCATGGGCAGCTAGAAGATCTGCTATTGATATTCTATAAAGTAGGCTAGGCTACACAATCCACACATTTCAAACAGGCTTGCCACTCCTAGATGTTCAATTTGATCAAACTTTCCTCTTAAAACTGTCCAGAATGGTTTGCCATCTACTGAGAAACCGTATGTGTTCAATGGGGACTTTGTGGATCGTGGCAAAAACTCCTTGGAGATTCTGCTCATCCTGTTTGGGTTCCTGCTAGTCTACCCCAATGATGTTCATTTAAACAGAGGGAACCATGAGGACCACATTGTTAACCTAAGGTAAGCCAGTCTTCAGAACTCTTCCTTCTCTCAATCTCGCTCTCATTTTTTCTTTCTGTTGTTTTGTTTTACATCTTCAGTCAGAATGCAGTCATAGTCTAGCTTAAAGAAATCATTTTTATATCGATCCAACATGTGATGTGTTTACTAATTTTGTCATTCATTGTGTGTTTTCCCAGATATGGCTTTACTAAAGAAGTTTTGGGAAAATATAGGGTAAGGCTTAAACTTACTTTAATATTAGCATTCAGTTTGACACCCAAACAGTAAACAAATAAACAAATAATATTAAAAAAACCTAAATGCATAAAAATACATTAGAATGTACAATATTAAAAAGAAAGAATTTTCAAGTATTTTTTTAAACATGCATTGAATTTTACTGTTTTTACATCTGTAAAAAAAGTTACTGCCAGAAAAAAATTACCTTAGGAGTGAATATTTGTCTATATCTATGTTTGTGTTAGCCCTGCAGAAGAGGATGGATTATGATAATAATGACCATGACTATATACAAGGTATGATAAAGATGACTTGATCTGCAGGTGCACGGCAAGAAGATCCTTAAGCTTCTCCAAAAGATCTTCAGCTGGCTACCTCTGGCTACTGTGATTGATCACAAGGTGCTGATTGCGCATGGAGGGATCTCTGACACAACAGACCTGAACGTAATAGCCAGAGTGGACAGACACAAAGTAAGAACGACCTTTCACTTTCAGTTCGTTGTGTTTTAATTTGAATTTTGTTCTAAGAAAACAGAAATGTCTGCATACTTCATCTGTGTTTTGTTTTTTCAACATGCACAGTATGCGTCAACCCTCAGACCTCCAAAGATGACTAAGCTAGCCGTGAACGGCAGCAACAGCCAGACAACGAACAGAAGGAACGGAGACGCCGGCGTTCCAGTGGACTTTCGACGTCGGGTGCGATCGCTGACTCACCACAGCTCAACCCCACCTCAAGGCCTCCCACGACGTTCACTGCATAACCTCCACACCAGCCATCAGCACATGAACTGGTCCGTGGATGACGAGCTGAAGAAAAGACGTAGGTTGGCTGGGTTTGACCAGTCGTATGGAGAAAGGAAGAAGCCAGACTCTGACTCAGACCCAGAGTGCGAAGAAGGAACAGAGACCTACGAGCACGAGTGGGAACAAGTAAGTGGTAGTGAGGATCGTCAAACATAGACCAATTCTTCAGAGTGCTCATACAGTTCATTGATACCCTCTGTCCAGATGGTAGACCTGTTGTGGAGTGATCCTATGCCCCAAAATGGCTGCATTCCCAATGAAGTGAGAGGGGGAGGCTGCTACTGGGGCCCAGATGTCACGGAGGAGGTTCTCGGAAGACACAACCTGCAGCTCCTCATCCGCTCCCATGAATGCAAACAGGATGGCTATGAGTTCTGCCACAACCGCAGGGTGAGCACATAAAGCACAGGTTTCTGAGTGACAGAAGAAACCTTTATTTTTCCCATCATCTCTTCTCTTGTATCCAGGTACTAACAATTTTTTCGGCTTCAAATTACTACGAGGTGGGCAGCAATAGAGGAGCCTATATAAGAATGGGAGCTGATCTGGTCCCTCACTTTGTTCAGTATCAGGCCAGCAGGACTTGCAGAGAGCTCACACTGAGACAAAGGTAAAGGAGCACAGAGAAATAGTCAAGCATTATTTTAACATTAACAATTCAAAGAGTTTTTCATGAGATTTTCTGACAAAAAGTTCTTTTGAGTTGGAAGAAAAGTGGAAAATCAAGTGAAAACCTTTGCTGAAGATGGCTGTACACATTGTTTTAATAAATATGAAATCCCTGAGGATTTTCTTTTCCTTCTTGGCTTTTCGGCAGTGTTGGCTGGACGGAGAGATCAGCTCTACAAGCTCTGAGGCGACAGCTGTTCGTACACAAGTCAGATCTCATCAGTGCCTTCCGAGAGTTTGATCCTAACAACACAGGTTAGCTGTAACTGCTTTACACTAAATAGCATTCAGAATTTTCAGAACATAAAACACATCATAACGGCAGCATATGAGAGTGTGAGGGCTCGTCATTCTTCCCATCTTTTCGTAGGGATAATCTCTCCAAGTCACTGGGCAAGTGCCACAGAGAGCGTGCTGAAGCTGGGTTTGCCTTGGAGAGTGCTGCGCCCACAGCTTGTAAGCAGCACCAAGAATGGTATGGTGGACTACCAGGAGTGGATGAAGGAGCTCTCCATCACTGAGCCCAAACTAGAGGTGACTCATTTGTTCTTAACTTACTTCCCTTCTGCTCAGAGCTGTAAAACCATGAAAAATGTATGGCACCCCAAAATACAAAACATGCATCTTGTCCTGACAGATATCAGATACCAGCCTACTGGAGACGATGTACAAAAACCACTCCAACCTGGAAACTATCTTTCGGATCATAGACACAGATCACTCAGGTTAGTTAACAACCAAACTCTCAGTTTTAGTGTTTATAAGCAGTGTTGGACCCATGTCCTACTACTCAGCTTGACTGTTTTTTTTTTATATGCTCTGTTATTTCTGTGAATGGGTGAAAGACCTTCTGAGATCACCTCCAAGGTCACCAACACAATATAGCACAGGTTTGTGAATTTTCCTCTCCCTCCTAAAGGTTTGATCTCTTACGAGGAATTTCGCCAAACCTGGAAACTCCTGAGCTCTCATCTCAAGACAGAGATCAGTGATGATGTCATTGCAAACCTGGCCCAGAGCATCGATTTTAACAAGGACGGAAGCATCGATATTAATGAGTTCATGGAGGCTTTCCGTCTGGTGGACCTCTCTGCACATTCCTGAGAGGATGGACCAGGAGCTGGAGCTGCACCAGCTGAAATGCTGGAAGGGCTGTGTTTACGTTTTACCTTGATGCACAATCATGAAAAGTTTAATAGTTGGGGGTACTAGTAGTATTTTACATCATGAACTAAAAAGATTATTTTTCCATTGCAATGTAGATCTTTTTCACCACTTTTTAAAAAACTTTCTATGTATTTTTAAAGTTTTTATCTAACTGAAAGTTCACCTGTTTAGTTGGTGAATAAAAACATCAAACAGGTGCAATACTGGCTTGTCTATTTGTACTCAGTGCACTATTAACATCTTTGGAGCAGATACTGTTACAGATACACATCGTAGTTTATTCACAGTTCCTCGAGACTACAGGAGAGGGAAAAATGGTAACACTTTTTAATACAGCTGGTGAATAAGGGCGTGACTCCCCTGTAGTTAAGTTTAATTTCAATGTATTTTACTACCAACTGATTAAAAAAAACAATTTCCCCATAATTAAATGTACTTCACAATGTACTGTACAATATAATTGTTTGTTACTAATAAAAACATTAGTTATTACTCCCTTTTTCTAGTGTACATACATTTAAGTATTTGTAGGTAAATACATTTTAATTGCAATTTCAAATAAAATACACTGAAACACCATTTAATCATTGGGGAATTATGCCTTTAGTCTGTATTATAAAGTGTTAATGGAAAATAGATACAGTATGATGTCTTTTGTGGTTCCATAGTGAGCTGCATGAGTGGATGTAGGAGGGCATACTGCAGATGCAGCTCACAGCTTGTGTCATGATTTTCTTGACCTCAGTTTCTGTTAGTGATAATAGCTGTGATACACCATACAGACGCAGGCTCTTTGCCAGGTTACTAAAGTAGAAGTTAGATGTGGGGATGTAACCTGCATGAAAGCTGCTTAATTGCACCTCTTAATCTTTAAAAACAAACAAACACCTGAATTCAGTCTCATTGCTACAAGTGTAAATGCTACCATCACTCTATGGACTCAATAACTGCACAATTTCAAATCTCCTCTTGGATTAACATCAGTATAAAAGCTGTATGCTACTTCTTGGAGTGTAAGACTAGCTCGCAGCTGCTTAGCCATGGAATGACTTGGGTATGACTATGCTTCAGTGCACAAAATAAGGTCCATAAAGGCCTGGTTTGATAAATTAGATATGAAATTCTCTGCGGCCTGCTGGTGTGGGGGGGCTAGGAGGAGTTGGCCGTCCGACTGTGGTCTGGAGTGTGGGGCCTCCCTGCTGCTACGGAGTCGGGGCGGTCTGCCTCTCCCCACCGCAGGGAAAAGGGTAACACCACCTGGGTCTGGGTGCAGTTCCCCCCTCCAGGGGCAAGGGTACCTAGATCCGGTTTGTAGAGTACGCTTGGGGAGTGTGATCGTGTGTACAGCGCCTCTCTATGTCTGTCTCCACGTTGGTTGAGTGTGGAGTAAGTGCATATGAGGGCATGAGGGTGGGAATGGATGTTTGTATCTGTGTGTGCCTGTATGTCTGTGTCTATATGTCAGGTTGGGTATCAGACGCCACCTCTCTGGGGACATCTCAGGCCCTCCAAGGTTTGGAGGCCTATCTCCACCCACCACCACTTCCCCTGCCGGTGGCGGACTCCCTCAGGTATCGGTGTGTTGGTGGTTCTTTGTGTCTGGGGGTGGGCGTCCGGGTACACACCTGCTCACTCCTTGGCGGCCGCTTATCGGGGCCTGGAGCCTGGGGCTCGCTCGGGCCACTTCGGAGGTGGGGTGCCCCCGGCCTCTCGGCCTGGGGCTCGGTCACTCTGGCACAGCTGGCTGCCGGCGGAGCTCACGGGCGCGTCACTGCAACCCCCCCTGGCTTCTGCTCCGCGACCCCTCATCTGGGACTCTCCTCAGCTCTTACTGGGACAGTGGCGCGGCTGCCCCTCTGTTGGTCTTCCTTGGTCTCTTGTGTTCTGGGGGCCTCTGGATGTCTGGAGTCTTGATCTCCTCCATACCTGCTTCATGCCCTGGAGGACGGGGCTGTGGCCCCCCCACACCCTCTAACAGATCATTACATGAAGGAACCTTTGGAATGCAAGCATGCTGATCCACACAGGTATGCACACAGGTGTACACACGGGTATTCACAGACGCGGACTACAGCTTTCTTGGCTGCTGCCTCAAAGCACATTGTGCGCTGTCTAATCTTGCGTGCTGCACAATATCGTTTATTATTTAGTATCTACTGATATCTACTGCTAGCTAGTTTATTGTGATGGTGCTGTTTTTTTTTTTTTAATATGTTGCTCTTTGTTGTTTGCTTTCTCTTCTGTTTTTTTTCTCCATACAGGTGACCCAGGTGTTTTTTTTTTTTTTTCTTTCTTCCCCCCCTTCTCACCGTCTCTTCTCCCCTTTGGTTTTCTTTCTCTCCCTCTCTTTCTTTCATTCTTTCTCCCTGTCCTATCCCCCAGTCATGTCTGTCCCGTTTGTAGCAACTGAAAATAAAATAAATTCACAATTATAATAAAGGTCAATCAAATGGACCAATATGGCAAGGCCATGATGATCCACTTGGTAAAATAAATCCACTTGGCATCTTTCTTGGCCTTAAGACAACAATTCTGATGGCTAAAGATCTAAACAGGACACACAAAAAAAAAAAAAAAAAAAAAAAAAAAAAATTTAGATATGAAAGAATTTGACTTGTCCACATAGATCTTTGACTTCAACCCCACTGAACACCTTTGGGAGAAAGTAGAATGGAGACTGCAATCCAAGCCCTCAGTGTCCGGCCTTAAATGTTCTTCTGGGTGAAAATCTTGCAAAAAGAATTCCCAGAAGAATGGGAATGGTTTTCATAGCTGCAATGGTGGGGAACTCCATTTAGAATGGGATATCATAAAAAGCTCCTGTGGCTGTTATGTGTAATGTGTAGGTAGCTCACATCGTTTTGGCAACGTAGTCTATGTGGACTTTTCCCCCAAATATTTACAGGCAGATGAACAGATAATAACAAATAATGGGTATTAAATATTTACAATAAGACGAAAGTAAGGAGGCAAAGGCTGCCGGATCTGGAGAATTCAGATGTTTAGCTCTTTGCCAGGTACTGAAGTAGAAGTTAGATGAGGGGATGTAATCTGCATGAAAGCTGCCTAATAAGTTCAACTGCCAATCAGTCTTTCATCTCCACCGGGATGTGAATCCGAGACATAAATCCTATCAACTCAAGCCCTGCTTTGATGAGATGTTGGAAAGGGCTGGCCTGAAGAGCTAAAGAAGGACCGTCGGGTGTTTCTATATTTGCACCAAAACAATGAAAATGCTCAGATCACAAAATAGGTGGACTTACAGGAATACATTTTCCCACACAGGAATAGATTATTGGGGAAATTAGCCATTGTTTAAAGTATGTGTGCAAGAGATGCAAGGTCACTGTGCTTTTTTCAACAAATGAAATTTATTAACATTCTAGGAGGATAAAAAAGAAAAACAAACATGTATTTACAATGTCTTCACTGGTGACATACACAACTTGTTTACATGCCAGTCACATTTGTAGTCTTATAATTATAATCTGATTTGACATAAGGGATCCCAGCTATTATTAGACTTTGTTGAGTCTTTTCCATTAGGGCTGTGTCAGTTGAGAAAGCACAGATTAACCAGTCAGTGTTTACCTGGTACAGAAAGTGGGGCAAATGATAAACCTGTCCATGTGGGGACTTAAAGGCACATTCTAGTCAAAATGATCATCTGAGCAGACAGGTTCAGATATCACTGGGGTTATCAGGGAACTACAGTGCAGATTACCTCTAAATTAAATGGCTGATGCACCATTTTTTTGGGAGGATTGTGTGTCTGAGCATGTGCGGGTTGGTGGGGCAGACTCAGCTGAGGATGCCTCCTCTCATGTGTCCGCTGTCGCTCAGCCCGTGCTCTATAAGTTTGATGTCTTCCAAGTCATCTTTGATGACACTGATCAAATGACTTAAACCTTCCTGCTGTTGTTTTAAGTGCTGAAAGAGAGAGAAAAGGAGACAGTGTTTCAGTTACCGGGAGAAGACAACTTAAACATTCAGCTGTCTCCGCCTTCATCCACAAGTTTAGAGCAGTCTTCCTCAGATTAGAGCCACCAGTAAACAACACAGAAGCTCTGAGACCGACCTTGAAGCTAATGTTTTTACAATGTTACACTTATTTGCAATAAGGAAAATGCACCTGTGCAAGAGTGATTACTTCTGTCGGTCACTGTCAGCACCTCAGAGATTACCCGCGTGAAGGAAGCTGGGTGAGAACCCTGACTGGATGTTAACATCATGATAATCTTTCAGCTTTTTGCAACTTAGTATCGGAAGACTCAAATGTTACTTTAATGTTCTCCTTCTTAGTGTTTTTTAAGTCCTGGGCCGACTTTCAGAAATCACTGAACACATGTTGTGAATGCCTGCACAACAACTGCAGGTCAGAGGTGCTAAAGTTCCGACTCACCTGTCTGATTTCTCTGAGGAGGTCTGCGTCCACACTGTAGCGCTCTTCTGATCTCACAGCTCCAAAGTGGTTCTGCATCCGGATTTGGGACATTAATTCATTTAACCGACCCTGTAAGACAAAGACAGAACAAATACTGTAAAAAACAAACACACGTTTGACGTCTAATAGCTGCTAAGAACTGTACGAACTGTTCATTCATTTTAGGGCTGCAATGATTCATCAAGTAACTCGAAAAACTATTACAAAAATATCCTCAATGAAAAGTCTTCGCATTGTTTCTTTGTAGCACTCAGCTAAGAGAAACTAAGCTAAAAAACGAAGCTCCATTGTGTCATGTCCCAAACTCGAAATGATTATTCATGCTTTTGTTTCGTCACGATTGGAATACAGCAATGCACTATACACACACACGTCTTAGCAAAACCTCCCTAGAACGGTTGCAAATTGTTCAAAATGCTGTTGCCAGGCTTCTGACGAAATCCTCCAAGTTTTCACATGCGACTCCAATCTTGATGCAGCTACACTGGCTTCCAGTTTATTTCAGAGTGCAATTTAAGATTCTTTGAGAGCTCTTCATGGACAGGCACCAGGTTATTTCCCTGCTGATGGTGCCCATCTCCCCCCCCCCCCCCCCCTCCCCTTTTTGAATAATTTCTATTTCCTCATTAAGGCAAACGTATTTATGCGATTACTCAATTAGTCAATGGAGAATTGATAGAATACCTGATTACAAAAATATTTCATAGCGACTCTAATTGTTTGAAAGAACATAGCACTGTGCAGCCACAGTTTCAACACACTTGCCTTGAACTGTGTGGGGGCATTGAGTTCAGACTGAATGGTATCCAGCTGCACTCTGAGGTGCTCCTCGTCCACTTGGATAGCGTAGCCACTTTTTCGCTGGATCTCCTGTTTGATCAACACCTTCCAAGGGAAACAAAGGAGGAGAGATAAATATGGAAGGGAAAAAGAAAACTTATAAAGTAGTGAAGGGAAAGCTCTAGACTGATGTCATTCAGATATGACAGTTTATTTCATGCAAAACACAGTTCTACTTTTCAATTCCCACACATTATTTTTATTTATGTAAACAGTGAATTTTGAGCTCCTACAGTTACTCTAAGTTTAACAGAGATGTAGGGATGTCTGAATGGCTTATTTAAAAAAAAAAAAAAAGTGAGACAGCAACCTGCAGCACTCGGTGAGATAGATCCATCAACTTCCTCTTGTACTGGGCGATCTTTGCCACTGTGGTTGCTTGGTTCTTTTGCAGTTCACTGATGTCATTGGAGATAA
The DNA here is from genome assembly GCF_057382185.1 of Mchenga conophoros. Taxonomy (NCBI): domain Eukaryota; kingdom Metazoa; phylum Chordata; class Actinopteri; order Cichliformes; family Cichlidae; genus Mchenga; species Mchenga conophoros. The sequence goes on from NC_140532.1 coordinate 49,517,441, forward strand.
TCTGCAAGTCCACACATGCATGGTTGAAAACAGTGAGGATGAACCTTTGTGACATTTCCAGAATTCCTTTGATTGCAAGTACTTTATGCTTTTTTAAAACTGATAACAAGCATATGTTTGATATTAGAGGTCTTCACACATCCAAAATTTCATGCCCGAATGCAAAAAGACTTGGAAAAAGTTTCACCTGGAGCAAAATTAATTTATTATTTGAATGCAGGGGCCATGGACAACAGAGAAAAATGCCAAACCTGATCTGGCAAGGATGCTCAATCTGCACAGATATTAGAGCTGACTGTAAATCACAAGGTAGCTTAAATGTAATACTTCTTTAGAGTTATGTAGCCGTCTCTCCTGTGCTTGGCCGTGACTTTGACTAACCGCCTTTGCCAGGAAATTTAGGTTAAAAAGATCCAGGTGTTTCTGTTGCTCTTTCCTCTTCCTGATTAAAGCAGTGTGGCTAATACCTCTATACAACTTAAAGGTCCACTCGCTACAACAGATACTGTGACTCATTTTGAAGCAGCGTTTAACAGAGTGACGAGAACTTTGACATTTATAACATTATGCTGAAACACACACAGTTCAAGACCAACAGCCTTAGAACTGGACTCAAGTGACAATATTAAAAAGTAGAAAAAAGCAGATGAGAACCCACACAGCTACCAGGTCTCATGTTCTAGTTTAGTTTGAAATGTCCTATGATATACATATGTGTGTGGTGGGGTGTGGTTTGTGGCTCAGCTGCAGGGAGGGGTGGAGCAATGATCAGCAGACCGTGCCAAGGGAGGCTGGCCGACACAGCTGATTTTCACCATACTAATCACACTTTCTCCCATTGCAGTAGCTGCTGGGGCCTGGGGATAGCAGTGCAGACAGAGTGCACAGTGGAGCAGAGCTGGGCTGAGCAGGAGAGAGATCCAAAGCAGAACTGAGCGATCTGGACAGTGTTTAAATAAACGTCCCCTGAAAGTGCAACTGAGAACTGTGTGCGTCTCGTGCTGGGATCAGCGTAACAAAGTGTTACAATATAAATATACTTGCTTCCAAACTGATTTTGTTGTTAACAGAACATTTCTACCTGAAATAGCAGGTAAACACGGGTGTTTCTAATCACATTAAAGCTGAACCTTCATGTCATTACTAACACCTGTGCTTACATGCACTGCACCCATGTTGAATCCTTTAAGAAAAAGAAGAAAAAAAATCTGGAAAATTAAAACCACAAACAGCAGGAACAGTGACTACTACACTCACATCCACTCTGGTCTGGTGCTGTTTAGTCATCTGCTCCTGGATCTGCAGCCTGCGGAGCAGCTCCTTAAATCCTACCATGGGCACTGGGATCAACCTGGACACAAAATGAAGCAGCAGCTTTTATTGAATTTTTGTTGAACTTGTAGTTAACGGTAACAACTCACAAAAAAACCTTTAGAAACTATTTATTATCGGAACTAGATCAAATCTGGGGAATTGGTGCCTCGGCTTTTCCTACTCAGGCTTTCAGAAAAACATTTCTCCTAATATGAACTAATTTATTAAAAATGTGTGAAAAGGGGTCATGGATGTTTATGCTAGTGTGCTATTTCTATTCTTGTATGTTGCTTGCTTACTTGCTGTTTATTAGTGTTTGCTGGTCCCTCAATGGTTTGCAATATAGAACAGTTATCTTATCGTCAGCCCAGACTTTATGCTTATGCTTTAGCGCCCTCTATGGGTCATGTAGTAGACTAGGTTTTGAATTATTTATCATAACAGATAAATAATTCAGACTGTTTGTTATAGACTGATGAACACTTGGAGTCGATTCATGTTTATCTGTCATTTTCCATATTGGTTCAACTAAGTTAAATAAAATTGTATTATTTAGCCAGATGTCTTGCTTTTTATAAACTCGGGTAACTTTGCGTTAATTATAATAAAAACTTATAACAACACAACCAACTCACTTCTCTGGATCGGGGTTGTCCACCTTGGCCTGTTCCCAGATAATAGGATCCACTCCTGTTCAGGAAGAAACATTATTGGCAACTATTCAAAACAACCAACTTGAATGACACTTTCCTCTATTACAGTGGTCTCTCGCTATAACGTGTTTCACCTTTCATGGCCTCGCTGTTTTGCGGATTTTTTGTGTGTGCAATTTTGCATGTTTTTTTTTTTTTTTTTTTTTAAACAGCACTTTATATTCTGCGTCCTGATTGGCTGCAGAGCATTGTCAATCAATATCGTGCCATCTCCCCTGTACAGTACAGAGCGCATTCAGCTTTTCATATTTACATAAATCTTCGATTGCTAGCAGTGTGACTCTGAAGTGCTGTGCTGTATGTTTGTAAGTTTCCTCCCCAACAAACAACAACGTCGACGAAACGTTTTGCACCGTCAAAGGCAACCGCGGGTGCCTTTGGTTTCATTCTATAATACTGGACGTATTCTTCTACGAAGGTTTAAACTTTTTACAGCCTTAAAACATCTATAATAATTGTGAAAAATAAAGTTGGCTACTTCACGGATTTCACCTATTGCAGGTTATTTTTGGAACGTAACTCCCGCGATAAACGAGGGACCACTGTACACAAGAAAAGAACACACCAAAGCACATTTACCTGCAGGAGCATTTTGCAGCAGCTGTTTGAGCTGTGCTGGGGACAGCTCTGTGCGCGTCACTGACATGACCACTCCAATCTGAGTGAGCTGGACCTTTATGTTAGCCTGCTCCAGGTAGTTGAAGAGGGTACTCGCTGGGATTCGCTTGGAGGTGCCGTTGGGAGAGCGCTCAACCAAATAAATGATCACCTCTGTTCTAAAAAGGACAGGAGATACAAGAGTGTTTCTACATGATCTACTACTACTACAACAAAAACAAAAAAAGAAAAATAATCACATATTTATGACTTACTGGTCATTCGACAGGGCTTTGACACCCTCTACATTGACAGTGAGGGTCTGGTTGCTTCCTAGGATCTTGTGGAGGGACTCGACCAGTTGCTGCTGCTGAGCTCTCACATCAGCTTCTTTTTTATTAAGAATCAAGACTACTAAACCATCTTCATCCTTACTCATCGGGATGCAGCTGTACCCCACCGCCTAGGAACCACAAGATACACATGACTACAATGTAAAATTCAAAGCAAAACAAACCAAACACACTGTGCTGAGCTTTCTGTCTTTACCTTGAACCTGCAGAATGGGTTCTCCTGATTGAACTCCACAGGTGGGTTGTTGTTGCTGTAGTAGCCCTTCCCTGTGCCCCAGTATGCCTGCAGCTGGTTCCATTTGGCAAGTATGGAGTCACGCTCATCTCCTAACAAGGTGGGAGCTGACAGAGCGGTGACCTGCTGGTAAAGCTGGGTGGACTGATTCTGACCCGCCTGCTGACCGAACAAGCCTCCTGGCCACGGGAACCAGAGGTAAAACATTTCACAGCTCATTTTATCTTATTCTTCAAATGTATTCAAAAAACATTTTACTAGAAAAGAAAGATGCCAGAAAATCATGTGGAATTTAGTGAAATGTCTCCAATTTCATGATACCCAAAGTTGCATAATTATAACAACAAGGTATTGGCACCAGTTTTGAACTTTGTAAAAGATTTGTTTCTAACAGAATATCAGTCTGAATAGCTGTGGTTGGCTTTAACTCTGTTCAACAGATATCCATTTTATTTGTATTTTTCCCCTATTTGCAGGGAAATTGAGGTTCTTACCTTGCTGCTGCTGAGTCTGCTGGATATTAAAGCCTCCAAAGCCACCCAGGCTAGTTGCTCCTAGTCCAGTTCCAGTTCCAAATCCCGATGTTCCTGCAGCAGTCCCTGTGCTAAGCCCAGTCGGGAATCCAAACCCTTTGTTCTGCATGTTACCAAACAGGCTTCCTAAAACAAAACAACGTGCAAACACAGGGAGGAAGTATGATTGAGGAAGTACGAGTGCTCATGAAAAACCAGTTTAGAAAACAATGTTTGGGAAATATGCTTCCAGCTTTGCTGGAGAGACACCGCAGAAAATAAAAGGACTTTTGGCAGTTTTAGCATTTGTTATTTTACAATGGAAGCCTTAAAAGTGATACAATAGTTCCAAATAAATTTGTGGTAACAATCTAAATAAATAAAATTGTGAACATTTCATTGTTATCTGCAGTGTGGCAGCGTTTTTAGGTGTAAGTAAATGAATGAAATTTTCTATCCTTTTCCAGTGAGCTACTGCCACTCATGACACTGAATCCACTGAAACAAGCATTACGTAGAGCGACACAGCACGAGTCAAAAATAAGCACAAAAGTAGCCTAGGTGATGTTTACCACCTAGGCTCAGATGGCTGGCCCTGCTTTTGCCTGAGATTTTGTGCTGTTAATTTTTTTTCCTTCTCACTGTCGCCAAGTGCTTGCTCTTAGATTATTGGGGTTTTATCTCTATTATGGTAGGGTCTTTAGTTGCATTATATCAATAAATGTGAAATGAATTAAAGCCCATTTTTTTCTCTTCCAGTGCATTGCAATTTGGCCAGAAATGCAAGATGTTCTTCAAAAACCTAGCATTATCTTCATGTACCTTTCCTGGCTTGCACAGAAATGTTAACTGTAATAAAGCAGAGTGGGGGTTCAAACCAGCTCTATAACTAACCTGTTGCGGGGGGAGCAAAGCTAAATGTTGCCCCTGGTGCAGCAACAGTTGTCGTCGTTGTTCCGAAGCCACCGAACGCGCCTAAGAAGAAGAGAAAAGAAATGTGCTCAATGAGGTGACAAACCCCCCCAAAAGCAAAACAAAAAACAAAACAGGTGAGAGAATGACAGAATGAAATCACAACTGCTACGATTAATAAGAGGAGAATGAGAATTTCACTACAATATAGCGATTTACCTCTACACAAAGGTGAAAGTGTAGTGACTCTTGACAGCAATCAAATGAAATGACTAAAAATTCAACATTTTATCTCTTCATGCAATCACAGCGATGCATTGTGTTCATGAAATGAATCACCAGGTGAGGAGAAAACGATCCTTGATCCACACAGATATCAAACAATGGATAGAAATGTAAGTTTACAGACAGAGTGTACTGATTCACAAAGGTCATCTACCTGTGCTAGCCAGGCTATTACCAAAATTGAAAATTGTGCCAGTGGTGGTTGCTGTACCAAAGCACCCCACATTAAAGCTGACTGCTGCCGGGTTTGCATTTAAACCGAACCCCCCAAAACTAAACCCACCAGCCGTGGTGTTTCCAGCTCCCAGCCCCCCAAATCCTGCAGCCAAAGCAGGCAGGCAGCGAGAAAGAGAGAATGACATGGAATTAAATGACACAACGCCAGATTTAGCACAGGCTCATTTATTGTAAAAACAGTCTTCAAGTGTCTTAAAAGAAAAGTCTGAACAATGAGCGTCTTACCAGTGTTGGTGGAGCCAAAGCTAAAGCCTGTGGCTGGTGCAGCAGTGGTGGTGGTGGCTGCCCCAAAACCAGGGGCTGTTAGAGCTAATGGAGGCAAAGCACACAAAAATAATACATTATTGGCTTTATTTTGCATTAGTTAGTAAAACAAAACGTTAACAGCAAGCACAAGAAGAAGGTCTTTATCTTCTATGTAGCAACCCCTGAAGGAATTTTCTTTTACAAAGGGACCGTTTACTTAAGTCCCCACAATTGCAGTTCCCAGATGTGAGTGAATCCCACATTCCCATGATAAAATGCTCAACTTTAGCTATGAAAACCACATTAACAGCCTAGTACAGACAGTTTTGGACTGTATGCAACTATCTGTGCTGAATACTAGTAAGGTCCTAGTTATACAGCAGTCACACAGGCTTTGAGCCTAGCTGGCAACTAAGTGGCAACCACTGGTTGCAAGGGAAAAAAAACAAAAAAAAAAAAACACATTCCCTGGTTGGCGATTGGTTACAAAAGACAGCTGGCTGTCACTGAGTGAAATCGGTTGAAAATGCTGCATCAAAAGCCTCCTTTATGATTGCATCTTATGGAAGATGCAGACTTGTCTGCAAACACCAACTACTTGCGGAGTCGTAGTGAAATTTGGAAAAAGTGCGACAAACCAGAAACGGAGTTCTGTAGCCATCAAATTACAAATTATGCTTCAGTATTCCAACCAATATATTTCAAAACATACAACTTTTACTCTGAAGGTGAACACTCTCAGTTTACAGTTTGTGTCACACTTTTCACAGTTTTACTAGTGCATGGAGAGCAGCTGGTGTATCTTCCATGCAAACTAGGCAACCACTAATCTGCTAGCAATCACAAGGAGGCTCTTCAATGCAGCACTGCATTCTTTTTTTTTGACACCAATTTCACAGCAACAACAGCCAACAACTACTCGCTAAACAGTGAGAAAATGCACATTTGGTTGCTGAATGGTTGCCAACCGGTCTCTAGGCCTATATGACTAAAGACCATCCAAATAACCAGACCTCTTGGGGAAGCTCCAGGAATGCTTGCTTAACGACCAATACCTTTCAGGTGGTGGTCTTTATCAAGCTCATCACGAACTGGACACCCTGACAATGTTTATAGCGTTGGTGCCTTTTTGAGCATTTAGAAGTATCCTGTCTCAGAGTGAAGCTGAAAAACTAGTTCATGCATTTATTACTTCCAGGCTGGAGTACTGCAATTCATTATTATCAGGATGTCCGTAAAACTTGCTGAAAAGCCTTCAGCTAATCCAAAATGCTGCAGCAAGAGTGCTGACAGGGACTAGAAAGAGAGAGCAGATTTCTCCTGTATTGGCTTCCTGGTAAATCCGGAATTGAATTCAAAATCCTGCTCCTCACATACAAGGTCTTAAATAATCAGGCCCCATCTTATCTTAATGACCTTATAGTACCATATCACCCTATTAGAGCACTTTTTGACAAACAATATGGCTTGTTGTGTGATACTACCCATCCAAGCAGTTCAGGTTTATGAGTGACATTTGAGTATTTAATTAGTTTGTTATTTAGGACTGATTAGCAGCTATCTGTATCTGTGAGGTGCACCATATAGTGAGTGCTTAGTTAGTTGGTTGAGCCCCGTCATCCAAATTGCCCATGTTAAGGATTTAAACCCAAGAAACCAACTGGTAGATATGTTGAAAGTGCATCAAGAGGTGAAGAAATGCTCAATTTAAAACAAACTTACTAACAAAACAAAACAAAAACACCCAGAAGCTTTGAGCCCTAGACTGAGGGAACCTAGTGGGCTCAGTTATGCTCCGAGAAGAAGGGTTTGATCACATTGGTGACGGTTACGTGATGATAATGCCCCATGTACAGGATAAACCCCGTAAGGAGTGAATCTGGGTCTAAGCTTTGGACTTACTACCGAATCCGGATGAGGCTGTGGTTGTGGTGGCTGGGGTGCCGAAGCCAAATGTTGTCGATGGCGTAGTTTTGGCTCCAAATGAACCGAATGAAAACCCGGACGTGCCTTTTAGAAACAAACAAACAACGAGAGAGCGCTGTAAGTACTGGGTAAGCTTGTATTAGCTTCCACACGGGCATCCAAAACAGTTAGCCACAAGAGCTAGGTCTCACTGGAGCCCAGTTTAGCACCGAAACACGCGAACACAAATCCGACTGCAATTCATTAGTTGCACTGACTCAAGTGTAAAAGCGCTCTCTGTTTTCACGTGATGTCTGTCGTTAGCCGGTAGACGAACCCACCGTAACAACTGAGGGTGAACCATTAGCCGACCATTTCTATGTATTACTCATGTACAAGCATTAACACAGCTTTAGCTTCGACACGAAATATGTGACACATCACCAGCTCTTACAAGTATTTCATAATTAACTAAAAATGTCCATACTTGCTGCTGGGTTGCTCGTGGCACCGCCAAAATTGAACGCCATGTTGAGTGCTGTCACCACGGACACCTTCTTCTTCGTCTTCTGCTGCTGCTGCTTCTTCGTCTGACTCTGGTCCAACTGGGTGGTGCACTACCGCCACCTGCTGTCCCAAAATAATAATTGAACAGCCGCCGGTACAAAAACAGTAGGTTACTTTTATGAAAAATATTTGTGGAAAGGAACATGACCGGTGTTGTGCCAAAAAGTGAGATGTTTCCGTGTGTTTTCTATGTGCAATATATTTGATTATATTGGTAAATAGATTGCAATCAAGAGGGGGGTATGAAGGGGTTTTAAGATAAGATAGAACTTTATTAATCCCTCGGGTGGGTTCCTCTGGGAAATTCGATTTCCAAAAAGCACATCACTGACAGAAGTTACAGTTACAGAATATTATATATATATATATACACACACACACACACACATACACACACATATATAAATACAGAGACAAATATAAATAAAATATACGAAGGGGATAAATAGAATAAATAGGAATAAAAATAAAAATACAAGTGAATTGCACATTTCAAGTATTGAGTCTATTGCACTGTTGACTATTTACAAAAAGTATTGCACAAGGTATTGTACAGTGAGGTGAAGAGGCACTACAGCTTAGTTGTTCCCCCCTCCTTTGTCCTCCTGTCTCCCCTCCCTCTCCCCTCCAGAGAGGAGTTAAACAGTTTGATGGCGTGTGGGACAAAGGAGTTTTTAAGTCTGTTAGTTCTTGTCTTGGGGAGAAGCAACCTGTCACTGAACAGACTCTTCTGGTTGTTAATGGCCGTGTGCAGAGGATGCCCAGCATTGTTCATAATGTCCAGCAGTTTCTTTAGTGTCCTTTTCTCTGCCACTGTCACCAGAGTGTCCAGCTTCATGCCGACCACAGAGCCAGCCTTCCTGATCAGTTTCTCCAGCCTGCATGAGTCCTTCTTTGCTGTGCTGCTCCCCCAGCACACCACAGCATAGAAAAGTACTCCAGCAACCACTGACTGGTAAAACATCCTCAGGAGCTTCCTGCAGATGTTAAAAGACCTCAGCCTCCTGAGGAAGTACAGTTGGCTTTGGGCTTTTTTATACAGGTGCTCTGTGTTGCATGACCATATATGTAAATAAAGAAATGACCTGCTTTGCAAGTATGATTATTACTGTGCAATACTGTACCAACATTATAAAATATATGTTATATAATTATATCGGTTTTTTAAAAAAAAAATTTATTTTAGCTTTTTGCATTGTAATAGGAATCTTCCTTCTGGCTCAGAATGACCAGAACAGATACGTTTGGCAAATTCTCGACAGATTTTAAACCAGTGTGTCATTTACAGCTGTTTAAATCCTGGGAATCAAGTTTTGGGCACACTGCAGATTTATTTTCTACACATGCATGATGGAAATTAGCGCATTGCATCTCTATTTATTGAGATCTGGAGACTGTAGAGGCCATTTGAATACAATAAACTCTTTATGTTAAAAAAAATAGCTTGAAATCATTTGAGATTTGTGAGATGATGCATTGTTCTGCTGGAACCATCATAAAATAGGTACACTGTTAGAAGGGATGGACATGGTCAGCAGCAATACTCAGGTAGCCTGTCATGTTTAAACAATGCTCAATCGGTATTAAGAGGTGCCGAAATGTACCAAGAAGATATGCCCTGCAACACTACACCAGCACCACCAACAGCCTGCCCAGCTGATACAAGTCAGGATCTTTACAACAGCACCATTCAAATGTTTCAGCAGAAACTGAGACTGGCAAACATTTTCCAACCTTCTATTGTCCAATTTTGGTGAGCCTGTGTGAAGGGGTGGCATCGGTGTGGTCTTCTGCTGCAGATCTGCATTAAGGTTTGATGTGTTATGGGTTCAGAGATAATCTTCTCCTAAAAGCTGTCTGGGCATTCTCCTCTGACCTTTACAGCTCACTGGATATTTTTTAGACCTTTTTCTGTAAACCCTAAAAATACTTGTGTTGGAAAAATCCCAGTAGATCAACAGTTTCTGAAAAATTTAGACCAGCCCACATGGCACAAACAATCCTGCCTCATTCAAATTCACTTAAATCATCTTTCTTCCCAAGTCATCTTGACCATCTCTACATGCCTTTTTAAAAACGTTCAAATCACATGAGCCAATATTGTATATAAAGGTTTTAGAGCGACGTGTGCTCCCCTCCAGATGACATCTATTTCAGGGAAGGCCTTGTGTATTTCTGCAGGACAATGCAAAACCACATACTGCAGCGATTACAAAAGCATGGCTTAGTTGGAGAAGAGCCTGGGTGCTGAATTGTCCTGCCTGGAGTATAGATCTTTCACCTATAGAGAACATTTGGCACATCATTAAACGAAAAATGACCACAAACTCTTCAGTGGCTGGAAACCTATATCGGGTAAGAATGGGACCAAATTCCAACAACAAAACTCAAGAATCTCATAACCTCGAGGCCCAGACGTGCTTCAAACTGTTTTGAAAAGGAAAGGAGATGCTACATCAGGGTGAACACGTTGCTGTCCCAAATATTTTGAGACCTGTAGGAAACATCAAATTTGAAACGAGCTCATTTATTTATGCTCTGATGTGAATACAATGTTGGCTCATGTGATCTGAAAGTCTTTTAGTTTTCATTTTGTTCAAATTTAAAGAACATCCCAACTTTCTGCAATTTGGGTTTTACATAAAAAACAAACAAACCTTTTCTTTGTGGAAAACGTCCAATTACAGTCCAATAACTCATCTATATATGTTTAGCATAGCTGCAACTTTAAGCTGCATGTTTCATGTCTACCTTCAGGGATGCCAGCTGAAACATCTGCTAACTGATATTTGAAAAGGTGAAATTAAACATAATTCGAAGCAGCACAATTTTCTGGCTTTTCTGGGGACCGAGTTATATCATCACTATCTGGGCACAGCTCACTGTACAAAAGCCAAAAACTAGATCCAGTAATTTAAACAAAGAATGTCAGCGATGTACTTATTGTGATAATATTTTATTGCCAACTATCTCCCCGTCGCTTGGCGCAGAATCGGACTTCTTCACAAAAAAAGAAAGGAAATAAAAAGAGACAAACACCAGTCAACAAGACCTGTACTGAAACTACTTTTTATTTTTTGTATACAGAATAAAAACATTCAACATTTTCAAAACAAGTATGTGTTTTATGGCAGTAACAATACTTTCAGGAAACATCTACAATCAAAGTATGGCACTGCGTAGCTCAGCGAACAGTCCACGCATTGCTTTATGTGTTTTGGTTTTATCGACACAGCAAAATAATTTATTCTCTTTAGCCACAACTGTGTTTTTATACTGTTTATTGTGTATTTTTCAAAGGGATTCAGATGAATCCTGTCTTTCATCTCCTTGTGAGTTTGTAACTCTTATATAAAACGCTGTGCACAAAGTTTCTAAAATGCAATCATTTTTTCCTTATTATAGTGTACGTGTTAAACACTTTACTAAAATCAAATGAATCCACTAATATCTGATATAGTCATTACGATTATCACAGTGCATATAAGCCTTTAATTAAAATGTTACATGAGCAGTAATAAAAGCCGGAATTCTGCAGCATTTTCCAGATCACATTATGACGGCACATTTTCATCACCAGCATCGAGTGAGAAAACTGTGACCCTGCACAACAACCTGCTAGTCAGGCAGAGAGTTTGCAAAGTGCAGTTTGACCCTACTGTTTGATATTAGAAATATCAAAAGGTTTTGTTATTTATTTAATTATTTTTTGGTAGCTGAAAGAAGAAGAAGGAAAAAAAGTCACGAGTAGATTTGTTGATATGGCACAGTGTTATGTTCACGCAACAAAAATCTTTAAAAGGAACAAGAAATCCAGTAACTTTAAAGACACTACTACAGCATCTAAAAGACATTTAAGTATATCACTTAGTCATAAACAGTTACACAGGGCAAAATACTGTCAACACATAAATTCTGTACTGTCTGAATCATGGTGTTACGACCCGGCTCAAAAGCCGCAACATTAAAAAGGAGACGAATACCAGAGTGTAGGTAAAAAGAGGTTTATCTTAAAATGGACTATCAGGTTGGCTAAAATTGCTGGTGCCACCAAGGCAAAGACTAGTGAGCTCCCTGGGAAGCTTGCCTCAGGTATGCTTTTATCCACACCTGATTAGGTGTGGCCAATTAGCACCAGCTGAACACACTGAGCAGATTCGAGGCTGCAGAGGGACGTAACAATGGTTTCAACCAAAGAAATCTGCCGTGGTTAAGGCTTTAGAGCTTTATAAATATTTATAAAGTTCTTACATGAAATGTCTTTAATTCAAACATTTCTACAATGACACATTTAAAAAACAACAACACAAAAAACCATAAAGCAAGGTTGGTCTTACTTTACAAATTAAAATTTCCAAAATATACAGTGTTTTGTCCGATACTCATCCCCATCACACGCTGAGAGGAATGTAAGCAGTTCGTCACTTCTTACACTGTATGTATTTACAAACAAATGCCATACTCTGAAGATTCTCAGGTATGCTGGTTTTGTTAGATAACCCTCTATGCGCCATGGATGAGCAGAAAATATTATGTGACATTTTTTTGTAACATGAAATGCAAATGAGACATAGTAACACTGATTTATCATCCGGTATATTGTGCCTTCTCCTGCTTTAATAACTGCTTTACAGCTTCTAAGATGAGACCCCCTGAGAGTGAAATATAACACCCCAAAAAATCATTAGTTTAAGGATTTCATCACATTGCTCCCCAAATGACTTCGGTGCGCTTGTACAAGTAATCATTCCAAAAATCTGAAGTCTAAAGCAAGACAAATGAGTTTAGCCATAATGAAAGGAAGTTAACTATGTATGGAGGACCAAGACTGCCAAATTAAGAAAAAAAAATATCATAATTATGATTTAAATGCACTGTTGTGCCAAACATATTTGCTTTTCCAAATGAACCTCTATAAACTGTGTGTGAAGCTGGATTTTAAAAAATATGTGTTTTTATAACATGCTTAGTGCTATATTGCGCCAGTACAGAATATGACATTACTGGACTGGTTGCTGCTAATAGACTTACATTAGCTTATGTTAGCTAACTAGTGACACTCAGTAACTCAGCGGACAACAAGGACACTTAAAACAGTCTAATAAAGACAGTCTGGGAAAAGCAGTCTCTTTGGCTGCAACAATGAATGTTTCGTTAAAAAACAAAAACAACCAGAATATAATGTCCACTTTCACTCTCCATTCCTTAAGCAGTGAGTGGTTCTTTGTTGTTTGGCTAGTTGGGACCAAAACAGGAAATCTACATGTAACCCCAACCCACTCAAAAAACACAAAAATGCCAACAGAGAGATGAAATTAAATCTGATTGTAGATAAACAGAATAATTATGACAAATGTAAATAATATGGGAGGTCGGCAGGGGGTCGCTGACCAGTTTCTGGCCCGAGTGTGACTGAGGTGTCAATCACAACAACTCTACTATGGAGCCATAGTACAAAGGTAAATAATACAAAAGCAAACACAATCATTTACAAATGCATTGTAAATAATGTAATAAATTCCATTAACCTTAATTTACTCATTTTTTTCCATGTCTTCTTAATTTTGGCAGTTTTGATCCTCCGTCATTTAAAGGGTGTGATTGTTTTAGAACAGGGGTCCCCAATCCCAGTCCACGAGGGCCGGTGTCCCTGCAGGTTTTAGATCTCACCCAGGGTCAACACACCTGAATCACATGATTAGTTCATTACCAGGCCTCTGGAGAACTTCAGGACATGTTGAGAAGGTAATTTATCCATTTAAATCAGCTGTGATCAATCAAGGACACATCTAAAAGCAGGGACACCGGCCCTCGCGGACTGGGATTGGGGACCCCTGTTTTAGAACCACCACAGAGCACACTCGTCATCTCTGCTTACTGGATGACTGTTTACAACTATTTTTACATAATTAGCAGCAGCTAGAAGAAGCCACTGTTGTGTTCTAAACACTGTTTGTCTGGGAATAGAGTTTAGCGCTCTCTAAGGAAACCTAAGAGCATATAATACAAGACATCTGAGACTAAAAACATATCCTCTTCACCTGAGCCCTCTATGACAGACCCCTTGCACATCCTCAAGCTTCCACGTTAGCCTTAGGTGTCAGACCAATGTAGGTTCCATTCTGGGGATCCTCCTTCTCTTTATCATTAACTGGAGAGTAAGCGGTGTCGTCTTCAGCGGACGACTGTAGAGGGACATTAAGGACATAAAGCAGCATTACAAACTAATCAGGTCTTATTACAATTTGTAAAGTTATACCTGTAATGGAAAGTGGTTGCTTCCCCTTAATCATGCCATCTCACAACAATTAAAAAGGCAGTATTAATATGCAATGCATTAAGTGTACATTAGCAGAGTTATTTTAAGTCAGGTGAAACTGGTCTAGCTGTGCAATGAAAGATTAAATGAAAAAAGGCACTTAGGTGATAAATAATAACCAAAGTAAGACAAATGAATAAATAAAGCAGATAAAATAAAGCAGCAACACTTACAGCATAAAGAGGCTTGGTAAACACAATGCGCTTAACTTCATTCTTCCCAGGAACACACAGTGAGAAACACAAGCTCGGTGTTATTAGTGTGCAATTAAGCAACTCAATGAATTGTGCAAAAATTATGACTTATTAGGAGCAGGCAAATTGTAAGTTGTTAGGACTCAGCAAGAAGCAGTCTCATACCTTCTGTTTGCGAGCCCGGCACAGGAGGATGACAAAGACCATGAGCAGAATAACACCCAGTCCCACAATGACGAGAGGGAAGTTGGACACCAAATTGCTAATCAGCAGAAGCTTCTTTAATCTCTCTGAAGACGCATCGTCAATTTCCACGCTCTGTTTATTCAGAGAGAGAGAGAGAGAGAGTAAAAGATCCATCAGAGGAAGAGGGGAATTCAGCTGAGCATACAGAAGATGAAGAAACCAATCAGTACTAATGCATCAAGGCTGAAAATGTGGGAAAATCTAGCCAGGCTTTGACTTTTGGGAACCAAATCTACTTTTGATTATGTTGGCCTTGTCTAAATCTCTTGAAAAGAAATCCTTTTGAGACTGGATACACAGCTGAGAGATACATCCTTAGGGACTAGAAAAGCGCTATACAAATGCAGGCCATTACCATTACCATACATGTTCAGTGGAAAACACCAAATTTGCTTGGCAATGCCTAATTTGAATCAGCTGGGCTTCTTCTTATCTTAACTGGAAATCTGCACTAGTTGCTGTAATATCACCAGAAAAACACAACTTAATTGTGTTACTAAGCACTGTGTTTAGTGCTTAATCAATGCAAAACCCATCTGTCTGTCTTTTTCTAACTGCTCAATCAGTGTGAGGGGAGGAGTCCCGAGGGAGGAACCCATGCAGGCAAGCAAACATGCAAACTCCACACAGAAGAGCCCCAGCAGGCTGGTGGATTCTAAAACAGGACATTCTTGCTGTGAGGCCCATGTGAAAAAACACAAAGCTGTGTCTTTAGGGAGGTTATGGGGCAGGACTATTTCCTGGCTGGGAGACAGTTACTACTTGGACTCTCTGCTCATCGCACCCTTGTGCCAGTTACTTTAGTTCAGAGCCAGGTCGCTTGTTTCCAGCTGTTTTCTATCTTTGCTCCAAGTCACACTCAGCTCAGTAAAGCTAAGCTGGACCGACATAATCATCTAACTCTCAGTAACACGTGTCTTTTTCAAAATGTTGACATACTGTTTAATTTCTTTATTGCACCTCATAATAAGGATCTAGGAGTTTCCTGTGTTTCAGCATGTGTAATATCACTTACCTCATTGAGGAACATTACAGGAAATACTGTTTCATTCAGGGATCTAGTGGTCCTGTTAAAAGTGCAGCAAAAAATATGGTTGGTAATCAAAAACAGCACCTACACGCATCCGTTTAAAACAACAACAGAAGTGTGTGTTACTCACGGGAATCCAGGGATTCGCTGCATCAAGATGTTCACCTGCGCTCTTTTGTGAGCGCGTACAATCACTCCAGTGGTCTGTCAGAAAATAATGTATATAAACATAGATACACTTCAGAACTCCACCACTAGGTGGCGTAGCAGTACATCTTAATGTTTGACCCTAAGCCTGAAGACTTACCGGGTTTAGGTCTAGAAAAGTTTGGTGATGCGTCCTTTCAGGTGACAGTCCTTCAATGGCAGCCACATATTTGTTATCTGCCAGGTAGAAATGAGGAAAGGAGGCAACCACTGGCGCACCTGAGAGAAGAAATGAAAAATGTTTAATAAGACTCGAGCTCCCGCACGCCTCTGCTGCAAGGCCATCATTTCACACTAAACTGACCCAATCTAGAAAAGGAGAAAGCCTCTTCTCTTCAAAAGAAGAGAGATCAGGATCTAGATCATGTTGTCCACTGCTTGGAAGGTTAGTGGCTCGAGCCCTGGCAGCTCCCATCTGCATGCCAAGACATCCTCGGGCAAAATTTTGAACCCTGAATTGAGCGTGACTGTCTCAATGGTATATAGATACGAGGCTTGTAGAGCAGAGTAGAAAAGTCACGTGCTGTTGTTCAGATCATGTTTTATGTCTCCTATGTAAAACCTTCGAACCTCTTTCACACGACTATGGCGAATCTACACACGTTAAGCAAAGCGCCACAAAGATGACATAACTGTTGCCATTAAAGCGGCAGCACAGAAAACATTTTAATGCCCCATTTCCTTCATGTTTGAAGTCTGATCTAATCAAGGCATGACAACAATAACAAAACAGATCAAAAGGCGAAGAAGGTGGTGAGATACAATCTGACAGGGACGCAACATGTTACTTGGGGTCCAAGAAAAACAAAAACAAACAATAAATCATCACAAATGGACAATAACCCCTGTTGTGTGAGCAATTAAAGGCGGCAGCTGATATCCAGATAAAATTTCTTGTTAGTCTTTCTGAGTTCCTTCCTTATATTGTCAATGGAGGACTTCACGTTCCTACAACATCACCTCGGTCAAACTCGCAATCTTAAAGTCAAGTGATACATTTTTGGTGGGTGGCCCAAGCAAACACAAATGGTCCAACGGTGGAAAAACCATGTGTCCCCGCAGCAGCGCGACAAAGCCAGACAGTTATGAGAGGAGGGGGGCAGTTAGAGGTGCTGATAAAGTGGGGCAGAGGTGAGAGTTTTCCTGCTCTCCTGTTTAGCAACAGACGTTTGACAAAAACATTGGACACACGCAGTCACCTGAGAGGCTGTTCACATGACAACTGGCAAGGTCAATGCGGGCGTGCTAACACACACACATACTGGTATACTTATAGAGGCCTTTATTTACTGCGCTTGTTCTTTAACTCCGGGCCATAAACACGCAATCAAATTTCTCTTTATGGCTAAACAACATTCAAAAATACTTTTACCTTTGAAGTGAACTGCAGTTGTTCCATTTGTTTTAGTGGACAACGAAAATCCTTTTGAGAATGCCAATCTGTGACGTCTGTTTTAATCTTTGGCACAGTTACATTATTCTGAAGCAAAGCACGGAGTTTTTCAAATGTATCGCTTCACAACAATAAAACCTTGACGTGAGAAAAAACAGGGCTCGACGTTCACTTGCTGGAATAACTCTGTGAAACTAGTTAGAAATGGCTGCATGCTGTGACAGAAAGGTGCAGTACGGGCCATCAACTGCATTGACCATGTAAAAAATTCCATATTTTTTAATTTAAATATGTAAAAGAAATGTTGAAACCACAAGTACTGTGATTTTACAGGATGGAAAGATGAGGCACAGCTGAGCTATGAACACTGAGGTAATGCCCGGTCATATTCAAGGGCAGAATCAGGTGACAGGGCTTACCGCCCACTCTGCTACTGGGTCAGTCATGTCAGATGACGCCTGAGGTGTGGGGAGAGCTGTGTCACATGGGTATTTTAGGGGGGTATTAGCATTACAAACAAAAGAAGGACTTTATTGATATCAGTGTAGTAGCCATTAGTATTTAATGGCTACTACATTGGACATTGAGTCTAAGCAAAGCTTTTGTGTCATTATTAAAGAAATTGGAGAAAAGAATAAAATGGGTTATGTTGGTGCTGAATCATGACCGATGCATGGAAAGTTTCTGAGAGAAACTGTGCTGCGTCGATTACCTTTCCGACAGGGGCTGACTTTAAGGACACCAGTTCCCAGGCACTCCTTTGGGGTGACGCAGAAACCCTCATTGTCCGGGTTCTCCTCTTTGCTGGCCAGGACAGAGGGTGGAGGTGTGAAGCGGTAGGCTGGGATCCCTTTCACCTCGACGTCTTTCTCAAACTCCATGTAGATGGTCCTGGAGAATAAAGCGAACAGTCACATTGCACAAAAACAATTAACTTCACTCAGAGCACAGCATTTCATAGTGACACATGACTGCTGGAACTTTGCTGGAAATTCTCAGCATGATCGAGTGTGAATGCTGAATACTTCAAACTAATATTTTTAAGGACTGTACCTTTGGTGAGGAACTTCATAACAAGCAATGCGATCATGAGAAATGTTCTGTTATGTTATTTAAGAAAGACTGTTTGAACTAAGTAAAAGAAAAAAAACACTGCAGACTGACTTTCAGCAGAGACACAAAGAGGAAACCAGATGACTGACATTGATTTCAACAATATGCTAAAATCCTGCTGGGGCTCCTTCATCAGTAAATCTAGACTTGTAAGGGGAGCAGGGAAGACAAATAATATATTGTGGTGTTAACCTTCTGTTAGTACTGGGAGCAAAGACACTGTGAAATCTTTAAATGTGTGTGTGGTTTTTTTCCCAACATCCAAGAGAACTGAGAGCAGTTCATCCTTGCCCTGCATATCTGCAGCTTTGTCTTGTCGAGGGAATCCCAACCAGTCTTAGTGAGAACAAAGCACTCTATACAGTGTCTGCCAGCTGGTTGGGAGGGTGCAGCCCACCAATCGTGCAACAATACTGTACAGACCTTTCCCTTGACCTTCCTGGGAAAAGCCAAGTGAAAATCCTTGGCCTTATACTGCTAGGAATGAGAACTATTACAGTGTTACCATAGAAGAGCTCGACAGGGCAGTAGAAGGTCCTTAACCCATCAGCAGGACCAGTATCTGCTCCTTTGTGCACAGAGGAACGGGTTGCTACAAAATGACCTAGATTTTGAATGTCTTTGACCAAACATCAGAAACAGACTTCATGAGGGCAGTCTAAGGGCCTGAAATCCTCTAGTAGGCCCTGCGTTCATTGCCCAGCATTGTGGAGCCTGATTAGCATTTGCCATAGCATACCAGAATTGGCAGGTCTATCACAGGA
This sequence comes from Mchenga conophoros, assembly GCF_057382185.1. Taxonomy (NCBI): domain Eukaryota; kingdom Metazoa; phylum Chordata; class Actinopteri; order Cichliformes; family Cichlidae; genus Mchenga; species Mchenga conophoros. The sequence goes on from NC_140532.1 coordinate 49,536,583, forward strand.
GATCTGTGCTTTTCACAGATCACAGCAGGTGGAGGCATATCCATGGAGGTACATACAAACATCTACTGACCAGGCAATGCCATTAGGTGTCGGGATGAATCCTTGGAGCCACCACTCTGGTGCAGTGGTTCCTGGGTTCTTCCTTGTGAAAGACAATGTCCGATCTCATGTGCAGAGACTATGGAGGCAGGTCTTGAAGGTTGAAGAATTTGTTACCACTGACTGGACCCCAAGCTCACCTGATCTAAATCCCACAGAAAACTTCTGTGAGATTATGTTTCCATCCTACGCACCTCAGATTGCACAGGAGGTCAGTGACGCCCAGGTTCAGATCTAGGAGGACATCCCCCAGGGCACCATCTGTCATCTCATTAGGAGCACGCCCCGATGTTGTCAGGCTACTACTAAGTAAACCTCTGAGTTGCTGCGTAGTTGTACATAAGCTGTACATAATTTCTTTGCTTTCATTTTTAGGGTGTCTTTAAACTCAGCGCTCTGTAGGGTTCTTGCTCGTACGTAACTTCACCAAAATGTATTTGCGATGCAATTTTGTTTGAGTGACCACTAAATACAGAATGAAGGCTTTGAAAAAGTGTCACAGGGCTGGTTAAATTAAAATGATATGAGAGAGTCTATTATTTCTGTCATTTAATATTCGTGTATTTTTGACTTTCTTTTTTCAACATTTTTTAAATGAAATAAAACCCTCTAATGAAGTCAGTAATGATGATGAGCAAAAGGATGGTGAAGCTGGTATTCGAACAATGACACATGTTACCAATTCTTTTTCTTTGTAGCTCAGCTGCCAGTTTCTGGACCGAGAGGCCACCACCCGTTTAGCTCACAGATGGGAATTCTGCTGCTATGCAGTCCCAGGTGTTCTCTTTTAACTAAACATGCGTTTTAAACACAAAGTTATGTTAAGCGAGTGACTTATACATAGGGCTGAGGATCTGTGTGAAAGGTCGTCATGTATTAATGGAGCACTTCCACTTCAAATGATTGTAGTAAGTACAATAAAGGGGGGAGGGGGCGTATTCCCTTTAGTCACAGTTACACAGACGCCATAATGACACAACCAGGCCAAGAACAAGTAGGTGAAAGTGCTTTGTAAATATTTGGTGCAGGGGTTTTTGACACACGTCCAATCAAAGTCAAAGGTGCAACCATTCCACTCTGACTTTCCAGATTGTTTCCACGCTCAACAACATGAGGAAGACGTCCGAAACAGCTTGTGCTCTCTAAAGGACAAACTCTTGCTATGAAGACTAGGGAAGCAGCACGTCTGTTTTGCAACAAACAAGGTTTGGGATTAAATTTGGTACTCGTTGCAATTCTCAGCAGTCGTCAAACTGTCTCTAAAGACATTCTGGAAATCCTGGAGGAACCATAATAAATTTCCCCAAAAGCATTAGTTGAGAACATTTCTCACAAACACTTCCAAGAGGAAATACTTGTCCTGTGCTTAGCACAAAGTAACACTTACCATCAATCATCAAGCATTAAAAGCATTTTCTTTCTCTCTCTCTCTCTCTCCTTATTTTCTGTTATTCCACAATTGTCCTTGCATTCCCTCTCTCACCCTGTCCCTGATGTTCCAGACGGAAACTCTCCTAATAAGGAAGCCTTTTCATGGTGTTTTCTGGAAAATGCCACTTAAGTGTTTCAAACGGTCCTCGTGCTTTAAGCAGAAAAGTCAACAGCAAAGAGAGGTCACCCACTGAGCTGTTAGTAAGTGATCAGGATGTTAAAATAACATACCATGTGATCCACAGGCTGTGGACATTATTTCCATACTAGATGTGAAAGCCTCCACACTGGTCTGCTTGTCATGTACCAGAAATAGAACATGCAATCCCCATGTAAAATGTCCTAAATGGGACACCAAGTGTAAACAGATAGGGGCACACAGGTCCCCATGGTAACCACATTACATGTGTTTTACTGAAAAACTCTTTAATTGAAATAACACTTTATTTTTACCACATGACTAATAAAATTAACGTCAAAGCTGATGCCCTTTCCCTCCTTTGCCAGCTACAGTAATTTTTAGCTATAGCCAAGCTCCAAGAGCAGGAAAATAAAGTCAAAACTGCAGTTCCTCTAATGGCCACTTGAGGTTCTCTCCAAAAATTAGCTTTTCCCCACAGACTTGTGATAAAAAAAGACCAACTTTACAGGAAAAAAAACATGGTCACAGAATGGAATTTTTTTTTAAAAAGGTCTGGGTTTTGCTATGTATATAGTAGCTAAAAACTAAACTAAACATTAGTACAGAAAAAATAAAAACTGGTGCACAAAACTTCACCACAGTGGATAAAATGTGGTTGGCATACCACCAAAAGGGCTGGAGTGCACTGTGGTGATGAACCGTACCTGCACAGGTCTGGAGTAAAGATGTGAATGCGCTCATCCTTGTCAAGCAGGGGGTGGAAAGCACTTCCATCTGATCCAACGATGCTGTTGCTATAGTTAGATCTCCAGAAAGTCAACTCCCTACAAAACAACCAAAAAAGGCTTTTGGAATGTGCAGGCTTGTATTTAAAATCGAAAAAAAGAAAAGAAAAAAGAAAACAAATCTCATTTTCAAAATAATCCCGTCCAGTGAAAACAAATTTATCGTTTTCATCTTAATAACCATAAATTGCAGTGGTACGTTTTGATGATCAAATGTGTTTTTATCTGAAAGTCACAGTTAAAAAAAAAACACCCAGGAGCACAAGCGTAATTAGAGGCTCCAGGGGACCTAAGACAATAAAACTGGATAAGAAGGTTCAGTAAAGGCCATTTTTAAGGCATCAGGATATCCTGCTCTGTGCTCTGTGTTAAGGGCAAAGATCAGGATGAAGGCAGGCAGACAGTATCTCTATTACTGCCAAAAAAAGTAGAAAAAAAAGGATTTCACAGGCTTGTTAATACAAAGGTTACCCAATAAAATTTCATCACTCTGGATGAAGACAGAGAGGGAGAGTGTGTTTGCGTGAGACTGTATCAGCACTACCTTTGGCCTTTCCATGTTTCGATCCGGCCATAATCCATGTAGTTCTGCTCTCCAGTGTGGTAGATAAATTCACCGTCGTTGCTTCCATTTTTCTAAATAAAAAAACAAACAAACATTCAAAACGTGTTTTTCAAATGTTATTTCTGGAGAAACAAAAAATCTTCAAGACTTCATGGAGGATCTGCTCTGACAACTTTCTTTTCATAGCTTTATATTACTTGTAAAGAGCTGTTACATGCCTTGTACATGAGTCCAAACACCGTCTCCACCTCAGGTTTGGTGCCAGCAACGCGAACCAGCAGAGGATCTTTGTAGCCCCAAAGCAGTTCATCCACAGTGCGTGTAGTGAACAGATCACTCTTGAGAGAGTTCATCCAGATTGAAACCATGGAGGCCTTCCAGAAACTATCTTTCACATTGTTCATGACAGCCTGGAGACAGGAACGGAAGCAGTTGTGAGGAAAAAAAATTTGAACTAATAATACGGGATAAGGTGGACAATGAGATGGAAATGAGGACACAATAAACAATGTTCAGTAACAAAGAGAACATAAAGTCCTCTTTAACCCACTTGGATTTCCACTTTCCTCTACTTTTTCAGTTCATGACTCACCCAGGCAGGGATGTTGACAGTGGTGATGTTATCCTCAGCTGGATCACCCACAGATTTCTCCCTCAGGAACACAAAGCTTTTCGTGTTATACGCGGAGACCATTTTGCCATTTGCCACCATACTTACGTTGTCCTTGTACCTGTACTCCCTGTGCAAACGCAGGAAAAGAGTGTCATTTAAAATCCCCAAACGCAGACCACATAAACGTAGCACTGCATTTGTATTTTAGCACAACATTGCAACCATTCATCCATCCCTGCATCCATTCTCTTCCACTTATCAGGGTCGTGGAGGGTACTGGAGCCTATTGTAGCTATCATAGGGCGAGAAGCGGGGAACACCCTGGACAGGTTGCCAGTGCGATGCAGGACTAACACTTATATTCACACCTATGGGCAATTTAGAATCCCCAGTTAACCTAAGTACATTAAGTGCATGTCTTTAGACAGTGGGAGAGAGAGAGAGACCCAGAGAGAACCCACACAGATACAGGGAGAACATGCAAACTCCACATAGAAAGGCTCCAGACAGTTTGGGGAGTCAAACTCAGGACCTTCTTGCTGTGAAGCAACAGTTTTATCATTCATCGTATTGAAATTAACCAACCCAAAACTGTTAAAATGACATTCTAGGAATAGATTATCTTGATACGCAATGTTGGCTGTTGCAACGTTTCCGGTGCTTTAGCAGTTATCATCATTTAGGGCTTAATTGAGTGCAGGATTTTGATGACTAGTGATTAAAAACTAGCAACCCACACAAAAAAATTAAAAAGGCCTCCTGAGGAAAAGACAAGACGAAAGTAATATATCGCAAAGAGGAAGCAGAAAAGCAGAAGGCCACATGACACAGCCTGAGGGTTATGACCTGTGGCCCAGCCTAGAAAACCTAAGCAAAAATTCAACATGCACAGTATATGGCAACACAGTAGTAGTGGTATTATATATATTTAATATGTTTTATACTATCACAATTGCCAAATTTTACAGCATTAATAAACCATGTTTATAGCCAGAAAAAATAAGCCTTTATAGAAGTGCCTAAAAATCTGAATTCAAACTGTAGCCCTCCAGATGGCGATAGCTGTAATTGCAAAAAGATTTACAGTCCCAGATAAGACAAACCTCTATAAACACTTTCATGGTAAGGTTACGGACTCACACAATCATTTTGAATAATACAGAATACTAGGGGTGCAACGATACACAAAATTCACGGTTAGGTTAGGTACTTTGGTGTCACGGTTCGATATTTTTTCGATATAGAAAAAAAATGTTTACGCCTTTTTAATTTGTCATTTATTAAAATTATAAATATATATTTTAACTCAAAAGTACAGTTTTTAAATTTAATGTTGCTGAAACAACAAAGTAATAAAAAAAATTAATCTATCTGATCAAGAAATCACTCATCTTTGGAAAAGAGAGTTTATTACAGAGAAATGGCTCTTTCCAAATTAAAAGCTATACTATACGCTTCTTCTGGGCTATATTCTCAGCAGCATATTAAACATATCAGGTCCCCATAAGGAGAATCACGTGCTAACAGCTGTCTAACTCGGGTAAAGTTTGTAGCATGCGTGCTTGTTGTTTTTGTCTGCTTCCACTTGTCTTTGCACTAGAATGATGTCGGCGTAAATGTGCAGTCATATTCATTATGTTTCCACTAGTGCTGTCAGCGTTAATCTGAAATGACGTTAACGCCACAACACGGAAAATCTCCGTTAACGAAAAATCTCCGTTTTCAAAAATACCCGTGTACGTGTGGACGTAGCCTGAGTCAAAAAGGTACTTGTCATGTCCCCGTGGCTACATCCATCTTTTATTTACAGTCTCTACCCAGAGCACATTTACCAGATTGTGTGATTTCAGTGATTTCTTAGAAGACTTTTTTTTTTTTTTACACTCACCATAAACATCTGTTTGCTAACATTCATGTCAACAAGAAGTTGACAAGTTCTGCTCCTGCTTCTTACCTGTACGTGTAGGGTCCAATCTGTTTAACTTCTGGCTTTGTCCCTGCAAGAAACTCTTTTGGATTGGTCATATTGAAGAAGTAAAACTGCATGTAGACAGGAGGGGGAGGTTTTTTCCATGAGTCAAACACGCGGCTGCCCTCTACCAACACAATCTCCTGTTGAGACATAAGAAACACTTTTTAGTTGAAAACTCATCATCATATATAATTCAAACTCACAAATATGGTTGTGAAAAGCAAATCTTTTGGGAGTAATTAATATAAAAACGCTGACTGCACATTTTACATACTGCATTAAAACATTTTTCTATTCAATATGGAGTTTGACATCATTTTTTTTATGTGGTTTTCAGGTGATTTCCTGCACAAAGTGGAAACTTTTGCAACAGCCAACACATTTTGAACATGAAGTTTCCACAATGTGCTCCTAGTAAAAACAAATAGTAACAACAAATCATCCGTAGGGGGTCGTGGAGGGGAGATGCTGTCTGAGCGGCAAAAACAAGAACACTGACTGCACACATGAATGGTATGAGGGGAGGCCCTTCCACTGCTCCAATTGTTAGCGGTTGCCTGTGGCAACAGGCAGTTGGGGGAGAGCCGCTAACCGATCATGTGATGCAGAAAGCTGGATGCACACTGTTTATGCAGAACTCCAGCCTTAATGAACTGAGCCACATTCCTCAGTACTGAGCCCTTATGAGGCCCTGGAGGTGGAACACAGGCAACTATCCTGCTTCATTCTCACAGCAAACGTCATTGCCTGCGGACAGGAACATTTTGAGATACATTTTGATACATTTTGAGATACTGGCAAAGAAAGAGGCAAAAAACTGAAGGCTCTGAGAGGATTAGCATTTCTTTCAAGAGAACATTAAGAGAAAATCTCACTCTGGCCTAATTGTGTCAGATTTATCTTAAAGTTAATAGCTGGAGAAATAGGTCCAGAACTGCTCGATGCTTTAGGGGAATACTCACCCCCTCTTACTCCTCCCCCCTCTTCCTCTGCGGTCCCCTCTACTTGATCAGAGACAAAGGTTTAGCTGAGTGGCCAAGGACAATAAAGCTGTCACCTTAGATTGAGGAAGGGAGAGCGTGGTCTTTCTGTGATCTTATTTCATGCTTTGAACAATCAATAGGGTAAACCTCCCAGCATGGCACTTAAAATACATGGAAAACAGGAACAGAAAAAACCCTCTTATCTCAGTATCTACCACTGCTTTCCTTACACCACTCCCCATATGAAAACACATGCAGCAGGTGATTACATAAATACACTTAAAGCTAGTGCTTTGATGTGCAGACATTCACATACATAGATGTGAACAACACTGGGCACAGCAAGAGGCCACAGTATTCATTAAGTCCTCCAGTCATGGTGCACAGGCTTTGTAGGCTCTAAATGGGTTTGCCTCAGTAGTGGTTAAAAGATTCAACAAAGCCAAACAAAGAACTGTAGACCAGCCCTGATATTATTTAAACCATCGAGACTATATCAAGGTCCATTTAGTTTTCTATTGTCCATAAAACCCACTTGCAATCAAACTGCAGAAGTGAAGAATTATGGTTTGGCACAAACACAACCAAAGGATGGAAGTTTGACTTTGGGACAATCCTGCAACTTAAATCTTAGTATAATGATTTCAGTATATGTGTGTATACATATCTATATATTTTCTTCTGAATGGGTGGGCCAATCTGAGCAAAACTTTGCACAGTAGTGATGGGATTTCCAGCTCTTTTTAGAGAACCGGCTCTTTCGGCTTGGCTCACTAAAAAGAGCCGGCTCTTTCGGCTCTGAACTGGCTCTTCAGGTTGTTTTGTTGCTTTAATTAATTTATTAGTAACAATAATATAAAATTATGCACAAAAGGAATTACTAATGTAAAAAAAGAAAGTGGTTTTATTTATATATGTTTATATATAAATATATGCGGTGGCCCCTAGAGACAAAGCACGTACAAACTCCAAAAAGCACATACAAACTCCAAAACACATTTCTAGCATGAACTGAACTTCCAAAACAGAGCTACCTAGATCACTTAAATTACACAATTAAAAGCATACATACATTTGTTCCAACATCAAGAGATTACTCTGGTATAAATTCTGCATCTGAATCACAAGTAATCGTACCTAGACAAAGTCAAACCCAACATCAGGTTGATGATTCAGCTCAAGTGACGCAGCAAACACAGCCTCAGTCTCCTACTTTGACTGGGAATTGCACGAAGGAGATTGTAAATATTATGCAAAAACAAAATGACATCACTACTTTGCTTGTAAAACAAAACTTATCTTCTGTCCTCCCCGCCAGAAACATCCCTGTGTTTGATGGAGACCCTTTACAGTACAGATCATTTATGAATGCCTTTGAAAATGGAGTGGAAGCTAAAACTGATAACTGGAGCGACTGTTTGCATTTTTTAGAGCAGTTCACTAGGGGACAGCCTAGAGATTTGGTGCATAGTTGTCAGCATTTACCACCTGAGCAGGGCTATTCCACAGCCAAAGATCTTCTTGAAGAACATTTTGGGAACGAAAATAAAATTGCCTCTGCATATATGGAGAGGATTGTGAGTTGGGTACCTATTAAAAGTGAGGATGTGAAAGGTCTACAGTCATTCTCTCTTTTTCTTCAAGGATGTTCGAATCTAATGCAGCAAGTTGTTTATATGAAGGAGTTGGATTTGCCCTCAAATATGAGAATGGTTGTTATGAAACTTCCATACAAATTGAGGGAAAAATGGAGAGTTGTTGCCTATGAACTGCAGGAACAAAATGGTTACAGAGCAGTATTCACTGATCTGGTTACCTTTATAATAAAACAGGTAAAAGTAGCATCAGATCCAGTGTTTGGCAACATACAAGACTCACAATCTGGAAGCAGCTTTAAAGCTTCAAGTTCTACCAAGCAAAGAAAAAAGGGAAGTAGTTTTGCCACTAATGTCAGTACAGTGCCAGGAATCAAAACTCAATCAACTGGAAGCAGAACAACTTCCGCCGTTCTGCATAGTTGTTTGTTTTGTTCACACAGCAACCATTTACTAGAGAATTGTAAGCAGTTTAAAGCTAAAACGCATCAGGATAAGTTGACTTTTATCAAGGAAAGGGGAATTTGTTTTGGTTGTTTAAAAGTTGGTCACACAAGCAAAGACTGTAGGAGTCGTTTGGATTGCGACGTGTGTCACCAAAGGCACCCAGGGGTTCTTCATATAGAGCGAAAGGATCCAGGTGCGTCTTCGGAACAAACTCAACAGAGGACAAACTCTAATGTCAACTTTTCAACTGCAACCACTCAGACATGTGGGTATATTGGGGCTGGTCATGAAGTTGATGCAATTTTTTCTATAGTTCCAGTTCAAGTTAAGAGCCAAAAGAGTAATAAAATTGTGCAAACTTATGCGTTTTTGGATCCTGGAAGTTCAGGTACATTCTGTACAGAAACTTTGGCAAAAAGGCTGAATGTAAAAGGTAAAAAGACCAATATCTTTTTGAGAACAATGAGTCAAGATAAGATTGTTAGTACACAAGTTCTGTCTGGTTTGGAAGTGTCTGGTTTGGAAGCAAATGATTTCATGCCATTGCCAGATGTTTTGACTCAAAAGACTATGCCAGTTTCTACAGTTAATATTCCCCAGCAAAGCGACATCGATCAGTGGCCTCATCTAAAACCTGTTAAACTGTACAACGTTAATGCAGATGTGGAGCTACTGATAGGCACTGATGCTTCCAATGTTTTGGAGCCATGGAAGGTGATAAACAGTGTGGGGGGTGGACCTTATGCTGTAAAAACAAAAGTTGGCTGGGTCATAAATGGTCCCCTGCGCACTGGAAGTAACAGTGGAAATAAAACCAACTGCACTGCTGTAACAGCCAATAGGATTTCTGTTGAGCGTCTTGAAGACATGTTGATTAAACAGTACAATCATGATTTTAATGAAAGATCATCAGAGGAGCAGACTGAAATGTCTAGAGAGGATCTGTGTTTCATGGATATTGTTAGTAGTTCAATAAAGCTTATTGGAAATCATTATCACATTGATTTGCCTTTTAGGAGAGAAGGTTCCAGTTTGCCAAATAACCTCTGTGTCGCGGAGCAGCGTCTCCAGAGTCTCAGACGGAGATTCGAAAAGGGTACTCATTATAAGGATGAATACACTAAATGTGTAAACAACATGCTTGAACGAGGATATGCCGAGTTTGTGCCTGTAGATGAGTTGCACAAAGATGATGGAAAGGTGTGGTACATCCCTCATCATGGAGTGTATCATCCCACAAAGGGCAAATTAAGAGTTGTATTTGACTGTGGAACAACTTATAAAGGAGCATCATTGAACAGTCAGCTTCTACAGGGACCTGATCTCACAAACTCGCTGGTTGGGGTTCTGATCAGATTTAGACAAGAGCCTGTTGCATTAATGGCGGACATTGATTCCATGTTTCACCAAGTTCACGTCTCAGAAAAACATGTCAACTTTCTCCGTTTCCTGTGGTGGCAACATGGCAACACTTCAAGGTCTGCACAGGAATGCAGGATGAAAGTGCATTTGTTTGGAGCTGTATCTTCGCCAAGTTGTGCAAATTATGCTCTACAGAGAACTGCAGATGATAATGCACAACAGTTTCCAGCTGAAGTGGTTGATACAGTCAAAAGAAACTTTTATGTGGATGATTGTTTGAAATCTGTTGCTTCAGAAGAGGAGGCAGTGCACATGGTGAAGAGGCTGACAGATATCTGCGCTAAAGGAGGATTTAAGCTTTCAAAATGGATCAGCAACAGTCGCACAGTGCTCATGTCAATCCCAGAGGAAAGAAGAGCAAAGGAAATTAAGGATCTGGATTTGGACACAGATCAACTTCCAGTTGAGAGAGCACTGGGTTTACAGTGGTGCATAGCAACAGACAAGTTCCAGTTCAGAACCTCCCTGCAGGACCGTCCAACAACCAGAAGGGGAATTTTGTCTGTGGTCAGCTCACTGTATGATCCTTTGGGAATCTTGTCTCCCTTCAGTATGCCAGCTAAACTGTTGCTACAAGAGCTTTGCCAACAAAATTTGAAGTGGGATGAAGTTATTCCCCACTCTCTTTCCCAGCGGTGGCGTGATTGGCTGGAGGATCTCCAGCTGATTTCAAAGTTTAAAGTGGAACGTTGCATTAAACCAAATTGCTTTGGAAGACCAGATAGGGCACAACTTCATCATTTTTCTGATGCAAGTCAAGATGGGTATGGAACGGTGTCATATTTAAAGTTGGAAAAGAATAACGTCACGCATGTTGCTTTTATCCTGGGAAAGGCTAGAGTTGCTCCTCTCAAGCAAACTACAATTCCCAGGTTGGAATTGACGGCTGCAGTTCTTGCAGTTCGGGTGGACAGGCTTCTGCAAAAGGAGCTGCAAGTCAGGTTGGAAAAATCAGTTTTTTGGACTGATAGCACAACAGTACTGAAATACATCTCCAATGAAACCAGAAGATTCAATACTTTTGTTGCAAACAGAATTGCTGTTATTCGGGAAGCAACAGATGTGAATCAGTGGAGATACGTTTCTTCTAAGGAGAATCCTGCAGATGACGCATCCAGAGGTATGAGAGCTGGGGATCTCCTCAAATGTAGGAGATGGATAAAAGGGCCAGAATTTCTCTATGAGTCAGAAAAGGAATGGCCTAAACTGGATGTGGAGTACAGTGTAATTTCTGCAGATGACCCAGAGGTCAAAAGGGACCTGACAATGAATGCCATTGTGAGAGAATTACAAAATCCTACCAGCTATTTTATCCTCTACTTCTCGTCTTGGGCAAAACTTAAAATCTCTGTAGCCTGGCTTTTAAAGATGAAAGAGGTCTTGGTGTTGTTGGCACAGAAGAGGAAAGAGTTGCTTGCTGCAGGTTTGAATAAGAATGATCCGGAAGGTCAGAAAGAAGTGGAGATAAGAATGGAAAGATTTAAGACCACTTTGAAGAAAGGAAATCTCACTCCAGAAGACTTGGCAAAGGCAGAACAAGCTATTCTTCAATATGCACAACAACAGAAATTTACGACTGAAATGGCTTTAATCCGCAATGGCCTCAAAGGAGTCTCTAAGGGAAATTGGCTCTACAAACTTGATCCAGTGTTGGATGCAGGAATCCTCAGAGTGGGTGGCCGATTGAATAAAGCAGCCATGCCTATGGAATTAAAGCATCCTGTAATTTTGACAAAAGATATGCATGTGTCAACACTGATTTTACGCCATATCCATCAAAGGTTGGGACATGCAGGAAGAGCACACATGCTGTCAAAACTAAGACAAAATTACTGGATACTAAATGCAAATTCTGCTGCCAGGAAAATCATCTCTCGTTGTGTCACGTGTAGACGCAACAGAGGAAAGTTTGTTGAACAAAAGATGGCGGATCTGCCTGAAGAGAGAGTCCTGCCAGACACAGCTCCATTCACAAATGTTGGAGTGGACTATTTTGGACCTATAAGTGTTAAAAGAGGACAAAGTCTCCTTAAAAGGTATGGAGTTCTTTTTACTTGTTTCACCAGTCGTGCAGTACATCTGGAGATTGCATGTACACTTGATACAGACTCTTGTATAAATGCTGTGAGGAGGTTCATCTGTAGACGAGGCCCAGTTTCGACCATCAGATCTGATAATGCTACAAATTTTGTTGGGGCGAATCGAGAGTTGAAAGAAAGTTTGACTGAGCTGGACCATGCCAAAATTCAAAAGGCTTTTGTTCAGGATGGCATGAAATGGAACTTCAACATCCCAGCAGCTTCTCACCAAGGCGGTGTGTGGGAGCGTCTCATTCGTTCAGTAAAGAATATTTTAGCCTCAGTTCTTAAGGAGCAAGTTCTGGATGATGAAGGACTCCACACAGTCTTCTGTGAGGTTGAAGCTATAATGAACGACAGACCCATTACTAAAGTTTCAGATGACTCAAATGATCTTGAAGCACTGACACCCAATCACTTGTTGTTGCTGAAAAATAAACCAGTTTTTCCACCAGGACTGTTTCATCCAAGTGATTTGCATGTCAGGAAAAGGTGGAAACAGGTACAGTACATGGCAGAGTTGTTCTGGAAGAGATGGCTTTCTGAGTACCTACCTTTGATGCAAGAAAGACAAAAATGGATGAGGACTAAAAGATGTCTTATACCTGGAGATGTTGTTTTAATTGCAGACGCTACAGCTCCAAGAGGATCATGGATGATGGCGAAAGTCTTAAATGTAAACCAGGATGCAAAAGGCTTGGTGCGTTCTGTGAGACTACAAACAAGGACCAGTGTTTTGGAAAGGCCAGTGACAAAACTTATTTTGCTACTGGAAGCCTCATCGTGAAGAAAATCCTCAATGAAAATTAAGGATTTGTTTAAGGGAATAGCTCCTCCTTTTGGGACTTTAAAGTAATTGTGATTGTATGCACAATTAGGGGCCGGAGTGTTGGAGCTATTTGTTCTTTATTTTTGTTTTTGTTCTTATTTTTGAAATTAGTTAAAGTTTGTTGTTAGTTTACTTATATTTTGGGGTTTATTTGTCGGTTAATATTTTGTTTTAAATGATTTGTTTTGTTTGTTGTTATTTTGTTAAATTAGTCAGTAAGAGCTGTAGGGCCATTTTGTTTCTATAAATAAAGAGACTGGTATAGGACCAGCATGCATTGGGGTGGGCCTACGGTTTTTTACCAGAGCAGGAGAAGCAGTAGGAAGGATCTTGTTATTGCTTGCCAAATGGATAAATAAACCAAAACCAAAACTCTCAACTAAAAGGTTTGGACAATGGACTTCTTTTGCCTGCGTACGAAATATTACCTCAGTGCAGCAGTGGCTTGTGGACTTTAAGTTGTGGGACGTTTGATCATACAAAAGTAAAGGAATTGCCACTACAACGTGTTTTGGAGTTTTTACGTGTTTTTACGTGTTTTGGAGTTTGTACGTGCTTCAGGGTTTGTACGTGATTTGTCTGTAGGGGCCACCGTAAATATACTTTTATTTATTCACTCCACATAAAATGTAATAAATAAATCATATAATACAAAAATCAACTATTCACATTTCAACTTTTAACTATTTAAATTTTCAGCTTTTTCCTTTTACAAATTTAAAGTGAAACAACACAAAACACTGCAAACCACAACACAATTAAATATAAATTAAAATATGAAAACAAAAAGAACATGCACATTCTCTGTCATATAGGCTTGCATGAATAAACTTTCTGTATCCTTTATCATCCGCAACTGAAAATAGTTGTGGATGAGTACTATACCTTTCTAATGTGCTGTTGTTATCCCTGGCTTTTCACGTCTTTTTTTTAAAAAAAAGTATGAGTATGACCTAAAAAGTCGCTAAGGTGTCTGAAAACTCGCTAAATATAGCGACAAAGTCGCTAAGTTGGCAACACTGCTCCTGCTCCTGTGCTACTGAGTGTAACTACCGCCCCTCCCCCCTCTTCCCAGCGTAAAGCACAAGGCTCGCACGAGTGAAGCGGGAAAAAGTGCGAGCGGGTGAGAGAAAAAAAAAAAAAAAAAAAAAAAAAAAAAAAAAAACGGCTCGTGATAAGGAGCCTCTAACAGCCATTTCATTCGCTACCGACCCATCACTATTGCACAGACATCATCACACATACAGCAATTACTAACATCCATGCATTTTAAATTTATATTCATAAATTAAATTTAAATCATATTTTTGTATATATTAATTAATTTCATCATCCCACTGCGAATTCAATGTTACATTCACCGTTTACATTCGTTTCACGTGTCACGTACATAGCTTTATACTCACAAATATTTCTATCCGGGACAGAATTTTGTTTGGCTCAACACTAAATATATCGAATTAAGAATTCAAAATAAAGCAGTGATCACAGGCGTAAAGCTTAAAGGGCGACAATTCATTCCAGTAAAGCTGAAGACATTTTTGATGACCGTGCAACACGTACCTCTAAATTTTATGTAAAACTTGTGGAAGGAAGCATCGTGGTGGTGCAGAATTAAATATTTATGTTTAAATTCTTAAGTGAAAGATTTTCCCCTCACACTGCAAAGAGGTTGACGAGGTTTACATGAGCATGACTAACAAGTTGGCCACAACATTTCCCTAAGTTAATATACAAATAAGCTTATTTTACTTGCAAGTTGTGCACCTTCACCAGCTTTATTAAGCAGGTTAACATTTTCAAAATAAAACCACTAAGCAAAAGAAAGTCCAGAGACGAGACAGTAGTCAGAAACTATAGTGAAGATGGTAATGATGGTGAAATTTCCTTTCAGGAATCAGTCATTTTTCATTATCACTTCACCAGTGGGTCACTTATACTGACCCTGGTTGACTCACATATAAGCTGAGAGACTGCCAGCCAGTTTCCCAATAAATCTTTCAACCTGAAAGAGGCTTAGCACACAAGAGAGTCTACTGCTGGGAGGGTATCCATGGGAAGAGACCCTTCATGCTGGTGCAATGTGGAAAAGGCAGTAACTTGACACAGCTGAAATATATCATATTGCCAAACTAGCAGATAACTGAGTATGTCTCCATGTGAGTTAAATGCTTGTGTCACTCCCACAGATACATTCTTCTTTCCAGTTTCCACTTAAAAATGAAACTTGATATCTTCTCCAGCCATTTTATTAACAAACATCTATCTACTTGCTTGAACAAGTGAAGAAGAATTCTTTTATGAAACATGGTGTACTTTGCAAAACTTTCATTTCTTGTTTTAACAGGACTTGATATGAATTAATGTGACCATTAAAGCCACAACAATGATCATATATAGCAACTCCTGGGTAAATTCCAGAGTGTTCATCTGGGAAAATGCAAACATTTTCATTTTGAGCTTGAACACTTACATATGAACATGTGTTTACATAAACAATCCGGTCCAAAACCGGATTAATTAATTTTAATTTGTTTAATTTGTTTCCAAAACCCCGCAGTCAGGACATGCTATATTGTATTTAGATAGAAGCTAGCGAGCTAACTTCCTGTTAACTTATAACTCCGTTAAATGTCATAAATTCCGTTTTCATGGATGCCTGGATGTTAAACTCAATTGTTACACCTGGTAGAGCAGAACGCTGATCATTTTATTAAAGATGAAAGACTTTAGACTGTTTTTCAACTCTCAGTAATGCCACAGTGATCGTTTGATATATGGACCTGCAGCGGAGTTCAGGCCCAGACACGGCTAGTGACGTCAGACTGAACAACCGGATAAGTTATAAAAATTA
This sequence comes from Mchenga conophoros, assembly GCF_057382185.1. Lineage (NCBI taxonomy): Eukaryota > Metazoa > Chordata > Actinopteri > Cichliformes > Cichlidae > Mchenga > Mchenga conophoros. Next base: position 49,552,398 of record NC_140532.1, read on the forward strand.
CTGCTCCAACCTCTACACATATTTCATCTTAGCAAACCATAGTTGATTTGGACATCTACTTTATGCAAGACACAAAGACATTTTTTCAACTACTTTTTACAGACAGATTACTTCACTTTCAGTCCAGTAATGCCAGAGGGTAAGAAGCTCACTTGAGTTATGTCACCTCGATACATCTTTTATATATATATATAAATCTTGCTTTAAGTTTGTATCTGTCTTGTGTGAAACTTGTATGAAAAGCATACAGTCAAACAAACAAACAAACAGATATTGCAGACATAAACAAAAAGGCTAATCCAAAAGAAGAAGCCACTGCTCCAAAACTGCCAAAAATACCCCCGATAAAGATTTCCTGTTCTTGAGAAATGTCCTTGGGTATGACGAAACTGTTTGGTCATGCACAACCCCAACCCAAGCGAAGTTTACAAGTTTACAAGAAAAATATCACATTACTTTACAGAAAAAAATACTTCACACTTCACTAAATACTTTTTTTCTTATGCAGGCTAAAATATGGGTATATAAGTGGAAGCTACAAACCATGAACCAGAGAGATGAAGCTTGTTGTAAACGGGTCTTTCAAATGGAAACTAATCTGAACTCTAAAGATTGTAACCAAAGACTAGGGTTGTCAAAATGCTATCATCTCAAGCTTAGTATTGATATTGATAACGAATACTGATCTGTGCAAATGTTTGTAGGAATAACCTCTGTTACCTCATGTGCTTCTGGTTAATTTGCATCACATTTTTGTTGCAGATTAAATATTTTTAAGGTAGACTTCTACCCTTTCTATCTGGCTGCTGGTAGAGTTTTCTTAACTTTAATCAGGAACTTTAAGACAACGATATCACATTTAAGACAAATAACTATTTATATTATATACGGACAGGACCATTAACATTTGCTGCCTACTTCTCTCCCAGTTTAATAGAGTGGTTTTATTTTTCATCATTTCTGCTCGCTGCTATATTAATGATAAATAATAGCTAATGTTTATGATGCTTCACCAAGTTTTTTTTGCTGCTCTTCATGTATTTATCTGCTAGCGAAAGCGAGGGCTGTGCCCCTGCTTGTCTGGGTGTGGTTGTCAAGTTATGTGTCAGATAAAGGAGGTGATGATGACACTGTTGGCATCAATATTGCTGGAAATGACTGGTGCATCAGTAATTGTTTTTAGTATCAATTAATATCTGAGTAGCAACATTATGTTATGTGTGTTGACCTTGTACCTTGTTAACCAGCATACTCTGCAACTTCTCTGTTTGGAAAACATGCTTGATAGAGCACAATCACAAAACTCAGCTGATCCAAGCAGAGTTGTGCACTGTGTAAAGGAGTAACCCAAATTGTACTCTGACAATAAAACAAGAATATTTAAACTATAGTACACACTACAAGTAGGGCTGCCACGATTAGTCGACTAGTCACGATTACGTCGACTATCAAAATCGTCGACCACTGATTTAATAGTCGATGCGTCGTTTGAAGCTTTGTAAGATCACAAAAGACGCAGGAATGAGTAGTAGGATTTAAGAGTGTAATAACGGACTGAAACAGAAGATGGCAGCACTGCATGTCCAAGGATGCCAGCTGCCGTTAAACCCCGAAGAAGAAGAAGAAGCTGTGTCCCAGAATTCATAGCGCAGCCCTGCTCAGTTTCCAACAATGGCAGCAGCTAGTTAGTTTTAATATTACTCTTATTATTCTTTCTGGGTCACAAAATAAACGTTTAACATATTTTCAGGCGAGAATGTAGCTGTGTAAACCTCAAATATCGGCTCAGTTTATCAGGACACCACATATTTTCAAAATCGCTCCAACGCCTGTTACCCCACTAGCTCGTTAGCGAGCCGGGGGCAAGGCTCACTAGCGCCGTGAGAACACCGGACTTGGTGCAAATCGTTTTCAAACCCACCGCCGTCTTTCGCTACTCAGGTTAAACATATATAAGTCACTTAGATAACTTAAAAATGTTATTGTTTGGCTTTTTTTAGTATTTTATTTATTCCTGAGTAAATTGGTTTGGCTGAGATTACAGTTATAGTTTTTGCACAGCTGAATAAACATCAAGCAGACAGCTGATCATCAGAAGTGTGAGATGCTCGAGAATTTACTCCGGTGTCCTGTTATATTTTAGATAGCAAGGAGTTTATTAAACTTCACTGAAACAATCTGCAAATTCCATTAAAATTGAATAAACTATCATCTTGTCTTTATTTTTAGTTACCACATACCTTAAACACTTAAAGCTGTAAGCTAATGATAGTTATATAAGAGCAGATGCTGCTGGTGCAATAAGCTGTATGCTGTAAGTCCAATGGATGATGATCTGATTAGTCGACTAATCGCAAAAATAATCGGTGACTAGTCGACTATCAAAATAATCGTTTGTGGCAGCCCTAACTACAAGGCATGTAGTAGGACCCCCAGACCCCCCTCTTCAGAATAACGGTAACCACCAACCCTCCACCTTGTCTCTTGACCTCAATAACTTAATGGCCTGTATGTTCTTGTTTTGTTCTGGACTAGAAACTGACTGTACTTGAGTTTTACTAATGGGCATTAAAGTACCTAAACCTCTTTTAGAAAGAGCTACTGTGCAATCCACTTACATAGAGATTTTCTTAAGGCTCCAGACTTTGAGTCAAAAGTATATTTATCACTGTAAGTGACGTGCTACTGATTAATATAAATGTCACATAATTGTGTTATTTAGCGACTAAAGACTATTCTGTTACAGACGACTAAAAATTCTGACAACTTTCTTGTTCAAGCGTGAAAATAATTTAATGACATTAATCAGTTCTGTGACATCTGTGATCAAAATATACTAACTGCAGAAGCTCATCTTCAGCTCATTACCTTTTTGTTTTTTTCTCCATTTTCAGAATCAGAATCAGAAAGGGTTTTATTGCCAAATGTTGAACGGGTTTACAAAATTAGGAAATTGCTGCGGTGCTTCAGTGCAAACATACTGTTTCCACACCAAGCCTAACGGTCAAAGAAAATGAAAATTTTCACATCATCAATAGAAAGTCTTGCATATGGTTGTCGACCTCTAAAGTCTGCGAAGAATAATCTGATACCTGTTATGAAGTCTTGATATGAAAACAAGCATGAAGGTGTGCCATATGAGAATACTGACTGTGGGCCAATGGGTCTTTCATGTCCGCACTATTATTAAGGAAAAGTGAACCTTTTGGGAAAGCTCCACTACTTTCTACCATCTGAAATGTTGGAAATCATCGAAATGTCTGGACCTCAGTGACTAAAGATATGATGAACATTACTACAAATGTTTTCAATGTTGGGCAGATGCTGGATCAAACATTGATCGCAAAACTGTTGCATTCAATGCACCCGTCCAATTTGATAAGTTTCTGACCCATTTTTAAGCTTATGCAGCAAGACTAAGCGCTTCAGTTAGCTTTAATTAATTAAAACATTTAGAAATCAAAGACCATTGTTCAATGTACTACGAAACACAATGGCTAAAAAAACAAGAGTTAAAGGAAGTGAAAACAGTAGCTATTCTACATGTTGAGAATGCAAACTTTCTTTTGAAGATGCACAGATGGCACTGTTCTTGGCCAATACAGATTATTTTTAAAAGCATGACCTGCTAATTCTGATTTTCTTTTCTAGGAACTATGACTGGCAGCTGAATAAGCGAAATTCACTGAATAAGCATAAATTCACTGAATAAGCATAAATTCACTGAATGCACGACGCCCTGACAGTGTGTTTATTTGTAGTTGTGTCCCTCTGACCTTTTCACCTTTGGTTCTCAAGATAATCCATCTGAGAATCCTCTAAACCCACAAAACTCTTGAAACGGGATGACTTGACTGGGGTCTGTGTGGGTGACAATTTTGATGTTAACATTGCTCTAAGTATGAGTTTCCCATAAGCAACAGTAAAAAAGCATTAGGGCTACCATGATTAGTCGACTAGTCACGATTACGTCGACTATCAAAATCGTCGACGCGTCGTTTGAAGCTTTGTAAGATCCCAAAAGACGCAGGAATGAGTAGTAGGATTTAAGAGTGTAATAACAGACTGAAACAGAAGATGGCAGCACTGCATGTACAAGGATGCCAGCTGCCCTTAAACCCCGAAGAAGAAGAAGTAGCTCTGTCCCAGAATTCATAGCGCAGCCCAGCTCAGTTTCCAACAATGGCTGTATCCCAATTCAGGGTCTGCAGCCTTAAAGTACGCAGCCTCAACGATCCTCAAGGGCCGCGTACTCAAAGACCGCTAAGGCCGGAAGTGCGAGGCTTGTGAAATGGGACGGTCTAGCCTCTGTTGCGCTGTCCAGGTTGCCTAGCAACCATGATACTAACAACTGGAAACATGTCATACAGCTTTGACAGAAATGAAGGAGAAAATCTTTTGTTCATTTGTTTGTTTGTTTCTACATGAGCTTTGATCATTCTCTGTAAGATTAAGCTCAGCTATTGAACGGTGTATATTTTAAAGTAAAGGCTATAAAACCAAGTTAGTACAAACGTCACTAATGTCACATAACTTTGCCGACATGTGGCCAACAGTAATGTTTTAATGTTCGTCGTTATTAAACATTTGCACATAAATAAGTGACATAATATTCAGTACTTACTTAAAGTTTACTCTTCGGGCGCCCCTCATCCGCCGTTTTTTTTCGGCAAAATTATCCACACCCACCGCCGCGCTATGCATTCTGGGCCATGAAGTCTACACTGCCACAGCCTTAAAATTCGGGGAAATGAAGGACGCATTTCAGGGCCGCATTTCGAGCAGCCTTTGAATTGGGACAGCCTTCGGCGCGCTGCTGTGACGTAATCGGCCTTGAAATGCGTACTTTAAGGCTGCAGACCCTGAATTGGGATACAGCCAATGGCGGCAGCTAGTTAGTTTTAATAATACTCTTATTATTCTTTCTGGGTCACAAAATAAACTTTTAACATATTTTTAGGCGAGAATGTAGCTGTGTAAGCCTCAAATATCTGCTCAGTTTATCAAGACACCACATATTTTCAAAAGTGCTCTGACGTTTTCGGAGACGTCTGTTACCCACTAGCTCGATAGCTAGCCGGGGGCAAGGCTCACTAGAGCCCGTGAGAACACCGGACTCGGTGCAAATCGTTTTCAAACCCACCGCCGTCTTTCACTACTCAGGTTAAACATATATAAGTCACTTAGATAACTTAAAAATGTTATTGTTTGGCTTTTTTTTTGTATTTTATTTGTTCCTGAGTAAATCGGTTTGGCTGAGATCAAAGTTATATTTTTTACACAGCTGAATAAACGTCAAGCAGACAACTGATTATCAGAAGTGTGAGATGCTCGAGAATATACTCCAGTGTCCCATTATATTTTAGATAGCAAGGAGTTTATTAAACTTCACAGGAACCCACAAACACAGGTGGAAAACGTCCTCTCAGCACTGACAACACATACACTGCATTTATAGAAAGTTCTATAAATAAGTAAATTAATTATGTAACACTTCCCCCCATGGATATGTCTCCCCAGACCATAACTATCCCACCACCAAACTAGAGATGCTGAATGTTCTGTGCAGCTTCTCCTCCTTCTCACATGTACTGAAGGTGAACCTGCTCTCAACTGTGGAAATCAGACAGTACCAGTGATGGACCTGCCAATTCTGGTAATGATCAGGCACCACAGTGCCAGGTGGTGAGCACAGGACCCACTAAAAGGACCCACCTTCATAAAGTCTGTTGCTGATTGTTTTGTCAGAGACAGTCACACCAGTGGCCTGCTGGTGGTCATATTGTAGGTAATCTGGCAGTGCTGAAACTGTCCCTCCTTGCACGAAGGAGCAGATACTGGTCCTGCTGATGGGTTAGGGACCTTCCAGCTTATCTAGATTCAAGCTCTCTCTCCTACAGTAACAGCCTGTCTCCTGGAATCGCCTACTCCTAATGCTCTTGAGAGTGTGCTGGGAGACACAGCAAACCTTCTGGCAATGGTACGTATTGATGTGCCATCCTGGAGGAGTTTGACTAGCTGTGCAACATCTGTAGGGTCATCATATCACCTCAAGCTACCAGTAGTGACACTGACTCTAGCCAAATGCCAAAGTAGTGAAAAAACTGTCAGAAAAGATGAGGAGGTAAATGTCTGTTTCCTCCACGTGTGAAACCATTCCTGTTTTGGAGGTTGTCTCATTGTTACCCCTCTAGTGCATCTGTTGTTAATTTCATGAACACCAAAGCAGCTGAAACTGATTAACAACCCCCTTTGCTACTTAACTGATTGCTATACTCTGACTTAAACATTTTCCTTTAACTTTTTTGACCAGCGTAAACTGTAGTTAGCATAGTTAGATTAGCTAATATCAGAACCAACTCCATGAATTCCACATTTGTCACTGCCATGACAAACAAAGTAGGAAGATTTAACATTAAAAACAGAACGCTAAAAATGATACCGGGAACTACAAAAGGTATTCATTATTATTTTTCCACATATTACTAATTTAATCTTTAATATCCCCACTAAGGGCATTAATCATCACTGGCAACAGTCGTTGATGGCCAAAGGTGGGACTGATTTTACTCGGCAAACACACAAAGGCGGATAGTAAAACTTTGTAGGCCAGTCCACAGCACATAACTAATTCTGAAGAATTAGCGCCATGACGTCCATTAGCTTTGCATGGCAGTTCCATATTAGCATATTAATTGCAAGTTATCCAAACTTGCTCTATCTTACCCATTGCACTGGTGTGGGATGTTGAAACAGAGTTTACACAGCTAATATTTTAGTTTAGAGTGGTTGCGGCATCTTAACTTGTTACACTTAATTTAAAGTCAATGAAAAGTTATGTTGTTACGTTTAAGTTGACTTCTTATCTTGTGTGGACAAGAAAGTAACTTGTTTGCACAAGAGGAGTGACTTGTTGGGACAAGATATACATATCACAATATAAGAGATCAATAGGAATTTCTTTAGATCAGTCATTTCCTAGGAAGAAGTATTTATAGTCATGTGTGTGCTCATGGAACTGGGACTGAGGCTATGTAACTGTAGAGAAGAGAAAGTGCTGATTGCATAGTACAGGCTACTTAACCCATAACAGCCCATTTTTGGCCCATCCCCCTCCACCTCACGCGGCCACTCCTTCTGAGACACATAGCCCATCACTGTCTGTTTGAACAGTCGCTGAACAACTATTTTACTCTTGTTTCTATTCAGCGCAATCCACTTAGGTTTCTGATGTGGATAAATAAAACATTACTTTATTTTAATGACCAATAAAACAATGAATGCAATAAAACCAACAGGAAAAAACAGCTCATGTTGGAAAGTGTGAAGAGAATTGGAGGGTATGCAAATGAGTAAGGGTCTCACACACAGGCACACAGACAATGGCATCATTTTAGTGTTCATCATTCTCAACACTCTCCTTGTAAACAATTAGCCCATTCACAGGGGGGGAAATGCACGTCATCACTCATTCAAGCAGCCATGCATGCACGTGAGCTTTAAAAGGTAGAAGAATATAACGGTGTGTGTGTTTTCCCTTTACCTTTTTCAGGCGGTTGTTCATTAATGTGCGGAAAACTTGCCCTGCAAACAAGCCAATCCCAACCGCGAGCAGGACGGCGCAGGTGATCCCAACCACGTAAATGGTACACGATCTCCGTGTCATGTTGGCAAGTGGCAGGAAGAGAGAGACGCGAGCGGGACTCTTGAAGGATGAATGGATGGATGGATGGATGGACACTTTAATGTCCCCACGTTTCCCCACTGCAGACACAGAATTTTTTCCCCTCTTTGGCTTACTGAAAAAAGTTGCAGAAAAGTTTCTTCACGGCTATATCTCAAAGGTGCTGAGCGTTTAGTTTTCCAAAATTACAGAGAGCTGCGAGGAAGTTTTTTGTGACTTGCTGGTGATAGTGAAAGTTTTATTTATTGACTACCACGAGGTCCCCATTCCTCTCAGTCGGTCTGAAGCGGCGACCTTAAAATAAAACATGTGCCACGAGTATTTGTAGCAGGCTGTAAAAACTCTCCCTCCCTCCTCACGAGGGAGCGCCGATTGGTTGATACGGTTTACGAGCCAGCAAGGGTGTGTGCGCAGGCGTGCGCCCCGTGAACGCACCACCACATGCTGAGCAACCCTAAACGTATCACTGTTAGCGCAACTGCTCCAAAACTGAAACGCGGTTTCACTCTATGTGACTGAAGGTGGTTATGTGTAATCTGAGCGCTATCTGTGACACCAGAACACGTGGCGAGTCAATAAGTCGTCCACTTTCTCGTGCTCTGATTCAAAAAGCTCAGAGCCAGATGGATATCATTTCACTCATATACACGCGCAACACTTCCGGCTACTGCTTTATGTCAAAAGCCCTTCACCTTGCTCAAGGGCAGATAAGATAGTAGTTTCCGCAGTGAGCTGGAAGTGGTTAACCCAAAGAAATTTGTTTCTATTTAATTAAACCGTGAGCTAAAGGCTGCTGGACTACTTTCCATAAACATGCCTTACTTTCCACTACAGTTGTGGGAAGACAGCCTAACTACAGGCTGAGGCAAAAATTAAACTAAAATGGATAGCTTTTTTTTTTTCCATTATCTAGGTGACTTTTTAAACCAATGCTTGCTTGGACTTCTTTTTCTTATGTTACGATATCTCAAGGATTAAATGAGTAATTGAACTTTTTTACACTGACAAAAAGGGGAATTCCACTTGTCTGGCCTACAGAGCAAAGTAGGTTGCTCTTAAAAGTTGTTAAGAATAAAAGCTTGCATATGCATATGCTTGCATATGTTTTTTAAATGGTTTAAACCAGGAAATATGTGTGACATCAGACACATTTCCTGGTTTAAACCATTTAAAAAACCGTTACTTTTCAAAGCCAGTGTTCCAAAGTGCTTCCTAGAAACACCTAATAAAAGACAAAGGTCAAATGAAACGTCAAAATTAGAAAAAGACACATTTGTGATTCCAAATTCTAGTGAATAACCTAAAATTGACAAAAAAATATAATTGTTAAAAAATAAGATGGAATTTAGCTTCATATATATGATCCTCGAGCTCTGGGAGTTTGAGGGTCCTGCGCAGTATCTTAGCCATTATTAGCACTGCACTGTTCTTGACTGAGACCTCTGATGTTGGTGATGTAGCTTGCCATCAACAGTGTGTGAATGTGTGTGTGTGAATGGGTGGATGACTGGATGTGTAAAGCGCTTTGGGGTCCTTAGGGACTAAAGCGCTATACAAATACAGACCATTTACCATGTTGTGCTTTGAATTTCCTGAAACCACTTTTCCAGTTTTGGGGTTAAAGGTCCTAATGCTCCTTGTACCACTGGGATCACATTGAAATTTCCTTCCATATCTGCTCCAACTGTTCCTTCAGTCTAATTTGGTGAAGCAGCTGAAAGTGATTAACAGCCCACTCTGCTACATCAACATCCCTGATGTTTAACTGACTTATGCTTCACTCGAATTAAAAAGTGCCTCCTTTTTTTTTTTTGAGCAGTAAATGTATATTTATATATACATAAATATACATATACATTATTTAAAAAAAGTAAACTAAAATTTTATGAAAAAAACCTTATGGAGTTAGCATAATGAGGAAACAATGAATCAGGATGAGTAGTTTTTGTCTTTTGGGCCACACATCATTCATCCAATTCTCTGTAAAGGGGATGTTCACAGTCAGATGAGTGATGCAAACTCAGTGACACCATGCCATATTGGAAAAAAAATTACAAGGAAACCAATGAATGGCTCGAGGCTGGCTCAGACACTCAGGTTATTCCATTTATCAGCCTTGTGTCCATATGGTGAGACTTTAATCCAATAATTCCGATTACTGAAGAAGGCACACATTCCCCCTGAAAGCTTTCACAGAGTTCTGACAGTCCTCTGGTGTATGCTCCTCAATGATAATCTCATGGTTATCTGAGTCTGTTCCAGCATTTGTTCCAGTGTGTTCATGAACCCAGATTTTTCTTTTTGTATACAAAGCCCATTTTACATATCATCACATGTTCCCGTTTCCTTTACCGGCAGTGATGAGATCAGTTTGAGATACCTCTGCTTTTACTAGAGACGGTCTAGCATAGGCCTCTTTTATCAGAAACGGCTATTCTTTTCTTGGTAGTTGTGCTCTATATGTTTGTGTACATAACAACAAATTAGAAACACAGTGCTGTAATAACACAAACCACCAGCTGGTCTATTTGCTTTTTAGAGATGTTTTTTTGCTACTGCAGTTTTCCTGCCAACACATTTGAGGCTGGGCAGTGGAATGAATTATTGATGTCTGACTGCTTTCAACTTTAGCAATAGCTCAAATTCACCTGATATAAATTGAGGTCCATCATCTGTCACTATCCCTTTGGGCATTTGTTTTGCTGGCTGCGGTGCTCTGCCTTATGAATAACATCAGGCCAGCGTGCATATCCATCCATAACAGGCATCTGTTTAACATCCCTTGAAAATTGAAGGTGTGTCCTCTCCCAGATGCAGAAATCACAGTATGTGAAATGCGTTTTCTATACGTTGCTGCATATTACACAGATTCTGCTGCTTTTCAATTACCGTATGTGTACACCGCCGTAGAAGGCCTTTGGAGAGCGTATTCATTCACTCCCACAGTGGCTGAAATCTATCTGTGAAAAAAACCTGCCAGGTGTTTTTTTATAGGATGACCCTGAAACTCCTGAGAACACAGTTTTCATGTGAGGTCAAATCGAAGTTTCACAAATGCAAGCATCCTCTGCTGTGTATACTTTGATTTTTCAGACAACATATGCTGTGCAAAATCTTTTTGGGTTTCTTCTGCTTTTCATATGCAGCGGTAGGAATGCAAGACACCAAGAGCGCTGAGTTTGGTTTAGGAAATCTGTGATCTGCTAATGGAAGTCAGGATAACGCATCAGGATTTCCGTGCTGTTCACTTGTTTTATACTAAATCTCACAGGCACAATAAATCCAGCTAAAATCAGGAGCATTTATCACATGACGCATAACGACTCCCAGTCTCTGCAGTAATCCTGTCATCGGGTTATTGGAGTGGCAAAATTAGACATGGACTCACTATAGTGACTGATCAAATGGAGAACTGAATGTAGTTTACTAGTAACAGCTATTAGTGGTGGCAGTGGGTGCTGCCGCTTTGAGATCATGTGAATTCCCTTTGCGCCAGTGACATTTCTCAAGCATGACACACTGTGTTATTGGGTGAAAGTATATTCCCTCTGTAAGCATTAGTTTTAGGCTTTTAAGCACTTCTTTAAGGTTATAGGATCTCTGTGTCCTGCCCCACAATTACAATGTTTTCCAAATACTGAATTAAACCAGCTTTGAAATACAAACTGCTCTTTATTGCAGTCTGTTTACATGATACAGCCCCTTATGAATTGTAAGGTCAAGTAGTCCTGAGAGCTGTCTTGTAACTTTACATATTGATAAAGAGTGGTCATTTTTCATCACTCCCTGGTTTTTGTGATTTGATCATGTGCATATATTAAGGTCAATCAGTAACCCTCTCAGTCTGATACATCTAATGGTTGCTTAGACATATATATATATGTTGTTGTTTTTTTTGGCCTAATCTGTAATTCATTGGTGTAATTACCCTGTAAGCCTGTATTTGTCGTAACTTGCTTCCTTCCAGATCGCATTCCAGAGCGTGTTTGGAAAAAATCAGACCTCCAGGCAATACATGTATTGCTTTGATCCCTGTTACTTTCATTAAATTGGTTAAAATGCTTCAGGTATTTCTCGTGTACAGCCTCTCCTGCAAACGCTCTTGTGCTAACCTGTTAACCAGAGATAGATGACGTTTGACTTCTCTTCTTCATTCGCTTTGATACAAGAAGTAGTGTTTCTAGTGTCTAGTGTTTCTGTAGGACCCAAAAATAACCAAAAATAATATGACGTGGTTTCAAACTGTGTAATATACTAAATACCAAAATATGTAATAACCTAAAAATGTTTTGTCACATAGAGTGACTTGTTAGTGGGTGAAATGCTATTTCACCCACTAACACTAACACTAACACATACTTGTTTCCTGTTAGATCATCATGATCTTAATAGCAAGGAAGGTTAGAGCCTTCCTATCCCCATTATATATCAGTAATATGGTTGGTGCTGTGACATGCTGATGCATTCAGATATTTTCATGGTTGTTGCTGAGTCATAATACTCCTATACTCCATAATAATTGTAGTATGTGGGGCAATAGCTTTTCTTTTTGCTTCTGATGTGGGCCACAGCAGCACCACTGCATTAGACACACTTTTTAAGACACATTAATCTGATTGCTAAAGCTTTTTGCAGCATAGTTATTTCCTCACGGTGTGACACTCAACACACTTGCATATTTCTTTCCCCATTTCTTGGTGATTTTGAAAGTTTTTGTCCAACCAGTCAGCATTTGGAGAACTAGAGTACATTTCACATTTAACATTAACTACACCAGATATTAGCTTTTATGCAGGTCTGCATTGTTATACTCTGCTTTGCAACAGTGCTCCAAGTTCATACTCATAAAAATGCAGTAGACTTTAGCCCCAAATATACTAAAGTACAGGACAGAGTAGATGTGTTGAAGCACCCTAAAATTATCATTAATTCATATAAATACGACTTTTTCTCAGCAACAGCTCTTCTCTGGGGACCTCGGATTATGGATTTTGGATGTGAAGTCAGATGTTTGTTTTAGTTGCTCCATGGGTGAGAGATACTGGAGGAAACACAGTGATTACTGTATATCTCTCTGTTTCTCTGTGAGATTTGAAAACTTCCATCAACTGTAAATCAGAGTGTAAATAACAGTTTCATGAGAACATCCACATTTGGTTTATTAATGATAAAACCCATGAAAAGATGCTGTGCCCATTCTGATGATATTGGAAGGAGGCTTCCACTTCACTGAATGACTTCACCTGGGCCACATGCTGAGACCTTTAAAATGGAAAATGGAACTATACCAAATCTCCTCCCTGAGTGTAGAAGTTCAAATACATCATATAGAGGATGTAGATAACAATAAAAGCCTTTGAAGTTGCTCTTTTGAGGAAAATGGAAATACTTCCACTGATCTAACCTACCACTTTATATGTGATGCATTTTTTGTGCCAGAGGAAGCTTCTGTAATCAAGTTATATTAGGAAGTGCAGTCAGCCTTCTCAGTATTACAGTCTTAATGTATATTCTGCCTTTTTAGGCTCTCTCTGGGCGAATCATCTTGAGGTTTTTTTGTGTGTGGTGGGGCGGTTAAGCTGAAGTCTTTAGGCTGTGTTTATTGTGTGTTTATTGATTCATAAAAGCAGTTTCTTGAATTTGTAATAACTAGAAATTAAAGTTGCAGACATCTTAGTAAGTGTAATTTAGTATGGTGTAACGTAAATGTTAAAAGTTTTGTTGCTGTGCAATTGTTCTTTTACTGGATCTCCCACATTATGAAATGAGAAATAGTTTTTTTATACTGAAAATTGTGCCTGGCAGTTTAAACAATAAAGTTGCATTTAGCTCATCTATAAGCTGAAATTTGCTTTTGCCCTTGTGAACTATTTTCATATTATCACTTGATGCATTGTTATAATAAAGTGCTTGTACCATTCAATAGTGTTTGAGAAGGGCTCAGAGTACAGCTGCTGCTCCTCCATATCAAAAGGAGCAAGTTGAGGTGGATCTGTCTAGGATGCTTTCTGGGCACCTCCTGGGTGGGGTGTTCTGAGCATGTCCACACAGGAGGAGGCTTTGTGGTAGATCCAGGACCAGCTGGAGAGATTATATTTTTTGGCTAGCCTGTGCACACCTCGGTGTTCCCCTGAATAAGCTAGAAGAGGTGGCTGTGAAGAGGGATGTCTGGATTTCTCTGCTGAGGATGCTGGAAATTGCAACATCTGTGCTTTCCACAAAGAATTCAAACTGATTTGTCTGCCCACAGAACAATTTTCCACTTAGCCTCACTGCATTTTAAATGGGCTTTGACCAAAGAAGGTGACCGAATTGGTCTGGATCACATTGACTGGTGGCTTCTTCTTTGCATGTCTTTAATGTGAAAACTCATTATCACAGACTCTTGCAGACCTTTCCATCGCTCTGGTTTTCTCTCTCACAGAAGTAAATCTGCAGTCTTACTATCTTGCTTTTGTGCTGAGACACTTTGCTTAGCCTTGAAAGGCACATGCCTTTGCCATTATCCATTATTCGTCTGCAACTTTGTAAATCCACAGGGTGTGTTGTCATTCAGGAATAAGCGCTTTGAGAATGCAAATAACATGCCTGGAAAACAGGTCCAAATGCAAACACAGTCATAATATACATACAACTTCAAAGGAGAACCCTATTGAAGAATACAAATCCAGAGCCCTTTTCATGTGTTGGCCTAATTTTATAAATAGGCATTAGGAAATATATCCATTGTCTTATATTGGCCTCCTGTGGTTTTCATTGTATAGGCTACAACGTGATGAAAGTCTTAGAACCAGCTATGTTTAAACATCAAGCATGTTACACATAACAGGAAAACGCATCAGCAGAACCCTCAGCTGTAATAGCATGCTCCCCCTTTTGAAATGCCACTGTACATAGAAACATTGACAGACATAACAGGATATATAAATTTACAGTTTAACAACAACAGGAAGACAATGTCAAGTTTATTAGACAGTAGTTACATAAACATGTCAATGTTTGAAGAAACTTAACGGTTTATTAGTCACATTGGCATTTAGGAAGTGTGAAAACAATTACTTTTGCTTGAGACTTTCTTTACTTTTCTCTTCTGGGAGACGTTGAAAAACCCCCCCAGAAATGTATGAAAAAAGCAGCATGTTTCCTATATGTATACAGCGAGAGGCTGGAGAAATGTAGAAACATCCCTCCCACTCAAACAAGCAAATTTCTGTGTTAGTCATTCATTTAATTAGCTGTTATCATCTGATGCAAGAAGCAGATTCTTTCTCTCTGAAACAGCCGCAGCTGGACGTGTGGGTACTAATGCAATCATAGCTCGCTAATCATGAAGCTATACAGAAGCTGTCCATTGTGTGCTCAGCCTCCTAGCTAAAACCCTGCGAGAAGTTATTTACTTTTACGAAAGGAATTCAAAACTTTTGAAAAAGATTTATACTTTTAAGGGTTTAAAAAAGATCACATATCAATTAAAGGAAATGAGAATCTCTTTACTAGTTTGAATGAATATATATGATTTTAATAAATGAACGTATTAAATTAATACATTTTTATAAATTCAAATTAATTGCATATCACTTTCATTTACATTTTCAATCACGACCAGTGTTGGGCAAGTTACTTTGAAAAAGTAATTAATTATAGTTACTAGTTACTTCTTCAAAAAACAAATGAGTTAGTAACTGAGTTACAAGATTCTAAAAGTAATTAATTACTTGAAAAGTAACTATTGTATTACTTTAAAAAAAAATGTTTAACCCTCTGGGGTCCAGGGTATAATTGGCCATTTTTAACTACTTTTGATTAAACCTCTATATTTCACCTTTAAAAACTATTTACTTTGCCTTGTTTGGTATCATTCTTTTCAGCACAACCTCACATGTCTGAATTTACATTTATGTTTTCATTTTGACATACTGTATTAACACAATTGATCTTAAATCAGACAAAAAACATATAATCCGAGTAGAAAAAGTTATATTTTTTTACTGTAACAGCCACAAACATGTTTAATGAATCATATTTTATAACTTTAAATGCAAATATAAATTGTCAATTTTAAAATCATATGCACAAGCTTTGCAAACAACAAAGTTATTTGCAGCCATTTACCTTTTACCCCTTTTTTAAATAACCATTTCAAACTATTTACAGAACAGTCAGCTGTTCTGCATCAATAAGATTCCGCACAAAATATTTGTGCCACTCCAAAAATTTCTGTCCACTATAAAGGAGAACATCACAGCCTGCAGGTCTGACAGCAGCAGGTGTATCACTCATGTTTTCTACCTGGAGACAGCAGTTACCTCATTGTTCTGACACACAACACGAAACTAGTCACAACACTAGGGCAGGACCATATCATGCCGTTCACGGTAATACCGGTACAATGTTAGGCAACGATAAGAAAATGAAATATCGTGATAGAATATGGGTAAAAGGCGCATGCACAGTGCCTTTGTTTTCATACGCACATGGCCGAAAAAGCATGGCGGTAACGGAGAATGAGAAGGGAGAAAGCAGATCGTTGAGTGAAACGGATGAACCAGAATAGGTTTGTAAAAATGGTGCCACTTCAGTGATGTGGAACTGGTTTGGTGTTTGTCCGTCAGATACCCACCAAAGCACATTTTTTTTGTAGAACATGCCGTCGTTATTGCCGTTATTCCCATCACTGATTGCGACCCCCCTTTTTTTGTTGTAGAAGCTAACATTTTTTTAAAAAGTTCATGTGAAAATTGAGTGCTCTGTAGGCACACCGTCCACCTCCTCTGACATGCATAACTTCTCCCTTAATTCCCATGGGGTTGCCATAACAGATGGATCCATCTGTGTTCAGACTTGGTACAGATTTTACACCGCATGCCCTTCTTGATGCAGCCCAACCCTTTACCCAGCCTTGGAACCACTACTAGGTGTACTGTAGCTTGTGATGGCCTGTAGTCATGCAGTTTTCTTGATATTTTGTTTTGAAATGTAAACCCTGCTTCATTCAAAATAAAGTGCTGCCTCTGATCACAATGGTAGCGCAGTATAATTAGCAAAGGCAATTTAGTTTTATAGGAATGGGATTTCTGGAAGGCAGGAAATGTGGCCTTGAGTAACATTTAGTTGTTAAGCAATCTCAATTGTGTTTGACTTTTAGTTCTTGTATTAACATGCTCTTATGAACAAAAGCCACTTTAGCTACAAACAGTCTGTGTGCTCAGAAGAGCTCAAACATCTGTATTTCTTTCTACTCCGGTGCCCAGATATCTGCGGTTCCTCCCACCTGCTTCTCAACCTGACCTTTCCCCCTTTTCCCAGCAGCTGAAAAAGTGGGTGGGTAGCAGCACCAGATGTCAGCTCTCCCATTGCACAGCTCTTTGATCTTAGAGATATCCAACTCTAAAGAGCTCTCGTTAGTGAGGGGGATCAGAGACTCTGTGATAATGTTTTGATAATTATATCAGGCCTTCTTACTAAGAGAAGTAGGAGTACACCTTATTATATTGTACGATCTCAAAAAAGCAGCTATGATTTATGACTGAGGGCTTTGAATAGACAGATGTCATCTTATACCCTTGAGGCCCCCCAGGTCCTCTGGTCTGATGACTGGTTGTTTAAAAGAAAGAACATGACCATTTCTTTTTAAGCTTTGATTTCAGTTGGATTCCCCGTTGGCCTTCGAACTGCTGATTGTGTTGTTTAACAAAAACATGCTATCTCAGTCTATTTTGCATTACTTTAACTATGTAAGAAAGTAGTAGTTTCATTTACTCATATTAGTTGAGTTGTGCAACAATATTTTAGCTGTTCATTGCAATTTATATTGTGCTCTTGTACAGTTTTTTTTTTTTTTTTGCACACAGACCATACTATTTTCCATAGGAGGGAACTCTGGGCTCTCTAACATGATTTTTTATTTTTTATTTGAATTATTTTACAATGACAATGTGCAAAGTTGTTGACCCTACCTGTGGATCCCCACGTGACTCCACTCATTCCCACTGCAATTGTCATTTATAATTCTGTTTAGTCATACACAGAGGTGTAGTGCCGCTGGAGAGCAAGGGAGCAATGACTTTCCAAGAAAGGACATAAATTACTCATGCTCAGCCTAACCAATTTGAGCTCAGTTGTCACTCCAAGAGTATTTTATGCAAGAAATTAACAAAGATAAAATGATTGGTTCTCTCATCATGACATATAGGGTTGCTGGACTGAAAGCCTCTTTTGGCATGAAAAAGCCAAAAAAAGGCACAGTGTTAGTTTTGTGACTGTGAAAAAAATCTTTGTCTAAATGTTCCTTTCCCGCGCTGCACCACTGCAACCTGGTAAAGTCACCCAGCTACAATGTAGGCAACAGTAAATAGTTGCCATGGCTCCCCCCCCCCCCCCCCTTTGATCCAGAATTTGTATTGTTTCACTTCAAGGTCCAGCTGTGTGCTCAGATTTGTTGACGTTCTCACAGCACCCAAACCTGTTCATTTAAACCCACAGAACTGCTGAACATCAAGGTGCTATGCCGATGCATCCATCGTGTTCTCAGAAAATACAGTCATTACAATTACATGTTAAGGTGAGTCAGGGGAGGTAATGAGTTTCTTGTTGCTGATGACTTTATTACTAACAACTGTTATATTGCAGGCTGTGCTTTAGCTTAGATGTTAACACAGCATTCTTTTACTGCTTATGTTTCTGCAAAGTTCAAATTTTACTTCTCAATAACTTTAGAACGAGTGACGTTGGATTTACAAATGAATACAGTAGGTGCGTTTGCTGGGCTGAAGAGTAGCACTGGCAGTAGCTGTTTTTTTTAAATATTGCTTTAGCCTAGCCAAACCTACCTCGATCTGTGTGGAAAATAACTGATCTGAAACACACCACTAAGTCCACCTCTGAATGGCTAAAATAATAAAAGTTAGGGTTTTGGAGTGATCTAGCCAAAGTCCAGGCTTAAATCTGATTGAGATGCTTTGGCAGGACCTTAAACAGGCCGTTCAACCTCTGAAACCCTCCGGCGTGGCTGTATTAAAATGTTTCTGCAAAGAGGAATGGGCCAAAATTCTTCCACAAAGATGTGAAAGAGTCTTCGCCAGTCATCACCAGAGATGGGCAGTAACGCGTTACTTGTAACGCTAGTCTTTACAAACCGCTAGTATTTGATTTTATTTATTTTCTGCTGTGTTTTACTTGCATCTATTTGAAAGAGTGAGTGTAAACACACACACAAAAAAGTTATGTGCTGGAATGTGCAGAAAATAGATTTAAATATTAAACAAATTTCTTCCAGTCAGAGAATGTTGCATATAATTACATTTTTGCTTGATGCATAAAGTTAAAAGATTAAAACTAATAAAACAAGTTTTAAAAAGGGACTTTTCCATTTGATTACATATTTTATGATGGATTATGTAGAAAGAGTAGAATTGGGTTGAAAGATCTATCGCTTTATCACCTTTTCAGGTTGTAAATCGTGTTTTTAAAAAGTAACTAAGTAACTAAGTAATTAATTACTTTTTAAAATAAGTAATCAGTAAAGTAGCGGGATTACTTTTTTGGGGAAGTAATCAGTAATTAGTTACTGATTACTTTTTTCAAGTAACTTGACCAACACTGGTCATCACAAATGCGTAATTGCAGGTCTTGCTGCCATGTAAGCCTGCCAAAAGCATATCATATGCATCTTGGCTATGGCACGATTACAGGAAACAACATTGCCACAAACTCCCTGCTGTTATTTAATTTTCTTATGACTACAAGTCAGCCTCATCAAACAGGCCAGAGTAAAATCTAAATTGCATTGGTTTGAAAAACAATCCGTGTACTCTGGATGATTAAGCCTGTATGTTTGGTGGCACGGTTACAATGAATAAAACATGCTCATTCTTCCAATTCCTTTTCCGCTGAAGGCGCCTTCTCTCTTTCACACATCATCGCTGTCACTTCTCATTGTGTTCCGACTTTGGGAAAAGATCTCAAACAGGACAGTCAAAACATCTGAAATCAATTTTTTGTCTGTCTTGGGGGGAAAGAAAAACTTGGTGGCCTTGCTCTTCCTGTACTGATTAAGGCAGAACTCCAACACAGTGACACTTTCTCAAGGAAAATATATTCAAGGCAACACTTTCTGAATAAGGTTTTGTCAGTGAAATGATCCAGAGTTTATTTTAACATTATTTATCTTGGCATACAAGTAGTTTGAGTTTACTATCCAAGAACCTGTCAAGATGTACTGACCAAAAAAATTAACAGTGAACCATTTCGATTAAAAAAAAAAAAGTAATATATGAAAGGTAACTTTATGAGCCTCATATTTTTTGGAAAAATTCACTCGTGGCCCTTCACGTGTGCCTCACACCTTTTATAATTTGAATTTTTTCCTTTTTTTTCCAGTGAACCGAAGGAATTTTCCAAGCATCACCTCCGTTCAACTTTGAGATCCTTACCATCCACTGCACAGGATGTATCGTGTCCTTGGACATAGCATGCATGTTTATCTCATTTCCCAATGTTTTTCTGCGCAGTTTGAGGATACAGAGTAGGAAGTATTGAAGGACTATAGAACACCCCACCCAACACAAACAAAGGAGTAACAGGTTGATGCAATACCCTGTTACATTTTTAAATGAGATTTAAGGTTGGAGGGGGTTTCCCTTTAAAAATAATGACATTCACTGACACATGTTGTATTTTGTTTCTGAATTTATCACTTTGCATTTAGTTACTGATAATTTCTCCAGATGACCTTTCCCTCAATTTGGCTGAGATGATACAGAGGAACCCCAAAATAGCTGGAACCATTGTTACATTCTGTCTGCATTTCCAATTAAACGTGTGTTACAGCATGTTCTTTGTATGATTTATTACCAATTGTTTTTTTTCACAGCTTAAAAGCTAAAAGATTTTTTATCTGAACTGCCATCGGCTTACATAATAGCAATCATAGGAACAATAAAGTTAGCATGTTCTCTGTGAAGGGCAGGTTGTCTAACACACACACACACCCACACACACACACGCACGCACACACGCGCACACACACACACATCTTAAACAGCAAGTTTGTTATTATAAAAACAAATTTTTATTGAGTTGTGCTTGCCTGCCAGGTACTAGTTCAGGAAGCACACACAGTATGAGTGTTTTTTTTAATAACATCATAAAGAACAACACAAAAACAACACAAACACAAATGTCATTAAATGCAGTGCAATAAAACTATCACAAATCTGTGGATGTTGATACGTGCCTATATGTGGAAGCCGCCAAATAAGGCCAAATGAGTGAACACAATGTCTCAATGGAAAAGTCTATTTTAGAGAGTTGTTGTCCAGACAGTGCTTACAAACATATGGTTGCATGACTGATGGGGACACCTATCCTGTGCTCTTCGCCAAGGTCGTAGACAGGGGATTTCTTCAAAGATGATGAAACAAATGAAAACAATAGATAGGCGCATTTACTTAACAGGAACAGAGCTCTGTGCAAAATATGTAATATTCACGTAAAAGTATATGTATTTGTTTCTTCTCTAAAAGGCAAAAACGTGTACTGAATCAGGCAATATTTTACCACTGCAGTTTCTTGTGAATAGCAATGTTATACATTTTATCAGCTTTTAATTTTTTTTTTTTTTAAATACTAAGTTAAAGTAAATGATTATGGTACAGCGGGCAACTCTATGAATTGGCATCAGGAACAGTTTCTTAAGATAAAGTAAAAATTCATCATTTGATAAAGACATTACTGATTCAGCCTCAAGTCATAGATGCAGGTTAGAAGGTCTACAGACTGTACACAGACAGAAGCTCCTCTGCTAGAGGAATATTAGCAGTATTAATAAAAATGTGTGTTATTTCACTTTTTAAAAATGCCAACACACTGTGAATTCATATTTACACAGCAGGACACAACTGACTCAGTGTGTGAGCTGTATTTCTTAATACACAGCTGTAGCCAAAAGTGACTTTTCTTCTGTCAGTTACAGTGCATTTCCTATGTTTATGACAAATTTTACATTTAAATTAGGGTTCATGTTTTTCGCTGTGGATGGCTGAAACTAGATGTGCCTGCAAAAAGTCAGGTTCTGTCTTATTTTTTTTTAAGTAAGTACAGGTGTTATTTCAGTACAGTGACCCTTTATTTATACATGTTAATCATTAGCTTTCTTTGCTGCTCACTGTGCTTTCAGGACCTTTTTATCGCTATGTGCACATCTGTATCCGTTAAACAGAAAACGCTGAATGACAGTTGAGTTTGTGCTCTGAGCATTAAATTTTGTAAATGCTTCTTGTGTATGTCTCTTCAAGATTTCCCCCAAAGATTTTACAAACTACAGCCATAAAGTGCTAAAAAAGAGATAACATAATTAGCAAATAATGCACATAGTTAATACTGGGCCACAACTTTACTGATAAATAAGTTGTTTATAGCTCTGATCAAATAACCAGAGTGACCTTTGGAGGAATTATCTGGAAGTCACGTAGAGCCGCGACTAGTCCATCCTTGGTTTCCTTCTCTCGTGCTAGTATTTGTTGATGTGTCTCCCTCTCTCTCAAACAGAAATCTAAACAGAGAGAAAACCAGACTCACCGACATCCTGGAATTGTCTTGGCATCCGATCTCTTTTACGGCAGCAAGGAAAAAATATATTACTGTCTTAACATGCAGGTAAGCCAACTCTGAACCTATTGTTTTGTGCACATATGATCATTTTGTAAAACAAAACTAATGGGATCATAAATCATTGCAAACGTCCATCGATGGCCCTTCATACCATTAATTCAGGCCACAGACAGAGCAGGTAAACAATACATTTCTAACTCTAACCTCCAGTTTCCAGTACTTCTGACATCATGTTACAGTAAATTAGCACAAAATTCCAACTCTCATCGGACACGCAAACACTAAAATAGTAGTTTTTGCTTTTTTTTGGCTTTCGTTTTGTTCTCCAACCCTTGTTTATGTGCTGGCCGCTTAAATTGACACTAAGTGACCAAAGTTTTCATAATCCAGGCCTTATCATTTATAAGGAGGTCTTACTTGAAAATGACTAAGTACGTAGCATTTTAAACATATAAGATAAATGCATTCCTATAGACTCATCTGCTGGCTATTATTAGATTTATTGCACATGCTCTCCCTCTCCCTTCAGACTTCCTCGGTGCAATGTCCGTGTTGACAGTAACCATCACGCGGCAGTAATTGCATTTGTGTGTTTGTGCAACGAATAAAGATCCTTGCCTTTATCGACTTTTGTCATGCACCATGCTCAAACTCACAGATCCCTGATTTCTACTGTTGAGCTAAAATATAGACTAAGAATAGGTTTTAAGTTTGAAGCAACATCAAACAGGAACTTCAAATCCAGTGAAATAGACTTGTTTTTTGTTTTTTTTAGAGCTAAACAGGAAATATAACTAATTGCAAGTATAGATTTGAAGAGCTAATATAAAAGTAACAAGGAAAACAAAAATGTTCTTTGTTCAATTTTAATATATATTACTTATGCATATATTATAAGCTATTACTAGTATTAATAAATATAGACTAATGCTATTTTTTTTAAACAACAGGTACTTTTTAGGAACAGCAGAACCAATAAATTACATACTTGACACGTATGCACCGATACCGATACTGGTTTCGGGGTCGATACTGTAAAATGTGTGTGTACTCATACTCGTAAAAGTTAACCGATACCATGAACCGATACCAACTTATTTCATTTATCAGAGGGTGGCTGGTCATTTCTGTTGTAATTTTTTAGATTGGCCACTAGGGGGACATACCGCACAGACTTATTGCGAGTGAGGCTGGCGGCTCCAGATAAAAAAGAGAAACTGGAGGCTGCTGTAGCTAGGCTAAACAAAATGTCAGCAGTGTGGACCAGAACAGCCAACTTAAACTCAGGCTTTGGAAAAGCAACAAAAAATCCACGGGCAGTTAAAATAACAGAGGCTCTGACTCATTTTATTGCTCTGGATGACAGCCACTGTCGGTTGTGGAAAACATAGGATTGCACCGTCTTCTCAGCATACTCGAGCCGCGATATAAAGTTCCCAGCCGGCCATACATCAGGGAGATAATGGTGCTAAAACTTTCTGAAGAGGTAAAGACAAGCAGTGTGTGCGCGATGTCAGTCCTCAGTTTAACGGCGCAGTGGATTGACGAGGAGTTTGTTTGTTTGTTTGTGGTCATTTTTATTAAGATTTTATTTTTTATCGGCAGAGAATAAAATAAGATCTGTCTTCCAATTCAATGCACTTGTGTGTTTGTGGTAGAAGTATCGGTTTTTGTACTCTGTATCGGCAAGTACTCAGATCCAAGTCTCGGTATCGTATTGGTTTGAAAAAAGATCAAGCTTTGAGATCAAAGCTTAGCCTTTTCTTTACAGACCCTGTTTCTGGAGCGCTGAGGCGCTGGCTTGATGAAACAGGAAAAGGAATTCCTCAAACTGTCTCCAAAAAATAGACACATTGAATAAATCAAGTATATATTTTTTTGATGTGCTTTTTCCCCCCACTACTCTCACATTCAACCATCTGAAGATTAGGTCCTAATCTTCACTTTGGCACATTGCCAAGTCTCTGTATCCTGTTTGTCTTATCATTCGTCTTCAAACGTGGTCGTGAAAAACATTTAGCCCTCTGAGCATACTCTATCTTTAAAGGGGCCTGCGCTGCCCCCTCTCTCTGCATGTGTCCAAATGCTTATGCCCATGCACGTATTGGCGTGTGGGGATATAATCAAATCAGAGATAACTAAACAACAACAACAAGAAGCTCAACTGAAACCTGCTAAATAAAGAAAAAAGAAAAGAAATACATGCACAGATTAGAACTTCCTTCTCTGCATTTCTTGTTTCAGATTGATGCGCTTCCTTGTTGTCTCATCTATCTGTCAGCAGGTGTCAGCGCTTTCAGAAATGCTGTCATCCCTTCATCTCCGCAGAATGACAGTGGGATAATTTTTGCTCTGTGCACACAGGGGTACTTCAAAAAAACATCTGAAACACAAATACTGAAAAGCCACATCGCTGCATGTTAATGTTGGAACTATCTGTCTATCTGTGTGAACCAGAAACCATCGTTTGTGGATTATTTGTAAATTTAAAAAATCAATTACAGTACATTTCATAGTTGTGCAATTCAAACCTACTGTGCTTTTAAGGTGTTTTTAGGCATGTAGATTGGCTATAAACTGTTAAAATCCATCTGAACACAGCCAAACAACAGGGTATGCTGTCAAGCCTCCACCTCTAGTGATCCATGTCAATAAGAAACTGCATTGTGCAAATGTAATTCCATTTAGTCTAGTTAGATATTAACTGGATTACTGACACTTATCTGTAAGTAATTGTGCTTGAATGCTAAGAAAAGAAGACAATTTCCTATATGTATTGAATAAAAATGGTTGCCAGCTGTTGAATGTGAAACGTGACTTTCTTTGCATCCTCAAGTGAATGCACGGCCGAGGAGGGTTTTATAGCTTAATTGGAAGTCTGGTGACTATCAATGGATACAAACACAATATATCGGTTACATTTTTCCCTAATCTTTAATCAAAATTCTGAATTAGCAGAAATGCTTCTAGGAAAAAAAACGTTTCATCAAAATTAAATCCGAACATTCGAAATCTCCTGCATGCTGCTTGACAGAGAGCTTTGAAACTCGCCTGCACACCTAGAGGTGTTGCAGAGATCATTTTCTGCATGAACACATGTAAAGGGACACACACACACACACACACACACACACACACACACACACACACACACACACACACACACACACACAAGAAACAGTTCATTCTCTTATAGTTTTTCTCCCTGGACAAAGCACTAAATCATTAGCAGTTTTGCTCCACAGTTAATCCAACACATTGTCAACACAACTTGTTTTAAATGGCTAGCCAACAGAGGGAGGCAGAGCTCTGCAACATCACTTACTCTTCTGTCACATAATCACATCAGCTGAATCTAAACTCCAGCGTCTTGACTTGCAGGGTGGCTGACAGGGAGGCGTTCTTTGCAAAATCTGCTCCGGTTTTCACAGAATTTTTGCCAGCCCCTGAACAAAAGTCACTATTATGCTGCGTCTGTTCACAACAAAGACAAAATGATGATGCCCGAGCTGCTGTTGAGCTGTAGTTCAAATCTACAACATTTTGCTCTGTGGGAGTGTTATTTACCTCTTTGTGTGAGGTGTGTGGGTCTGTGGCGATAATTGGATGAACATTCCTCAAGAAAGTGCAGCCAGACTATTCAGTCTTTCAAATCGAAAGAGCTGCTGTTAGCAGAATGGCCCTATTGGCAACAGTGCACCCAGGTGTGTCTATTACATGATCATTAAAAACAAAAATAAGGCACTTCAGCATTCAGGATTGTATTTTTCCCCGATAAATATTTCCATTTAAATCAACAGAAAAATTAGATAAATTGATGATTTGTGTTACTGAACCTTACAATAATTTGTCTCACAAACAAATTCAACAATCTTAATGTTTCTTTTGAGGTAATTAAACCATGATATGTGGAAACACCCCACAGATATCCCAAGATGTCTCCATAATTCACAGAAAATCCTTGAGGCAGCTCATTGTAAGTATTCCACCCAGTGAAGGATGAAATAACACACATTTGAAAATTTAAGCCTCCCGGTGACTGAACAGAATTCATGTCTCTGCTCGCTGCTGGCCTGACCTGTAATGCAGATTAGGCTGTTTATTAAAATCATGTTTGTGGCCCCTTCATAGCATACGAAAAAGCAAAAGTCTTTTTCAGACCCAGTTTCATTAAGACATGAATCATTGGTTACAGTGGTTACTGCACTATGGTGATAATTTATTCTTATTGTTGGAGTCACCTGTCAAAATTTGGAAGTGCCGGTTCCTCTTTCCATTACTGTATCCATGGCCGCAGCAGCTGCAGGCTCACGTGCTTCATGCTTTCTGAAATGGAAATCTGCAAAGCCTCGTTAGGGTTTGTAATGGCATTGATGAGCAGCTCAGTTATGGATGCAAAAGAGTATTATAATCCAAAAAGTACAGATTGCACAAAACATGGTTTCTTTCTCCAGGAGCAGCAATAGCCTGAATGTACAGTGCAACATCAACTTGAAGTTCTTTATTTTGACTTGTTTTCATTGATTGCAGCACAAACTCTCAATCAGAGATCTTATTCACATTATTTCTCTTTGGCTTTCCTTATTTGAAGCTTTACTTTTGTGCCGCAGATAACCCTGCTTGAGTTTGAGATTTTGCATAACAACAAGAGATCACTTAAGTGCAATTTGTAATTAGCTACTAATGCAGCTGATAAATTTGGATTAGTGATTTTTATCTGTGTGAATGTGAATAAATGTAGGTGGTAAATGAAGGTAACATGATAACAATATTACAAGTACGGTAAATAGACGTGTAGCTGCTCTAAGGTTAAGTTTCAATTATTTGACATGAAAACAACAGAATTCAGGTTCAATGCTATGTATGCATGTTGTTAATTAGTACACAGGTGGTTGGATTGTGAATGTAGGTGCGGTGTTCAATGACAAGGTTAGATAACCCCAGAGGGAGACATTTATTAAACAAAACATGTTTTTTTCTCCCACTCTGTCTCTCCAGTGGCAGCATATCCACTCTGAAGTACCGACTGCAAAGAGTTCCGACCTGCTTCTCTTTAATCATAGATGTTTTGGCTGCAGCACAGCACCTGCATGAATAAGAAGAAAACACTATTCAGAAACCGTGCAGATTGCTGTTCTCTGTTAACTGCTGACGCACCTTCTTGGAGAAAGTCGTATTTTTCATCCCCAGGCAATAATACAAGAGCGGATGCAATATTTCACAATTGGGTGAAAGGTTTTGCACTGTATAAATATGTTCACTCTTGAGTAGTAAATTAGCAACAAACTATAATCATATATTAAATGGCTGCTGAATGCAAATAAATCATTTTCCTTTGAGGAATATTCCTCTTCCCCGCTCTGCTTTCTCTTTAAGAAATATTGCAGATGATATTGCAATAAAGCAGTTCCCTGAATTTTAATAAAAATTGGCATTTTTCAAATGATCCCCATAAATCTTGTCTAAACCTCATGTCCAGCTGCATCCATCTGCATTGTATAAAGGACCTTTCATTCTCTGTGTATTTGCTCTGAGAGTGAAAAATCACAGTATGTTCTGCTATATTTAGGCAGAGTCAACAAGCTTTCACATTATGGATAAAGCGGGTCTTTATCCTTCATAGTTAAGAACAAAGAACATTTCTAGCCAAACTGCAACATGCAACATGTGAATTACTGGAAAAAAAGTGTTTCATTAAAATTAACAGTAATAGTTTCATTTAATACACAATATTTCCAGTGATATAAGCCTACTGAAAAGCTTTTCTAACCCTGATATTACCATCACAATAAAGAAAATAATGGAAGTTACTGTTGTGGAGATTATACTATATCACCTCTTTAAAAAACAAAACAAAAAACAAGTTGCTACAAGTTAGCATGAAATGAACGCAAAATACATGAAATAAAACATTATTTTTCTTCTTTAAAGTGCTGTTTTTACAGGAAAAAGCTGGCAGCTGGGGTTACCACACAGCTGGGAAACTCACAACTGTTAAATCTACAAAAATAAATAAATAAATAAATTCACACAACAATTGTTGTATATTCATAGAATATTTCCTGTATTTTTACATGTAATAATTGCTTATTGGGGATCCATAATTTGTAAAATTAACAGGGAAATATCAAACAAAAAACTAATTTGAACTGGTAAAACAACTGTGAAATGTGCATTTTAAATGGAGCTGCTCTGCATATGATACATAAAATCTATTACTATGCTGTATTTTCATGTTTCAATGTGTAAGTTTAAATCATAAACCTGCAAACTTCTTACTGCTATGCCTACACCTAACATGCAAAAATACATCTTCAGAAAAGACTAGTGAGGAAAATATCACTTTTGGGAAATTTATTTTGCAGCCATCATCAATAAAACCAACTTACACAACAGTCACACAATTCAATCGAAATGCTATAAAACTGTGGAACATTCCCGCAAAGCAAGAACCATCTTCATGAAACAAGCATGTGGCAGACCCTCTACCAAAAAAAGTTACATAGTAACCTGTTAAAACAAAAATGACATATTGGCCCTTTCTCAATTCTCAAGTACGCGAGTATGTACTCGCGTACTTGGGTACTCGCCGAGAACGCACGGGAGTACGGACTCGTGATTTGTACAATTGGAACACCAGCGTAGTTGATGATGTCACAGGTCAGGCTAACATCACCAGGCTGGATCGGCTGCTCCACTACCAATAAAGAATGAAATAAAATTACATATAAACGTTACTCTGTGTTTTCATTGAAAAAATAATACATGAAAAATATTTTTATTAACTACTTTACCTGCACTATAGCAAGATGTGCGCCTATATAAAGAGCCACCGGCGGGAAATAATCGCGGGAATAGTTTGTGGTATCAGTGGTTGATCTGGTCAGCAAAAAGATAAGGAAAGGAAAAGAGAAAAAAGGAAAAATGGATCGGGTGGTTGTCGCAGTTGTTGCCGGCATTCTGTACCTTCAGGCTGAAACCGAAGCAGCGCAACTAAGAAGATGGATCTGGGAGAGAAGAGCCAGGATGAAGATGAGGGAGAGGAGACGTGCCTTGATGGCGTGCCTTCTCGACTCGGTACATTTTAAAAAAACAATCAATATCCTGGTGTTTCTATGCATGTACTCCTAAATCTAGAGAAAAGGTCGCATTTGCTGTGTATAATATCATAATATCATAATATCAAATTTGGCCCGCGGGCCAGAGTTTGACACCCATGTCCTACACTAATTGAAAGTCTACTAAGCACTGAATAAAAGTGTGTACTGTCTTTCTTTTAAAGCTCAAGTTGAAGAAAGGTTCAATCGGCACCACGCCAAGGCCAGAAACATCATAGAGCGTACCTTTGGCATCCTCAAAACACGCTGGCGATCCATTTTCTTGCGAGCCCTTGAGATCCGGCCTCTGTTTGCTCCCAAAGTTGTGGGAGCTTGCTGCATCCTCCACAACATCTGTGTGGCAACAGATTACGTCTGCCAAGAAGAAGGAGACGAGGAGGAGGCGGCACAAGCAGGACCAGAAGCTGAAACAGAATGCACAGGCGTGGACAGGGAGCTTTCTGGAGCTTGTATCCGAGCCAGGCTTGCTGCACGACTGTCTGCTCCTGAACAGCTGCCTGCATATCTGTTTGAACATGACTACATCTAGGTAAAGGTTTCATTTGTAAGATGTAGTCATGCTCAAACAGATATGTAGGCAGCTAAGGCCAAAAGAAAAAGCCTCCTGTTGGTTAAAAAAAAAAGTAAATTCAAATCATATTTTTTTTTTCAAATTAGTGTTAGTTAGTTAAGTTAATTAGTTAAAATACATCTTTATTTGTTCAGCTTGTAAATAGTTAGTGTTCTTTTTTGTATATTTGCTTGTGTGCTCACGGTTGTATAGGTTGAATTCAATGTTAAAAGTTATTGTAACTGTTTTACTTTGACTAAAGAGATTCTCTGTTACACATGCAGCAAAAACCTCACTTCATTATTGAGATTTAAATTGCTTTATTTAAAATTTTTCGACAAGTTTTTCAAACAGCAGTGATCGGTCTGCCCTTTCAGTAGCTGCCCTCTCTCTCTCTTCCTCCCTAGCCAGCGCCTGTCTCTCTCTCTCTTCCGTTCTTTCCGCCTGGTCTTTTAGAAACTGAAGTACAGCCTGGCTGTCCCTGGGCCTCTTCCTCTGGCTCTTCCTCGACACTTCGGTAGAAGGGGCCGAGGCTGGAGTGCTGACTGCACCACCTGCAGTGGATGTGAGGTTTGCTGCAACTACCAGGGGTGGACTTATTGAGTGCTGCCCCTGGAGCACAGCATCCATCATTTTGTACCACTGCCAGGTGGCGGCAGTTGGGCTACCTTCCTCTACTCCCTTGCCTGTGGGTGGGTCCCTAAGCTCCTGAAAATATGTATTAATGTCTATATTATCACAGATACAATTACTCTATTATCAAATGGCAAAGTCAGATTGTTCCATTTCTTTTGTGCTTGCTTAACTGTTATGGCCAGGCCTGAAGAGCTAACAAAGTCCCTGAGGGAAAAGAATGTTGCACTGTCACTTCGATAGCTGGTTATCATAAGATTTGCTCCTCTAATCCTTCCCTAGAAAACAGGGAGCAGCAAAAGCAGTCAGTACTTACTCCCATCCAGTCTTGCAGGAATTTCTCTTTCCTGTAAGACTGTCATTTTCCGTCCGCCACTCAATGAGAGCTTGTGTTTCCTCGCTTGTCCCTTGATTAAAATATCAAATATTGCATTAATATATTAACAATCCAAGCAAATAAAAGTAGGGAAAAATGACAGCAAAACAATCAGGTGCTTTATTAAAACTTACTGTTGATACAAACGTAAAAATAACTTAAGGTTTTTAAACATTATACAGGATAGTACAAGATTTGTGTGAACGACTGGCTATTAAAATTGCCAAAGTGATTTAAATCAGAGCCTTTAGAGAAAGCGGAAATTTCAAAACAAAATGTTGTGCTCGCTATTTGGCGGGCAAGGCCCCTTTCGAAAACAGCATAGGAAATTTTTAATTAGGGTCTGTGCTGTTAAATTTACTAAATATTTGAAATTTAAATAACTATATTCTCACATAAAAATGCATTGAAAATGCACTGCATATTACAACAATAGTAGTATTTAACTTACAATTATGCGTCTTCTCCTCTGCCATTTTCACAGAGGTCTTGCGAAATGCATTCTGGGATATTTAGCTGTACCAAGTCCACACAAGTCACCACCGATGCATGCTCAATAAAACGGGCGGAGTGAGAACACATCCGGGAATTTTTTGCGTTCTCAGCTTGATGCGTACTTCGGATTGGAACAGTACTTGGTCTCCGACTGATGACGTATCACGAGTACACGAGAACGCAAGTACGCACAAGTACGCATATTGAGAAAGGGCCACAGTGCGAAAATTACCATAATCATCATCCCGCGCAACACGCACTCTGCTGTCACAACCATGGCCCTGGTCATAGAAAACACATGTGTAGTTACCATAGCAAAACATCAGGAAACCACCTGTGGGGAAACAAACCTATAAACACTGCAGTAACAGCACTATAGAAAAACAAACAAACAAACAAAACTGTGGAACATTCCTTCAAAGCAAGAACATTTTCATGAAACAAGCAGGTCTTGACCAGAAAAAGTTTCAAGTACACATTGTGGATTTAACAAAGTAAAAGCTACCAGTCCACAAAGAGTCAATATTCAGGCTTAACGCCACTCGTGGTCGGAGAGATCCTGAAACAGGGTGAGGACTCGAGGGTTCTTGTTGGAAAGATGCTTCAAGTTTTTGTTTTCTTTTTTGGTTCCTTTTTCTGGGTTTATGGCGAAGAAACACCTGTAGAATAAAATCATATAAAAGCATATTAAGCATTTTAATTGATCAGTTAAAAAATAAGTACAAGCATATACATACAGGGAGTGCAGAATTATTAGGCAAGTTGTGTTTTTGAGGAATAATTTTATTATTGAACAACAACCATGTTCTTCCTGTACCACTGCTTGAAGAAGGGGTCTTCCAGAAACTGGCAGTAGGACTGGGAGTTGAGCTTGACTCCATCCTCAACCCGAAAAGGCCCCACAAGCTCATCTTTGATGATACCAGCCCAAACCAGTACTCCACCTCCACCTTGCTGGCGTCTGAGTCGGACTGGAGCTCTCTGCCCTTTACCAATCCAGCCACGGGCCCATCCATCTGGCCCACCAAGACTCACTCTCATTTCATCAGTCCATAAAACCTTAGAAAAACCAGTCTTGAGATATTTCTTGGCCCAGTCTTGACGTTTCAGCTTGTGTGTCTTGTTCAGTGTTGGTCGTCTTTCAGCCTTTCTTACCTTGGCCATGTCTCTGAGTATTGCACACCTTGTGCTTTTGGGCACTCCAGTGATGTTGCAGCTCTGAAATATGGCCAAACTGGTGGCAAGTGGCATCTTGGCAGCTGCACGCTTGACTTTTCTCAGTTCATGGGCAGTTATTTTGCGCCTTGGTTTTTCCACACTGTTACTTTCTTTTTCTAGACGTGTCTTGAACGCGACAAAAAATTGGCCCACTCCCGCTCCACCAAAACAAGAACCCAAACAATAGTATCTTCTAAAATGCTAAGCAGCCATTTATTTGCTTCAGCAGTGAGCAGTGCCAAAAATAACAAACAAAACTCCCTAATGGTCCCTATGCTGTCCTACACAAAATGAAAACCAAACAAAAGACAATTCACTTACCTAACTTTCTACATGAAAAACAGGAGAAAACTTAATCAACAAGACGAGACAGAAGTAAAACTGAACACACTCACATGAGACGCAGACCTTCACAATAAAACAGGAAATGAGAACACTACACCAAGACGCAGACCTGACACTGAGAGACAGACAGAATGACACATGGAACCTGAACTAAACTAAACGTGAGATACAACCGAGAACAAATCCTTAAACATGAATAAACAGAAACATAGAATTCTAATAGTAATAAACATTATAATAATAATACTCATAGTGCCCAAAACCACAACAAACATTCAAAAATAAACTAATCAATCAAAACTCAAAATACTGGGTCGAAACTGACCCAGAACCGTGACAACACGCTTCTTGCGACCCTGTTGACTATTTTGAATGAAACGCTTGATTGTTCGATGATCACGCTTCAGAAGCATTGCAATTTTGAGACTGCGGCATCCCTCTGCAAGATATCTCACTATTTTTGACTTTTCTGAGCCTGTCAAGTCCTTCTTTTGACCCATTTTGCCAAAGGAAAGGACGTTGCCTAATAATTATGCACACCTGATATAGGGTGTTGATGTCATTAGACCACACCCCTTCTCATTAGAGAGATGCACATCACCTAATATGCTTAATTGGTAGTAGGCTTTCGAGCCTATACAGCTTGGAGTAAGACAACATGCATGAAGAGGATGATGTGGACAAAATACTCATTTGCCTAATAATTCTGCACTCCCTGTACACATACACAGTCATGGCCAAACTGCAACAACAATTGGTTTCCCCAAATTCAAGACAAAATATAACGAAAATGCTTTGGGAAGTGAACACTGCATGGTCAAAAGTATTGGCACCCTTCACAACAAGTGTTTTTTGCAGTGATAAATCACACTTTTGCATTTTAAAAATCCAGCGCAAAGGTTATAGATAGTCAGACGTCAGCTGAGTCTTCGTCTGGCCCCGAGTCTTAGCCAGGCTTGGACCCAGATTCAGACTGTTATTTTATAAAAACAGTCTTAATCCGGGTCCAAACCCAGCCAAGAGTCAGAGCCAGACCTGGATTCCAGCCACCTCAGAGCCAGACTCCAGATCCCAGAGTCTCAATCACAATTGTTGTAACGCGAGATTCTCAGGTCTGAGAAATAAGAAAGACATATTTGCCCACCTTTGAAGAACCTCCAGAGTGAAAGCCAGCTCAGATAATGGATGTCAAAATTGTAGTAGCTCTCGAACATGATGCACAATGCAGAAATGAATGAGGATATGTTTGTGCTGACGAGGTTCCGATCAAGACTCAGCATGTATCTTCTTAAGGAATAGCAGGACTGTCCTGTGAACCAATTATTTAACAGGTTATATTAATAAGCACTGCAGTACATGACATTCTATAAACAGTGCAATTAAAAAAAGAGAGAGAGCTATGAAAAAGACTTACTAAGGACAATAATAGTGGATATCAGAGACACTTGCTCCAGTTGCACCTCATCTGCCAGACATGTATCTTCTACATGGAAAACTCCTCCTTCTCTTCAAAGTAGCTGAACAGAAGCAGGACCACCTCTTTCACCTCATCTGAGCAGCCACTCTGCGGTCCCCGTATCCTCTTAAGCCTTGCATCAGTCTGAAGGAACGTCTTGGTTTTGCTGACACCAACTGTAGTCATGTAGTCCAGAAAGACCTTTTCCCCTTCAAATCCAAGTAGTCTATATAATAGAGGCAGGAATTAGCAGCTGTCCTTGCAGTTTAAGGTAAAAGAGACACATGTTTCTGAGATAAGACTGACCATCATTCTCTGGCGTATCACTGGCTGAACTAGCAGATAACATGGTTTTATGTGTGTTTTCTTAATAATCTGTACTGTCATTTGGGGGCTGAGGGTGAGATTATACATGTCATCAATACCATCTGGGGAACATGCTTTATGCTTCCTACACTTTTTCCTTACTTTTTTGTAAACACATGCATACAACCATTCTATAATACTGGACTTATTTTTCTACTAAGGTTTGAACTTTGAGGGTGTTTAAACAAGAGAGAAAAGTGTGAAAATGTCCATGCTTGTCTGAGAAAAGTGTATAAAGTGTGTAGTGAATGGTTTTACAGCCTTAAAACATCTATAATAATTGTAAAAAATAAAGCTGGCTATGTTTCACCTATGGCGGGTTATTTTTTAGAACGTAACTCCCGCGATAAACGAGAGAACACTGTACACACCCTCTTAATGTGACCAATATCCCTTTACAAAACACGCAGGTGACCATTTTTAGTATTTAAAAAGTTTGCCCGTGCTTTTCAGCTGAACTAGCATGCTAGCGCTAAGTTATCAAGTATTAGTCTAAATATCAACTGGTGCTAGTGATGTTTTGTATGGGCAGAAATCTGTGCCATCAGAAACTGAATTTGAATAAGTGAAATTTGAATTTGAATTGCTCAGACTGAATCTGAATTGTAACTTGAATAAATGCTTTTGAAAACTGAATTTGAATTAGTCTAATTTGAAATTGAATTTATGGTTTGAAAATGATCATCACTAAATTGAAATTGAATTTTATATTTTGAAAATGAATTGATTTGCTTTGAAACTGCATTTTATCCTTTAAAAATCCAGCTCTCGAATAATTTCAGTTTCACTTCTCACCATTCAGTTTCAGTTCTACAATTCAATTTCAGTTCCAAAATTCAGTTTTTTGGAACTTACATCCGGTTCCAGTTCAAGCGCAGATTAATAGAACTACGTTTTACTAGCGGACCGAAAGTGTTACTGACGGGAATCTATAGCGTCTTGAGCTGAATTAAGACTTCAGAAGTCATTTGTCATGTCGAATGACCAGCGGATGAACTCTCAGGTTGGTAATAAATGTATTACATGTATAAGACCAAGCGTCATGTTAACAAATGATAGCCGTAAGGTAACTTTTATGCTTATTGTAGCTGTTAGCTAAAATCGCTAATTTAGCGTAGTTTGCCCTGAATTCAGCTTTGACAAACAAATATGATCTAGAGCAGGGCGATATGGCCAAAAATATTTATCACGATATATATTTGAAAATTTGCGATAACGATATAATTGATGCGAGACAAAATACAACTCCACAACATTACTAGCGCAAAAAGACAACCTTCCATTTATTTTCACTTAAACAAGAAGCTGGTTTTTATGTACATTAAAGCTTTATAAAAATGTAACAGTGCAAATGCAAATTCCTTGCTGAAAGTTTAACCAAAAGGCATTTCCAGTAGAAATGGGCTGACATATCCTGAGCATAACCATGTATAATATCCACTGAAGTTAAAAAGAGGTGCTTTGCAACATTAAACTGCAGTGTGCAGTACGCATTTTTCGGACCATAAGGTGCACGGGATTATAAGGCACATTAAGCGAAACAAAGCAGTCAGATAAATCAAACTTTATTAAACTCATTCTTCTTGCTTCCTCCACTTCTGTACCATTGATTCATTAATGTTGAATTCTCTGGCAGCTGCTCTATTCCCATGTTGTTGCAGTATATTAATGACTAACCTCGTATTGTGGATGGATTATCTCAGTTGTTCTCCTGACTGAAGTTTGGTCCGTTTACAGCATCCTGCCATGCGATTGCATTTGTCTCTAACCATGAAGAACCTTCACGTTAACTTTTATAAGTGGAAAAGTGTTAGTGTTCGTCCTCCAGCTTCACTGTTTATGTTATGCTAACATAGCTGTGTCGCTAGCGATCACGTAGCACATCATTATATACCAGCTAGCCCAACTTCAGTAACCCTACAAACGTCACTGCTGTTTAGTTTCCTGTCTTCATTTATGTTGGAAGTGATAGCAGAGCTGTACGTTTGATTTTTTTCAGAAATCTCTCAGTCAGAACATGCAATATCATGCTTAGGTAACTAGCAAAACTAGCGAGCTAACTTCCGCTAGCTTCCTGCTAACTTCTAACTCCGTTAAATGTAATAACTTTTGTTTTCATGGATGCCTGGAAGTTAAACTTTATAGTTACACCTGGTAAAGCAGCAATGCTGATCGTTTTATTAAAGATGAAAGAATTTAGACAGTTTTTAACTCTAAGTGATGCTGCAGTGTTGTTTGACCTGAAACATACGGAGTTTAGGACCCAGATTACTCCCAGATTTAAGAGCATCTTAGTCCGACAAATACGACAATAACAACGGCTGCTTGCATGTTCTGCAAAAAAATGTGCTTTGTTGTGTATCTGACGGACAAACACCAAACCAGTTCCACATCACGGAAGTTGCACCATTTTTACAAACCAATTCTGGTTCATCTGTTTCACTCAACAATCGGCCATGTGCGTATGAAAACAAAGGCACTGCGCATGCGCGTTTTACTTCCATTCTATCGCGATATTTCATTTTCCTATCGTTGCCTAACATTATACCGGTATTACCGTGAACGGTATAATATGGCCCAGCCCTAATATGATCGACTGTTTCTAGTAGAATTCCAAACCCAGATAGCAAGGAGACATTGAACAGATGTTGATTTTCCATCTGAACCATCAGAATCGTCAGGATTGAAATGTCAACACAAAACCAATGTTGAAACAACATTGAAATACTGATGAAACCTTACACTGACATTGAAATAACATTGATTCACTGTTGTTCTGTCATCGTTGATTGTTGATCTATTTATAGTTGACAAGGTGACAACAATCACGTTGAAAAACCATCGATTTATGGTTGAGCGGGAAATTAAAGCTGCTACCACTTGGACTATTCCGCAGCACCCCTATCACATTGGTACATCCCTCCAGGTAACCATTGTCTTGTACAGTAGAGCGGGACATTAGATTTACTCTCAGCGGAATTGACCGGAGAAGGCATCAATTCATGCACTGCACTGGCCTGCACCACGATTAGTATAAGGTAAGAATGAATGACTTTTGTTCTATTCGTTATTTCCACGGTTGCATTTGGATAACAGTAAAAAAAAAAAAAACAAAACTTGTTAATGTAAAGTTTCGGATAAAATGTGGGAGCCCGAAATTGTGTCTACTTTCATCTTACAATCCGGCAACAAATAAATTGCACTGCAAACAAAGTCTATCAACAAAGAAAACATTTTCGTTTCATACTTTTCCGTTATATTCCCTTACAAAGCTAGCTTTAACGCTTCGAGGGTTCCTTTGTTCTTGCCGTCACCTCGGCGCTTGACCCAGACTTTCGCTCTGTAGTTGCTTTTTAGCATAGTACTACAAAAAATTGTAAATCTGTGATATATGATTGATAAACGTAAAGGTAACTGTATAAATGTGTTCAATGACTTTGTTACTTTTAATGATTGGAGAGCACCCGCTTCGATTCGCACTCAATTCAAACTTTACGTTGCACGCTCACCTAACTTTACGCTGCACGCTCACCTAACTTGCGTTTGCACCTTTTGTCCACACGTAAACTGCGTTTAGCATTTACGTGTGGACGAGGAAGACGGAGAAAACGCAGCGTCAAAGGTGTGCGCCTATTTTGACGCCACACTGTGCGCCAAGTTTTTGTCTCGGTGCCATGAATTCCTACAATGGCAGACTTAGACAAAATACTGTTAATTTTATTATCTTCAGTGTTTAAATGCTTACATATACGGGTTTGCTT
Source organism: Mchenga conophoros (assembly GCF_057382185.1). Taxonomy (NCBI): domain Eukaryota; kingdom Metazoa; phylum Chordata; class Actinopteri; order Cichliformes; family Cichlidae; genus Mchenga; species Mchenga conophoros. The sequence goes on from NC_140532.1 coordinate 49,591,010, forward strand.
GTAATTGTTGCCTATATACATTTTAAGCTATTATTTATTATTTAGTTCAATCAATAGATCAAGTTTTGTAGTGACTATGAAATATATTGTAATTATCTGTTTCCTGTTTATCCTAGACAGGGCAAAAAAGGACTCCAAATTAAAAAAAAGATAAAAATGAAAGACTGGTGCATTGTGCAGTTTAGCACTGGTGGTACAGAAATAGTCCCTAGATCATGGATAAATGGGGAGAAATTGTCATGGCCTCCATATCCTCCGTGAGACACATTCAGGATCCACGACGCAGTAAAGAGGAGAGTTCATCCTGGTGCAACATGGCTCACCTATGCACCAGTCCGACTTCTAATAAGCCATGGTGGGTATCATCTGGATTGGTGTTGTATAAATGTAACAATAACAAGTTTTTCGTGTCCTAATTTATGTCTGGCCATACATTGTGTTTGTACTTCCAGACACATTTCACGAAGCAGAACGCAGTCTTCAGAAATATCTAAGTGAACACTGTGATATGTCTGACCTTCAGTCCGAAGCTGAAACTCAGACCAGTCATAAAAGAAAGCACAAGTAAAACTTTTTTTATTTCACAAACATATCTTTGATTGCTAAGAATTTATGATCTTGTCTTTTATACATATCTGTGGTGCTTGCATACTGCTATATCACCACATAATATAGTCCAAAAAGTGGAAGCTTGTAAACTTTTTATAAATGCAAAGCCGTGTACACTTGTGCACTTCAAAAATTCCTTGTATACTGTACCTTCTTGCACATCTCCGTTTCCTGTGTGTGTTGTTATAAATCAAACTGTAACTTTAGGAAAAAATATTCCAAAAGCACATTTGTAATTACTTATGACCGTTTTCAACTTTTTTTCTTTAGACCAAATCCCCTGTACACATATAGTGACTCAGAGGATGAGCAGCCCACAAAGAAATGGTTTCCCCAGGCCCCTCGAGTGAAAATACCAGGTAATAAAATACTGTCTAGTGTCTTTGTACATATCTGTGTGTGACACAAGGAAACTTTTGATAAGTTGTCTGTATTCTTAAATACTTAAAAAAAATTTATCTTTTTCTGTCAGACCTGACGAGAGCTGTTAACGAACTCCGTGAGGAGGTCAGAGCCATCCGCAATACCGGCTGCAATGAATCGGTAGATGCTGGGGTACTGCCTCTGGATTTGCCCTTGCACAACATTGAGGAGCTAAACAATGCAGAGCCAGCTCTTCAATCACAAGAGGCAAATAAGGCAATGGTAAGTATATAAAGGTTATGTACACTTTGTAACTATAAAGTGTAATAGCTGTCAGATGTGATTTAAATACATAACAACGGCCTGTTGATTAAACACACAAGCACTTGCATACACATTTAAGACATGAGACACGCTAATTCCATCTCTTAAAATGTGTCTATAGGTGAGACGCTTTGCCTTGATTGGAGCCTGACGCAGCAGTTAGGGGCAAACTCTATGTCCGAGTTTGTCTTTGCACAAGCAGTGCAGAAATGGCTCCGATACGCCCCAGATCATTTGGGTGGTGCAGGACGCACATCATGCAAAAAATTACAAACTTCTGTGAATCATATAAACGTAAATAGGAAACTGTCTTTTAATAAAGTATTTAGCAAACGAAACATTCCCATTGACCTTTTTTTGTTTATTTTTTTCTCTCTTACATCACATGCAATGCTTTCTTATTTTAGGATATTAATATTGACATGATACATTGTGAGACATTTGGGGTTTTTTTTATAAAGGGTGTCCAATTTAAGGAATAAGTACAATTATGTGTTTAGGTGGTTGAAGTATTGATGGAAACATGCAGTAGTTTAGTATTGGTTAAAATACCTATAAAGAAAGGTAGATTTCCAGTCATGATTTAACTGTTGTTTTAATAAAAAGCAACTGTGCAAAAGAGGTGGAAAATCAACACCATAGCTCAACAGTGTTTCAATATCAGAATCTGACATTGTTTCAATGTCAGCAGTATTAGAAAATATAACGTTGAATCAACGTCAGGTTTCAACATTGATTCAACATCAAAACCTGACGTTGTTTCAACGTTAAAAAAGGGTGCAAGAGTGACGTTAGGTCAACGTCACACTTCAACGTTGATTCAATGACACAGCCTGATATTGACTCAACATTGTTTCAATGTTTCCTTGCTATCTGGGAAGTTGTCATCTTGTACCCTCTCAGAGTACCCCCTCTGTATGCTTGCAGAGACCCCTACAGTAGGGAAACATGCAAAACGGTTTCCAAACCTTTGTATTTTAGCTTTATTTATGTCTTACACAGCATCCCAACTCTTTAGCTAACTTAATAACTTTAGCTAAAGTGAATAGTTAGCCTAATTCATTCAACATGTCTTTCAAGTAAAGCTTAATGAAGCACTGCACAGAAATGCAGAAATGGTTCATGAGAATAAACAATTGGACACTAAATACAGAGAACTGGAAGGCCGAAATAAAGACTTGGAAGAAAGGCACAAGGAAAGTCTCATGAACCAACAGAAGCAGCCCAACGTGGACATCATAAATGAGGGCTGGGGAATAATGTTTAATCAAGCTCAGCAGCGCATTGCAAGCCTGATGACAGAAAAGAAGCAGAACAGCCATAAGTTAAGAACAATGTCCTGCCAGCTTCAACAAGCACAAGCTGTTAATCAGGAGCTCCATGGGAATCTCCAAGACGCTGAGAAAAAGAAGCAGGAGATGCAAGTACAGCTTGATGAAGCCCAGGAGAAAAACCAAGAGCTTCTTCAAGAGAAGAAACAGCAGGACATAAAGGAGAAAGACATGGAATGCAAACTTCACAACATGAAGAAACAAAATGTCTTGCAAATAAATGTTACGTTTCGGTGTTGTCAGTGTGTTGTTTTTGGCGTGACTGTTATGTGTTTCCTGTTTTACTTTGAAAGTCTGTGTTATCTTAGTGTTTTCAGTTTACGTTTCCCTGTCTCGTCAGTTCTGAGTTGCCCCAGCTGTGTTTCCCTCTTGTTGTCCATTTTCCTGATTGCTCCCTCTAGGTATTTAAACCCTGTGTTTCAGTGTGTCATGGTTGCGATCTCCCCCGTGTTGTAAATAGTTCGGTGTTTTGTTGTAAATAAATAGTTTGTTGTAAATAGCTGTAAATAGATTTGTCGATACTTTCGTTTTGGGATTTTGGTGGAGAGCCTTAGTGGGTTTTTTTCTGTGGTTTTTTTTTTTTCTTTATTTGTACTTTTTTCGTGTTGCACTCCGGTTGCCTAGGCCGGGGTGTAACATAAAGATTAATGAAGCACTGCACAGAAATGCACAAGTGCTTCATGAGAAGAAACAACTGGACACTAAATGCTGGTGAACCAACAGAAGCAGCCCAACATAAATGAGGGCTGGGGAATAATGTTTAATCAAGCTAAGCAGCGCATTGTAAGACTGATTATAGAAAAGAAGCAGAACAGCTACCAGCTTCAACAAAAACCAAGAGCTTCTTCAGGAAAAAGAGCAACTGTAAAAAATGCAGGGAAAGACACTGGATCATAAGGCGGCATAGCCTGGTCTTCCTCCACCGCTTTTCTCATCTCCTCACCCCTATACCTCCCCTCTTGCCCTTTCTCTCCTTCCACCTCTCCATCATTCTCCATTTTTTCTTTCTCCCCTCCCTTCTTCATCCTTTTTCTTTTCTTTTTTCCCCCTCACCCCCCCCAACTAGTCAAGGCAGGTGACCCTCCCTGAGCCTGGTTCTGCAATAGGTTTCTTCCTTTAAAGGGAGTTTTTCCTATCCACCATCGCCGAGTGCTTGCTCAGAGGGGATTGTTGGGGTTTTCTCTCCTCCTTTCTCTTTCCTTCCTTATATCCCTTTCTTTTCACCTCCCCTCTTCTCTCCTACCATCTCTCCTCATCCTCTCCATCACTCTTCATTTTTTCTTTCTCCCCTCCCTTCTTCATCATTTTTCTTTTCTTTTTTCACCCTCACTTAACTTATTCTTGACTAACAATAAACACAATCAACCATATTTTTACTCGTGTCAAATCAATGTCTCTTCATTCAAGAATAATTCATCTTATGAATAAAAGCAGCAAACGGGTAATAGCTGTGTGTGTTGGTGGGGCGGCATATTTACGTTTTACATTTTCAAATCAAATCAAATCAAATCACTTTTATTGTCACATCACATGTGCAGGCACACTGGCACAGCACATGCGAGTGAAATTCTTGTGTGCGAGCCCCACAAGCAACAGAGATGTGCAAACACAACAACACAAACGAGCAAAATACAAGAATGGCCAACCTGAAACTAATAAATATATGTACAATATATAATAGTGTATGCATTTCTGGATGTGTATACTAAATATTTTCCTACGTGTGTGTGTGTGTGTGTGTGTGTGTATACACATTTTTACAAATTAAATAGTAAAAAAAAATAAAATAAATAATAATAATAATAATAATAATAATAATAAAATATATAAAATATACAGAGTTGAATATGTGCAGAACAAGTGGCATTTATATATAAATATAAATATATAAAATTTATATATTTTATAGTATCTGTCGTGATCTGCTGGTTTGACTCATCCAATAAAGAAATGCATTATTTAGACTGGTGAAAAGCACAGATTTTATTCACATTTGGATTAAAAAATTAAATAGATGAAAGAACAATTGAACATAGTCTTAAAAAAACAAACCAGAAACATGAAGACATTGTAGATACATAGCTAGGACCAGAGTCTAGGTTTGCAAGAGCAGTTTATACTGGTAATCTGAAGTAACAGACCACTGTGAATTTGGAACTGCTGGCTGCAATGGAAAATGGAATGAAATGTACAGTTTCAGCACTTAAGTCGTTGGATCTAAATTACAGAAGGAATTAAATAAGACATCATCCATCTTCTTCCGCTTATCTGGGGCCGGGTCGCGGGGCAGCAGCCTAAGCAGAGAAGCCCAGACCTCCCTCTCCCCAGCCACCTCCCCCTTTCAGCTTGTCAGGCGGAAAACCAAGGCATTTCCAGGCCAGCTGAGAGATATAATCTCTCCAGCATGTCCTGGGCCTGCCCCAGGACCTCCTCCCGGTGGGACATGTCCGGAACACCTCACCCACGAGGTGCTGAGGAGGTGTACTCATTAGGTTATTATCTTCTGTGGATAAAAAGCCAGCTGAACTCTTCACTATTCACCAGTCAGCTGTGCGTTGGTAACTTGGTGCTCAACCTTTTTTTCACTCTTACTTCATGTTACCTGACCTCCTCTTGTCTCCATTCCTATTTCTCTCCCTGTCTGTTCCTTGGCTGGTAAAATGTGTTGGGTAAAAGCGGGTGAATAGATCAAAATATGATAGTATCGACACCAACACTGATACTCCATACTCCTTTGCTATCTATTTTTGTTGATTTATTTCTTGGAAATTAATTGGAAATAATTCCAGTTCATTTGTGAAAAATCTCTGAATACTTTTTTGTTGGCTGTGAAGTCTGTTTTATTTATATAACATGTTTAAAACAGAATTTGACTCATGGTTTAAAGACAGACACATTTAAATTACAGGTACTGAAAAAAACATTTTGAAAATATAATAATATAATAATAGCTAAAAGGTGTGTTATATTGTGTTAACTACAACTATTATTAGGGGCAGTAAAAATCTGTGATACATAGACAAGGACATGAGAAGCCAAGCAGGAAAGATAAGGGAAAGGGAGAGGGAGAAAAGTGTGACCACCTTTGTCAAGAGCCAAACGAGGAACGAAAGGCTTTGCTGAAACTTTAAACAACACAAACTGGAACGTGGAAAACATATGAAATGTTTAAAGTGAGAAATTTCAGTATTTGATGGAAAATACTTGCTGATTTTGAATTTGATGGCACCAACCTCTTAAAAACACTGAGACTGTGGCAACAAAAGGCTGGAAAAGTAGGTGACATTAAAAATTGACGGATATATGAACAATTTGCAACTAACTAGGTCAGCTGCCAACATGTCAGTAACATGACCGGGTACAAAAAGAGCATCTTAGGTAGGCAACAGTTTGTCAGAAGCCAAAATGAATAATCTTCCTCAACACAAAATTATTTCAAAAGAGTCAGAGAATTTGGAGAAATCTCTGTGTCCAAGGGAAAAGACTGAAATGAGATGCAAGGAAGAAGCCATATCGTTAGCTTCATAGCATAAGTGCCTAAGTCATTGACTTAGTCAAATGACTTAGGCAATTATGCTATGAAGCTAACGATATGTGAACCAGAAACACAGCTGACTTCTCTGAGCCAGAGCTAATTTTAAATAGACTGAGAAGTAAAACTGTTCTGTGGTTAAGTGAACTGTCCATGAACTGTCAAAAGCCTTCATCACTGATGGTATGGGGTGCACATGTGCTGAAGATATATAAAGGTTTTAGATTTTAAAAAATGGGAAAAAACAAAGTACAGATGAACAGAATATACCGATAAAAGCAGAAAACACATGGGAAAAGAATCAAAGAAAAAAACTAATGACCTCACTGTCAGTGACATTGAAACCAGGATGTTTAACATCATCTCAAAGTGCATCCTGAAGGTGTATGGTGTATGTCTGAGAGATAATTTGAAAGAAATTATGACTTCTTCTCTTTCATTGAACGAGAAATAGTGAATAACTTAAGTGCTGGCTTCTGGGGAATGTAATTTAACAGGTTAATAAACAAAAGTAGCACATTTGTTGTTTGATGCATCTGATATTAACTGCAGGTGGTGAAATATCAGACCAATAATTGATTAAAAGTGGCTAAATTGAGTCAAACCATTTCCCATGAAGGCCTTTCCAAAACACAATAAATGCAAAATAATTTCACAGGGTTTTCAGCTACTATTTGCTGCTCTGGTGCACTTTTCTTTTATGATTTCTTTTTTCTTGTGTTGAATTTAAATGCTGTAGATTAAGTATGCCATTGGAAAATAAGGAGTGAGACAACAAAAAGAATGAAAGTAATGTCTGGATTTCGCCAGCACAGACTATATGTGAGCTCAGAAAATTGCTCTGGTGTGTGTGTGGCCTTCCTCACTGTTAACTACTGGTAGTGGGTCATACTAGAGGAGCAGTGGAAGAAAACCACACCATCACTTCTTCTAACACAGGGCCTTTATTATTTTCACTCTGAATTAAAGTTTGAGCTCATCATGTGGTTTGTTTGCATTGCTGTTAGCTTACTCTTCTTGTTTGTCAAAATGCCTTTAAACCTAAGCTGTACTTTGTACTATATAGAAAATGACAAAATTACTCACAAAAATGCTCATGTTGAAGATGAGAGCTGAAAAATGACCAATCATGCTATAATCAATCCATAAGCAACAGTTTGAAAAATTACTTTATTCAAATAAATGTTTGCATGTTTGCACACCAACTCAAAAGATGACCGGTTATTACCTTACTGCTGCCAACAGCTGACCACAAATGAAGTACACTCACTAATTAGGTAAAGCTTGGTAGTGCTAGGGTAGGCTTACTTTTGCCTTTAGAATTGCTTTAACTCTTCGTGGAACAGATTCAACAGATCCGGAAACATTTCTCAGGGATTTTAGTCCATATTAACATGTTATGCTACACATACAGCTGTCAGAAAATGGGTAAACTGTGGTTATAAAAGGATGATTAACATGGTGGGCACCAATATACAGCTAGGCTCTGGTGTTTAAATGATAGCTCAGTTGGTTGAAAATACTCCCCAGATCATTACACCATAATGGATTGCATTTATATAGCACTTTTTGAGACCCTCAAAGTGCTTTACATTAAAATTCCACTATTCATTCACACAATGGTGGAAGCGACCTACAGTTGTAGCCACAGCTACCCTGGGGCTTGCCCAAGGAAACAACGACCAAGACAGACAGAGCTGGGGATCGAACTGGGAACCTTCCGGTTACAAGATGAGCTTCCCAACCCCCTGAACCACGATCGCCACCACAACAAGCCTGTCTTGAACCTTTGACATGAGGCAGGATGGATCCAGGCTTTCATGGTATTTAGTGAATTTGAGACTTATCAGGCAATTTTCTAGTCTTCGATTATCCAATTTTGGTGAACCTGTGTGACTTATAGCCTCAATCTTTATGTTTAGCTGATTTAGCTGATACCATACCTGGTGTGGTCTTCTGGTACTGTAGCCCATCTGGTTCAAGGCTTAACATATCAGAATTCCCAGAAGAGTTTTATTCTTTCTTTTTAAAATAAAACAAAAACAAAACAAAAAGTATTCAACAGGATAGATCGATAGACAGTTAGATCAAAATTAAGGACGAATGATTGGTGTACCGTGTGTATTATGATGCGAAACAAAAAACAGCAAAACCTAAATACATTAACAATACTAATTACCCAAAGTGATGCAGCAAAATTAATTAATTTCAGCTTCTAAATGCTAAAGTCATTGTTTGTGTGATGTTTGTCTTATATTATCAATCATTTTAAATCTGAGCTTTCTTTCTGAGCTTGTTCAGAATACTGTCTTTAAACCTAAAGTAAGTTGTTATATACTAAGAATAACCTTTAACGATGGAAATAAATAATATTTTGTCTTTACATATTTTATTTTGTGGAGTTGAATGCTCTTTCATTCAATCACTCACTTAAAATTACCCTATACGTTAGCGACACGTGGAAACTACAATTCCCAGAAAACCTAGCAGTTGTCTCTCTGAGGTCACCAGGAAGCTGCTTCTTCACAACAGACGGTGTTCGCTAATTATTCACCGGCGTACACCGCAAGCAGCCCAGCTAGGCGGAGTTAACCACTCTATTAAAACTAGCTCCCCAGTGAACTCCTTCGGAGTTGTTTACTTCGTATAAACCTCTTCTGAACAAAAAAACATCTTTTCAGCTGAACAGGTGAGGACGAGCAGGAGGCTTGGAGGACGGTATATTTGAGTGAGAGTTGGGTTTTATACAGCCTGTTGGTTGCACCTGTGTAATTTGGCCAGAATTACTTTTTATACATTTAGCTACGATAGTAACTCTATGACAGTTATGAGCGGTTTGGTATGACTGTTTCGTGTGTGTTTCTTTCTTAAGTTTGTTACTGTTATGTCGTAAGCATGTAGTTGTTGTTTAGTACACACGTGATTCACCCCAAAGTGTTTCAGACATATCCAGCGGTCACTGTAACGTCAGTCTGCTCAGGCGCCCGGTGCACGCAGCTTCAGCAGAGGTGTCTTGTCTTCTCCTTGAAAGTAAGCCAAACTGCTCCTTAGTGCTATACAAAGTGTCGGACGCAGTGTGAAGATGTGCTCCACTTGTGGTGCTGTAGCCTCCCCTTGTTGCTTCGACTGTTCATGACGCATAACGTAAACGAGAAATAGCCCGTTTTGGGCCAAACTGCAGTCAGTGATTGGCTCAAAAGCATTGAGTTTGTTGGTAGTGTAGTGTCGTTACTTGGGTACTAAACGGAGCTACGTGTGCATGGTGCCATAGACAGTATAAAGTAACGGAAAGAAAGGATTTCAGTATAAAAGTAGAATCTTATACTGTCTGTGGACATTTGTGTACTGTAGTGTGCATGGTTGCACTCACTGATAATGGATGTCACTTTGACCTTTGAATAAAATACTCAGGTCCAGTTTCAAAGTCTAAAGTTTAAACGTCTCTGTCGCTGCAGACCACCAGGAAGGCTATTTCAACTGTGGTTTAGTTTGTCCTCTTCTGGTAGTCTTGGGTGCTTGAAAAGAAGACAACGGGACTTTGTTGTTCTTTAGTTCTGAAACAACTATTGGAGATTCTTAATGATCCTGGTTCATTAACTCACTATTGTGGATACCCCAGGATAATTCAAGGTGTGAATTGTTTTTTAAACATTACCACCCTCTGCCACAATGTAAGCTATTAAGGGCGCATGGGTCAAATTGTGACTGGGGAGGGATCTCAAGACTGCATTGTAGGTGGGTGATAGTTAGTGTCTGCTTAGTGACGGTCATTCAGAGTGGATGTAGACAGCCTCCTTTATCCTTTTCTTAAACAATTTCTCTTGGTCAAAAAGATGAACATCTACTATGACCTGGATGACTGAGGACCTGCACAGACATCCATCTTATGTTTTTACTATAATACATATTTACATGTATATGTTATACTTAGAGACTTAGAGAGTTTTATTGTCGTTGTGCAGTTTCTTGCACAGCGAAATTGGGCAGCTGGACCACAAGGTGCAAAAGTAAAGAAGGGAAAACAATATACAATGAGGGGAAAATAAATAAATAAATAAATAAAAAGCAATATATTTTTATACATATATGTGTGAGTGAACTATATACATGGTGTATGCATAGGAAACATTGAAACAGAAAATAGACTGTCAGTATACTCTACACTACTTGCCAAAAGTATTTGCTTGTCTGCCTTCACATGCATATGAAGTTGAGTAACATCTTATTCAAAAACCATGGGGTTTAAAATATGTTGGCCCACCTTTTGCAGCTATAAAGGTGCTCTGTCAGGTTGAGGTCAGGTCTCTGCAGGCAAGTCAATTTCGTCCACACCAAACTCATTCGAAAAAAGATATATCGAAAAATATATATAAAAAGATAAAAGGATATCGGTGAGTAGTGGCAGCAAGTCGCGCCAGCGTTCACTCAACCGGAAGATGATAACTTGTACCTCCAATGGCATTGTGGAACCTGCTTTGTGGACTGATGTACAGTTTTGTTGGAACAGGAAGGAGCTAAGTCCAAGTCCCCACACAGTGCAGCATGTTTTACACCGCTTTAACTGAAGCTTTGGATTGCGCTTGGCGATTTAAGGCTTGGATACAGTTGCTCAGCCATGGAAACCGATACCATGAAGCTCTCTATGCAATGGTGTTGAGCTAATCTGAAGGCCATGTGAAGTTTGGAGGCCTGTCGTGATTGATTCAGGAAGTTGGAGAAACCTGGCTACTTCTATGCACCTCAGCATCCACTGACTGCTCTCTGTGATTTTAGGTGGCCTTCCACTTTGTTGCTGAGTTGCTGTTGCTCCCAATCACTTCCACTTCCACTGACTGTGGGAGTCACTCTGGCACTGATTGCTTTTTCACAACAGCAATGTCCTTAATAGTAGCAGATCCAGTTTTTCTTGGTTTGTTTTCAGCAGACCAACCACATTAAAACCTCACCAATTTTACACTTAACCTTGGGTAGGTCACTTAAGAAAGTCCGCAGATACGCAATAGAACCAATATAGGACTTTTAAGACCAATATTGAAGCTGATATTTAGTAAAAGTCTGATCATTTTTTTCTTTCAGAAAACATAGCAGCTACATGTAATTATTTATGAGTCCTTATTAAGCTAATATGACAGTGTTGTATAAATTAAACTGTTTTATTGTCCCAATAGAGAAGTTCCAGAGCTCTGGTTGATGCAATATCAACACTCATAATATGAGTGTTTCTGTTGAATGAGCATCATCCATCCCTCTGAACTCTCTTCAAATTTGTCTTCGTCTTTGGATTACCAATGTTTATATAAACCAAAATGCGTGTTTCTTTCATTTCATATATAAACTGTCTGCCATAAGAAAACTCACTATTTTGTTTATCTTCAGGCAAATTCACATTATAGTACAGCTCAGGTACAGTGTTGAAGCTGTGTGTTATTGCCTCTTAACACAGTCTGGCTCCATTGCCAATAGCATTCACACAGAGAGTAGTGTTCTAAGGATCCTCTGATACGATGTGGCTTTGAAATCTGTTTTTTGATTTCTCACTCTTGCCAAGGTCGACCTCATTCCCCTTAAACAGAAGGTTTGTCGCCCAAGGATTTTTCACCCGAAATTGCACTTTCAGAGATTTGTCCCGGTTGCCTGTGTGTTTCCCTTTGATGCGCTGCAAAGCTTTCCATCTTAAAAAGAAAAAAATGATGTTGCTGTGTTGCAGCATGACCACAGCATCAATTTAGATGTTTGACGGATGTGCAAAGCATAAAATGGGCCCCCTTTCTCTGTCTTTCCCACAAAATGTAGGCACAATAATAAAAGATCATGTGATTGCAGGTCATGAGCAACATAGAAATGAGATCACATCAACTGATGTTACCAGTCCAGGAATGGGGCTGCTACTGTGCTGTTATTAACAGCTTTTTCTCCTCTGTCACAATGTGACACCCACTTTGAGCTGCAGGGCATAATCAGACCGTACCATTTCTGGCACTGAGTCCAGAAATGAAGCTGCACTTACAGTTAGTGCTAAAGGTTCCTCATTACAGCCAGTACAGTGTTGCTGTTATTGTTTTCATCTCAGTTTGAGGGTGTTTGTCGGTGAGTCATCATGGAAAACTGCTGTTCTGGAGACATGTACTGTTATATGAACTACATATTCTTGCAAACACTTTGACATAGACTGGCAGACTTTTAGACTGTATGTGTGTCTGAACAGATTTTTGTCAGCTAAACTTAAATTTCTCCTAACATCACAGGCTCTGATATTAGCCTCCCCACCCCATCCCCCCCAACTACTGCTATTGGTGTTGCATTGGATTGCATTAAACTGAAAGAAGTTTCTGTTATTTGATCCTATAGTCCTTTAATCATGGCACTGGCTGGGGTTAGAGTTATTGAGCTGGCAGGCCTGGCACCCGCACCCTTCTGCGGCATGATCCTGGCAGACTTTGGTGCCAAGGTGATCCGTGTGGACCGGACCAAAGTTCCTACGTCTTTGGACACACAAGCGCGGGGGAAACGATCTGTGGCCATCAACTTGAAGACCACGGAGGGTATAGCTTTGCTCAGGAAGCTCTGCATAAAGTCTGATGTGGTCCTGGAGCCGTATCGCAAAGGTGAGACCTGCAGCACAATAGTGCCAGCAAGGTGTCTTGCTCTCTACAACATTATTGTACTTATGTACAGAATTACTTAAGTAATTATAATGTTTAAAAACAACTTAATTCTTATAAATTCACTTACATAACAAGTTGGCAATTTAGGGAAAGAAAACTATATATCCTAATGTAACACAGAAGTATGGCTCTTTGAGTTATATAAAAAAACTTTGTGTTTTATTATACTCCTATTTTTTTTACACATAGAAGATTCTTAATTTTTAAATGCCATTGACTCTTATGTGTCTTCAAAGGGTTTACATAAGGTGACAAGCCACGTAGGAATATGAAAGTCTTTGAAAACCAACATCAGCAGTAGCAGAAACAGAAAAGGTAATGTGTGATTAAATTTACATGTGGACTTAATTTTGACTGCCCAGGTGTTATGGAGAAACTTGACCTTGGTCCACATGAGCTATTAAAGGAAAATCCTCGGCTGATCTACGCTCGCTTGACTGGATATGGTCAGAGTGGATCTTATGCCACCGTAGCTGGGCATGACATCAACTACACTGCCATGTCAGGTAACACAACTGTTAATGCTTTCAGATCAAAATTTTAGACTCATAAGACTGCAGACTTCATCAAATATTTATATGTATTTATTATTAATTGACATTTATTTTATCCTTCTTTTACGTGTGCACATGAGCTGTGAAAACAGGCCCTTTTAAGGGTGTCTGCATCTCACAGTTAGAAATGAGCTCAATGCTCCTTCATGTTTAAAAAAAGAAGCCAGTTAAGGTGGTTTAAGCACTGATCTAGGATGCTTCCTGGTCACTTCCAAGGTGAGGTGTTTTGCAGCAGAACCAGGATACACTGAGAGAATATGGGCCAATCCATTAAACACCAACATATTTAAATAGCATCATTTCAAAATTCTTTAAATAGAAATGTTAACATTTTCTTACCTACCATGTGGCGTTACCTTAACAACCACAAAGGCTTTTTTTTTTATCCTTCTCTGGCTTTGTGATTAAACTGTTTCCTTGTTTCGTTTTTTTCAAAACAGTGTAGTTAGAACCATTTCTTCAAACTTAAAATTCATATATAAAAAGGTATGTACTCACATTCCCAGTTCCCATTTTAAAACTTCATGGCAGCGCTATAAACTGTGTGAAGGACTGCAGACTGACACAGGGTTTGAATAAAAGGGTTTGAAATGACAAGGGAGCCTTCATGAACTTGATAATTTGAGGTTGGGATAACCCTAAAAAAATTAAAATCTTAACAAGAGTGTAATGTGTGAATCTCTGAGAACAGTGGGAATGGGTTTAAGTCACTCATAAAGATGTCGGCATCTCACCAGAAGAACCGGAGGCAGGGACCTTTTCTGGCCATTCACTGTAAAGCCTAGAGATGGTTGTGTGGGAAAATCCCAGTAGATCAAGAGTTTCTGAAATATAGACTTGCACATCTCGGAACTAAATCATATCACATTCAAAGCCACTTTGATCACTTTTCCTCCCCATTCTGATGTCGTGGTGGTTGTGTTGATCATGTCTGCATGCCGAAATACACTCAATTGTTATTGGCTGATCAGATAGATAAAGGTAAAGATTCCTTTATTGTCGCTATACTTGGGCATCGTAAGGTGTAATTAGAGCAGAGCTTGCATTTCAGCAGACTAGCGTACATACATTCTTACGTGCTCTCACTCAGATATTTGAGCATGTCTATCTATTAAAAGGACAAGTGGGCGTATGACTACAAACTCCCAAATGAGGTCTGATAATGTAAACGTACTTTCTAGTTGTGCCTCCAATTAAACAAGCCCCAAGAAACCTTTAATAAAGCAGGATTTACTGCTTTATTAAAGGGTTCTTCTTCAGTCTTGTTAAAGCATTAATGAGAATTTTAGAAGAGGTTCTAGATATTTCTTTTATTCATATTGTTAATATCAATCAGTTGGCACCGGTTATACCAGATGAACTTGATGGATTTTTGAAAATATATTAAAAAGCATTTAACCCCCCACACACATTCCCCTCTCTTTCACCTACGTTTGGTGTCTTTACGAAATGAAAAAAGGCCATCTGCATGGCCTCTTGCACTTTCATGGCCATATGCTGGGTAATAAATTGTACTCACTAACTGCAGCATTATTTTATTTTATTTTTTTCAGAGAGTCTTTGCAGTCACCCTAAAACTCTGTTCAAGAACACATTTCTGTTATAATTAGCCCATTAGTGGTTTCCTAATAATATCATTTTAGTTTCAGCAAAGGAGGTGAAATATTTTATACATACATTTACACTTACAAGGATGCATTTTAAAGGTCTAGATAACAAGTTTTGATAGTCTGTTTGGGCTTTATTTTGCAGCACACCAAGCCAAACTATCCATGTTTATAAAGGATTAAAGGGAATGATGACATCAATGTAAGCCGAGCCAAAAATATTGTCTTATATGGTACTTTGTGAGAAAACAACAGAAACGATTTTTTTTGGCCTTATTATAGGGCCACGGGTCAGATATGAACCCGGGCCGGCCACGCTGTGCTATACAGCATATGGTCGTCGCCTCATCCCAGTAAGCTAAGTCGGTGCCCCAAGGTCCTTTTATGCTATTCCTTTGTTACAGGAAAAGCAAAAGGAGGGAAAAAATACAAAGCAAAGGTTACATGCTGCTTTAGCAATGCCAGCAATGGATTTGACAGACTAGAAGAAAAATAAACCCATTGAAGGAGTTCTGTTCACTTGCGCACCACTAAATATCTTTCATGCATTGCTGTTTGTTGTGGCTCTTTTGTTTTCACTGAGCTCAACAATACTTGATTTTCTGCGTAAAGCTTCTACTTTTTCATTCCTGTCATAGGCCTTTTATCCCGGCTGGGTCGCAGCGGCGAGAAGCCTTACGCTCCACTGAATCTGTTAGCAGACTTTGGAGGCGGTGGTCTTACGTGCGCTCTGGGGATTGTCCTGGCGCTGCTGGAGAGGACAAAGTCAGGGAAAGGACAGATCATTGATGCTAGCATGGTAAGCACCACTGATGTAAACAACTACTATCATGAACTGTATAAATGTAATAGTTAGAAATTTTTGTTTTTATCATAACATGCTTAAGGTGCTTGGTACAAAGTGCTTGGCACATATTCAGACTTACAGAAGCCCTGCAAACTTAAGACTATGTGTTCTGTTTTATGTTGCACTGCACTGTGGTAAACTGTGTGGCTGTTATACCTTTCCCCCTGCAAGAGCATAGGAAACACTAAGCACACTATGAAAAATTAGTTTAATGTACTTATTGTAGTATAATAAAAAAGTAATCAGTGCGATGTCCACTCCGCTGCCCGTGTGAGTATCTTCAAGTGATTGTATTTCCTGTGATAGTAGGATAAGTCATTAGGTGGATTCCTTGCAAACATCTGGTTTATTAGGCAAAGACAGAAAAATGCTAGTGGGTGTGAAGTAGGGCTGGGTATCGTCACTGATTTCTAGAATCGATTCAATTCCGATTCACAAGGTCCCGAATCGATTCGATCCACGATTCGATTTAATTCGATTCGATTCGATTTAAATCTGGGAAATTTTGACAGTCAGAGATATAATTCAGATCAGGACATTTACATATTTTTGTATCTATAAAAAGGAAGCTGACACTCTCAAGACTTTATCCAAGGTGTGAGCATCACAGCAGATGCCTTTGTGTCAAAGTAGCTGAAGATAAAACACAGAAAAACATGTAGGTGATTTTCCTGGCCTGGGATTTTATAAAAATATTCTGCAGTACATCAAAAACGAAAGAAAACCATTAATTAATCAACATTACCTCTGACGTTACAGCGGTTTTATTAGAGACATGGCTAAGCATTTTGCATTTTGAATAATTTTAAAAAGTTTCAATTTGTTCAGTATTGAACAGCAGAAATGAGGTTTTCTTTTCGGAAGAATGTAAAAGGGGAAAAAACAGCGGCCGACAGCGCTGTAAGCAACAGTAGACTTGTGTAACAAGCAAGCGAATAATGAAGAAAGCGAAACTGTTCGAGAGAGAGGGGGGGGGGGGGGGGGGGAGGGGGAGGGAGAGAGGGAGAGAGAGAGAGCTGCGCATCGCAATGGAAGCAAAACAGTAAAAGAGTGAATTCATGACGATGTTTATGTGAAGCGTTTGGATCTTCTTTTGCTGCTGATTCGGTCAATATTGTTTGGAGAGAGATCAAACTAACAGCTTTAGAATCAGCGCATAAAGGGCGTGAACACAAAGCGCGGACCCGGATCAGCGAGCTGTCGGCTTTCAGCCCCGACTGTGAGAAAGGCGACATCTAACTGATTCTGATCCGCGGGTCGCGCTGTGTGTTTAAGTCTATGTGCAGAATCCCTGTACCTGCTCTCATTTACTGTTTGGTGGTTCTTGAAATTTTGTGAGATGTCACCAGAGATTCTGGCATTTCGGACAAAATAAATTTATATTAAAAAATCGATTCAGGATTTTAATGAATCGATTTTACGTTATCCAAGCCAGAATCGATTTTAATCGATGAATCGATTATAAAAACCCACCCCTAGTGTGAAGCAGTTATAAATGTGTGCTCTGAGCTTGTCTTATGACAGAAAAATGTTTAGAACCAGGCGGCTGAATTAAAGTGATAGAAAGTGTTAAAGTATTTACAATGATTTGTCAAAATGCTGAAAAAAAAGAGCAGTATTCTTTGCTCTGAAGTGCAGCTACAGACTGACAGCCCTCACGTCAAATGCGCTGCACTGTTCAGATAAACAGAGTTGAGTCTGTCTTTAAACAGGAACATCACAACATCCTTTGGAGATTTTTGTTTAGTGCAATACGTTTGCAACCCTTTTATCCTGTTAGAAAAAAATAGCTACCAGTGTGGCTTGAAGTTGCAGCAGTTCTACAGTTTTTACATAATCCATCCATTCTTCTGTTCTCTTCTGCCTATCCAACTCAGGATCGGGCTATCTGGAGCCCATAGCAGCTGCCATAGGGCAAGAAGTGGGATACTTTTAAATAATAATTATATAAAATACTTCACTAACTGAGTGGTCCTGTATACTCTCAAGCCTATTAGACTATTTATCTATTTGTTGCTGCTGTCAGTGTAATGTTATAGAATAATATGAACTTAAACTAAACGACTTCAGAACTTTAACATATAACAACATTTACAGGTATGTTGTAATGTGTTACGTGTGTGTGTGTGCGTGTGCGTGTACGTGCGTGCGTGCGTGCGTGTGTGTGTGTGTGTGTGTGTGTGAAATCATGTAAAAATGCAACGGTATAAAATGCTGTGTATTTATAAAATGATAGATAGATATTCCTCTGCATTCCTAAGACAACAGTCTGCTTTTAGGATGGACTTTTTCTGTTTTCCCACATAGCATCCTCTGCACTTCACCGCTTCTCTTTAACTCATATTTGCAAATCTCTGGACAGGGAGGGATAAAACTCGATCATGTTTACTGAGATCAGCAGCAAACCTTTCAGATTAAAAGTCATAAATACGTGAAAATGATGCAGCTCTGTAATGTGTTTTACAGACTCATGGATCGCAGGTAATTGACGGCGGGAATGACGGTCAAGTTAGAGATGATCTTTTCACTCTGTCTTTTCACGCACTCTATCAGCTCAGCACAGCAGCTGTGCCATCAGCTGCAAAGCCAACAAACTGTACATGTAATTTCAGAGATGCCCTTCATAACTGAAGGATGTGCCAGACAGCAGCTGTAGTAGATAGCTGCAGTTTCGCAAGTTGAAAGAAGCTGCACATCTCACCCCTGTGGGGAACTGTTCACTGATCACAAGTTCTGAAAGTGAAAGTTATTTTGGCTGTAGAGAGATTTGAGATGCAGTGCTAAAGCTCAGAGAGGGGATGAAGTTTAATATTTTTACATTTTTAACTTGGGTACACAAGTTTGAATTTATTTGGGGTTTTATCAGATCCACTTAAGGTAAAAGGTATTAATACAGGCTCAAAGTTTAACACCACTTGAAAACGGGCAAAAATCATATTTTGCATGTTTGGACCTTAAAAATGTTCCAAGTAGAGCTTCAACATGCAACAAGAAGAAGTGGGACTGAGACAAAACATTTTTCTGAGCATACAATTGTTTGAAAACAATGCTTAAGCTGAAACAGGCCGTTTTACAGCAGATGAAAAGTTTAGGACCACACCTCCAAAAAAACTGTAAACCCCCCCAAAACATAAATGAAAGTTCCAAACATGAACTCAGTAGTAGAGTTGCAAAGGGGCGGAAAATTTCCGAAAAGTTTCCGGTAAATTTCCATGGTAAGTTAAGCTTGGGAATTTTGGAAATATTCCATATTGGAAACTGTCCATGGAAATAATGGGAATTATGGAAATTAATGGGAATTTAGGAGAACTAACTGGGAATATATTATTTCCAAGCATAAATATAAACAGAAATCATAAGAAAACCTCCATGCAAAATCTTTTCAACAGATATTTAAACAGATTTATTTGTAAGTACAGTAGAATAGAACACGTTTCAATAACTTGTTTCATGGATGAATAAAAACAGAAATGTTGAGTTCAATATTACCATCCCCTAACCCCGTTCATTCAAAAATGCCCCCTGTCCAAAAATCTCCACAAAGTCCCATTCAAAAGGTTAAATGAAAAATGCCACTTATCCTCCAAAACGTCCCATTAAACATGCAAATCTTCCTTCAAGCAATCCTCTTTTCTCATTTTTGCTCAGTCAATAGACTCTTCCTGGACCTCATCATCATCCAACAACATGTCCACTTCCTCAGCATCCAACTCTGAGTCTTCCTCTTCAGTGTCACTTTCCAGCCTTGTTGAGGATGGCTCTGTGTCAGGCTCAAAGAGCCGTAGGCTTGCCCGAATGCCGACCAGCTTTTCCACTCTCACATTTGTGAGCCTGTTGCGAACCTTTGTGTGGGTGTTTCCAAACAGTGACCAGTTGCGCTCAGAGGCGGCTGATGATGGTAGGATTTGGAGGAGGATGGAGACTACAGGTGCAAGGGCCTCAGATTCACATAGTCCCTTCCACCAGGTGGCTGCAGATATGTGCTGGCATGACTGCCATATTCCATCCCCTTTCCAAAGGCCTTGCTTTGTTCGATACTTTGCCAAACTGCCTAGAACTTTGCCTTTATCGAGACCCAGGTGGTCAGACATGGCTGTAATGACCGCATAGGCACCGTTGATCTCTTCCCCAGAAAGTATGCCCTTCTCATATTTGGGGTCCAGCATGTAGGCTGCTGCATGCACTGGCTTCATGCAGAACGCCCTCCGCTGTTCCAATGACTTGACCACAGCCATTTCCTCTGCTTTCAGTAGTAGGGAAGTGGGCAGAATTGTCTGGATTTCTTCTTTGAGTTCTGCAAAAAGGCACTGGACATCTGACAAGATGGCACCATCCCCCTCTATCTTTGCTATTGCTGCTGCAATAGGTTTGAGGATTTTCAGACTGCTAGATACTCTTTCCCAGAACACATCATCCAAGATGACCTTCTTGATGTCACTGTCGATGCCTACAGACTGGGATATGGCCATCTCTTGCAGAGACTCCTTTCCCTCCAGAAGGCTGTCAAACATGATAACAACACCACCCCATCGTGTTATGCTGGGAAGCTTCAGTGTAGTACTCTTGTTCTTTTCCTTTTGCTTTGACAGAAATGTAGCGGAAGTTACTTGTTTGCCTTTAACATATTTCAGAACTTGCTTCGCTCTCTTATTCAGAGTGTCCATTGTTTTTAGTGCCATTATGTCTTTTAGGAGAAGGTTTAGTATATGGGCAGCACAGCCAATAGTAGTTATATGAGGGTAGGTCTCCTCCACATGTGCCCAGGCAACCTTCATGTTGGCTGCGTTGTCAGTGACCAGTGCAAAAACCTTATCTGGTCCAAGGTCATTGATGATCACTTTTAGCTCATCTGCAATGTATTGGCCTGTGTGTCTGTTTTCCTTTGTGTCTACACTCTTGTAGAACACAGGCATAATACATAATCACATAATCACATAATACATAATACATAATACATAATCACATAATCACATAATCACATAACTACATAATCACCACAGAGTGGTGATTATGTAGTTAATAATTCCTTGTCCCCTGATATTGGACCATCCATCAGAGATGACTGAAATACAGTCAGCTTGGTCAATGGTCTGTTTCACCTTTGCTTGAACTCGACTGAACTCTTCATCCAGTAGATGAGTAGACAATGCATGTCTGGTTGGGGGAATGTATGCTGGTCGGAGAACATTCAAAAATCTCTTCCAGTTCACATTGGATGTCAGCATCAGGGGTGAGCCAGTTGCATAGATTGCACGAGCGAAACACTCATCTGCGTTTTTCTGGCTAGTGTCATCCATAAAATCAAAGAATCCTCTGATGCCAGAGGGACCA
Source organism: Mchenga conophoros (assembly GCF_057382185.1). Classification (NCBI taxonomy): domain Eukaryota; kingdom Metazoa; phylum Chordata; class Actinopteri; order Cichliformes; family Cichlidae; genus Mchenga; species Mchenga conophoros. Next base: position 49,612,173 of record NC_140532.1, read on the forward strand.
GGAGCTGATGAGTGGGTATCTGAGTCTGATACAGCTGAAACAGATTCATTTTCCCCTTGAGTGGAACTCCTGGCTGCTGCATGTGTTGGGCCTTGAGGAATTTTTTTGCACTTTGCAGTGTGCTGCTGCATTTTTGTGGCATTCTTCACATACGTCTTATCACAATACTTACACATATATACAGATTTCCCTTGTACATTAGCTGGTGTAAAATGTCTCCACACATCAGATAGCGCACGTGGCATTTTTCTGTAAAATAAAACAAGAGCTTGTAAAAATGCTAATGCAATGCAAGAGATCGTAATAATACAATTGCAATATGATAATAAACAGATATAAATAGTAAGGCTAGCTAAACAACTGGAATGATCTTCAAAACAAAAAAGCCAAATGAGGAAGCTAGCATCTTCTTTATGTTATACTAGCTATGGCTTATTTAGCATCTAACAGATGCTAGCATTTTATCTAGCATCTTATCAGATTGCTATCTACCAGATTAATACATTTTATGTGATATTCACAATTTAAACATTTAATGAATATATTTTCCCATAAAATCATCAAAACTTACCTCACTTGTTAAGTCCACAGGCTCAAATGTGTGCCTTCAATACTCTTTGTCCTTCAGGCTCAAAAGTGTGGTCCATGTGTACATGTGATGGAGGCATGCACAGTGCCAGTAGGTGGTCTCAATAGCCATGCAGCAAGCTTGTGCTCTGTAAATGTGATTAAGGAATGGCATGGATATTCAAGTGTATTTGAATTGCATTTGTTTGTTTTTGTCAATATTATGCTAAAATATGCTTTGCTCAACTATATTTAAGTTCCCTAAGAAGAGCCAACCTTCAATTTTGAAAATTCCCAGTTTACTCCCATAAATTCCCGTTAATTCCCGTTTATTCCCATGGAAAGTTTCCATCTTTGAAAATTCCGGGAATTTTGCAACCCTACTCAGTAGTGAGTAGCTCCACCATTATTGTTTTTGATCACTTCAAAAATTTGTTGTGGCATGCTTGATGCAAGCCTTTCCATGAGGTGACTGGGAACATTTCTCCAAGTGATGAAGATGTCCACACGAAAGGCATCTATTGTCTGGAACTGTTGTCCATTTTCGTAAACTTCCGTTGCCATCCATCCCGAAAGGTTCTCATTTGGATTTAGATCACGGGAAGAAGTGCCTTGTCCTGTGGGCATTGTGCACTGTAGCATTGTCTTGTTGAAAAACCCAGTTGTTACCATGCAAACAAGGGCCCACGAGGGATGCTCTCTGCAGCATCTGGACATAGCCAGCAGCCGTTTGATGCCCCTGCACCTCCTGAAGCTCCATTGTTCCACTGAAGGAAAAAGCACCCCATTATGGTGCCTCCTCCACTTTGGCGCATAGAAAACATTCTCATCAGAGAATAAAACTTTCTCCCACCTTTGATTGTCCCATGTTTGATGCTCTCTTACAAAGTCCAAACGGTCAGTTCTGTGGTGTTCAAGGAGACGAGGTCTTTGAAGCCCTTCAGTCTCAGATGCCGTCTGATTGTTATGGGGCTGCAGTTGGCATCAGTAATGGCCTTAATTTGGGTCGAGGATCGTCCAGTGTCTTGACGGACAGCCAGTTGGATCCTCTGGCTCAGTGCTGGTGAAACCTTTTGGGGTCTTCCACTTGTCTTTTTTGTTCCATAACCCTCAGGATCATTTAAGAAATTCCAAATGACTGTCTTACTGCATCCCACATCCAGCAGCGATGGTGCACTGCGAGAGACCCTGCTTATGCAGTTCAACAAACCTGACAAGGCAAAGGCCTTTTAACTTCTTGTTAGTGATGTTGATTGACTACATCTAGTAGTTTTCTCAGCTGCATCCAAGCGTTAGTGTAAAGCATGCTGCAACCAGAGTGAGTTGGGCTCAGCACCGTAGTTCCAGTGAAACCAACTGTTAGTACTCTTACTAGCATACCAAGATATTTTGTACAATTTCACGTTCCAACATGACTGTGTGCACCAGTGCACAAAGCAAACCCCATAAAAATCCCATAAACACACTAAAACCTTGTGGGAAACCTTCCCAGATCAGTGGAAGCTGTTACAGGTGGAAAGGGTGGGCCAACATCATACTAAACTTATGAATTAAGAATGGGATGTTTAAGTTTATGTGCATGTGAAGGCAGAGGAGCAAATAGTTTTGGCAATATAGAGTATGTATTAGCGCTGTATTCAAATTCATAGAACTGTTTAATGCATTTTATGTTTGTTTGGTCTGGTGTAATTTATATTTTCATGCTGTGTTACTTAGTGTCCTCACCCTCAGGTTGTTAGTGGCATAAGCATATGCATGTCAGCATCCACTTAATGAGGGATGCGAAATGCAGAGTATTACAATTCAGTATAAAATCTTTGGCTTAAATTCAGCCTTTTTATGAAACTTATAATATGTGTGTTAAATAATTTTTTTTTATTAATGCATACATAATTATGGTTTTACCCTACCTACCTATCCTATACAAACATGATCAGTACATATGTTGACTGGATTTTACTGTAGTATAATCCAGTCAGGTACAGCACTTTTATGATGGCTTAAAAAAATCTATCCTCCAATTAGAATAGAGACAGTTGATTAGATTGTAGAGGTGTTGGGAAAAGACCATTAATAACCACAACGTAAGACTGCACACTAAAACTTGCATCTTTCGTATTGTATTTAATTAATTTTAACGTATTTTTATTTTACTTGTAGAATTCTTAAGGCCAGATTTACTAGTGGGTTTTTTTTTGTTGGGGTGGGGGGTTGTTTAGTTTTTTTGAACTACCAAAAAGAATAAGCAACTTTGATAAGCTACTATTGAGATGTCCTAAATAGGCATGGTGATAAATTGCGACTGAAAGGCAATTTTGAATGTTATTATTTGTGATGTGCAAATTTATAGAAAATATCATATCAAAACCCAAAATTAAGATACTGTAGTATTTATGTTATTCTTTCTAACTTGATTTTCAAAGGTTTGAGGCTGGCAGAGTGGCAACTTCTTGCATTTTGTGCCAGTACTTACAGCTTTATTTTGTGCCTGATATGGCTGTCAGTATTGCTGCTAGGAGCATTTGTTCATTTGGGCTTCCAAGAGGAGAATGTTATGTTGGTGCAGGTGGACTGCTTGAAGCTGTGGGGTGGTGCCAGAGCTGTGGCTCTGTCCTGTTGTTCTTTATGCAGTCGCAATCAGTTCCTTCGCCCACCTGTTTTTCATCTCCTTCCTCTGCTGCTTTAAATGACCTGATTCAGTCTCACGGCTCTTCAGCCTTGAGTTTTGAGGCAAGCTGAAGGTTGAGGTTAGTTCCTGCAGTTTTGTTGGTCCTGGTGAAGTGCATCCTATCCACTCGTTAGTCCCTGGATAAGCTTCTGATTATTCACTAACCTTTCAGCATGTGGCATTTTCTCTCCCCCACTATCCAGCTTACTGTCTTTTTGTTGCTCTTTTTGTACTTCACTATTCTTTTTTCAACCATTTTCGTTCTGTTAATGCAAATGGAATGAAACTTCCCAAAGGTGTGTATTTTTTTGGATTTTTTAATTTTCAACATCAGCTCCTTAATAATATCAATAATATTCACTATACACCAAATTGTTCCTCTTGATTATATCGTGGCTATTTTTGGCCAATTGAAACCCATTATAACCACCTTTTTTGATTCCTTGTTACTGACAGTACTATATCATGCGATTTAGGTAAAAATGCTTTCATTCTAAACTCAACACATGAAAATTGTAGTTTTTTGTTAATTTATGTTGTAATTTATGTTAGGTCAGTCTGTCTAGTCTGTCTAGCTAGCCAGCTAACTAGGCCTCTTAGTTAGCTAGTTTAGAGTTTTTCTGTTAAATTATGTTGTAAATTTATGTTGCATGTAGCACCTTGGTTCCTGGAGGAACGTTGTTTCGCCTCACTGTGTACTGTTAAACTGTATATGGTTGAAGTGACAATAAAGCCAACTTGACTTGACTTGACTTAATGTTTTTTACCAAATTACATCATTTACCCATTTTTGGCCAAGCAAGCGATTTCATGTAATATTCCGAGTTTCTAGTAGCGGCCTTTGATGGCTTACCACACTCCAATGGACCAAAAATAATGAAACAATTTTGACATAGGTTTGATCTTAAGGATCTAATAGTTTGTGTTTGAGCATGACATTGCAGCACAAACATGTATTTGCAAGATAGACTGGAATAAATAATGATGCTGCAGTGAATTTCTGTCGATGCAGGCTATTGAGCCCAGTCAAACTCAGCTTTGAAGCACATGCTAAAAGCACTTTTACTCAGTATTTTTCATAAAAAGAGACCATACCCAAAATGTTAACTCTAAAAAAAAACAAAACCCAATCACAGGACATTTTGTTCAAACCTGCAGCTGCAGCTGCAGCTCAAACGACAACAGCACTGTTTCTAACATTTTGAGTTATTTTCCAGTGTTAGAAAATCAGCACTGCTCAGTGTTAGCCATTGTTAATCTTCAAAACTGACTAGGTTACTTTTAAACATATAACACTGTCAAAAGTGTTAATTTAACACTCAACAGTGTTGTATTTAACACTCAGAGGTGTGGACCCATATAGACACTCTCCAGTGTTAATTTAACACTGGAGATTTTGCTGTGAATGAAGTGAGAAGAAGGTGCAAAAGGTGCACCTCCAGGATTGCAGCAGCAGCCCCTTGCACCAGGTGTAGAAAGTGTGCTACAAAAACCACTCTACTGTGGTTAGTACATCTTGCTGCTAATGAGGATGAACACAGAAGCACACACTGGAATATAAAATTGTGATTTTCTTCTTGGCCATTCATTCAACCCCCCCCCCAGTAACATTGTTACTGTTACTGACCTGCGATGATGATAAAAAAAAATATTAGGTTTCATCATTCATATGCTAAAAAATGTGAACTCTATTACTATTTTCCCCCAAAAGCGTAGTAATAATACATAATCTGACTGGTATTCAAAGGGTATAATATCTGAATTTGAATTATATTTTGGTTTTCATGACTAGGACTGGTGCTAATTTAAAAAATCAAGTCAATGAAAGTAGAAAAATGCTTTAATATATATGAATTTTATAGACATTTGTAACATAAACAGGGGTGGCCATTTTTGGCCACGAACAAGCTGAGAGGGAGTTTTTTTGTTCTTCTGTCACTGCACAAAAAAACAAAGACGCATAAAATTCATTGATACTGTTAATTATTGCTACACATCTAACCTCCATCATGGTTAGAAAAGAAATCAGATGGCATGTATTATTTTGAAAAGAAATTGGGGTTTTATGATGTTTTCCATTTATGAGTTCCTAGGATTATGTGATCTAACTGGTATTCAATAATCAATGTTGATGTGAATCAATGACATGCGCCAGACTCTACTATTAAACTGGTGTTTAAAGGGTTAAAATTTTTAAAAGTAATAACTATTTTATATTTATGAAAAGAACTGAAGTTAAGCTTTATGCAGAAAAAATGGCAAAAAACCATAAAAATAATAAAAATTTCATTATTCTATAAGTAGAATAATGCAGATGTTGTTTTTCAAGTTGTTAATGATACTACATAGACAGAACATCAATTTGATTAGTTTATTATATTGCCTTGGATTCTCTTTAATGAAGCGTGAGGTTGTAGAAACACCTGTTGTGGCCTGTTCTATGTGTCAGTGCAGGAGCTGATTAAATGCCCAGCAGTACACCAACTGCATCACAACTACCAACTGTGACACATGTTCGACATGATTTCTAATTTTTCTCTCAACATCACTGGTCTGCTATCAATTATATTATTAGTGTCCATTACTGTCCGTCCGTACCTGACATGCCTATCGTTTTGATGCTTAGGTGGGCTGCAGCCAGTGCCAGCACGCTCTGTATCTGAAGGCAGGGTGCATTACACGCTCATCGTGTGCTTTTCTGCCATTCTGACATACGTGGACATATTTAAATTCACACCTGTGGGCACTTTACAGACAATTTCAGGGAATTTAGAAACATTGATTGTGAAAGAGTCACTTGAAGGTATGATTACCTGTGTGTGCAACTTCATTCATTCATTCATTTTTTCATTCATTTATTTATTCATTTTCAGGCACAACAAATACCTATATTGAACATAAAATACACAAAACAAAAAACAAAACTTGCCTGAAAAAGGAGTGGGACGAAGAAAACTTATTAAATCCCACCCCTATACTCACTCATCAACAAAAAAAAAACAATAAACTTCCCGCAGCTACGCCCATCATTGCATACAGACCCATCAACAGCCCCAGGCAGATACAAGCATCTAAGCGGCAGCTCGCAACCAACAATTAGAGCCTTCATAACTGAATACAGAATATATAAATTATAAATTGCATTAGCACAGGTAACAGGCAGTAATAACTACAAGTAACAAACACACATACATATACATACATATATATCTACACACACAAGTACATATATGTACATACATACGCACACTTTATTTATTTATTTTTATTTTGGAATCCATACCAGCAATGGTAAGAGAACAGACATTACAGAGCACACTAAAAGCATCATTGAGTATACTGTGACCAGACCAACTGTTTGTAGAGAAATTTAAATCTATGAATATTTTTGCATTGTTTCAATTGTAAACTCAGACTGTTCCAGATTTTCACACCACATACAGACACACAAAAGCCTTTACGGGTTGTTCGAGTTCTGGGTAATTTGAATTCTCCAAAGCCTCTCACATTATAAACCTTTTCTCGAATTTCAAATCTAGTTTGTAAATTTGCCGGTAAAAGTTTAGTAAAAGCTTTATACAAAATTATGGATTTATTGTAATTAACCAGATCCTGGAATTTAAGTAACTTTGCCTGAAGAAAGAATTTGTGAGTATGATCTAGATAACCAGCCTTGTGAATAATACGCAGTGCTCGTTTCTGTACTGTGACTAATGGATTAGTTGTATTTTTATATGTATTTCCCCACACTTCCACACAATATGTAAGATATGGAAGAACCAGGGTACAGTACAGAGTACGAAGTGCATCTTTATCAAGGAATTGTTTCACTTTGTTCAAAACTGCGAGGCTTCTAGAAATTTTGGTTTTTATGTGTCTGACGTGGGGTTTCCATGAAATTTTGTTATCAATTATAACTCCCAAAAATTTGTTTTCACTCACATTATCAATTGGTACACCTTCAATGATAATTGGTAATTCTATATTATATTTTAAATTACCAAAAAACATTGCTTTAGTTTTATTTATATTTAATGATAATTTATTTATGTCCATCCATTTTTTTATTAATTGTAGCTCCCTGTTTACAGTCATTACAAGATCAGTATAATCATCGCTACTGAAAAATATGTTGGTGTCATCTGCGAACAGTATGAGTTTAAGTACTTGAGAAACATCAAAAATATCATTTATGTATACATTGAAAAGTTTTGGTCCCAACACTGACCCTTGGGGAACACCACATGTAATACCAAGTTTCTCTGAATGGTAATGCCCTATGCTAACATATTGTTCCCGACCTGTTAGGTAACTTTTTAACCAGTTACCAGCTTTCCCTCGAATACCATATCTTTCCAATTTATCCAGTAAAATTGAGTGATTGATTGTGTCGAAGGCCTTTTTGAGGTCAACAAAAATACCAACTGCATATTTATTTTTATCCAGTGTATCAGTAATTTCTTCTACTGCCTCAATTATCGCCATTGAAGTGGTTCTTTGCGTTCTGAAACCATACTGACCAACATTTATTATTTGATGTTTTTCAAGGAATTTTTCTAATCTTGAATTAAAAAGTTTTTCTAGAATTTTTGAGAATTGAGGCAGTAGAGAAATAGGCCTATAATTGGTAAAACTGTGTTTGTCATTACTTTTATATAGTGGTATTACTTTCGCAATTTTCATTTTTTTTGGAAAACAACCAGACTGAAATGATAAATTACAGATATATGTTAAGGGACTAGCAATATTCAGAATAACCTGTTTAACTACAGACATATTTATGTCATGATAATCCATTGAAGACTTACTTTTACATTTTAATGTGATATTTATTACTTCTTGCTCATTTGTAGCTGAGAGGAACAGTGAAAAGGGATTTGATTTTATATTACTGATATTTTCATTTTTATGACACGGGATGTCCGCTGCTAGTTCAGGGCCAACATTTATGAAGAATTTATTGAACCCATCGACAATATTACTCATGTTGTGATTTTCACCATTTGCATCAGTAAAATATTCAGGATATGATGTTCCAGAAGATCCTTGTTTAATTAAGTTGTTTAACACATCCCAAGTTCCTTTTATATTGTTTTTATTTTCATATAATCTTCTTCTATAATAAAGTTGTTTGCTCGTTCTTATAATATCAGTCAATTTATTTCTATATGCTTTATATCTTTGTTCCACTTCTTTTGTTTTTACTTTGATAAACTGTTTATACAGATTGTTTTTCTTTTTGCAAGCATTAATAATTCCTTTTGTGATCCAAGGACTTTTTATCTTTTTTTTTCTTTGTCATGTGTTCGTTTACAGGACAATGTTTGTTGTACCACATAGTAAAAATATCTAGAAAATTATCATAAGCCTTGTCCACATCTGACTCTTCATACACCGAACTCCAATCTTGTTGTGCTAAATCGAAATTGAAGGCATGAATTGCTTCTTCATTTATTGTTCGCTTTGCTATCATGATCTTGGTATCTATTTTTTTTAAATCACAGTCACACAAAGTAAAAACTGGTAAGTGGTCAGTTATATCACAGACAAGCAGACCACTATTAATTTGGAAATCCATGACATTAGTAAAAATGTTGTCAATAATAGTGGCGCTATGTGAAGTTGTTCTGCTTGGCTTTGTTATTGTTGGATATAGTGATAAGCTGTACATTGTGTCAGTAAAGTCATCAATGGCTTTTAACCTTGTTGGATTTAGCAAATCAATGTTAAAATCACCACAGATAAATAGTAATTTTTGGTTCACCGAAGCAAACGTTTTTTCTATCCATTCATTAAAAGTGTCAATACTTGAACTGGGTGTCCGATATATACAACTTATTATAACATTTCTCTTTTTTTCATTCATAATCTCAATAGTCAAACATTCCAAAATTCCATCAATAGCCATAGACATAGTTGTTACAACATTATATTTTATAGAGTTATGAACATATATAGCAACCCCGCCGCCCGCCTTATTTAATCTATTCATGTATTTTAAATCATATCCATTCAAACAAAAATCTATTCCTTTATCGACATTGAACCAAGTTTCAGTGATGGCTATAACACTAAAGGGGCGAGAAAATTGTTGCAAATAGTCCTTAATGAAATCAAAATTAGAGTACATACTTCTGCTGTTAAAGTGAATTAATGAGAGCTTCCCGTCTAGGTTAATTTCTTTTTCATATTGTTCCTGAGTGAAATAATTACAATTTTTAACAAAAGAAGAGAGAAAGTTACTTTCAGAATCTATTTCTGGATCTATTATATTATGCTCCTTATATTCACAATCTAGATCAATTACTTTCTGTTGAAGAACTAATTTCAACGTGTCCATGTCATTTCCTGGTGTAATTGATACATTGGTGTCAGTTATACTTGTCCAGATCCTCCATGTTCCTCACTATCAGTACTTTTGCCTCTTCTGGTGTCCCGTTTAGCTTAATGAAAATCTTACAGTTTGTTACCCATGTATGTTGTATTTTACCGTTCTTCTTCAGTTGCCTTGCCTTCCTCGCGATGTCTGCGTTTTTTCGTGTCAGATGCTCATTAATGAAAACGTCCGTGCCTTTCAGTTTGCGTCCTTGTTTCAGCAGTGCGACCTTGTTCTTCCGATTGACAAATCTCATAATGATGGCCGGCAGTCTGTCACTCCTCCTGGGCAGTGAGTGACATGCTTCTATGTGCTCCAGGTCCATCTCTATCCCCTTGCTTTGGAGGAAGGACGCCACCTGTTGCTCTACCGAGCGGGTCTCCTCGTCGCTGGGCTCCCCGACGTTCCCGGCCACCGCGCGCGCGTACGAGCGCGGCTTGATTTTAATACCGCTGATGACCACGTCGTTCGTACGGGTGTACTGCTCCAGCTCATCCACCCGCCGCTCGAGATCCATGATCCGTCTGTCCTTCTCGGCATTTTGGAGGCGTAGCTGTTTTACCTCCTCCAGAAGCCCCAGAAGCAGCTCCTGCTGTGCCCTGACTGCGGCCACGTCTCCGCACAGCGCTCCGAGGGAGGTTTTAATGTCCTCAACCTCCTCTGGTGTTGGGCCTTTCTTGGGTGGCATACTGAAGCGAGAGCACGAGGCGGCCACCACGAGGGACCCGGAAGCGGAATTTCTGATGATGGCGCCTGGCTAGGCCTGCTGGCTGATGGTGGAGCCTGGCTGTGGCCTGCTGGCTGATGGTGGGATAAACAACCTCCCTGCCCGTGCACACTCTCTGATGCACAACAGCAGTCACCGGCTGACCTGGGACGAAAGACAGATTTCATGGAGACCCCTCTCAGTACTCATGAAAGCTGTACCCCAACCTGAAGCCAAGTCTTCACTCTAAGGTTTAATGAACTTGCTTTTTGCCCACAAAAGGGAGAGGTGTGGCCACAATGTTAGTGAGCAAACAAATGTGTTTCCCCACAGCCTGCTTAAAGAGTACGACCACACACCCGCAGCCTTACATGGTTTTAGTTGTAACTGAAACCATGTAAGGCTTCCTTTGCTTTGCTGATTTTCCCCCCATTGTTTAGTAATCTACTCTGAAGCTTCAGTGTTCATTCTCACTGCCCTCCGAGCTCTTTTCAGTGAAACGACTCTGGAAGGCTCGCTCAACACTACACTTTATACTTGGCAGCAGACAACAGACAGGCAGTATTTAGATGATAATAGAAACCACAAAAACAGCTAAATATAACTCAAGATAATAAATACTGGGTGCTTGTTCAGCAGGTGGATACAGACACAAGTCCAATAAGCAGCTGCTTGCTAATGTTTGCCAAATCGATTTAAAAATCTATGATATGTCAGTGTTGTGTTCCTTAGTTGTTTGCATTGCTTCCAAGCGGTTAAAGACATCAATGATTGCAGGTTTTATAGCTTTAAATAAAGACAGACAATGATCTCCTATTTTTCTCCTATTTTTGTGTCAGCTCTTGCTCTTAGAGATCTTATTGAGGGGATGAGTGGATTCAGCTGCTGTATACAGTATGAGGTACACAAGAAAACAGACTATTAACACTGCACTCCACACTTATGGTCTCATTGTTCTAAACCAGAAATGCATTTTTCATGAGTGAAGATCATCAAAAGAGAAAGCAATATTCTTCAAACAATAATTTGGGGGTTTTTTTGGCAGCGAGTAACAGTGAAATCACTGAAGCCCCGACTAGCTGGAGATCTTTCTCCACTCTGCTTTGTCTCTGACGGCTCACAGAGCTGTATTATATAGATGCACAGCTTGTAAAATCCGGGGCTGATGCCAGCATTGGTTTTTATGATAACCATTTGGCCGGTACTAGTGCCTTTGTGCTAATTTAGTGCTGTCGTTGACCCTTCTAGTGCCAGGCAAGTAAAAAAAACAAAAAAAACGTGAGGGGAAAAAACAAAGTCCAAGCACAAGATTAATGTGACTCAAAGCTTAAACTTCAGCCACTGCCATAGTTAAATGTTAATTATGTGGTATGTATGTTTAGCTGATGTATTGATAAATCCAGTTAAACGTATTTGCTCATGTAACCCTTAATAATAAGCATGCTGTCAATTAGAGGTCACACAAAGTGATTGTAATCAGCAGTAAGAGAGTGATGGTAGTTACTCTCTTACTGCCTTTGCAGAAGGACTATTGCTGACTGATTCCCTCCCAGCAATGTTATTATTTGCATTTTTTATGTCATGCATTCATTATTTTTTTGATCAAGCTTTTTCTGTTTACTCAGCAGCAGTGGAAGCTCTGAATACAGAAAGCTGTGTTAGTATTTAGAATGTGATTTGTGCGTGTCGTTGTTGCACTGACACCACATTTCATCTTTGCTTTGTATTTTCTGTTCTCTAAAGATTTTCATGCCAACCTGCTTAAAAAAACAATATCCTCTGTCATATGTGTGACAGTTATCTACACTCACACTAATGAATTAAAGGAAAAAATAAAAATGAAAAGAAAATTGTTTCTTTTTTTTCAATGACATGAAATATGAATCCCTGTCTTCCTGTCTCATACTCTTCAGGTGGAAGGAGCAGCATATATGGGTTCGTTTTTATGGAAATCTCGTAGTATTGGTTTGTGGAACCGGTCTAGAGGAGAAAATATGTTGGACAGTGGAGCTCCCTTCTACGATACCTACCAGACTTCGGATGGACAGTTCATGGCTGTTGGTGCCATTGAACCTCAGTTCTACAAACAGCTGCTTAAAGGTTTGTTGACTTATTTGAATCAACAATAGGAAACATTTATGGTGGCTAAGAATCAAGTTTAAGGTTCAATCCAAAAATGAATGAATCAGAAAACTGCCTGTAACCCATCCAATCATGACTCTGATCAATATTTGAGCAAAGTGAAGCATTACAGTACACTGCCAAAGTCTCGAGCTAACCCTCATTGCTTCATATTTTACTTGGAAAATTGGAAATGAATGCAGCGATTTGTTGAAACAGGCAAACACTGAAACTGAATTCTTATAACAACTTTTATTCTTCAACACAGCTTGGATTCTCCTACACAAGCTTTTTTTTTGTTGTCATTTTTAAGTGGTCGTCAGGAATATTTCTCCTGACTTGTTGAAGATCATTCAAAGCCCTTCTTTGGATGTTGGCTGCTTTTTGTTTTGTTCTCTGTCAAGATGATCTTTCAGTAATATCTTTTTCAGTGATAACTCTTTCAGTAATCTTGAGGTCTGGGTTCTTTCTATCCAGGTATTCTTTTACTGCATTGACAGTGTGTTTTGATGCTGAAAAATGAAGCCGTTGCCAATCAGATGCTTTCCGGGTGGAATCACATGGGGGATCAAAATCGGACAGTAGTTTTCTACTTTCGTAATTCCATCGGTTTTGAAAACATGCCCAACACCACTGGCGGAAATGCAGGCAGAAACAGAAAATTTAGCATACCTCAGCCTTCTCTCCCTGTTTGCCTTCCTCAACAACAGCGTTTTTAGAGCCACGCTTCCACTGAGACTAGTTCTGATGAGGCTTCAGTGGATGAATCAACTGAAGGGCCAGATGCATCTCTCAGCTTCTGTGTCAGGTGTGGATTTTTTTTTTACCTTTTTCATAAGGACGTGACTTTCAGATACTGCTCATCTGCTGCAGAGTTTTTTGGTCCTGTCACTTTTTTTTCCTATCCACCTGTCCAGTTTCCTCAATATTTTTTACATAATGTACATCATGCACATGTGTCAAGTTTTCAGCTAATGGCTCAATGGTGCAAAAGCTATTGAAGGCCTGTCAAACTGTCATCCCCTGAGTTCGGTGCCTTTTTGAGGCTTGGGCGATTCATAGGTCAGTATTATGTGGCACAACATTTCTCTAAAAATGGCCAAAAAAGAATGACGAGCCGCCTCTTATCTCTCAGTAATATGAAGCGTTGGTAGGTCTGCACGGCTTCAGGGTGCAGCATGTCACCATCAATTTCTAGGTCAATGCCTGAGAGTAGTTTGTCATCATGAAACTGCCCCAGTGGGAAATGTCCCGTGGGAAGAATTTCCAGAGAATTTCCAGAGCTGGCGGGACCTCATTCTAAGGACCCGCACTTCCAGGACCCCGCATTCACAGTGCCACCACGTTGTGGGATGGATTATCTCAATATGGCAGATGTGCCCACTACCACACATTTGGACTGATTTGTGACCACTGTTTGGGAGGGATGGTTATATTGTGTATCTGGAATGAATTTTAGGTCTCTACGTCCATCCCATGGGGAATGGGAGCAAAAACAAAAGTGTTGCGTTTATATTTTTGTTCAGTATATATATATATATATATATATATATATATATATATATATATATATATATATATATATATATATATATATATACACCTTTTATGTATTCATTATATGAAAATACTGCGCTGCTGATCACTCCTGTCTGTCGTATTTGGCTGAAAGAGAAATTGTGCATAAGAAATTACAGAAAAAAACTGCTATATTAAAGTCAGTGCTTAAATCCTGCACATGGAGTCATTATTCATTATTTAGTAGAGCAGTAACGAGTGGTTAAAATGATTACATCATGTGGCCAACTTGGACCTTCAGCAAGATCAGCAGCCCATACTGAGATGAAAGTGTTGGCTGCTTCTGCACCAGCTTGTTATACTGAAGTTTATTTAACTTGATATTACTTTTGGGTCATAAAAAGTTTTGTTTTTTTGTTTTTTCTTTCTAGGCTTAGAGTTGGATGCTGGAGAGTTGCCTTCTCAGATGAGCTTTGATGATTGGCCAGAGCTCAGACGAATCTTCACAGAGCGTTTTGCCTCAAAGAGCCAGGCGGAGTGGTCAGAGATTTTTGATGGGACTGATGCTTGTGTTACACCTGTGTTGTCTTTTGACCAGGTGAGCTCACACCCACATAACCGGGAAAGAGGCTCTTTCATGAAGGACTCCAGTGGGGAAGAAAGCCCCCGACCAGCCCCGGTTCTGTCTCGCACTCCTGCTGAGCCTTGCCTCACCTCCGACCCCGTTACTGGAGAACACACGGCTGAGGTCCTACAGGAGTACGGCTTCACATCCCCACAGATAAACCAGATGCTGTCAGCAGGAGTCATAGAGTGCAATGCTGTGAAGGCAAAGCTGTAAACAAACAATCAAAACAGTCAAGTTATAAATGTTTGAAAATCACACAGTGGCACCACCTTTTAAGATTTGAAGGAATCAGTAATTAAACATGTGATTGACATACTGGAAATAAACAACTGGTTTGGATAAAGCAAAGCTACATGCAGAGCACATTTGAGTGACTAACAGTAAGATTATGTCTAACATAACTGCGAACAAATCAAAAGAGAAACTAAGAAAGTTATTTTCTTTTCATAAGCTAGGATTTCACAGGAGGCTGCTGTGTGCAAAGTAAACAAAGATTTTTACTAATTCACTTCTGCCTATGTGTCTTGATTGGACAAGATGCCCTCAGAATATGTGAGTGAATTTTTTTTTTTTTGCAAAGCACACCTACTCTATTAATCATAAACTACTGATATCTGCTAAATTATCCAGCTCAGGGTGAGCAATGGTCATACATAGCAAAAGAGGATTGGATATCTCCTGAAAGCTCAGCAGTACCAATAACTTTAAATTAATCAGACTTTGTTGTTGTTTTGCTCTCCCACAACAGCTTTTGATTTGTGTGCACTAATTCTGACACACAGATTGTTTAGAAAAAATGGTTGTAGCCAGACATGATGTCACCCACTAAAATCATCTTTTCAAGACGTTGGCTTGGGGTTTCAAAGCTCACCCTGCGTTTTTTTATTCTAAAGAAGGCCATAATTTACACGATGAATGTCAAGCTGTATTAAATGAGATCAGAAACCAGTGTTCGTGATTCATCGGTAAACTGTTTACTGAAGTTTTCAATTAGCATTAGGCTTGTTTATATCCAGAGGAGCTGCCCCCTGCTGGCTAATTGAAAGAATGAAGTTCTGAGGGACTTCCATGGGCTTAACTTTTCAAAACCACATGGAGACCTGTGTCTAACATTCAGTAGATCCGACTTTCGTGTTGCACTAACTGCACATTTCAGAGACAGGAAACGTTACGCCTACAAAGTGAAAGTAAAACTACTGCATTGATTATGTTGACAGGAGGCAACTTGGTCCTTTTTCGTGTAAGTGAAGTTTAAGTCACTTACCAATATCTCTGTTGCAAGCTACTAATGCAACTCTGCAAGCTCAAGTTAGGAGGCTCTGAAGATGATTCAGATTGACTAAATAAATTACTCAGTAGCTCATTGGGTATACATGTTCAGCTGCTTGTTAATCCTAATCCAATTAGCCAGTCACCTGCTGAAGTTCAAACTGAGCATCAGAATGGAGATGGAAGCTGATTTAAGTGATTTTAAACAGGGCACAGATGTTGATATTTCAGAAACGGCTGACCCGGCAGGCTGGCTGCCTGCTCAGCCCTCTCTAAAGTTCAAAGGTAATGGTCCTAAAAAGAGAAAATATCCCCTGAATGGCAGTTATTTGGGTGAAAATGTTTGGTTGATGCCAGAGCCCCGATTAGAATAACCATTCATTGCAGTCAGTGTATGCTGAAGAGCATTTGTGAATTCACAACACCTCAGATCTTGAAACTGATGGGCTACAGCAGCAGAAGACCACACCGGGTGCTGTTCCTGTTAGATAAGAACAGGAAAAAGGCTGCAATTTGACAGTGAAAGAATGATAACGCATTGCATGTTCCAATGAGTCTCGAATTGGAGGAAATGGTCAGAAATTGATGTAAAAAACAATTCTGCTTTGTATCAATGGTTCATCGTTGTGGCGGTGTAATGGTGTGGGGAATATTTTCTTGACACACTGGACCCCTGAAGCAACTGAGCATCATTTAAATACCAATGTGTCCATGCCAGCTGGCCCAACCCCCTCTGTGACCCTGTGTTGGATAAGAGTTACATAGATACATGCATGCATGTATGTCAGAGGGCCCGGTGGCGCCAGTGTCCGGCAGCCTCGCCTCTGTCAGTGCGCCCCAGAGCAGCTGTGGCTACAATGTAGCTTGCCATCGCCAGTGTGTGAATGTGTGTGTGAATGGGTGAATGACTGAATGTAGTGTGAAGCGCTTTGGGGTCCTTAGGGACTAGAAAAGCGCTATACAAATGCAGGCATTTACCATTTCCCATGTATGTATGATTGATTGACTAACCTTGTAGTTATGTGAAGAGAACAAGTAAACTGCATTACCTAAATACAAATGATGTGGAAGAACATGAGAAATTACCATAGTTATGTTTAGTATGCCTCGAGACAGTCAGTAACATCTCAGAAATATTATTAAATATTTATTTAAAGCCCACTACTAATAAATACAGACCTTTAAATTTAAATTTTAGAGCCCCAATCTGCTCAGCAGAGAAGATGGTGAAGCAAAGAAAAGATGTGCAAATGAGATACTTCCCTCCCTACGTATTCATAAATACTTGCAATCACTCATAGATGTTGTTAGTCGTGCATATTAAAAGTGCTAACGAATTTCCAGAGGATTGAAAACATAAATGAAACATAAACATAGTTTCACAACAGTCTAAAACGTAAAAGAAAAATAGCGTAGGTGTGCGTATATTACAGTCTTATTACAGATGGCTCCCTAAAGTATTTCCTAAGAAGCTGAAAATTTTAAAATACACATACAGGAGGGTAAGGAAATCCTCACAGGAGATATTGCATTCTTTAGGAGCTTTCATTTCTTTTCTCATCTGTAACATTTTGTACATCACAAGTTATTTAGTCATCTTGCTGCATATTTGCATCGCTTCACTGCAGCCCACTGGTGCCGCTAAAGGTTCGAATGATTTTGCTCCTGAAGTAAATCAGTCTTTTTCCCCCCCCCGACTTCATCGAAAGTTGGCAAACACCTCCACAATGCCTTTTTAAAATGCAAACATATTCCTCTTCCCTGGAGTATTGCAACACGTCTGTCTGTACAGTATATATCATTCCACTGTAATCGCATCCTTTAAAGACAGAACAGGGAAGTACAGCAGGAAGTACTAGCAGTAACAGTGACCCAGTGTGCCGAGCGGTGTGCTTTAATGTCTGCAAAACTAGCAAAGCTTTAATGACTCACCATATATTTAAAATAATTGGCTGTGTTGGGAATACATGTAAACAAGGACGAATGTCATTTGATTGAGAGAGAGCAGAAGTGTGCAAAGATTTAAGGTCAGTCCTTCAGAAATCAAGATTTCTCATTTGCTCCTTATTGACAGACATTTTTTATTCTTCGTAGACAGAGAGCTGAAATGTTTACCTCTAAGATGATGATGACCTGGAATTTGTGGCATTCAAAATCAAATTTACTTCCCAGTAAAGCTAACATCATCTTTGACTCTTTACAACTGAGTGTTTCCCTCCATCTAGCAATAGCAGAGTTGCCAGCTTTGTTTACCTGGTCAGTTTTTACTTGTTCCTGCATTTACTATTACACATTGTGCTGCAGTGTAAGACCTTGAGACATGTAAGAATGTGAGGAATGTCTGCGTTGTGACTTGAAACATCTGACTCTCATCATGTCAGGTCAAATACAGGGCAACTGAATGTGAGCTTGCATCATGGGATTACCTTTAAACACACTTTCATGTGAACGACTGTCAGAAGTTTTAAGGAATAATGTAAAGCGAGAATGGCTTCAAAAATAATACTGTGATTTTTTAACTATAGCTGTTATGGTGTACAGAGAAAAACAAGTGATCTGCTATGAGGAGGCTTTATGAGGATGCTTTGCTTGAGCTGTAGCTGTTCCAAGTACAGTTGTTGTCAGTACAGTTGTTTACATGTCAAAAATTTAATCCACAAATTTTCAGTAGGCTTGATGTCGTGGCTTTGGCAGTTCCAATAGCTTAATGGAGCCATTTTTACATAACTGCAGGCCATCAGTGCAAACAATTGTACATAAATACAAGTTATTCAGTTATGTCACTGATGTATATAAACTGTCACCCTCAGATGTAAGGAAATTGTTTAGCATGCACAGGAACAACCCAGGAAGCACCAAAGCTTAACCCTGCCATGAAACTGCTGGAAAACCAGCATCATTGTCCACAGTGAAGCAAGTTTTACATCGTCATAGACCGAGAGGGTGCTGACCAAGAACAAAGCTCCTGCTCTGAAGTCAACACCGTCAAGCTTGATTAAAATTTTCAGCATATGGATTAGCCAAATGCCTTCTGAAGAAAAGTGTTTTGGTCAGACGAGACAAAGATTGAGTTATCTGGTCACAATGACAAGAGATATGTTTAGAAGAAGAAAAGTTAGACCTAAGAACACTGTACCAACTGTAAGCATGGTGGTGGTAGCATCATGCTCTGGGACTGTTTTGCTGCCGGTAGTACTGGTACATTGCACAATTTGGATGGAGCAATGAAGGAAAAACACCTCCAATTTTAGCTCCACCTGATATCAACAGCACTGTTCCAAAAAATAGTAATGTCAAAGTATCTTACTGTATATTTTACAGTTTTAAATAGCCATAGCCATAGCCCTGACACTACATACTGCCCTGTCACACCTGGAGAAGAGAGACACGTATGTGAGAATGCTGTTTGTAGATTACAGCTCAGCATTCAATACCATCGTTCCCTCGAAGCTGGACGGGAAACTGCAGGATCTAGGACTGAGCAGCTCCCTCTGCAGCTGGATCCTTAGCTTCCTGTCTGACAGACGCCAAGTGGTCAGACTGGGCAGCATCACCTCATCCCCCATCACACTGAACACTGGTGCTCCACAGGGGTGTGTACTGAGCCCTCTCCTATACTCACTCTACACCTACGACTGCACAGCCACTAACAACTCCAACATCATTGTGAAGTTTGCGGACGACACTACAGTGGTGGGTCTTATCACCAACAGTGATGAGACAGCTTACAGGGAGGAGGTCAGCGCCCTGACCCACTGGTGTCAAGACAACCATCTCACCCTCAACGTCGCAAAGACAAAGGAGTTGATAGTGGACTTCCGGAGGTGCAGAGAAGTACACACCCCCATCACCATCAACGGCGCTGCTGTGGAGAGAGTGAGCAGCTTCCGCTTCCTTGGTGTACATCTGGCTGAGGATCTTACGTGGTCAGTACACACAAACAAAATAGTGAAGAAGGCGCAGCAGCGCCTCTTCTTTCTCAGGAGACTGAAAAGATTCGGCATGAGCCCCCGCATCCTCAGGACCTTCTATCGCTGTGCCATTGAGAGCATCCTCACTGGATGCATCACCACCTGGTATGGCAACAGCACCGCCTACAACTGCAAAGCTCTCCAGCGAGTAGTGCGGTGCTCTGAACGGATAATTGGAGGTGAGCTTCCCTCCCTCCAAGACATCTACAGGAAGCGGTGCCTGAGGAAAGCGGGGAGGATCATCAAGGACTCCAGTCACCCCAGCCATAAACTGTTCAGACTGCTTCCATCAGGAAGGAGGTTCTGCAGCATCCGGTCCCGTACCAGCAGACTGAGAGACAGCTTCTTCCATCAGGCCATCAGACTGCTGAACACGTCATAGACACCTCAGCTTCACTACTGGAACTTCAACATTATGCACTCCATACTGTACAGTAACGCCACTGTTTTGCACATGTCTCACTCTGTATATTTTATTTTATATATTTTATTTATTGTTTACTCTATTTAATTTGTAAAATATGTGTACACACACACACACACACACACACACACACACACACACACACACACACACACACGTAGAAAAATATTTAGTATACACATCCAGAAATGCATATACTATTATATATTGTACATATATTTATTAGTTTCAGATGTAGCCATTCTTGTATTTTGCTTGTTTACATTATTGTATTTTGCACAACTCTGTTGCTTGTGAAGCTCGCACACAAGAATTTCACTCACATGTGCTGTACCAATGTACCTGCACATGTGATGTGACAATAAAAAGTGATTTGATTTGATTTGTTTTGTTTTGTACTGTCTTTCTAGAATATCATGAAATTTACATAAGTAGACTGTGATTTTACATGTCAAAGGTAAAATAACATAACATCACTGTAAATATAGTAAAACACAATTTACTTGTTTTTTAAATATATTTTTTGTACATATGCATATTTAGATTGTAAAAATACATTCACAAATGTATCATGATCTCACAAATATCTGTCCGTTATTTGAAAGATCGAACTGTTGAATTCAAATGTAATGCTATGGAAAAGTATATAACATGATTCCTATAAGCTTGTGTTACATCACATAAGTATTATTATCGTTGCTATTTAGGGCGATCGTGGCTGAAGAGTTGGCAGTTCGCCTTGTGATCAGAAGGTTGCCGGTTCGAGCCCCGGCTCGGACACTCTCGCTATTGTGTCCGTGGTCCAGACTCTTCACCTGGTGCAATATGGCAGCCTCGCCTCTGTCAGTCTGTCCCAGGGCATGCAATCCATTATTATTTAAACCAACTGCTAACTGTATATTTATACATTTACGTATTATGATTCATATTGCCACATTCATTGACCTTGTTTATAGGTAATTTCATTGTTACGTTAAAATGTTGCAGTGACGGGCGCGTCACTGCAACTCCCCCTGACTTCTGCTCCGCGGCTGCTGGGCGAGCCCTCATCTGGGACTCTCCTCAGCTCTTACTGGAACAGTGGCGCGGCTGCCCCTCTGTTGGTCTTCCATGGTCTCTTGTGTTCTGGGGGCCTCTGGATGTCTGGAGTTTTGATCTCCTCCATACCCGCTTCACACCCTGGAGGACGGGGCTGTGGCCCCCCCACACTCCCTAGCAGATCATTACATGGAGAAACCTTTGGAATGCAAGCATGCTGATCCACACAGGTATGCACACATGGGTATTCACAGACGCGGACTAAAGCTTTCTTGGCTGCTGCCTCAAAGAACACTGTGCGCTGTCTATCTTGCGTGCTGCACAATATCGTTTATTATTTAGTAAATATTGATATCTATGACTAGCTAGTTTATTGTGATGGTGCTTTGTTTTCTCTATTATTATGTTGCTCTTTGTTGTTTGCTGTCTCCTCTGTTTGTTTTTTTTTGTTTGTTTTTTTTTTCTCCATACAGGTGACCCAGGAGTTCTTTTTTTTTTTCTCTCTCTTCCCCCCCCTTCTCACCGTCTCTTCTCCCCTTTGGTTTTCTTTCTTTCTCTCCCCCTCTTTCTCTCATTCATTCCCCCTGTCCTATTTATTAAAAAAAAAAAAAAAAAATGACAAAGGATGAACTGAAGCTCTGCCATCACGTAATGTCGCATACTGCTGTTTCTGATGTCATTTAAAAAAAAAAAAAAAAAAAAAAAAATGTTCCTAATTTAATGTCTAAAATCACTTGGAAAAGGCAGAATCCCATGTGAAATTAGCGCAACAAACTCTATTTTCATTACTGAAAATGACTGTATTTTCATGAGAAAGTTATTTTCTGTTATTTTACGCTAGTATTTTGGCGCCCCAGCTGCCGGAATATTACCGTTTTTTTAAGATGTTTTTGTAACAGCTATTAGGCTTAATAGTGAAAACTTGGATACGGCTCCAGCAAGGCACACACATCAAAGCGTGTTTTGGAATAGATAAAAAAAAGGCTAACATTAAACTTCTGAAATGGCCTTCCCAAAGCCCCACCAACTCTCTCTTGACCCCGCGTGGATTGGAGAAAATCCAAAATAAATTCAAACTTGTACATCTAATTCTTGTTTTTAAAGCTATTCAAGATGTATGCTGTACAATCCTGGGAAAAGAACAGTTCAAAGAAATCATTGTGAATGTGTGTGTGAATGGGTGCATGACTGGATGTGTAAAGCGCTTTGGGGTCCTTAGGGACTAGTAAAGCGCAAATACAGGCCATTTACCATTTACCATTAAAAGCTCAAAATTACCGTGACAT
The DNA here is from genome assembly GCF_057382185.1 of Mchenga conophoros. Lineage (NCBI taxonomy): Eukaryota > Metazoa > Chordata > Actinopteri > Cichliformes > Cichlidae > Mchenga > Mchenga conophoros. The sequence continues at coordinate 49,634,745 of NC_140532.1, forward strand.
TTATGCCCATGATGAGTGCATCTGCAGCTCTGACCACAACTATAATGTGAAAACTGCTTTGTATTTAGAATGTCTCTTACAGTTCTTTTAATGCCCACAGACTCCATAGTGCTTACATCGGATGTCTCTACTATAAAGCAGGAATGGGGTTTAGCAAGGTAACTTTAGACTTGGGTTTTCAAAGTTAAAGAAGAGGAAAAATAAGTCTCTAATAAGGATTTTAATTGCCTTGCAACATTTTGAGCTGTTCCTCAGACTTCAGACGCTTTAGAAGTCTTGACGCTTTACTTTGTGGATCTGTCTCTTTTTCTAATAGGCTAGATCTTTTTTTTTTAAATCTTTTTTTTATTAAGTATCACTTTAGCATTCGTAAAGCTGAATATTGGGATATATTGGTTGTCTATTCTAAATATGAACATGACAAACACAAACTAATCTATAAAGTGATATCATATGCACAATGTAGAGCAGTCTCAAAGAAAGTGGATTCTCCAGTGTAGTGGTTTACATTTTCACCTAAAATAATAAAAGCTCCCCAGTTTGATCACACAAAGAGAAACCAGTCCCTTTGGCATTGTCTCAAGAAGGGCATCTGGTGTAAAAAATAAAAAATAAAAATCTGTCAAATCAAACATGTGGAGCTGCTTGCCATGATGACCCCTTGTGTGCATAAGGGAGCTGCCGGGAGCAGCATTCATTAGAAAATGAAAATGACCTTTTTCTTCTCACTTCCTACATCTGACTGCTCCCACCTTTACCCCAAGGGATCACATGCACCATCACTTGATTAACTGAAAGTACTTCTGTAGTCAACCACAAGCCCCTTGTGATTTCATGGTTTATTGTACGAGTCGTCCATCATAGCATGTGCTTTGAGGAGCCTTTGCATTAACAATAGCTTTATTTGTATAGCACCTTTTTAAAACACGGAGGTACAAAGTGCTTCAGAGTTTAAATGAAACCACACATTATATATAAGTGTACGTGTTCCAGTAGTCACACATATAGACTTTTATAGATACATCATATGGAAAATATTTCCAAAAAGAGTAAAACAAAGGATTGAGTAGATGCTGACATAATTAGTTTTCAGCAGTCATTTAAAGCAAACCAGTTCACTCAGTGCATCATTTGTCCAGTGGAGGTTCTGAAGTCTTAAAGCCTGTCTCCATTTTTCAAAGGCTGTCGAGCACGGCTTTTTAAATAAAGGTCACATAGATGCATCAGATTCCAAGAAAGACTATCTTATAGATTCACCGCTGTCAGTATTTACTGACTCATCATTATAAAAGTACCTCTTACTCTGTAATTTACAGTGTTGATTAGGTGAAAGTTAAATTAAAGAATCTTTGAGAAATTGGTGATGGGGCTAAAGAGATTTATTATCTTAAAAATTATTATAAGTGTCTCTTATCCATACATCTAAGGTTGTTCCATCCATTCATTTTATTTCTGTCTGCTTATAGCACATCAAGGAGTATTTTCCAAAATCGAGGGGAAAAAAGAGCAGCTATATTTCAGACAGAAAGCACATAGGCATTAGTTCTTGGGGATGTTTTTCCCCCCAAGATGAAATAGATGGTCCTCGTTAAAGGGCACAGTCGTACTTAAAGGTCACAGATTGCAGAAATTTACTCCTACATCTGTCTTCCTGAACTGTCTGAACAAAATGTTACTGAATGACACTGGCAGTGCTTCAGTTATAGCCTAGCCACACTTTTACTTTATAAAATAGCACCAAATAACCACATGCAGCCGAAGCTTTGGCCCTGACCTCTTTTAAGGTGAATAAACTTAACAAGATGACATTGTTATTCTTAGACACAGGAGAGGAAATATAACACAATTCTGGCCAACACACTACTGCAGGATTCACAGCCGGCAAAGAGTTTGCACATTTCAGGCCATGGTTCACCATTTGAGTGTATGCAGGCAAGCGTGTGACGACTGTTTTCCCATATACTTCCATAGGACTGGAAGTCTTTTTGCACTGGGTAAATTGTTCCAACCTCAACAATTAAACTATGTTTTATTATGTCTAGAGGGTAAATTAGAGAAAAAACAATGTTCTCTTAACATGGCATCCTTGGGTAAACATAAATGTCAGCTTGTTAGCTCAAAGCATTGTCCCGTGATGCGTATTTTAACTGGCACTTGTCCTTTATATGAATCTTTTAAAGACTACCAATATGAGTTCAGCGCTTCCAAACTGCCTTTTTTTTATTTGTTTGTTTTTAGGTTAAAGGAGTGGTGACTATTAAAGAAACAGGCGGTCAAAGTAAATTCTCCTGAGCCTGTTCTGATGTCATGGAGATTTGATTAAGACCACATGAAAGACTTTTTCGTGGAAATGCTAATAATTCACAGAAATCTGAATCAAGCGGTTTAGTTAATCAAATGCTATTGCTGGTTTTTTTTCTTCTGATCACTCAAGATGTTTGGAAACCGCTTAATCTTGATGATATAATATGTTGCAAGAGAAGTTCAGCTACGAGATAAGGGGCATGAAATACTATTTCAAATGAATTTAAACTCATAAAAAAGAAACAAGTACAAATAGCTCAGGATTTCCTAACTTCATTTGATGTAATTGTTAGCATTTTATTCTGGACTGGACCTCTGGGAAGTGGTACGTCACTCCAGGGTGTCCTGTCACGCTGCTTAGCACTGATTTGTCCTAAAAGATTAATCCTTTATTATAGAGATGGGGACTTATACATACTGGGGACAACTGCTGGAAGATATACTTTCAGGATGAAGTCTGAATGGTTGAAGTACGAACAAAGGATGGTTTGTGTGTCACTTGCATGCAGACTGCGTGTCTCCTGGTTCATGTCCTCTGATGATACACACAAGATGCTAATTTTGAGAAAGACGCTTAACTTTGAGACTGCCCTTTAGGTAGCAGCCTTAGGTAACTGTAACTGCCAAGTATTTAGAGGTCACAGCATTCTAAGAGATTCTGCTATATCTAATGTCGTCATCCACACTTGAAGAGCTTGACAATCAGCCTTTTTCTTCTTTACTACAACACCAATAAAAACTTGGCTCCAATAAGCACATGATGAGATGGGGACAGTAAGAGAGACAGTGGATCCACACAACAAAGTAAAAATCCCAATTGTTATTTATAATGTTTACACAAGAAGTGATTTATATAACCTTAAATTAAAGCAGGGATGGAACTGAAACTAAATGGTAAAGAAAAAAGGAGATGTTCCTTAAAATAGTAGATATGAAAGCAACAGGGGTGATGAAAAATGTAACAATATTGTAACAAAATAAACTAACAAAAAAGAGAGTTAACTTATTCTGACCTAACTATGATTAAACTGAGATTAAAACAAAATCAAGAGGTTTGGGGAGGGGGTCAAAATAATACAAAAGCACCTGAGCTGCCATTAGTGCTAAATTAATATTGATACTTATGGATTGCAGTTATAGGGATTTTTTTTATGATATAGTAGTGAGGACAGTGTTTAATGATTGTAATGGTTATACAAAAAACCCTTATTGAAGATTTAAGAAATCAAATCTATTTATCACGGCTGCTATGTCTTAAGTAAAACAGCACATGATATCATGTCATAATAGGCCTTTTTCTCCAAGTGTTTCAAAACCACACCCCTTACTTGACATTTATTGATGTCAAGTCATACATTTTGTGTTTATTTATTCTAAATTGATCTGTAGCTCAAAATTTGGCATACACAGAGGCAATAATACTGTGGAGGCATGAAATATAACCAAAATGCAAGAGTTAACCGGTAATGTTACAAAGGAAGGCTGCTTAAATGTACAATTACCACCCCTCTCCTTACCCTGCCTCCAACCAAAAACTGAATACCTGCACAAAATGACATTTATTCAGTTTTGAGTTGCATAAAAAAAATCAGTCAATTAAACTAACCCCCTAAATTAGATTTGCAACAATTAGGTTTACATCATAGCTGCCATAAATTAACAGTATTTAATTTTTTAACAATATTTCGAATGACCAGAATCATTCTGTAATTGTTCATTCATCAGTATGCACAAGCTGTTTATTCAAATGTATTATTTTTAATGCCAAAATATAATTAGTGTTGTTGTCCACAAATGTTCAAATTAATTGCTTTACAAATATGCTGATAAAAAACAGTAAAGTACACTTTTGGATTAAGATCACACATTACAAATATTTACTTGCACTCCTAAACAGATAAATATTGTTTTAGCTGTTGTTTCAGTTGTACAGCACACTAGTGTGCCGGCTCACGTTTGGATAGAAAAACATGAATTTAGCTTTGTGAATTCAGTCATCTTTACTTGTTTTAAAGTAAACACTACTGGCCAGTCATTAGTGGCCAGTAGTGCCACCCATTGCCAAAACTAACTCAGCCCCATGAGCTGCCCGAGGCCTTTACTAGACAGAATAGGAAAAGCCATTCTGTAATCTCTTTAAAACACTCCCTTCTTTTTCCTCCTCCCTTGTCTTTCTCTCCTCCTCGCCGAGTCTTGCTCAGACCTTCACATGCAAAATAAAGCTGTGTGGCGCTTGAACTCTTTGCTCAGCTATGCAGTAGTGAAGAGGATTAACTCAAGCCAAGCGCCAGTTTTGGCATTTCATCCATCCCTTGGCAGACGGAGAGAGACTACCAAAAGCTACCTCTTTGCCTCTCTTCATCTAAATCTCCTCTTTACTCCCTTCCTGTTCTCTTTTTCTCCTTCTGTCCTTTACCCCCCTCATTTTCAATTATGACTCTGTTATCAGAAGATCAGTCTGTGAGGCCCCAACCCTGCCGGATCTCTGAGCCTGGCAAACACATCAGCACTTCTCTGCACCAGGACTCAACAGACTGCAATGGCAGCAATGTGGACTACGTAGACAGTGTGGAAGACTCTGTCTTTGGAGCTGTGGAGCCTCACAGGCGCTCTCGGGGGCGCCTTATTCTCCACGGCCTGGTCATGTTTGGAAGGGAATTCTGCTATGCCGTGGAGGCAGCTTTTGTCACGCCGGTGCTCCTGAGTGTGGGCCTGCCCCAGAGTCTGTACAGCTTGGTGTGGTTGATCAGCCCCATCCTGGGCTTCCTGCTCCAGCCCATCATCGGTTCAGCCAGCGACTATTGCCGCTCGCCGTGGGGCCGGCGGAGGCCTTACATCCTGGCACTGGGCATCCTCATGCTTGTGGGAATCACCCTGTTCCTTAATGGAGATGCTGTCATCTCAGGTGAGGGATCAGTGAAGAAAACTTGAGGGTGAGGAATTCAGACAGAACAAGAGTGGAGGTAGTGTGCTATCTGTAATCTTGTTATGTCAGAAAATGCTTTGAGGCCACGCTAGCTTTGATTTAAAAGTATTCCAAAGATTTACTATCAGGCTCCACTCCTGTAGCTCCCACTTTGGATTCGGGAAACAGGCACCCTCTCTACTTTGAAGAATAGGCTTAAAGCTTTCCTTTTTGATAAAGCTTGGGCTGAATCAGGTGACCCTAAGCACTCTCTTAGTTACACTGCAATAAGCTTAGGCTGCTGGGAGGGGCTTCCTGTGATGCACTTAGCATTTTTTCTTCATTCACCTTGTTTCACTCTCTGTGTTTATACACCACTCTGCATCTAATCATTAGCCATTATTAATCTATGGCTCTCTTCCACAATAAATGAATGTCTCTTTCCCCTCACGCCCAACCAGTCAGGGCAGATGGTTGCCCCTCACTGAGCCTGGTGTGAGCCTCCTGTTAAAAGGGAGTTTTTCTTTCCCGTTGTCACCAAATGCTCCTGTGATCATTGGGTTTCTTTCGAATATTGTAGATTCTTTACGTTACATACCTTATATAAAACGCATTGAGGTGATTGTTGTAGGAATTGGTTTGATATAAATACATATGAAGTGAACTGATTTAGGTTTTGCTGTCTTCTTTTACCTTCAGGACAAGGTTAAGGGCAAGTTTCAACCTCTTTGTAAGACTTTTAAAGACTCTGAATCCAAATTTCTACTTGTGCACAGATTTTGGGGGATAAAATGATACATTCATCATGAAAGGAAAAAGTAGGGCCCAGAGATGCTCCATTTGAATCCATTAGACCAGCGGTCCCCAACCCCCGGGGGTTGGGGTATAAGCCTGGTATAAGTTTTATTTTGTTGTATTTATCCGCGACACCTTAAAGGCCGGTCCATGAAAATATTGTCGGGCATAAACCGGTCCGTGGTGCAAAAAAGGTTGGAGACCGCTGCATTAGACTCCAAACAGCATCACAAGAGCGTCTGCACACGAAAGAATCTGTTACCATTAAAAGCAATATTAGGTTGGGTAAAAAGCCTTCTCTTAAAAAACAGAAACACTAACTGATTCACTGCTGGCAGTGACAGCGTGTGTGTGATTGTTCAGCATCCTGTGGAATCATTCAGAGATTAAATGCACATTTGGCCATAATTTAAGTCACTCTGATTTGAAGCACATCATCCACTTAACCCGAATCATTGTTTTTGATTGAAAAATCATGAAAGCAACACTCTGCAAAAATGTGACAAACTCAGATTCAGAGGTTTGCTTTGTGAGGAATAATGGAAATCGGTGTGTATGGGCAGCTTTATTTGCTGTAAGCTGTACATTTAAAATGCAGCAATCAGCTCAACAGTAACATTCGTTAAGTGTCTTAATTGTGTGTAGTTTGAACCTTTTTCACTCTTGTGCCGTCTTTGCCTGGATATCAGCTGTCAAAACACAATTAAACTAGATGCAGTATTGTCGTGGTTAATTTCCTTTTCAATCAAACTTAGTAGCGCAGATGTTGAGAGTTTTTATACCATGCTGAACATCACATTCACAAGTCACTGCTATGAGTTTGTTGGGTTTTTTACCTCTTCATTTATAATTTTGATGGTGCAAAAATAAATGTAAAAAACCCACTCTGTTCTGATATACACACACAAAGAGAATTGTTTTTCTTCAATATCATCCAAAGTGTTCAAGGTGGTTCAGTTTAGCCTGAAGCTGTTAGAGGATTTTTTGTGCGTGTTTTCAGGCAAAAATTACAAAAATAGACAAATAAACAGCCAAGGAATTAAAGATAAAGGCTCCTGGCTTTCTTATAGCGCTCTTATGAACTATAAAGTATGTCTCCTGACGTAGGTTGGATAAGCTGATTATCTCTCCATGTTCCCCGGGGCCGTAGTAAATGCCAAAGCGGTCGTTTGACATAATGTTTTCTATTGTTGTAGCTGCCCTCTTCTTAAAGATGAAAAACCTAACGCTGGCCTGCATCTCCCAGAGTTGCTCTTTTGGTGTTAAATTGTTTTTTTACTCTTTTTTTTTTTGCGACTTCAGACTTTCTTTTTAAAGAAGTGACAAGTTAAAAATCCTTCCTTTACCTGTAGTTTTAATGGAATGATAAACCTGTCTTTCAGTATTCACTTGTATCTCTTAATGAAATGGTAAAATTGTCTTTAATAACTTCTAATTACACTTTCTCTTGTGGTGTTATTTGACATCTTTCATATCTCTAAAAGAGCAGCTTAGTGTTCAAACATTCAGGTTTTAAAATATAATTGCTATGGCGTCAGTTGTAATAGGTTTTCTTTTTTTAATTATTGTATTGTTATTTTAAGTGCCTTCTGACGTGCTAGTCCTCTGAGGTTCTTGTGATGTGTATCAAGCCTAATTAAACTTGTGAATGTGACAGATAAGGCTCCTTAGTGTACTGATGTAGTCAGTGTATTATTATTTTAATCTTTCTCTGTGGTACGTGCTGAGTGCTGATGTGTACTGTTGTTTTCCAGCACTCGTCAGAGATAGGTCTCTGAAGAGCATATGGGCCATCGTGGTGGTGATGTTTGGAGTCGTGCTGTTTGACTTTGCTGCAGACTTCATCGATGGACCCATCAAGGCCTACCTGTTTGATGTATGTTCACATGAAGACAAGGAAAGAGGTTTACACTACCATGCTCTCCTCACAGGTATGTAGCACAAACACTGTTTGGTTCTTGCTTCAATACTCACAGCTTTTGTGTTTTGTTTAGACTTATTAATGCCGGTTACGTTGGTGATTGTTTCCTTTTGATGGATTTGGACTTTAGTTTGGCAATAATTTTATGTTCATTCTGCATCTGAGCAACTCACAGTAACGCTTTATGGAAGTAAGCCTCCAAAACTTCTCCTGCTGTGACTGAGTGGGCGGAGATGCACATATAGAGGGAGTGTGAAAGTTTCAGTGAACTGTGTCTGTTTGTCAGCGTGTTAAACTGTGGGTGGAAGCTATGTCTGTTTTTTTTATTTGTGAGTGCAAACAAGAGTTCACTTGGGAAATGTTCGATAATTTCAGATATATACATATATGCTTTTCTTAGTAAATTTGTCTGTAACAATAAAAGTTAGGTCAGGCTTGGATGAAGCACGAATATAAGAGCACAACTGATAAAACAGCTGGCTGATGATATTAGCCAATATAATGGTATAGATAAATAATTTTCATTCATCAACTAATAAATGAAAATTTAAAAAAGTAAAGAAGAGATGGGTATAAATGTCCTTCAACCATGTTATGAGTTTGGGCCTTTTCCCACTAGCGGGCACTCTTTATGACACAGAAAGAAATTTTTTTAAGGTTAATTAATAGAAAACAAGAATGTTGTACTCATAAATATACATTGATTTGTGTGTAATTTTGTCTTTCAATAAAGTAATGCATACTCTGGAAATAATTCACTAAAAATACATGCGGTTTGCCATCATATTGCGCTGTCATCTTTAATTCCATCACTGTATGCTTCATGTATATTGCTAGAAACCAACCACATAAATAATACATCCATAAGTTCCTTTCAATTTTAAAATCCTCTTTCTTCTTACCTCACGCCTCATCTCAGGGCTGTGACAAACAGAACCATGCATGCACGTGCTATTTTTTTTTACTGATAATGTCATAATTGCTAGCTGTCAGCAGATTAGATTTACCCTCCCATCTCCGGACAGCTGACAGCGAGCTGGCTAAACAACAATAGCAACAGTTCGTTATAAGCTAACATTATGCCAGCTGATCTTAGGCTCGAGTGTTCTAAAAATCACCCTTTGATTAACAGTGTGATGATATTTCCACATAGTATGAGCTCTAACAAAGTTAGAGCTACTGGCTAACAGCAAAAACTGCAGCGCTTACTGCCTGGCTCTTGTCGTCAGGGCATGAACCACCACAGTGCCTCTTGGTGTTTCTGTCCTTGCTTGACTGTTTGCCTTCTAGTTTTAATTGTGGTGTATTTTGCCCTCTTTGAAGGCTGTTGGTGAGAACCATGCGCACATGACGTATCAGAAGAATACAATGTGATGGATGTTTCAAAATGCAGTTGGTGGCACATATGAATTTCAGTTTGCTCCCTGTTTTTCCTACAGGGTTGGGACACCTGTCAATACTCATATAAAGCCAAACATAAGATGTATAAATATCTACACAAATGTTTGTGTCATGTGCCTGAAGAAAAGAAATATCAGCCAATTTTTTAAATTTTTAAATCACCAAATGTTGGTCTCAAATTTTCTGTATCAGTCAGGATCTACTGCCAAAAGCATTTGTTAATCTGTTTTCACATGCATATGAACTTAAGTGACATCCCATTTTTAAGATCTTGCTTTGTGTACTGGCGTACAGTCATGTTGGAAGAGGAACAAAGCTGGGAGCATGAAATTGTCCAAAATGTGTTGACATGGCGTTAGCAGTTCCTTTCACTGAAACTAAGGGGCAGAGCCCAACACTGAAATCCTTGTTCTTTTACCTAGCCTACCTCTCTGTGGCTCATTTGCTGTTGTTCCAATTCACTTGGGTGGAAAGACTGTGGAATATGTAGCAAGGAAATTTCACGACTGGACTTCATTTTGCTCCTGAGAGCAATCCATTCTTTCACAAATGTTTCTAGAAGCAGTCTGCATGCATAACTGCTTGATCACCTGTGACCACGGTGACTGGAACACCTGCAATTCAATGATTTGGATGGGTGAATGAATACTTTTGGCAATATAATGCATCTGAAAGTAACAAAATAAAAAAACTGTCTCCAGCGCATCTTGCTTTATTGTTTATATTCATTTGATGATATTTCTCATGTTAAGCATAACATCTGTGTTTAGTAGAGAGGATAATGCTCTTTACAGTTTAAATGCTCTGCTCAATTTAAAAATTGCAAACACGCCAATATAAACTGTTCATTACTACTATAAGAAAAGTCTAAGCATTAACAAAGGATGGTGATTGTGTGTATTCATAAGGGATTGCTCAAATACTGTGAAAACTGTAGGGTTTTAGTGTTTTTGAGCTCAATTCTACAGTATAGTTTTACAGTTAAAAAGTCGAACACCAAACCAAAATGCAGGACAGGTGAATGAAAAACTGAGCACAACCCATCATTCAAAAGCCTGTAAAACCACTTTTAGGAGCAATAAATTGAGATGATCATTATCAGTCTCTCACATTATTATGGAGGGTTTTGGGCCCAGTCTTCTTTTTATAGTTGTTTCTGTTTATTGAGGTTTGCAGACCTTCATTCACACACATCTCTATTAAAGGTCCACTACAGCATTTTTAATCAAATTGAGGTCTGGGCTGTTCGGCTATTTTGTTGTAGATTTGCTGTTGTGCTTGAAAACGTTGCAGTGTCTCATGACCAAATTTTGATTAATCTTTCGCTGTTGGACAGATGGCTTGACATTTGACGCTGGAATACTTTGGTATACAAAGGAGTTCACTGTCGACTCAATGACTGAAAGGCCCTGTGGCTACAAAACAAGCCCAAATCATCAGCCTTCCACTACTTCTGCATGTTGCAATGTACACTATGACCAAACATCTTCACTTTGGACTGCTCTGTTTCAAAGGTCTTGTAGTTCACTCAGGTGCAACGCTGTAACCTGTGAGGTGCTCAGCGCAGGTTGTGGGATTTTTGAGTTTTGGGGCATAACCCTCTTGTCCAAGGCCAGAGCATGGAAGTGCAGAGGAGCTTTTGTGTGAGTGCTCTCGTGCCTTTCATAACTTTGCTCACTACATTAGCTTTTACCCAGCACTTCATGTTATGGCCAAATGGTTGAACTGATGAATATATTTTCCCTTTTGCTGAGCAGGTTTGCACTACAAAAAGTTCTCAGGCACATATTGGATGTAGCATGACATCAACCAGCACATCAGTTTCTCCTATCAGTTTTCATTTCCGTCTGATCCTTACTTCTGATTAAATAACACGTTTAGGCACACAAAGCTGCTGCTGTGCTTTTGACAAGACTCTTTGGCAGGAGGGCGAGTTAAACGCTTTTCAGTGTGGTAAATTCATTTGCACCTCAAAGAAAAGGGGTAAAAGATTAATATTATCACTTTATTTACGTTGCTGGAGGTATAAATTCAAATATCCTTTAAAAAGTTAGTATGTATACTAGCCTGCTTGAAGATTAAAGTTAAATATAAAGTTGAATATAGTTTGATGTGCAGACTTTAAGATCCCCCCTGCTTCCCCCAATTTCCATTTCCAACATTTCTGGAAGGCAGTGTAATTCTTTTTAATAATTTGAACTGAATATAATTTGAATATAATTTCCATGTCGATACCCATAATATTTTCACATTGGATGAGTTCACAATGAACAGATAAACCTGCAGCATATTGTAGTGCAGTAAATGTGATATCTTTGTATATTTTTGTTATTTCCGATGCACTAATGAAGCATTATAAACTTAAAGAATATTTCCCAAAGTAACTCACAAAGAAAGACAGACAGGAAGTTTCTTTATGGACATGATGATGATGTTTTCGGTGTGAGCGTAGTGGTGTGCTCAGCTCAAATGTCAGCAGGCACTGGGTGGTGTGAGCATTTGAGTGAGGCAGTAATCCAGCCGTGAGCTAGTCATGTGTTACAGTCATGGGTCTTAGCTGAGAGAGACCGGAGCCAGGCACATGACTGCCATGTCTGGTATGTGAAGTTTTAGTACTGTACTGAATACTTTTACATCTGAAAGTCACGTTTTTAAACCATGTTAATCAGTATAACATGCATATTATTACTGTACAACAGGATTTCGTAAAAAAATAATTCCATCGATAGCAGGGTTGAGCTAAGACTGAGATGGTCATATGAATCCAGTTTATCAGCAACATACTAATAACTGTTTGACGAGTCATTAGTCAAGCTGAAGGCTAAGACCTCTATGTGCATGTTAAGTATTAATCTATAAAGATTTGTTTTCTAATGTTTTCGGACTTTTTCTGTGCCCTGAATCACCAGAACAGCGTGCTCTCTGTGGGTGTAGACCTCCTGATTTCCAAATGAACCTCTGGGTTTTCCTCTCCTACTTAACAAAACATAGACACAGTGGAGCTGTGACTCCCTCCATCGGAGACAGGGGAGGGTTAGGCAAGGACAAATTTGCATGTTAAGATATAATTTAGTGCAAAGATATGAGTTTTAGGGTTGTAATTAATGTCAGGAGATGAACTTTATCTGTGGACTTTTGTTTGCAGCAGTGCTTTTTAAAGCTTGCTGTTTTGCTCAGATGAGGTTGTTGGTACCACCAGGGGTACTTTGGAGAATTGGGTTTTTTTCTTATTTATAACAATGTTAGTCCTGCATTATTCCTAAACGAATTAGGATTATTTTTTAAATGTAGCTTTGATAAACTGCATTTGATATTCAGCATTCTTGTTTTCATTGCTACGGCAATGTGTGAGTAGGAACCCTTGATTCTAATATTTAATGAAGGATTAAATGTTACAACAGTATTCAGAGTATAGTGAAAGAACGCAATTGTATGAGGCCTTTTTGTGCAATGACAAAAGAAAGCAAAGAAATAAAAGAGACCAAGAAAAAGACCTAAGAAAGCATGTGATCATTGCAGAGAATGACAAAGACTTTATAAACCCTGTTTTTTAGATTATACAGCCAATTCTTTGTCATAAATAAGGAGATGTTTTTTGAACTATTGTATGTAAGTGATTGTCATAACAGGTTTGTTGTTTAAAAAAGCTCAATGGCTCAATCCTTTATTGTACTTTTTGTGGTGGCAAGGGGGTATTTGTCCTAATAAAATACTTCACGCTGGGATGCAGTATTTATGATGACAAAAGTTTGATAACCATGGGTTTACATTTTTACAATAAATCTATGCGCTGTTTGCAGCACCATCACGACTGAGAACAATCAGCCTTGAGTCTAACCACTTCAGCCTTTTTTTTTTACTTTTTACTTGAGTGAAACTGTAGGTGCAGACAATAGAAATCTCAACTATTACAGTGGTAGAAAAGACCAGAAAGAAAAGAAAGGAACTCTCTTGAACCAGGAATTGATCCCACATCAATCTTCAAGTCATGCAGACATAAGTGAAGCGTGACTCCTGAAGTGGTTATTACTGTACCTGCCAATGACTAAAATGTAGAAAAATAGCCTCTATTGAGGTGAGCAACTATAGAGGGCTGCAGAGGCAAGAGTCAGTGGACAAAGTTAGTGATTCAACAAAAACAATCAAGTAGTTTTATAACACCAATTCATAAAAAGTTTGGATGCTGTGTAAAAACAAAATGAGACAGTCTGCAAGTCTAATAAAGTTTATTCACAATAGAGCACAAAGAACATTTTAACATTTTACTATAAGATATGAGCTCATTTTGAACACATCTCAAAATGTTCAAAGTAAGAGGTGCTAAAAAGAAAGAGCTGAATGAACATTTTACAATGAATTAGGTTATTTGGAAACATGTCAGTAACACGATTGGGTATTTAAAAAAGTGTCTTAGAGAACATCATCTACAGTTCATAGCATCCTGAAAAGATTTGAAACTCTGGAGAAATCTCTGTGGGCACAGGACAAGGCTGAAAATCAATACTGTCTGCCCGTGAACGTCTGGACCTCAGACTGCACTACACTAAAAACAGGCATGATGCGATCATTGAAATCACTGCAGGGGCTCAGAAACGCACAAAAAAGCCATATATGAACATGATCGAAGCTCATTTCAAACGGGCAAAGTGGAAATTAGAAAATCATGGGATTTTCTAATGTAGGATGGCCCCTACATCTTTCTTTGTCCTCATTCTAAACAAGTTTTCTGTGTGCTAATGTGAATAAAATAAAATTGATGAAATTTGTAAATCACTGAAATCTATTTTTTGATTAACATGTTACACAGTGATTGCCTACATTTTTTTTTGAATTGCTGTGTAATTCTGTCTTTTTAATTTTGTTATTTGGTTATTTTGCTTATGGCATGTGGTCAGTTAAACACGTAATCACGTTAAAAAAGAAAACTCAGTCTCTTCCTGCCATTTTAGAATAGGCGCTTTATAAGAATAACTTCATCACATTATAAAAACTATTAGTGGTGTACTTTTATGTGTTGCAAAAGCCACCAAGTTATAGAGAGGCAGTAATTCACTGAGGGTTCACTGAAGGTTCACTGAGCTATCCATAGCTCAGCAAAATTATGACGCTGACATAAAGAGACAGCTGTCTCCATTAAGCAAAATGCTCGATAATGACGCGGTCCATCTCGAGTGTGGAGGCTGTGTCGTTAATCAAAGACTGGTGTGATATGTCTCTCCAGCGTTGTGTGCGGGTGATAATTCGCTTCATAATAGTACGCTGCGACGGTGACAGACAGGCTAAATCCAGATTCCTGATGAGATATATCCATTGCCTGGATGTTGATCTTAGCTTATGTCATCTAATCTTAACACTGACATTAAAGTACAGACAATCTACATTTGAGCTTAAGCACAAACACTTGTGTTAGAAATACTCTGGTAAACCTCATTGAACCTCCACCTGCCAATTTCATTTAACAAGCAACACTGCAAGAGTGCAAACCTTCACCGTGGCAGTTCACTCTCTGGGCAGTATTTGTATTTAAGAAAACAGTGTTGTATTTTTTATGAATTCATTTTGTTTTCATTGGGGGTTTTTTAAACACACTTTCAGACGTTTGTAGTGCAGTGAAAAAAATTGCAAAGTTCAGGCTTTTGTTGTTCGTTTTGTTGAAACCTATTTTGATATACTTGACAAAATTTAGAATATATATATATATATATATATATATATATATATATATATATATATATATATATATATATATTATCAATTTTATTGTTATGGATATAGTACATGTGTAGCATTCATTTAGTATTTTTTTAATATGCAATAATAAATGCCAAGTGAAAGTTTTTGCTCACCAGCTTATTTGGTTTTCCAAAAAAACAATACAATAAAATAAATTTAAAATGTATTCAGGAGCATTATACTGTAGTCTGTATAATGTATTTAAACAGTTAAAACCTGTAGTACACACTTGCAAGAATCATAGTTTCTAAGTTGTAAAGCTTTTTTGTCAATTTTTGACCAACAAATCATTAAGTTGACCTTGAAGACCTTTTATTTGTTAGCCTGACCCCACTCTACACCCCTACACAGTTTTACCAGAATTCATTCAAAGCTTTTCAAGCTGTTGTGAAAAGCTATCGTGTTTACAGACAACATGACTCATGCTACCAAAAACATAAACACTTTGGCAGAGTTAATAAAAAAATATTAATTCGTGGGAATATTTTTTCAGCCTTGACTCTAATGAATGTACTCTGCTTAAACATCTGCTATGTAGAACGCAAGCAGAGGAAAACAAGGGAATTAAAAAAAAAAACTCTATTTGCTGTTACCTACATTATAGATGGGCCACTTTGCCTAAACAGAAGTTGTGGGAACACTAAGATCAATTTTCAGTTCAATTCAATTTTATTTATACAGCACCAAATCACAACAACAGTCACCTCAATGCACTTTATATTGTAAGGCAGACCCTACAATAATAAATACAGAGAATAACCCAACAATTATATGACCCCCTATGAGCAAGCACCTTGGCGACAGTGGGAAGGAAAAACTCCATTTTAACAGGAAGAAACCTCCGGCAGAACCAGGCTCAGGGAGGGGCGGGGCCATCTGCCGCGACCGGTTGGGGTGCGAGAAGAAAGACAGGGTAAAAAACGTGCTAGGAAGAGAGACAGAGATTAATAACAAGTATGATTCAATGCAGAGAGGTCTATTAACACATAGAATAGAAGAAGAAACACTCGATGCATCACGGGAATCCCCCGGCAGCCTACGTCTATTGCAGCATAACTAAGGGAGGATTCAGGGTCGCCTGATCCAGCCCTAACTATATGCTTTAGCAAAAATGAAAGTTTTAAGCTAACGTTAAAAGATCAATGTTAGTGGTACAGCCTGGGACAAAAACAAAACAAAACAAAACACTAGAAGTAAGTCACATTCATTTCTTTTGTGAGTCCCAGTGGAGTTTGTGTGCATGACGTGATCAGTTGAGCAGCGCTGCCTTAGGTCTGATTTAACCCACCGAATTTAACAAGATATAACCACACGATCCACAGTGGGTGATTTCCAGTCCCTAGACAGCATAAACCTTGTATAAAGGTGGGATTCAGTGAGTAAATCTAATAAGCATTATCATCTTAAATTTATATTGATGCCTACTACCCTTGGTATAACCAAACTCTCTGCACCAGTTCAACAGTGCATCACTGTAAACTTCACCACAGCAATGAAAAGTAACCAGTGTATCTTGCACTAAATTGCCCAGTATTTTCATGTTATCTTTGAATAGCGCAAAGATATACTTAAAGTTGTTTTGCAGGATATTTCACAGTATGAAAAACAACAACTAATTTCATCAACACATCAGGTATAAAGCTGATATCAAAAGCTTATGAAATTGAGGACATTTAAGCTTTAAATTCTGAGTCTATCAAATGTCACTGAGCAGCACTTAAAAACAATCTCTCCTCCCCCTCTCCTCTTTCCTCATCGTTGAGTAAACTTCGCTCTCATTCTTTTCTCACCCTGGGAAATACAGCAGTGATCCTTCACACTGTCTGACAAACTGCACAGACTGTTGTGTTTGCTGACATTTGTTGAGCTCTTTAAAAGATGCATTTAAAATGACTTGCCACTTAAAAAAATATTACTCCCTTTGTGCTCGCTCCTCTTCTGCAGCGCTATTTCATCTCGTCATGTGTCATAAGAACCGATGTGGGATACACCAAAAGGATTCCCTTTTATATGTTACTGTTTCTCCATTTACAGTGAAATCAGTTTGATGTCTGGAAGGTGAGTGAGGTCAAATAGCTCCCGTTTGAATAAACCTAAAGTAACAAGTGTTTAAATACTCAAATAAAGCACAGGTATCCAAAAACTCTATGTAAGTACAGTAACAACATATTACTTTTCCCACATCTGAAAATATTCAATTTTTTTCTGTCATGAGTTTTGAAATGTGCTTGTCCAGTGGTGTGTGCCAGTAAAAGTAATAAAATTACTTTTCTATTCATTTATGGAACATACTGTATGTACAGTCACATTTGGTTCTTTTAAAGAGTGTCAACAGATAAATGCGGTTTGCTTGAATAATATCTCAGATAAAATCCACTTTTGAATCGGTTATTTGATCCAACTGATTTAATAATTTAATTTTCTTTTATGGGAAAAAGTACGTTTATTCTTGGCACCAGAAGCTGTTAGCAAAAACTAGCTTTTGTAGCTTGTTTCTTTTGACTATTTTTCAATGCATAATTCCCAGGGTTTCAGGGTTTTTTGGAGGGGAATGTCTTTCATGTGCTGCCTGTTTCAAATCCATCACCTTACACTTTCCTGCAGATGGCCTCTAATCATCTTCCTCTCTTCACTCTTTGATATGATGCAAAATTCATAGTCGTTTCAGAGATCGCAAACACAGCAGCCCCTCAGGCACTGAAGCAACAACAAACCAGAACATTTCTACCATTATAAAGGAAATGTCAAGGCATTGAGTCACATAATTGTATGTTCAATGACATGTTCACCAAATGTTTTCTTTTTCTTTGCACCCTTTCCATAGAGGTCAAATTTAACCAGTCTAGTCCTGATGACATACAGATTTAAGAATTACCTGATGGAAGATTTTGGGATGAATCTTCTTCTGGATGCTCTTGATTTGAATTTGGATAAACTGGTTTAATAATAAGCAGAAGCCCACTTTTTCTGATGTTTTTAGCCTGGATAAAAGATCAGATAGAGATTTTTAGATCTTGGTATGATGACATTACCAGAACAGTAGGCCCTGGATGTCAGAGGTTAAAAAAGATGGGCTCCACTGCCTACATAACAAAAGGCACTAGATAATAATGTGAAATAAGTTTATCAGAGGAGATAAACTAGTTACAGCTAGTTGAGTTAAGCTAGTTGGTTTACACCTTAACTGCTTTGGTTACTGTCAAAGGTGTCATGGAGTCATTTATCCACATTATTACAGCTTTAAGCAACTACAGAAAGCCCGATAGAGACTAAAAACAGAGCTTAGAATCAAGGAGATGTTTGATTTGCATTCTTTAGTTGGTCTTAACACAACACACAATAAATGTCAGTGCAAATAACTGTTTTCTAGCTACTTCGCCATATCAGTTCAAAAGGAGGTTTCCCAACTCTTGATGCTGTCCCCAAGCAGTTGAAAATAGTAGTTATTTCATCAGTCACCGCTCTAGTCACCATGTATATAACTAATAGAGAACAAGTGCATTTGATTCCTCCCCTTTACCTCTCACTGCTCTCAGCCATGCTTCTAGAACAATTCTTGGATCTACGCATTGTTTTAATCTTTCATTCTGTGTGCACCAGGCCTGGGCGGAGCATGTGGTTACCTGGTGGGAGCTATGGACTGGGGTCACTCCGCGTTGGGCCGTCTCTTTGGATCCGAGTACCAGGTCATCTATTTCTTCTCAGCGCTGACCTGGGGCATCTTCCTCACTGTGCACCTCTTCAGTATTCCTGAGCAACCTCTGGGCAAGGCACCATCTCCATCTGATTCACCATCCAGCCCTCTTCGCCTGCTGAGCTCTCATAGCAATAGTTATGGAGCACTTAAGGAGCCTGTCTCTGCTGTAGTCTCTGCATCTGTCACAGATCTCAGGCCCAGATCTTTCTCAGCCCTGGGAGAAGCCAATTCAGTGACCTCAAGTGTCAAACAGCCAAACAAAGAGGTATGTAACATGCATAAAAAGTCTTTCAGAGAGTTTAGTGCATTAAGTGAATTACACAATACAGAGAGCCAATAAAACTAGTCAAACCTTGAAGTTGCCACAGACTATATTGAGATTCAAATGGTTAGTCAGGGTACGCTTGGCAGAGGCAACTATGGAAATAACACACTGAGTCTTATAGGAGTTTGAATACTTTCTCTACAGTAGTAAATGATGTGAGATGCAGTATTCAGGGAGTTTCAAGACTATTGATACACCTGCCAGTTCATCTTACTACTCCTGCTTTGCTGAATGCTTTGCAGAATATCTTAGTACTTGATTTGCCCCCCCCCCCCCCCCCCCCCTTTTGCTTTATTGACACCAGCCATGCAGCTGGCATGAACTCTCCAAGTTTGTATAAATCCTGAAAAACTATGCTATCCCAGCAGGATCTAAGAGGGTTCCACAGAGTATCCCAAAGGCCGCTGAGATGCAGGAATGCCTTTCAAGAACCCCTATAAGTACAGAGTGAGGCTGGGGTCAGCGGAGTGTTCAGGAAAGACCAATAGAACACATCTGCCCGAGTGTCATCTCAACAACTGCTTCAGTGCAGACAATACAACTTCCAACTTTATAAGTTCCTGCATTACAAGTATATCCAAACTTTCCAAAGATTTTCTAGACTTATATATTTGACTGATGTGATCTCAGTCTTTTACATTTCAGAGGGATTGATGTGATCACCTTCCTCAAAATCACCTTTACAGTTTTCATTTAAGTGTTTGATGAATTATCTCTATGATGTCGACTTTTTGCCTGAATATTCTTCCTCCTTCTTTTGTAGATTCAGCTTTCCATTGATGCTTCACATTTGTTTGTTTTTTGCCTGTTATATTAGAAAGGTTTAAGAAAAAAGATGCTAAAAGAATTGCTCTGTATATATCTGCTACACTAGAAAATTAATAAGGGATGATTGTTCCAAAGAGCGTAGTTGTTTTTTTCTTTTTCAAGTCTTCCTTTTGCTTTAATCATCCTTAATCCTTAATCCTAAAGCCAACTCCTTAGTAGTAGTCCTTTATGCTGAATCCCTTCATTCAATCTAATTACAGCCTTTTATGGGGCATGCATGTTTTTTTTAATTGTAGAGTCTTTTGAAGTGTTGTCACTCATGGGCTAAAAACACCACTAGCCGTGAAATACCAGCAGACTAATGAGCACTCTGAGAGGGTTTTTTTTCCTCCTGTCAGTTTTTTAGCTGCTGGCACTGATGTCTGTGATGTTTTTGTGTATTTGCAGGACCAGAAGAAGATGACGTTCAGGTTGCTGATAAAAGCTATTGTCAATATGCCAAGTCACTACCGCTGCCTGTGTGTCAGCCACCTGCTGGGATGGACAGCGTTCCTCTGCAATATGCTTTTCTTTACCGATTTCATGGGACAGGTATTGATTTGCATGTGTCTCCAGTGAGCTTTTTAGAATTTCAAATAGTAATCAATCAATAATCTTATTTAGAAAGCTGGGCCATTTGCGACCTCATAAAGGTTACAATTCTACTTGATATTTATCATCGCTGCGTCCTTTCTTTCACATGTTGCTGTCAGATTGTGTTTCTCGCCAAGGCCTTTGTCTGGTGGAATAGATGAGAAAAAAGTGTTTATTTTTCTAAAGCCTTGAGTTTAGAATTACAGCCAACTCACCACAACGTTTTTGAATGAGGACTGCTAAAATGCCAGCTGTTGCTAGACAGCTGCAACTATAAACTGTACCAATAAAACTTCAGAGCAGATGTCTTCAGCTGGATATTAGTCCAATTAACCACACTGCAAGTGTTATATTTGCACTAAAAATGCTACAAAAGGCACTAACAAAAATGGATCCAGTTCAATTTCTCAAATTAACTGAGCTGATTTCTAAGGTCTACCAATCTCAAAGCCCTTAATGATGCATTACTTTAATCAATTTACATACCAACAAGCAATTTAAGCAAGTTAAGAAAATCATTTTTTAAAAAGGTCATGAATAGAGCCCAGCCAACATGCAATATTTGATGAATTAAAAATCAAATATTTTGATATATTGCTGTTTTCTTCTTTTAGATACAGGAAACCTAAAAAAGATTCCCCTTACATTAATACTTATTTATTCACGATATTACACACCATTTGTTGTTCGTGGTGTTCTGAACACGTCTTCCCGACAGGAAATTGCAGAGTACCTGTTGGTGGATAAACTCAAGTGGTGTTATAAAGAACTACTGTTATTTTTTGCATATCCAAGTGTCAATTTTTAAACAGATATGCACAATATCTGAACAATAGAGGGTTTTTTTTTCCCCAATATAAGGTTATTTTCTCTATTTTATCAATTGTTTTACAATTTGTGTGTGTGTGTGTGTCATGGTCCTGCGACCATGACTCAGTGACTTTATGTTTATGTACTTATTGTTATTACTTTCATTATTATTCATGGCTGTTTTGGGATGGTTTGTGTTTGGGATTTTAGACACTGGGTTCTGGGTTTGTGCTCCCTCTGTTGGTCCCTGGTGTTAGTGTTCCCCTGTCTCGTCAGGTTAATCAGGTCCAGCTGTTTCCCCCATCTGTGTGTGATTTCCCAGTGTCTCTTTGTGTATTTATAGCGTGTGATTTCCTCTGCTCCTCGTCGCGTCGTCTGTGTTCCTACCTGGTGTAATCCCCTGCGTGTTCTCCCTGCTGTTCTCCCTTCATGTTCAGGTTTGCCACTCCTCTGTGTAGTTTATCCCAGTTTAGTTTCGTCCTTAGTTCTGTTTGCCATCTCCACTTTGTGTTTGTTATTAACAATAAATCACCCTCACATCTGAATAAGTGCTGCGTTTTGGGTCCTCCTTCCACTCTCCACACGGCCGCTGCCCCGGACCGTGACAGTACGACGCGACCACAACATGGACCCAGCAGCGCTTAACCCGTCCAGGGAGCTATGGGAAAATCTAATCGATGCCACACAGGAGCTGATCGACCTGTGGCTGGAAAGCCCGGGTGGCACGTCCCAGCGCGCTATAGAGAGGCGGCTACAGCGTCTGGTGACCGGTCTCCCATGGCTTCTGGGCTCGCTTTGTTCGTGGGAGCGGGAGTTCCTCCTTTTGGACCTCGGACTTCACCCCCCGTCTGCTTTTACTTTCGAGCAGCCCGAGGCGGTGAGCGAGCGACATGTTCTGGCTTCCCCAGTCCCCAGGACTTTGTTTTCTGGGGCGATTCAGAGCGGGATGGGAGACTGTATGGATCGCTTACCCACCTTCGTGGTGACTGATCCTTCCCAAGTGGGCGTGTACAGACCCTCTGCAAGACTAACAGACTGTGTCTCTGCCACCCCTTCTGAGCCAGGACTTTATCGCCATTCTCCGGCTCAGTTCAGTGCTCGGCCACAAGCTCCCCAGTCAGTAGCTCAGCCGTTAGCCTCCCTGGGGGCGCAATTGCCTGTTCTGCCGCCGCTCCAGTTAGCCACTCAGCCGCCACCATCACCGCTAGCATCGCTACAACCCACGGTTCCGGTAATAGCTGAATCACAGTTTTCACACTGTTTTTCCACCGCTGTTTCTAGGCAGGGAGATGAACTGTTACATTACGGACCTGTTCCTCAACAGCTGGCAACATTAGTGACTGTTACTCACTCCGGGGCTTCCCCAGAGGCGGGGTTACTACCCTCAGCTTACTCTGGACCCCTGGTGGCCAAGATGCCAGCTGTGAACTGCACCGGGCTGTCACTGCCTGAGCAGGGTCAGTGCTCTGCGCAGCTGCAGCCCTCCTTATGTGTGCCAGAGGCCCACGTGCCTACTGGTTTTGTTTCATGTGTGCCGGAGGCCCGCGTGCCTACTGGTCTTGTTTCGTGTGTGCCGGGGGCTGCGGTGCCCACTGGTTCTGTGGCTGTTTTCACTGGGGGGCCCGAGGAGCCCATCCAGCCTCCTGTTTCGCCTGCTGGGGGGCCCGAGGAGCCCGTCCAGCCTCCTGTTTCGCCTGCTGGGGGGCCCGAGGAGCCCGTCCAGCCTCCTGCTTCTTCGGCTGGGGGGCCCGAGGAGCTCGTCCAGCCTCATGCCACACCTGCTGCCACGTCGGCTGGGGGGCCCGAGGATCCCGTCCGGCCTCCTGCTTCTTCGGCTGGGGGGCCCGAGGAGCTCGTCCAGCCTCATGCCACACCTGCTGCCATGTCGGCTGGGGGGCCCGAGGATCCCGTCCGGCCACCTGTGGCTGCTTCTCCACCTGCGGCTGCTTCTCCACCTGTGGCTGCAGCGCCGCCTCCTGCAGTACCATCACCTGCAGCGCTACCACCTGCTTCTGCCACGCCTCAGCCTGAAGCTTCAGCCTCGCCTGGTTCTGGTCCAGCTTCATCCTCACCTGGCCCAGCTTCAGCTTCAGCGTCTGCTTCGCCTAGCCCAGCTTCAGCTACAGCTTCATCCACGCCTGGCCCGGCTTCATCCTCGCCTGATTCTGGTCCAGCTTCATCCTCACCTGGCCCAGCTTCAGCTACAGCGTCAGCTTCGCCTGGCCCAGCTTCAGCTGCAGCTTCTTCATCGCCTGGCCCGGCTTCATCTTCGCCTGGCCCGGCTTCATCTTCGCCTGGCCCGGCTTCATCTTCATCGTCTGGTCCATCATCAGCATCGTCTGGTCCATCATCAGCATCGTCTGGTCCAGCCTCCGTGTCTGCATCCTCGCCTGGTCCAGCCTCCGTGTCTGCATCCTCGCCTGGTCCAGCCTCCGTGTCTGCATCCTCGCCTGGTCCAGCCTTCGTGTCTGCATCATCATCTCCGCCTGCTGCGGTCCCGGCTTCCATGCCCTCAGCCTCGCCTGGCCCAGCCTCGTTTGGGTCTGGAGCTAAACGGCCGTTTTCTGGACCGCTGGCTAGGCTACTGGCCGAGCGCCGTCGCCTGACTGGCCGCCGTTGCCTGTGTGGCCGCCGTTGCCTTCCGCACGGCCGGCCCCCGGACCGCCATCGCCTGTGTGGCCGCCGCTGCCTTCTGCACGGCCGGCCTCCTGAACTCTTTACGCGCCGCTGTTGCCTTCCGCACGGCCGGCCTCCTGAACTCTTTACGCGCCGCCGCTGCCTTCTTCGTGGACGGCCTCCTGAACTGTGCTTTGGACTCTGCTCCCCTGTGGGTTTTGTGTTCGTCTTTGTTTTGGGACTCTGGGGCCTCCGTCCGTGGTCGTGGTCCGGTCCCTCCGTCCTGGGCCCCCTGCCGCCCGCCCGGATCTGGTGGTGTGTTTCTGTGGCTGTCGGGGGCCAGCCCTTGAGGGGGGGGTACTGTCATGGTCCTGCGACCATGACTCAGTGACTTTATGTTTATGTACTTATTGTTATTACTTTCATTATTATTCATGGCTGTTTTGGGATGGTTTGTGTTTGGGATTTTAGACACTGGGTTCTGGGTTTGTGCTCCCTCTGTTGGTCCCTGGTGTTAGTGTTCCCCTGTCTCGTCAGGTTAATCAGGTCCAGCTGTTTCCCCCATCTGTGTGTGATTTTCCCAGTGTCTCTTTGTGTATTTATAGCGTGTGATTTCCTCTGCTCCTCGTCGCGTCGTCTGTGTTCCTACCTGGTGTAATCCTCTGCGTGTTCTCCCTGCTGTTCTCCCTTCATGTTCAGGTTTGCCACTCCTCTGTGTAGTTTATCCCAGTTTAGTTTCGTCCTTAGTTCTGTTTGCCATCTCCACTTTGTGTTTGTTATTAACAATAAATCACCCTCACATCTGAATAAGTGCTGCGTTTTGGGTCCTCCTTCCACTCTCCACACGGCCGCTGCCCCGGACTGTGTGTGTGTGTGTTGTGATCTAAATGTGTCAAGTAAAATATAAAGGTGCTGCTTTTATTCCAGTCTGTTACAGCTAGTGGTCTGTCTATAGGTGACCATTGGCTTTTGGAAGACTCCTTCCTTCACACTCATTGGCTAACAACGTAGTCATTAGCAATGATTTTTGTGATGTCAGACTGTGAGCAGCATTAGTGCTTGTGAGCTTCTGATTGGCCATCAGATCTAGGAGTCAGGGTTTAATCACCACCTGTTCAATGGCCTTGGTGTGTTCTTGACGGTGATTTTTTTTGAATTTTCATATGAACAGCGATAATTTTTCCAAATAAAAACAGAAAATCCTTGCATGTGGAAACCGTCTCAATAATCCAAGCAAACAAAACAAAAACAAATAACATAATTATCTAATTTACTCAGTTAGTTTGTTTGCTTTGTTTGAATATGGCAATTTAGTCTTTGGCAGAAACAATTAACAAAAATCATATCAGACTTATGTGATATCCCTTAAAATGACTTACGTTCAAATGAGGTAAGGTTCAAAGCAATTCAAAGCAACAACATTAGAGAGGAAAAGCAACACACTGCAACATGTATCTGCGTTCAAGCTCCATTAAGCTGCCTGCTTGTGTGGGGGCAGATGGAGGGTGAAGGGAGGTGCGGCGTGTTGTTATTGTTGTGTGCAATCCTCTGTTGACATGTGCCATTATGATGAATGCTTTCAGTGTCACAGTGTGAATGCTGATCAAAGGATGCTCTTCACACCATGACTCTGCCTCGCTTCATTAAGCACAGATGCACCAACTTATCTAAAATTGCAGGCTTATTTCTTATCTGCAATGAGAAATGCATAGTCAGGCTCCCTGTTCTGCAACAGGGCTACAGATGTTTTGTTCATAAGGAAAATAAAAAATAAAAGCCTGATTTTAACAAGAAGTTGGCCAGTATCTGATATACAAATCCTTCCTTTTTAAATGACCCTCCTCTCGTTTCAGATTGTGTATAAGGGGAATCCGTACGCCGATCACAACTCTACCGCCTATGCCACATATGAGAGGGGAGTAGAAGTTGGCTGCTGGGGATTGTGCATTAATGCAGTGTCCTCTGCTTTCTACTCATGTAAGTGGCAGTAATGTGTGAGGGGAAGCTATGTGAGAGAGTGGCAGGTGGAAATGGATAACAAAGGGAAATTACTGCTTTTGCTTTGGGATTGCAGGGAACTCCATTAGCATGCTTTTGCCAAGGTATCCTGACCTGCGTTATTCTGAACACGTAAGTCCACATGTATGCTTCAAACATCCCCTGTTAAACAGCACATGTGAACCTGAGAGAACTGTTGTGCTACATACAGGGTAAAGCTCAGCCAAATAATGAAGGCTTGGCATGAACTCAGCTTTTTTAGTCTTTTGCTGTTGAGAAGGAGTCTTGGCTTCTAGGAAATGTCCAATTATATGTACAGACGGTTTTGGTACATCTAATGTACGCTAATCTAATGTTCACATAATTATCTACCCTGACTCCACACGCCTCATGCGGGTTTGTTGATCCACCAGTAATTTTAACTTTCCGTGACGTACATGTCTGTGTGTTTTCAGATGTGCAGCGCTTCCTCCTCTCATACATTGGGCTGAAGGGATTATATTTTATGGGCTACCTTGTGTTTGGATTGGGCACCAGCCTGATTGGCCTTTTCCCCAACATCATAGCAACGCTCGTCCTCTGCAGTGTGTTTGGTGTCATGTCGAGCACACTCTACACCATCCCATTCAACCTGATAGCAGAGTATCAACGTGAGGAGGAGGTAATAAACTGGCAGTAGAAACACTCACTAGCTAAGGAATTGTTCAGGTTTCCTCAGTTTAAAAGGATCACATGGTTCTTAAATGAGCACATTTGTATATTGTACACGATACTGCATAACTATAGTATTGATTTTCCGTTTTTTCCACAGTGTAAAACATGTTTTGTTGTCAGTTTGCAGATAAATAATAACCCCATACTCCAAAATAATTATCTTTTTCCTAGTATAACTTTTGGTTTTGGGAATGAATCAAATGTAGCCCTAATGTGTCCTTATGTGAAACTGTAACAGGAACAAATTGATTGACAAGCAATCAATCAAGAAAATAATTTGCAGATTACAGTAAAAACATAAAAAGAAATGATTATTTCTGGTGTTTTTTAAGAAGCATACTGTAAGAATTAAGATGATCGAACATTTCTGAATGATGTGAATGAAAACTTCGATTTAAAAGGGTACATAACGACTGGAACATTTAGCGTAGCTACTTCCTTTAATCATGCTTTCCGATCAAAATTGGAGACTAAGATAAAGCATTGCAGTGATGTGCAAAATCTTAAGCCACACCTCAATCTTTATATTTTCGTCAGAAAATGTGCAAAAATATGTCAATATACATGGGAACACGGTATGTAAGGCAAAAACAGAGTGTGTCTGATTCTAATTCGTTTGAAAGTCAATGTTTCATACGACCACTTTGGTGCTTCAATAGGGCCTGAGCTCTCTCAGGCGGCTTTCTTGTCATTTCTTAGTCTTCAGGCAAGTTCTCCAGGCGCCTTGAAGGACATTCAAAGCCCTTCTTTGGATGTTGGCTGCCCTTTATTCCATGGTCTGTTGAGATGATCCCACACTGCTTCATTTATGTTGAGGTCTTGGCTTTAGGGGGGTCCTTGGTGGCTGATTTTATTTTGTGTTTTTCTATCCGATTTTTCTACCCTGCACTGGCAATGTCTTTGGGATCATTTTGATGCTGGAAAATGAAGCCTCTGCAAATAAGCAACTTTTCAGATGGTATTCCATGGAGGATTAAAATCTGAGGGTACTTTTCTGTATTAATAATTCCATTCATTTTGATAAGAACCCAGACACCTCATGCAGAAATGCAACCTATCACAGAGCCTCCGCTGTGTTGTTACAGATGGCTGTACCAGTCACTGTTGACCATGCCTCCTGACCTCCTCTTTACATTCTGATTTGAACCAAAATTTTCAAATATGGATCCATCACTGCATAAGACCTGCTGCCACTGATTTTCCAGTTTTTATAATTTGGTATTCCTCTGCCTTTTCTCCTTTTCCCTTCCTGCTAACTTTCGACTGAGAACATTTGCATTGAGGCTGCTAAATCTGTCAGGTATGTCAGGTCTCTGCTGGTTTCTTTTTTTTTTTTTTTATTTCTTAAGGACATGACTTTCAGATACTGTACATCTGCTGCAGATTTTTTTTATTTTTCCTTTAGGCCTGCAACTTTTGTCCTCAACTTGGTGTATAGTTTTCTTAAGCACAAACTGCACGCCATGGTGAGATATTCTGAGTCTTTGGATGTTGTGTATCTGTGTTATCTTTGGCATTTTTCATAGATTCAACTAAGGAAATGAGGAAAACAATCCAAAGTTTTTTCATCAGGCTGCTGGTAACAAAGTGTTTAAAGTAACAAGTTAAAAACTGGTTCTTTTTTTGTCTGATATGTGTAGACACGACGCTGGTTCATCTCTTGAGTTAGGTCTCTTTGTATTCTTAAACAAGGTCAGTCAATCTTCTAAAAATGTGGACTGAAAATGAGTGAAAAGGTAGCCAGCATGCACAGACAAACTCTGAAAGATCTTCAGAAAGTCTAAAGAACTATTCCAGGAAAATCTGGCTCCTTGGAAGCAACATATAAAGAAGTGAGGTGTGGCTTAAGACTTGTGCACAGTCCCATATTTTACTCCTTTAAAGTTCAAGTATTTACAAAAGACAGATCAAGAATGAGGCACTTTAAAGCCCCCGAAAAAACTATCCTAACTATTAATCCCATAACACAACTGACTCTACTCCTTCTGGCGGTTTTCTGTAGAAGTATTTAAAGTCCTAATGGAAACCAGAGATATTCACGAGGCTCTCCAAAACCATAAATATATGTCATTATTTATTCATCAATAGAACGAATGACTGAACTGACGTTTTTGTGTTAAATTGTTGTAATGCACCTTTTATACCTGTTAAATGGGGAATTAATTGGTTTAAATATATCAAACAGTAGCAATCATCTGTCAGTCAAGTACACAGGCATTCATATTTTATTGTGAATTTGAAATTGCATCATTCAGTGTTACATCATTGTTAGAGGCTGTTCTGCAGAACAAGATTTTTGGCAAGATTTTGCCACTTATGTAAGTTACATTTATGCATTTAAATACCAAAAAAATAACCGTATTTCCCGGACTACAAAGCGCACCTGAATATTAGCCGCACAAGCTAAAATCAGGGGAAAATCCTGTTTTGTACATACTGTAACGATGGTTAAGTGTTACTGGACAGTGACATGTTGGTTTTCTCTGCACACTGTTGTTGTTCCTTTAAGATTCATGTTTGGTTGGGCTGCAGGAACCTGCAGGCCCTGAGCCCTAAAGAGCTCCGCATGCAAACTCAGCTTGCTCGGCCGGCCACACTCAGTGCAGCCCTGGAGCTAGCGTTGGAGAGGGAGATGCTTGCAGGATCCTCTGGGGGCGCTGACGACGCACACGTGGTGAGGGCTGTGTCAGCACCTGTGGAACAGATGGAGACGCCAGCGGGCCTGTGCAGTTTGGTGCAGACAGCTTCGCTGCAGTCGCCTTCCCCTCGGGCTGGCCCACACCGCCGACCTCAGAGCTGCTGGGGATGTGGACAAGTCGGACACCTCATCAGGCAGTGCCCCAAGCTTGCAGCGGTTCAGGGAAACGCCCACGGGCCCGTGTAGGCGGGAGTACACGGGCCTGGGAGAACGACATCCCTACACCACCGCCACCTCCACCCGGTGCGGCCATCACTGTGGGCTGGACCCAGGTTGGCGGCTTTTGCCATGTTCCAGTGACGATTGCGGGGGTGTCCTGTACGGCCCTGCTGGACACGGGATCCAATGCAACGCTGGTCCGACCCGATATTGTCCCAACCGGAGCTGCTGTACAACCGACTAACGTGCAACTTAAGACTGTGACCGGTGATCTGGCCCCAATGAGAGGGAAGGGAGTGTTCCAGTTCAAGGTGGGGGACCTCGGTGTGTCTTATGCTGCCTGGGTGGCTGACGTGCAGGACGCCTGCATCCTTGGGCTGGATTTTTTACGAGCCATTGGTGGTGTACTGGACTTAGGCAAAGGCCTCCTCGTACTCTCTGATGGGAAGAAGGTGCCGCTTATTCCTCCCCCGGTCTGCACAGCATCTGCCGCGGCGTCCACCTCCACCGCAGAGACCCCTGCAGACCCGCCAGCAGAACAGCGAGCGGAGGAGGAGGAGAGGCTCTCAGCAGTGAGGAGTATCTGGTCAAAGAACTGTGAGGGGCTGACTCCACAGCAGCAAGAGAGTCTATGGCAGGTACTAAAAGAGTTTAGTGACATTTTTGCCCTGAAAGAAAGTGATGTTGGCTTGACACACTTGGTAGAGCACGTCATTGAGACCGGGGATGCCCAGCCTATTAAAGTGCGCCCCCGCCGCCTGCCCCTGGCTCATCAGGAGGCTGCAGACAGAGAGTTGTGTGAAATGATGAAGGCGGGCATCATAGAACCATCTGATAGCCCGTGGGCCTCCGCGGTGGTGATGGTGCCTAAGAAAAAAAGTCCTAGGATGCGTTTCTGTGTGGACTACAGACCACTCAACAAAGTGACGAAGAAAGACTCTTACCCCCTTCCCAGGATTGATGAGTCCCTCGACTTAGTAGCCGGGTCCTCCTGGTTCTCCACCCTGGACCTGCGGAGTGGCTACTGGCAGGTGCCACTGTCCCCGGAATCCAGACCGAAGACAGCCTTCTGCACTAACAGGGGACTATGGCAGTTCAAAGTCCTGAGTTTTGGGCTGCAACGCTCCTGCGACCTTCGAGAGGCTCATGGACAGTGTGCTGGCTGGCGTCCCACGGCAACGGTGTCTGGTTTACCTGGATGATCTTCTAGTGCACGGGAGCTCCTTTGATGCTGCCCTGGATGCCCTGAGACAAGTGTTGGAGAGGGTGGCGGCTGCAGGCCTGAAGCTGCATCCCGACAAGTGCCACTTCATGAGGAGGGAGGTGGAGTTTCTGGGCCACAAGCTGGGTCGTGAGGGCATCAGCACTTTGGAGGAAAAAATTCACACCATTACCGAGTGGCCCACACCAGCAGACCAGAAACAGCTCAAAAGCTTCCTAGGACTGGCATCTTATTACAGGAGGTTTGTGAAGGGCTTTTCCTCCATAGCCGCACCACTCTTCCACCTGCTACAGAAGGACCGTGACTTCATCTGGACCCAGGACTGTCAGCAGGCGTTCGACACCCTCCGCAGATTGCTGACAGAGTCCCCAGTCCTTGCCCCCCCTGACCCCGCCCTGCCTTTTGTCCTGGACACTGACGCAAGTAATGTGGGGCTGGGAGCGGTGTTGTCGCAGGTTGGACCGGAAGGGGAGAAGGTGGTGGCGTACTTCAGCCAGGTCCTGAACAGGAGCGAGCAGCGCTACTGTGTCACACGACGAGAGCTGTTGGCTGTGGTGGCGGGGGTGAGACACTTTAAATACTACCTGTGCGGCACAGCATTTGTTATCAGAACTGATCATGCTGCCCTTCAGTGGCTGATGTCTTTCAGGGAGCCAGAGGGACAGGTGGCTCGCTGGCTGGAGGAGCTCCAAGCCTTCAATTTCACCGTGGAGCACAGAGCAGGGACGCACCATTCTAACGCAGACGCCCTCTCTCGCCGCCCATGTGCTGCAGCTGGCTGCCGTTACTGTGAGAAGCGAGAGGAAATAGAGCGGGAACTCACGACAATAGACGGAGCAGCACAGCTCGCCTGCAGGGTTCTTCTGGTGGTGGATGCAGCGGAGTGGAGGGCACGGCAGGAACAAGACACAGACCTGCTGCCGGTCCTGCAGTGGCTGGAGAAGGGGGAGCAACCCCTTTGGGATGAGGTCACTGGGTTTTCCATCTGTACTAGGGGGCTATGGGCCAAGTTTGCAGCTCTCAGGCTGAAGGAGGGGGTGTTGGAGCGTGCCTGGAAGGATCCTGCCACGGGGGAGGAGAGGTGGCAGGTTGTGGTGCCAAGGTCGCTGAGGTCAGCTGTGCTGGGAGCCTGCCATGGGAGCACTGGCTCTGGCCACTTTGGGGTCTCCAAGACTCTTCGCCGCCTCCGCCAGGGCTATTACTGGGGTCAACAGCGGAGGGATGTGGAGGACTTTTGCCGCAGCTGTGATGCATGTTCCTCACACAAAGGGCCACAAGACCAGTCCCGGGCTCAGCTTCAGCAGCAACCAGCAGGAGCCCCAATGG
Organism: Mchenga conophoros; assembly: GCF_057382185.1. NCBI lineage: Eukaryota > Metazoa > Chordata > Actinopteri > Cichliformes > Cichlidae > Mchenga > Mchenga conophoros. The sequence goes on from NC_140532.1 coordinate 49,666,770, forward strand.
AGCGAGTAGCTGTGGACGTCATGGGCCCATTTCCTCGCACAGACAGAGGAAACCGCTATGTTCTTGTGGCCATGGACTATTTTACCAAGTGGCCGGAAGCATACGCCATCCCAGATCAGGAGGCTGAGACGATCGCTGATGTATTAGTGGAGGGGATGTTCAGCCGCTTTGGAACAGCAGAGACCCTCCACAGTGACCAGGGGCGTAACTTTGAGTCCAAGGTATTTGCTGCCATGTGTGAACGCCTTGGGACTAAGAAAACCCGCACCACCCCACTTCACCCCCAAAGCGATGGGCTGGTGGAAAGGTTTAACAGGACGCTGGCCCAGCAGCTAGCCATCCTTACCTCAGAACACCAACGGGACTGGGATTACCATCTTCCCCTTACCCTCATGGCCTACAGGTCGGCAGTGCAGGACTCCACCCAATGTACGCCTGCCCTGCTCATGTTAGGGAGAGAGCTGAGAACTCCTGCAGAGTTGGCTTTTGGGAAACCCCCGGACGCGCCAGAGGCACCACCGGGCCGGGACTACGCAAGGAAGCTGCAGGACCGGCTGGATTCTGCACATTCCTACGCCCGAGAGCAGCTGGCGAAGGCAGGCCTGCGCCAAAAGAGGAATTACGACATCACCACTAAAGGGAGGCACTTCCGTGCTGGGGAGCTGGTGTGGGTCTACAGCCCAAAGAGGAAGAAGGGACGGTGTCCTAAACTGGATAGCAGCTGGGTGGGGCCTTGCAGCGTCCTAGAGCGAGTGGGGGAGGTTGTTTACAGGGTGCAGTTGCCTCCTAGGGGGAGGATAGTAGCGCTGCACAGAGACCGGATGGCCCCCTACAGAGGACAGTCCCTCCCCTCCTTTCCAGAGGGACGTGTACAGAGCGTCCATGACCCTGCTCAGAGGGGCCCCCGACCGGGGCTGCGTTCCCCCCCCTCGGACTCTTCACCCCAAAGCCCCGAAGCTCCGCGTCCTCCTCAGGGGCTCAGGAGGTCAAGGAGGGAACGTAGGCTACCGCCCCGCCTCAGAGACTGTGTCGTTCCCTCGGGGACGAGGAACTTATTGCTGGGGGGGCAGTGTAACGATGGTTAAGTGTTACTGGACAGTGACATGTTGGTTTTCTCTGCACACTGTTGTTGTCCCTTTAAGATTCATGTTTGGTTGGGCTGCAGGAAGTAGTGAGGGTGGTGTACAGGAAGGGGTGGGGGGACCTGGTTGTTCTGTGTGGGTGCCAGGCTGAAGAGAGGTGTAGTTCGAGAGCGCTTCCCCCTGAGTTAACAACCCGCTGGCTTATGTGCCGAATAAACGGACAAACTGAGACCCCAACCGTCTGGTTCTTGTGAACGTTACAATACATTAGCGGCACCTGACTAAAAGCCGCAGGTGTTTCAATGTTGACTTATCATATGTAAGAGAATATGCACAAAGGGAATTGTCAGGAAAGAGATGGCTGTTTGGAGACACACCCCTTTTATTAATATTTTGAAAAACAAGTTATGGGTACATATTTGCACAACTTTTTAGGTATATGTAAAAGTAGCGGTAATTACAAGTACGAAACATGTGCTGTGCTTCATAAATGAGTAACAAATGTAGTACATAACAATAACCTACAGCACACCAGAAAAATAGATTCGGACTACCTTTTAGGCTCAAGAAAAGTCAGTCATTCACCACCATCTTCCTGCGCACTAAAACCACCAAAGTCCTCTTCTCCAGTGTCGGATATGAACAGGCTCAGGGTGGCTTCGTCATCCACTCTCCGCTTCTCTCCTTTGTTGTCACTTTCAAAACCAGAGAAATCCTCGTTGTCAGTGTCAGAGTCGAACACCCTCTGAAGGGCCGTGGCGGTGTCCTCCTCTCCATCATGCAGCAGTCCAGCCCTTCGAAATCCGTTGGTGATCATGGATGTTTTCACACTTTTCCACGCTGTCAGATTCCACCGAAGTTGAGCATAACTTGCTTTTCGCAAGTTTATTGCCGCTCGTCATCCACGCCTCCCGCTGAACGCGTAGCGCTACTTTGAAGCTTGTTTTTCGCGCTACTTGTAGGGCACTATGTTGCCTGGCGGATGGACATGTGACCAACATACCACTCTTGAACCCCGATACTGTGTGTCTGATCACATGCCCTTCCGCCAGGCAACGTAGTGCCGTACAACAGCGGAACAAACAAAACAAATCGTCTTACGATATCACAAAAATCATGGACAATCCATAGAAAAGCTGCACCTGACTAAAAGCCGCAGGGTTCAAAGCTTGTGCAAAAAGTAGCGGCTTATAGCCCGACAATTACGGAAAATAAAAGATCAGATTTTCATTTTAAAGGTTTGGAATAACACTAAACTTCTTTTCCCTTTTTTTAAGTGTCCACATAAATGTTTTAATACCGCTTATAGTATTGCTGCAACATTCTCAAAAAAGTTTATATAGTTCATCTATAAAACATTGGTTTATAATGGAGCACTGTAACAAAAAATAATTTCCCCCAGGGATCAATAAAGTATTCTGATTCTGATAAACTGCAATGTCATTCATAAGTGGTTGCCTCAAAAATCAATTGTTTATTTTTTTCTGTCACGGTCAATCAATACCTGATTGAACTAAATCAGGTGAGAGTTTGATGGAATTCAACTTGCAACAACTGAAGCGAGGCTGAAAAGAATCTATCTTTTTAAGAAGCTGTTTCTTCATATTCTCAGAGCCGTCTGTTTATCCAGCTGTTTGTTTGTGTTTTTTGCCACAGCCTCTCTGATTAAACTGAAATTGATGTTTCCATATATTGCTCTCTTGTTTTCCCCTCCCCGCCATCCTCCTCTTCTCTAATAAACCTACAACCTCCTGTGCTTCCAGCAACAACTGAAGCTGCACGGAAGCAATAAAAGTCCTCGAGGTTCGGGAATGGACTGTGCCGCCCTCACTTGCATGGTCCAGTTGGCTCAGATCATCGTGGGCGTGGGGCTCGGTGCTCTGGTCAACGCGGCAGGAAGTGTGATCGTGGTGGTCCTCTCGGCTTCGACCATGTCTCTGCTCGGCTGCATCTTCATTGTCCTCTTCATCAGATATGTGGAATGAATGATTCTGCTCAAATACAAATTTTAATGATATTGTTTTAAATAAACAATGATTGCTAATTATATCATCATAACATCTGCAATTTTTAATCTTACCTCAGTGGCCAATTAACTGCTAATTATGACAATTTTTTTTAGGTTTCTCTGGTCTGATAGATCCTAAAAATGGTCTTTTTTGGCTAAAACAGCAACTGATATCTTCTTCAGCTCTTGTCTCGTGGTGCTGCAGGCCAGATATTTGCCACATTACAATGCACATAAACAATTTCATGTAGCTATTGATACTGTTAGTTCATTAAGCAACAAAGTTTCACAGCAGTAGTCTAAAGTGCTTGCAGGCATCTGGATCTCTTTTAGCTTCTTGGAGACATTTCACCACCCATCTGCAAAGGGTTCATGACATGAAGACACCAAACCAAGAGGGGTTTTCACTGAAATCCACATTGCTGAATGATCTGTGCGCCGGCATGACTGGTTGACAAATGGCCCGGAATAGTGAAGGGACCAATAGTGAAGGAATTGGACAGGAACAGATCAATAAGATCGAAAAAATCAACAGCACAGCAGAAGTATAGACAGTGGTTGCAGTGGATGACTTCATTACTTTTAAAACTCTGCTTCAGCTCTTTGTATGCTATAACTTCACTCATCTCTGCTCTGCCACGTCTGAGCCATAATATCATTCATTTCATTTCATTTCATTTCATTCAGTATTACAAAAAAGCCAGAGTAGCCTTGCAGGTCAAATTTTATCAGTCACACCTGTTAATGCAGCTCCCGTCTCCTAGATCGTGGCACTTGTTAGTGTGGGTTGGTTTTACAGGCTTGTACAATTGGCCCCAATGGAAGATATTAAAGGCTAGAACAACCAATTAGAGCTTTTTGGACAAAGGGTAAGACACCTGGATGTCAAGTCAGGCTCGCCCACATCAGCTCCAGAACCCTGTATTATCTACAAGGTAAGACTCATAGATTAAGACTTTTTTTTTTTCAGAGAGCCAAAATCAACTTCCTGTATAGGAGTTTTGTGGGTGTACTGATCAACAGTATAAAGCATTGCCAATAAGAGCAGAGGATCCTGCAAACTGATGCACGACATGGTTGTAAATACTATCACTAGGAGTTTTTACGGCAATGACGGATCTTGGAGCCTCTCTCCTGGAAGTTAGCATACGCTAGCAAAGACATGGCAGCAAAAGGTTAAGACATTAGCAAGCAAGGCTTTATATTATCAGCACACATAAATTATAATAATTTGTGCCTGAAAACATGTTAGTTGATCAATCACCAATGACGTACAATAGATCTGGGACTTACAGATGAATTGCAGTTAGCAATACTAAACAATACTACCCAGTAAAACTATCCAATAACATCTATTTAATTTTAATCTACCTACAAATACCTGTAATTCACCATAGTTGATTTTAATTAGAGATCTTGTCTTTATCCCTTTTTTCTAGTGTTCATGTTCAGCTAAGCCGAACAACTGGTGACTTTAGCCCTTTCAGTGTTGTACAATTGAGAAAGAGAGTGTTAACAAGTTTCATGACAAACTATTCATTTATGGACTGCTGTTTTTTTCTTCTATTCGGGTTGCAAGGAGTGTTAAATTTGCAGCTGCATCATTAGAAATCATGTCAAATTTTGACATATTTTCGATTTACTGTCCAAAGCTATGTCCCATTTAGGTAATTGGTAACACAACGACCGAGACTGCCCCGGCTTGGACAGTCTCGGTCGTTGTGTCCTTGGGCAAGACACTTCACCCGTAGCCTACTGGTGGTGGTCAGAGGGCCCGGTGGCGCCAGTGTCCGGCAGCCTCGCCTCTGTCAGTACGCCCCAGGGTGGCTGTGGCTACAATGTAGCTTGCCATCACCAGTGTGTGAATGTGTGTGTGAATGGGTGGATGACTGGATATGTAAAGCGCTTTGGGGTCCTTAGGGACTAGTAAAGCGCTATATAAATACAGGCCATTTACCATTTAAAATATTTCTCAAAGGCTCTCAGGTTAATTTTTTGAATCTAACAGACAATTTTTTTGACTCAAGGATGAACTGATTACAGTTAGTTAGTTATCAAGGTGACTCCCACACAGAACACAGTGAAAATTTTTAACAACAAATATGGACATTAGGACAAAATATCACACCACTGTCTAAAATGATCAAATAAAGAAGTAACAGCATTTTGAATCAAACCAACTCGTGTTTATGTTATTGTTTTTATTATTTATTTAGTGCACACCCAAGAAGGGTAGAGACAAATGCTCTGTTATATTGTGGTTCACCAATTACATGATAAATAAAACAGAAAATCTAAACTCAAGAGAATGCAATTTGACCCGCGTATGTTTGCCCATTTACAGAAAACATATTTCTAAAGGTGCTGCTGAGATTAAATTTTCACCTGATGTCGGTAACAACTCGATCCAAGCATGCAAAGAAATCAAACTATAAATGTCACTAAAATTGAACTCGTTAGATGCCATAATACACCACGTTTGGAGGTCAAGAGGCACTGCAAATCACCCCCAAAACACCATACCAACAGTCAGGGGCGATTTTAGCCCATTTTTGGGGTGCTTCAGCACCCCAAAAATGAATGAAAGCACCCCAAAGATTTCTTACTTTTTTTGACAATATTTGCTGTTTGTGAAACACACTACTAAAAATATAAAAAGCATACAGTACTTAATTGAGATGGAACACTTTAACAACAAAAGTATAGATAACCCAGTGTATAGATAACAGTGTTTCAATATTTATATCTTTTATTAGATGTGCATGTGGTTTGGTTATTTGCCTTTTGGTTGAAAGTACACTGAGAGAGGACTTTTTTATTAGTGATTTTAAAAATATATTTTTTTAATCTAATTGAATACAATCTATTTGTGTATGATTGTCAGTCCAAAGAGGGAGAGAGGAAATAGGAGAACATGAGGAGAAAGTACAAGGTCAGGACGAACCAGGTAAGAAAACAGACAGGGAACAGTGACAGGCACAACAGAAACTGTTAAACTGCCAAAGAAAAAAAAAAAACACAACTAATTTTACTCGTACAATCTGGAAGTTGTGTTCTCCCTATATTAAAGCTGCTATACAGAGTCTGCAAAACAAACTGGGTTGTCAGCCCTAGCACTGCATTACCATGTTGAACTTCAGTCAGAGGAAGTCACGGTTGCCAAAAACTTTTTGAATCTCAAGAGTGAGGCTGGTGCCATCCCAGATAGCTGTGAGAGGTCTTTTAGTGTCTTGAGTCAGCTCCATACCTGGCTGAGAAGGACCATGGGTCAAAGCAGACTCCAGCACCTGGCTGTGATGTCAGTTGAGAAAGAGATGTTTGAGAGACTTGACCACCAAAATGTGATAGACAGATTTGCCAACCTCAAGGTGAGGCGACATAGGATAAAAGAAAAGAAAAAAATCTGCAGAGCCATAGTAGCATCTGCACTAAACATCTTTTCATACATTGTATACATTGTACCAAAGGCCAAGGTGTCTCATTTTTCTAATTTTTTAATAGTATTTTGTACATTTGTACATTTCAAGGACTCTATTTTTGGATTGTATTTTTTATGTATCTGTATTATATCATACATACACTTTAAAAGTGAATCTCTGTCCAAAAAATGCACTCAGTTTACTTTTTACTCACTATAAGAATCATTTTCATCATCAGTTTTTGTTTTTTTGTTTTTAAATTCCAATCCATTCTTCTTTAGAAGCATTTAAATAACCTTTATCAGATTTGATGGTTTTGTTACAGACTAGAGATGGACCGATCCGATATTACGTATCGGTATCGGTCCGATACTGACCTAAATTACTGGATCGGATATCGGAGAAAAATAAAAAATGTAATCCGATCCATTAAATATCACGAAAGCACCTCACAAAACTTGCAACACGCCGTAACTCGCCTCAGAACGTTAGCAAGTCGGAGCAGTATGCATCACGTGATAGAGCGGCTGTGGCATGCGGGACCTGTCGGTGGTCTGGATAGCATGTGGAGCTTCGCTAGCAACCCGGCATTTCATCTCCGACAAAGTTATCCCCGAGAGAAGTAAAGCAAGTGTGTAAGTCCATCTCTGAATGTTTGTAAAGCATTCCCACGTTAAGCTTAACAAGTGACTGCCTCTCGCTCTCCGGCTGCTACTTCAATCGTGAAACTGCTTAAATGATCAGCTGATCGGCTTTTCTGTCGTGAGTCTCTCTTGTTTGTTTTTGGCCCACTTTGCACCAGAAAGAGGAAACCAGCGGCTGAACAACAGCAGAACGTTTAAGCTTGATAAGCTGTTGTTAGAATTTATTTAATATTACTTTCTACACCAGGATCTTTTTCTACGTAGCTGACGCTGGTAACTGTGCAGGGGCGGATCTAGCAAAGTTTAGCCAGGGGGGCCGATAAGGCATGAACAGGGAAAAGGGGGCACAAAGACATACTTTTCTTTCTTATTCTCATTTAAAATGTCGAGCTTTTAATAAATAATTATCTGACACCCAAAGTTTTAATTTGATGTCAAATGAATAGAAGTCAATTACTGTATATAGTGACTATTAAGTCTAATATATACCCTAGTAAGCTATAGTACTTTTTACTTTGGGAAGGTACCATCTGTGCAGTCTGCAATTTTGTTGAAGAAAGATGTTGAATCTATTTAATATTTCTTGAAAAATAATTGATTTCTGTGCATTTTTTTTCACACTGCATCAAATTAAGGTTGATTACGTCGATTAAGCATCATGAGGTGGCGCGTGAGGGGTGGTTCCTTATTTTTTATTTATTTATGTTTGTTGTTGCTGGGAGTTGGAACCCTATTAGTTAGGTTGCTTAATATTTACGCTAAGTACTCTTTAAAATACCAGAATAGGGAGGATGGTGTAGGTCTAAGTTTATTAGATTGATCAGTATTGCTGAACTATGAAATATTTTTTTTGTATACAGGTATAACAGAATAGCTTTAGTGTAGTTGTTGTTTTAAACTTGAGTATGAACTTGCAGACTTGCAAAATGCAGCAAGATATTTAAAAAACAGTTTTGTTGATTAAAAAACACTATATCGGATTCATATCGGTATCGGCAGATATCCAAATTTATGATATCGGTATCGGTATCGGACATAAAAAAGTGGTATCGTGCCATCTCTATTACAGACTGGTCAAAAAAGTGTTTAGCTTTTCTTGCACAAATGTGGGATTAAATTGTGTTAAAATGTACAAAACAGTGATGTCATGTTTTGTGACGAGGACCCAGGCACAGAGAGACTTGATGAATTTAAGAATCTTATGATTTAATAAAGAAATTTGCAGACTTGCACAGAGATGGTAAAATTATGATGACTGATAATGGAGATGAAGACAACAGACGATGAGGACAGGGAGGAACGGGGGTTTAAATGCACTAAGGAGACAGTCAGAGGGAACTGGAGACATTTAAGGATGCAGGGACTGACAGAGACAGGGAAGAAGGCTCATCATGACGAGTAAAGTTTTTCTTGCCTGGATGGGCAGCTCTCTGGGTGCTCAGCACCCCCAAAAGCTCTGATTCTAGCCAACAGTGTAGTTTGGAGGTGGGAACATCCCCGGTGTGGGGCTGATTTTCAGCATACGTGAATGAACTGGACGAATGAACGGAAAACGCACTGAGACGTTCTTGATAAAAATATGCTGCCATCTAGCAGGATGATGAAGATGAAACGAAGGTGGACGTCTCCCGTTTCAAGACAGTAATCCCAAAAGCACAGCCAAGGAAATTCTCAAATGGTTTCCGAGAAAGAAAATTAAGTTGTCATCTAGAAAGTATTAAATACATTTCATCAAGCTTGCTCAGTACTTTTTCTCTGTGTCATTTCTCATTATCAAACATAATTTATCGACATCTATGGTTTAATTTCATTGCATGTGTGGATTGGATTGTCACCAACATCTGGGGAGAATCTTTAGAAATATATTTACTTGGCAAATTGGTGACATATTAAATACTTATTTTACCCACTTCCTATATGTATTTGGAGATTATGTATTGGAATTTCAGGAGCGGGGCCACGCCTCCAAACCCGCGTCTTCCGGTTGTCATCTATATAGGTTACCCCCTTCGGGGCCTTCCCCAGACCGCAGCTCAATTCATGTCCAAGCGTTCACCTTTACCTACTAAAACCTAAAAATGAGGACGTGAGCCCAGCTAGTGAAATATAATAACTGGAAAGTTGCTACATCTGAAACCTACACAAACGCAGTATTTCACAGATTTGAGGTAATTCCAAAAAAGTTGGGAAGAATGTAAATAAAAAAGGATCTGCAAATCCCATAAATCCAGATTTTATTCACAATAGAACATAGAAAACATGTCAAGTGTTTGAACTGAGAAAACATTCAAGTGAAACATTAGTTCATCTTGGGATTTGATAACAACAGCATGTGTCAAAAAAGCTGGGCAATAAAAATAAAACGCTTGAAAAAAATTTGGTGCTAAAAAGAAACGGTTGGAGAAACATAGTAAACTAACTAGGTTCATTTGCAACAGGTCTGTAGCCTGAGTGGGTATAAAATGAGCGTCTTAGGAAAAGTTCCACGTGGACAAAAACTGGTGAAATTGCACTTCTTTTTCTTATACTAAAATTTACTGGTTTCACTGGTCTGGCCGTACATGGCCTTGGATGCAAAATGAGTTTGACATTCCTGGTCTATAATATCATCAAAAAGATTCATAAAATCAGAAAAGTTGATTTGAATTAGACTGAGGCAAAGTGGAAAACTGTTCAGTGCTCCCATCAGTGCTCATTTAAAAAGTCTGCATCTCTGATGGAATTAAGGTGCATTAGTACCTATGAAATTGGCGGATCTGAAAAGACACCATCATTGATGAAAGCTTTTAGAGTTCCATCCAGGTGACATCTTTTTCAGCGAGGTTCTCATGTATTTCAGCGAGACAGTGTAAAACCACACCCTGCATGTATTACAACAGAATTGATCATAGTAGAGTCCAGACACTGAACTGAGCTGTCTGCAGTCAGACCTTTCACCGGTTGAGAACATTTAATGCAACATGAAATGGAAAATATGACAAAGAAGAGCCAGGAATGGAGCAGCATCCCTCTCCCAACTACTCTCCTCAGTTCCCAGCTGTTTATAGACTGATGTGAAAAGAAGAGAGGATGCCACACTGTGGCAACTTTTTAGACATGTGTTTGATGCAGACAAGTTTTCCTCAGTTTATTATGTCTTCTGCGTTCTACTGCGAATAAAATATGGCTCTACAAATTACTGCATTCTGCTGTTATTTACATTTTGCACAATGTCCCAACTTTTGAAATTGGTGTTGCAAATTTATAGCCAATTGAGTGAATAAGATAAATAGAGTTCACAACAAAAAAGCCTTTGCAGATTATCTAATCATATTTGCATCAATGTCCTTTACATCCAGACCCATGTGAGGAGGAGATATTAGATCGCCTTCTGAGCAATGAATATTACATTAAAATTTCTAATCATGATTTTAATTCAAGTCATTTTTTATTACTTCCATCAAAGGGGATTTTACTTACTTTCCACAGGTCCCATGATATGTGTGCGTGCACTGTGGGTTTCAGATTGAACACCCACATGAATCATTTCTCTGGTGTACTAATTTAAAACCGAGGTCCTGGAGCTGTTTGGCATTCACTTCACTAGATTAGCCTGTTGCCATGTGTATATATATTCTCTTCATTCCATAATGTTGGTTATTTTTGTGGGTTTGCAAGACACCTGTTAGTATTTCGGTGTTTTTGTTTCTTTTTCCGTCACTGTTTTCTGTCATGGGCTCACAGCTTGAACAGACGACGAACTGAAGGCTCTGGAGGCATATTAACCAAATGAGTCTTTAAATGGTCTTAAGCACTTAATTGACTGTATTATTTTTTTTTTTGGGGGGGGGGGGGGAGGGGGGGGGTTTCAATGTGGACACATAAATAGCTTTTCAGGGAGGATTTTATTCTGCTCACACTGCATCATTAACACGTGAGAAAGGGAGGAGAGGGAGGAGACTGAAGCTGTCAGTGAAATGCCATTTTTGACTGCTTTTAAATTCGATTTATATTTACTGAGAACTTTGCTCTCTGTTTATTGAAAGTCATCGCTGCCCTCTCAGCGAATGGATGTGAGTAAATGAGATCTGATTATGTGCTCCCATCTAGCAGTCACAAGTGGTGGGGTTGAGTGGGGTGGTGTTTTTAGAGGAATTATTACTCATTCTGTGATAGGTTGTGGTCACTCTCATTTTGGCATGTAAAGGTATACGTTTGTATTTTGATTTCTAAATAATGGAGCTTGAAATGAAAACACTTTTAAAAGCACGTTTTTCTAAATTCATCAAATTGCAAAAAAGAAAATCAAAACAAAAAGCAGCTAAATAAAAATGAATCTCCCATTTAATTTATTTTTAAAATTCAGTAAATTCTGCAGTCGCAACAAATATATGCAGTGTCCGTCATACTTAATTATAACACCTCTTCTCCATATGCATCAATCAAACTTTGCCTCCCACAGTTCAAAACATCAGTCTATGCAGCCCTCCGTGGACCCCCCTCCCCCCCCAACACACACACACACACACACACACACACACACACACACACACACACACACACACACACAATCAGCACAGGTCTGTGAAACATTCTCTGTAACATTATAGTGGCATTTAACAACTAAATGTCATTCAAGATAAGGACGGGGCGAAGATGAGTAAATGTCTCACATTTTGTTGATGCACCTTACCTGCACATTTAATATATGTTTTGACACCTTATTAAAATATGCGTATTTTCTTATAGGTAAGAACGCCAGTAAGTTGGCTTTTTAAAATCTCAACCAGGGTGAAGCCAAAGTAGCATTTCTGTGGACAAACATGAGTCATAAGCGCTTCTGTTTGACGTTTTTCCTCCTCCAACTTGGACAGCTGTGAGGCAAACAAAACTGACCTGATTGATGTAAATGTGTATGAATACAACATCACAGAGGATTTAAAACGTGCCTTAGATTAAGCGCTGTTCTGGGGTAGGTCTCGCCTGTCATTGTAAATCACTTCCCCGGGAGGATAAAACACCACTGCGGGCTCCTCGGGTGCGCACACGGGGACCAGGACCTGCCCTTGCTCGTCCGCCTCCGGCTTTGTGGTGGCTGTGATCGGTCTTAAGGTGGTCAGAGTCGGCGAGGTCATCCGCCAGAAGAGTTTTTTCAGCGCTTTTCTGAACTCCCGCCTCATAAGACAGTACAGGATGGGATTCAGGCAGCTGTTGGAGTGCGCAAGGCACACGGACACGGGGAACACGTACACTTGCATGCTGTAGTACTCGTAACTGAAGTGAACCACGTTGAGTTTCACGAGGATGCCCCAGGCTGTGAGAGCCTGGTTGGGCAGCCAGCACAGAAAGAAGGACAAGACCACTATGGTGACGGACTTTGTGACTTTGGCGCGTCGCTTGGCGCTCGAGGTGTTGATGTTTTTGGAGGTGATGAAGCGCAAAAGGAGCAGGTAGCAGGCTGAGATGATGCCCAGAGGCACGACGAAGCCAAGCAACACTTTTTGAGAGTGATAGAGCGCGAGCCAAAACTGCGCCGATCCGTTGGTTTCCGGGAATTTGACGAGGCACAGGTCCTCGTTGGAAACTGTCACCGTCGTGGAGAAAACCGCGTGCGGCAGAGCGGCGGAGACGGCGAAAACCCAGATGATAACGGTGATGGACCGCGCGGAACAGCAGTGAGCCCGCCTCCGCCTGCCTTTCAGGGCAGACGCGAGTGACCAGTACCTCGCCACGCTCATGGCGGTCAGGAAAAAAACGCTGGCGTACATGTTCATTGCCGTCACATAGGACACTATCTTGCACATCGCTTTGCCGAAAAGCCAAGTGAAGTCCAAAGCGTTTTCCACAGCCCAGAAGGGCAGAGTCAGGACGAATTGGAAGTCAGTCACCGCCAAACTAGTTACGAAAAGGTTGATGGAGGATTTTTTCCACACATGTTTAGACTTCATTAAGTACAAGACCAGCAAGTTTCCAACCAGACCCAGCGCGCAAACCAGAGAGTAAATGATCGAGATGATAATCCTTACAACAGCGGCTCCATCTCCCACAGAGTCAGCTTTCTCAGAGTCTGGCAGGTGGAGGTAGTCCTCGTACGAGCTGTTGGTCGTGTTGAAAACATAGCTCAAGTTAAAGGAAGCAGCATAGACAATCCCTGGCGAGCCTTCATAAGCAGTGTCGCTAAATTCTCCAGACATTTTTTAATTAACTTTTATCCACGAGAGTGTTTAAGTCATGATCAAATCCAAATGACTCGCACCACTGAAATAATCTTTGTATTTGGCTCTATGTGCGAGTTTTCTGCGAAACAAAAACAAATAAAATGTTTCTGTGCGCACAGGCGACACAGTTCTTCACGAGCTTGTTGTGTTGCTTTGAGATTTTGTCAGTGCGCCTCATCTCTCCAAGAAGCTTCCTGACGCAGCTCACGTATAAACGTGGCGCTGTCTTTGGTTCTGGTCCTTGGTGCAGATACCACGAAGAGGGTGGGGGTGGAGGGGTGTTCCACGGACAAGAAAATTCAGAGCATGGAAATAAATTGTTAAAAAAAATTGAAGTGTCTTTATTTTATGCATGAATGTATTTATTTCTTCAGATCATCTGGAACATTTTCTTCCTCACATCGCACTCTCTGTATCATGCACAAACCCTACACACAAACATAAACACCGATTGTCAGACACAATAAAAGACGATTTCTTGAAGGCAGTGTTTTATTATGAATCTTTTTCCTCTTATACTGATTCCACTTCAGAACAACCTTGTGCGCAAGTAACCTGAAAGTCAGAGAGTCACCTGCCTTAATGCCGCATGCATGTGACACGACAATGTCGTTCATCATACAGTCGCACAACCTTCAAAGACACACTATCGTGTGGAGTTTCGAGGACACGCGCTTGGCAACATAAACTTTAAATATCACTGGAACCTGCTATTATTCCTGCACTACATTAAGAGTCACAAGAGTGGTCTTCACAGCTATTCAACATGCAGCTGAACGAGAAAAAGAGTAGTTACGATATAATTGCCAGTTTTTTGGATCAACTTGTGTCAAATTCACCTCTTCTTTTCCCGTTCATCAAAAAGTAGCCACTGAGGGGATAAACAACCAATTCTGTACCCGTTTCTACAAAATAGATTACTCAAAATGTGAGCTATTACTCCAAAAGACAAATGGAAAAAAGGATCTTCTATGAGTTCACCTTGTAGTCTCAATTTTGACTCATTTTTTGCACACTTTTGAAGTTCCCACATCAGCTCATCGAAGCTTCAAAGAAAACAAAAATTAACCTTCAGAAAGTTGCACAAAAATCTTTTGAAATGAATTTTTTCTAGGAATGAACAAGCCAGTGTCACTTGCATGCCACGTTTCCTCAGTTGTGTAATCCACAGTGGTAAAGAATCTTTAGATCTTTTGTCAGAACGCAGCAGACTCTTTCTTACTGCTGACAGTCTCGTCCTACGTGTTTCAGTAACTAATTACTGATTACTTCCCCAAAAAAGTAATCCCGTTACTTTACTGATTACTTATTTTCAAAAGTAATTAATTACTTAGTTACTTTTTTAAAACACGATTTATAACCTGAAGAGGTGATAAAGTGATAGATCTTTCAGCCCAATTCTACTTTTTCTATATAATCCATCATACAAAATGTAATCAAATGGAAAAGTCTCTTTTTTTTAACTTGTTTTATCAGTTTTAATCTTTTAACTTTATGCATCAAGCAAAAATTTAATTATATGCAACATTCTCTGACTTGAATAAATTAGTTTAAGATTTAAACCTATTTTCTACACATTCCAGCACATAAAATAAAATATTTTTAGTGTTTACACTCACTCTTTCAAATAGATGCAAGTAAAACACAGCAGAAAATAAATAAAGTCAAAGACTAGCGGTCCTGTTGCTCTATTTTCACCAGTAAAGCAGGACTGTGGTAGGCGGAGGTTTACCCTGGTGCAGGTGTGCCGCGGTCAGTTGAAGAATCCGCGAGTTTCTCTGTGAATTTCCCATTACGTCATTTTGCACTCCGTGCTTGCTTGGAAGTTTAGGGGTTTTTTCGCTGTAAAAAGAAGTTTTCTTCCCACGCACGATGGACGCTAATGTTTTTGTCACTTTTTATGGAATCAAACTCAAAGTAAGGTCAGTACTTCCACGCTTTAAACGCTGCACGCTCATACTCTCTCCCACAATCGATATGTGATCCATTGTTGATCTGCACACAGCTGTTGTCACTAAAGGCGTGTCACTAACGGCGCACTCGCTTACGTCACTGTCGTGAGACATTCTCGCAAAAAATCACGGTTTTAGTAACGCAGTGTTCCTACGGGAAAGTAACGGTAATCTAATTACCGTTTTTGCAATAGTAATCCCTTACTTTACTCGTTACTTGAAAAAAGTAATCAGATTACAGTAACGCGTTACAAGTAACGCGTTACTGCCCATCTCTGGTTTTCACTAACAGTAAATTCCTGCTGTATCTGACTATTATGTGTATTATGAGTAGAAGTGACTGCTATTGTGCATCGGAGTGCAGAGCTGAACCAATCACAGCCGCAGCGTCACGTCACGTGACTTGTTACATACAGCACAAGTGCCAAGCCGCACATGTTTATTTGTTTGGGAAGCAGCCAGCCACCCTACCGCCCGGGTAATGGAGGAAATGAGTGTGCCGACTAGAAAAATCAACCGAGCGTGACCGAAGGTTACCGAAGAGAAAACAGATGATGGTTCCAACGCCGGAGAGATTGTCGAACGGAAGAGACAGAGAAGTTCCGTAGTGTGAAGGTATTTCGGCTATTTCAAGTCTGACAAAAAACAGAGTAGCGTGCACTGTAAATTGTGAAAATGAAAATAAATAAATAAATTACATAGCACTGGACACAATCCAGGCACAGCAGAAAGAGCATTAATAAATGCCTAAGTATGCAAATATTTAGTATATTATTTGGCGAACTTCATCAAACAAAGCAGCTGAGAAAAAATCTATATATACTTGAGAAGTTTCTACCAGCAAGTTTGCGTTTCAATACCAAGACTGTATATAAAAGATGGGCGTAGCTTCAGCGTCTCAAAAGAGAAGCTAATGCAGAAGTGCCTGTAAGCCTGAATTCCTTTTAAAGGCCACCAGGGGGCAATAGCAACAGAATTCTCTCACAAATTCATGGCTTCAGTGACTCATTTTTGGTCATACTGATTAAGAAATTATCCATTTTGTATATTTTGATCACCCTAATTGTCAGTGATATGCTCACTGACTCTTAACTGACAAGTTATTAACCAATGAGCATATGGTTTCTGCAGATCCCTCGCTCCACCATGTCTGTTTTTAAAACATCAAAACGGTAATGAAAAAATGTTCATCTTAAGGTTTAATAATAGGAGTTCACGGACCGACGGCTGTGTTACATTAGTAGTAGTAACTATCTGGTTCATTTAAATCTACCTCTGGTTTGTCTTCCACCTTGGTGTGATTCACGTGGGCAGGTGTGAAGACGGTAATTGGACTTAAGTGTGCACCAAAACCACAGGGCCAAGAAGACCTTTAGAGAAGGTGGCCTCAGTCCAATTCCAAAAGACTAAATGCCTTCCCAATGCCAGGTATGCTTTGCATTCTGGGATGTAGCAGGTTGCCACAGATGTGCAGCGTACACAAACAGTCAGCCATAAAATTAATGTAAATTGTAATCCAGTATGCCAGAACACAGCAACTTCTTCCTGCATTTACTTGTTTGTTCTCGGTGTGAAACACCTGCAGATTGCTAATCTGGTTTAGGGTTTATTCCTTTTTTCTTTATTCGTTTAACTTTTGTTTCATAAAGGTAAGATTTGAATTAACCAAACTAAGATTGTTCCATGAATCAAATTCACTGCCAGCATTTTCCATTATGTTGGACACATTCCCATTTAGCTTGATGGGCACCACCTGATAAAATTGGTTTTAATGTGATCTAACAGCAACTTACCCGCTGCTAATGCAGAAAACCCAATGCAACCCAAGTTTAATCTCTTATTCCAAGAAAACAAAATCTGAAGGCAATTCAGCTTTTAGTTCTTAACCTCATGTGGAGTTTAGGAGCACTAGGACTGCTTGACATTAGTGCTCTACATTTTTAAGCTAACTTTATGTCGCGGCTGAGGCAGCAGTCATGTGGTAGAATAAATGAGGACCCAAAATGCAGACGGCGGTGGAGATGCGAGGGGAAGTTTATTTACACTGAAAATAACAGAGGTGAGGGCAGAACTGAACATAAACCTAAACTGGGTGAAACTAACAAACAAACCTGGGACATAAGGTCAGCGGGAGAAACTCAGAGGTGGCAGATGAGGACGGCTAGAGAGAGAGCGAGAGAGAGAGCGAGCGAGAGAGAGAGAGAGACAGAGAGAGAGATGCAGAGGACCATGGAGAATAAACACAGACAATCTGACAACAAGCAGAAGCCAACACACACTATAAATACACACCAGGTAATGAGGAGATGACACACAGGGGTTGACACAGCTGACACTAATGGACATAATGAGAAGCAGACCTACAAAGTAAAACCGGAAACACACAGACTGTTTTACAACACCAAATGCAGGGACCCGAACGGAGCACAGAGGGAAGACACGGGTAGGGATAATAAACACAACAACCAAACCCAAAGAACTAATACAAATTCAGAATAAACACCAAACACAAGATGAAACCAAAATGAAACACAAAATGCTGGGTCAACGACCCAGGACCATGACACTTTAATTACAGTCTTCACACCACTGGGACTGTGAACATAAATAAGACATTAAGTCCAGGCCTTGATAGTGAACATAATCTTCACATTCTTTGGTTTTTACAGAAAGTCCAGTCCAGGTATAAATTGTCCCTTTGGCTGTTACATTTAAGAGAAAGGTCAGGAAAGGTCTCCATTTGCCAAATCACACAACAGTCTGTTGGCTCAAGGCCAGAAAAAAAACCAAACATTTAATACATGGAAACTACATCACATTGTTACACAGTGTTTACTTGAGCCAACACTAATGTGGATATACAAATCAATACAGCTGTATCAAATGATAGCAAGAGGAATAACAAAGACCATTATACAGACTTTCTGTTATACAGATTCTATTGGCCTGTTTTTGAGAACAATACATGCTCAAGGGAAGGCTGTAAACTCTCAAGAGCCTCAGGAGAAAGAAGGCAAGAGAAACTTTGAGCAAGAGCGTAATGGTGTAGAAAATCTCAAAAGAGACAGTCGGTGCATCAGGAATGTGGAGAATATGTGAGGGTCATGCTGTAAGCACTTAATAAAACAATGTAGTTTTCTGAGATTTGGTTCGAAAACATTTTGCTATATTTTTTTTTTTTTTTGTGTGTGTGCTTTAATGTTATTGCCAGTGAGTAACTGACTACTTGAGGCACGTAGGCCAAGTCACAGTGTTCTGGCATCAAGTTCTTGATGCCAGGTCTCTCTTGGAAATTAGATTTTTAATCTCAATGATATTTTTTTACCTGGATAAATAAAGGACTAATAAAAAAAAATCTTGATCCTGCAGTACCCACATTTTCTTGTTTTTTTTTATTTGTTAGCAGTGTGGGGCCTCAGATAAAACTGGAATGGCTGATTAGTAATTTACATATGGCTTATCAATTCTAGCAGTAAGTTAACCAGTTCAAGCAGCAGTTTCATTGGATAAGACACACAGGATCAAGGGGGTGAAATGAGCTATCATCAACAACGATGAAGGAATTTTATTCACATTATCCATAAAGCCAGGTGGACAGGGTTCATTTTCTGTTTATGGAACTCTAAATGAAAGATGAGATTGTCTAAACCCCAGAGGTACTCTGCTTTCAGTGAACATTTGCTCTTTGTCTTGATCTGATAAGCCAAAAATCTTCCGAGGAAACCAATGTATAGGACACACCTCCACGGCACTGAGGATAAAATACAAATAAAAGCTGTGTGAGAGGGAAAATCTTTGCTGTTTCAATCACAACTGCCTGCCTTCTCACTAGATTTCAACTTGTTTTAGAAAATATCTTCACACAACAGCTAGAAAAAGTAACTTAGAGAATGACACCTGTACCAGTCTATGCCTAGATCAGGTGTTTCAAACACAAGGTCAGCAGGCCAGAATCAGCCAGGCAAAGACTCCACAACCCAGGCCACTGGATGGCTTTGGAAAGTAGGAAGGAGGGCATAAATTTCAACTGTATTTTGATAAGTTTCCATGTTTTTCTATTGATAAAGACCCCTCCCAAAGCCATGCGACACCAAAGTAAGTAACAGATATAAAATTAAATGACCGAAAATTATAACTATTATATATGATGTATAATTATATATGTGTATGTGTTGAATATGGAGCTACCAGGTAGGAGGAAAAAAAGAATAACTCAGAGAAGAATTATGGATGTGACGAAGGATGACATGTGGAGGGTTGGCGTGACAGAGGAGGAGGCTAGGTACACAGTGAGATGAAAGCAGATGAGCTGCTGTGGCGACCACTAAAGGGAACAGCTGAAAGAAGAAGAATTGAATTTAAAAGGATTCAAAGTTCTGATTTACCTACTGGCTCTATGTTAAGTATCACTGGTGAAAAACAAAAAGTAAAATATTTTCTTCTCAAATATAGCAGATCAAATATGAACCAGCGTTAAACAGGAATAACGTTAAGGACATACAGGCCTAGTACTGTAAAAATCATGTATTTAATGTAAAGATTTAGAACTGCCTTCCAGATCACATACTTTTCTACTGCAGCCCTTACAAAGTGTGTATGTGTGCACACATTTAGAATAGTCACATCATTGCACCTTCAATTTTAAGTCTCTTGCTGAGTATGCAGAGGTCTGTGAACATGTGACTTACTGAATTATGTTTATTAATTTAAATGTGGTTGTGCTCTGCTGACCTCCAGTGGCATTATTAGGACCTACAGCAGCTGAACACAAACTGGTTGGAAAAGTGGGAGGATCCAAAGCCCAGCAACTCTTCCTGGACAACTCCCCAAGCTTGCTTCCAATGCTGATTTAAGTGCCATCCGGTGTTTGGGAGTTACAGCACAGCTGTTGGAGCCCCTATAGCTGGCAGAAATACCAGAGAACAGATGGAGCTGATAGCAGTCATGGTGGAGAGTGAATCGAGATAGGCTTGTAGTTACATTTCATCAAAGGTCTAATGTCCACCGGAAATAAACACGCACAGTCATTTAAGGTGTTGTTTATGAAAGAGGTTTTTACTGCCTCTAACAAATTAAACATCTACAACAGTTTGGCAGGTTTCCGTCTCTCTTATCACATTCATTTCTAAGTACAGCAGACACACCCCTCATATAGAAACTCCAGCATACCCTTGCTCTCGCACTTTTGAAGTCAGCTGCGTGCTCTGGCCCAGTGAAATTAGGTCAAAGATACTAAACTTTCACTGTCAACAAAGTCTAGCAGAGATTTACACAGACATTTTTTTTCACAGTGTGATTGGTGTTCAGAGTATTTTTAGTGCTTATTAATCAGTTGGTTTCATTTATGCGGATAAAAATGTGAGAATTAGCCCACTTTAAAGACATCCTAGGCAAAGCATTTCACTGTGGCAGAAGCCAAGAACAAGTCAGTCTTGTCTCCACCTGCAACCAAGACCATTTTTCACATGATCAAATTCAAACTGACTGTGACCAAAACAAATCACTGAAAACAGAGATTCAAGGGGTTTAATCATGGCATTGCATGAAGTCCTGCAAACTACAGCTGCTGAGAGGATTGCACAACCAATCACACCTATACACCAACCAGTCACCTGAGGCTGGCACCACAAAAGTGAGTCAGTCAATAAAAAGTCCCGTGTCAGCTTTACTTTTTACTGCTCTAAAAAGTATGTTTACAGCCTGGTACGAAAAAAACAAAAAATAAAGAATGCCTATGGAGAGCTGGAATGGGGTGGGCTTTTGGATAATGGAGTTTGGTTCATGGCTGCTTTGATTGACAGGTGTCTAGACACTGCAGCTGAAGTCAATAAATGTCTCTAGGCTTCAGCTTTGCTACTTTGAGCCATTAAACTGTACCATACCATCATTTGTTGGTACCTTGGAAAGTTATCAGGCTTTATTTCATTTTCTAAGTCAGACAGATGTTTTTGATAGGATTTAAGGGTTGTTTTCTTTCTTTCCTTCTTTTAGATGATGTAGCAGTTTTACACATTTGCTTAACACGTGAAAGATCCCTGTTTTAAGCCTTGGAGTAGACAGAAATCCCTTGGGGCTAGTGTAAAAATGTGCCAAATCTAATATGTGGAGTTACCTGATGCTTCATCTCCTTGTGAAAATGGCAGCAGCTTTTTTGTTTTTGTTTTTCGAGCAACATTCTGGTCCACACTGCATTCTAACTGGTGGTACTAACATACCATGAGGCACATCAGGGGACCGCACTGGGGTAGGGCAGCCCACTCCTCTAATGTAGGTATACTGTGGACATGCTGCACATTTATAATGGCTCCCTGTCTGCTTAGTGTGAGCAACCCACATACAGCCCATGCCATGAGCTGCCCCACTGGGGCCAATCTGGACCTAGGCTCTACATTACACAGTGGGTTGCCCACTGTGTAATGTAGGCCTGTTCACAGTAGCTCCACATGGGCCCCAAGAGGGCATCTTTGCTGGGATGGCTGCGTGCAATTTTATGTAATACAGTGTATTACTGCAGTCTACCCTGACTTCACAGTCCAAATCGATACCATGCTATGAGTAGTATGTAAAACATTAGAGCTTGTAATCTGTACTGCCACCGTGGTTTACTTGCGATTTGCAAAAAAAAAAAAAAAAAAGCATCGACCAGGCTCTATCCACGAATGTACTGTTGTGGTGTTTTAAAGTACAAAGCGAAAAAAGGCATTGCATTGTACTCCAGGCAGTGGTAGTGATGAGCTAATAGCCTGTTTTGTTTTTCAACTGCTATTCCTGCAACATGGTTGACTCAGTTGTGACATCCCTCCCATCTCTGATGAAGTGAAAGGAACGTGACATATGCGCACAACACAGAGAAACAAAGCAAGTGCCAGCAGGTATGTTAACAGGAAGTACACAAAAAAGACAAAAAAAGAGCTGGCATTCTAATAGGATTAGTTTTGTAAAAGCTGTTTCATGTCATTGAGATTCTTTGTTTCAATATGACGTGTCAAGTATCGTTAAAGTTTGGTTAGACCAGTTTTTCTTCATACAGAAATGATCTTCCAGAGATGCAGATGTAAAGTAGTAGCGCAACAGTATTTAGCGCGAGTTGTCAGCTGTTCATGGGGTTGGCAATTCCATCTCCCCTTTCTGACCCAAAAACACGACCTGATGCGTCCACCTGGATTTGCATGGATGCATCAGTGTGTGTAAAAATCTGCCTGTGGATGAGGCTGATAGTATAAAAAGTGCTGGATACAGTAAATTACAGTTAATTTACCTTGGAATCAACTATGACAATAGTTACAGCCAATATAACGCATAGCTGTACAATACAGTGGTGTAGACTCCCGATCACGTGAGGACCTTGATAAAGGTATAGTCATTGCATCAACAGGGACCAAGGCCATTTGGCCAAGGTCAGCAGTGGCTTCTCTCTGACTTGTATATCAACAAGACATTAAAAGCCTATTGTTCGGGACTAGAATGAGAGAGCATATTTCTCCCACACTAGCTTGATGATTCAGTAGACAGACACTCACTCTATCTTTAACACCATTAAAAATGACAGTTTTGATAAAGCTAATAATTAGGGCTGGATGAGGCATCCCTGAACCCTCCTGCTGTTATGCTGAAATAGAACTAGCATGCTGGGAGCGTCCCATGATTCACTGAGTGTTTCTTCTTCATCCAACTCTTTTCAATCTGGGTTTATGCATCACTTTGCATTTAATTATTAGTTATTATTATTATTATTAATCTCTGCCTCAGTTCAACTGTGTGTCTTTTGTCCTGTCTCCCTCCCAACCAGTCGCGGTGGATGGTTCGCCCCTCCCTGATCCTGGTTCCACCAGAGGTTTCGTAATGTTTCTTCCCACTGTTGCCAAATGCTTGCTCATAGGTTTTTTCTGACTGTTGGGGTTTTCTTTGTATTATTGTATTTTCTTTATCTTACACTTTAAAGCACCTTGAGGTGAGTGTGGTTGTAATTTGGTACTATATAACTAAAACTGACCTGAACCTGTGCTTGTGTCAGATGCCTCACAGTATGAAGGCTCTACGTTTTAACCTGTCCAAAGACTTGCTTGTCCGGTTAACTGGTGATTATGAAGTGGCTCCTTGATGTGACAATACAGGGAGTGCAGAATTATTAGGCAAGTTGTATTTTTGAGGAATAATTTTATTATTGAACAACAACCATGTTCTCAATGAACCCAAAAAACTCATTAATATCAAAGCTGAATGTTTTTGGAAGTAGTTTTTAGTTTGTTTTTAGTTTTAGCTATTTTAGGGGGATATCTGTGTGTGCAGGTGACTATTACTGTGCATAATTATTAGGCAACTTAACAAAAAACAAATATATACCCATTTCAATTATTTATTTTTACCAGTGAAACCAATATAACATCTCCACATTCACAAATATACATTTCTGACATTCAAAAACAAAACAAAAACAAATCAGCGACCAATATAGCCACCTTTCTTTGCAAGGACACTCAAAAGCCTGCCATCCATGGATTCTGTCAGTGTTTTGATCTGTTCACCATCAACATTGCATGCAGCAGCAACCACAGCCTCCCAGACACTGTTCAGAGAGGTGTACTGTTTTCCCTCCTTGTAAATCTCACATTTGATGATGGACCACAGGTTCTCAATGGGGTTCAGATCAGGTGAACAAGGAGGCCATGTCATTAGTTTTTCTTCTTTTATACCCTTTCTTGCCAGCCACGCTGTGGAGTACTTGGACGCGTGTGATGGAGCATTGTCCTGCATGAAAATCATGTTTTTCTTGAAGGATGCAGACTTCTTCCTGTACCACTGCTTGAAGAAGGTGTCTTCCAGAAACTGGCAGTAGGACTGGGAGTTGAGCTTGACTCCATCCTCAACCCGAAAAGGCCCCACAAGCTCATCTTTGATGATACCAGCCCAAACCAGTACTCCACCTCCACCTTGCTGGCGTCTGAGTCGGACTGGAGCTCTCTGCCCTTTACCAATCCAGCCACGGGCCCATCCATCTGGCCCATCAAGACTCACTCTCATTTCATCAGTCCATAAAACCTTAGAAAAACCAGTCTTGAGATATTTCTTGGCCCAGTCTTGACGTTTCAGCTTGTGTGTCTTGTTCAGTGGTGGTCGTCTTTCAGCCTTTCTTACCTTGGCCATGTCTCTGAGTATTGCACACCTTGTGCTTTTGGGCACTCCAGTGATGTTGCAGCTCTGAAATATGGCCAAACTGGTGGCAAGTGGCATCTTGGCAGCTGCACGCTTGACTTTTCTCAGTTCATGGGCAGTTATTTTGCGCCTCGGTTTTTCCACACGCTTCTTGCGACCCTGTTGACTATTTTGAATGAAACGCTTGATTGTTCGATGATCACGCTTCAGAAGCTTTGCAATTTTGAGACTGCTGCATCCCTCTGCAAGATATCTCACTGTTTTTGACTTTTCTGAGCCTGTCAAGTCCTTCTTTTGACCCATTTTGCCAAAGGAAAGGACGTTGCCTAATAATTATGCACACCTGATATAGGGTGTTGATGTCATTAGACCACACCCCTTCTCATTAGAGAGATGCACATCACCTAATATGCTTAATTGGTAGTAGGCTTTCGAGCCTATACAGCTTGGAGTAAGACAACATGCATGAAGAGGATGATGTGGACAAAATACTCATTTGCCTAATAATTCTGCACTCCCTGTACATGTTTGGGGTGACCTCTCATCCAGTGTCTGGTTTAAAGTCTGTAGAACTGGATAGAGTTGAGCGTAAGATAAAGAAGCCTTTATGCATCAAATACATGAAGTCTGTTGAAATAATGTGAATATATTGGCAGCAGATGACTATCTGAACCTAACTGTATGCACCACAGTGCTGTCAGAGGCATAAACAGATCATCAATCTGCACCACACAGTGAAGCCGCAATTATTAGTGGACCACTGGAGCAACACATAACATATGTGTCATCTCAGTTATTTTGTTTTTTGTGAAACAGAGAAGCTCTGAAGAAGTTTTTGCATTATAAATTTTCCATTTCTAGTACATCCACTCCCCTCCTGCAGATAAGGGACCACAGTGAGTTTCTGCACACTTACCTTCCAATCTAGACAATAATCTGCAACATTGCCTTTGAGACCTTCACAGAAGCGAAACAGGAGGCACCACACAAAAGACTGCAGATCATGATTTTCAAAAAGTGCTCCGCTGGGTAGGACAATATCAGACCTCAAAATGGTGAGAACTCACCAATAAGTACACTCTGCTAACACAAAGCTAACCAGACCAGCTGCATTCATTTATATTCATATTCACCAGACGGACATGAGGGTAAATCTTCTTAATATAAAATAAATCTTCTTACTCATCTCTCTGCATTTTCAGACACCCAAATAATTAGTTTGAGTTGACCTCCTTGGTGTAACAGTATGATATCTCTGTCTGCCATATTGTAAACGACGTATAAGAATAGCTTGGACATAATAGCTTAGCATGTCGATACCTAATAGAGAATGTGCATGGCATTTAAGGTTCTACTAAGATGACAAAATTGTGAATTTTAAACTCTTAAGATAATTTTGAATGTAGTAAAATCTATCTCTCATGTTTCCTTAGCATACTTTTAGGATAATACATGTAATAGATGCTGTGCATGTGCATGACATGTAATACAAAAGTATTTTACTGTGTATTTTACAGTTTTGTACTGTTTTTCTAGAATATCATTCAATTTACATAAATAGACTGTGATTTCACATTTCAAATGCAAATTAATGTAAAATCACTGTAAATGTAATAAAACATAATTTTCTTGTTTGTTAAATGTATTTGTCTGTACACATGCATATTTAGATATATAAAATGATTCTTATAAACTTTTTTTACATCAAATTATTATTATTATTATTGTTATTTGGGGCGATCGTGGCTCAAGAGTTGGCAGTTCACCTTGTAATCAGAAGGTTGCCGGTTCGAGCCCCGGCTCAGACACTCTCGGTCATTGTGTCCTTGGGCATGACGCTTCACCTACTGGTGATGGCCAGACGGGAATTGTAAAGCGCTTTGAAGGTCTCAAAAAGCTCTATATGAATGCAATCCATTATTATTTAAACCAACTGTTAACTGCATATTTCTGTACATTTAAGTATTATTATTCATATTGCCACATTCATTGACCTTGTTTATAGGTAATTTCATTGTTTAATCACATTAAAATGTTCCTAATTTAATGTTGAAGAAGCCAAAATCCCATGTGAAATTAGGGCAACAAACTGTATTGTCATTACTGAAAATAACTGTATTTTCATGGGAAAGTTATTTTTTGGTATTGTTTTGGCACCCCAGCTGCTGGAATATTACTGTTTTTTTAGGATTTTTTTTTTACGGTGTATGCAAAGCTGTGATGGTTTTAAGGATAAAGTCAGTTACAGGATAATTCCCATTTGGGGATGTAATGCTGCAGGTTTGTGCCAGCAGGATTACATCTCTTTATGTCGTAGGATGATGGTGTGTTATGTTCACTGTCAGACTGGTATTTTTTGGCTCACACTGCTGACACAAGTTACAGCACCATAGCAACATAACAACCCCCTGCAATGAAGCATAATTATGATTTAATATGACTGCAGTATGTCTTGCATGTTTGTTTATGTAGTCCAGAGTCTGTGTTGTGGAGGATGAAATAATAGTTTCATATGAAAGGTTACAGAGATACAGTTATCTGCAGGAATTTGCACATCAGCAGCGATCGTGAACATTTATTAGCCTGCAGAGTAAAGGCATGTTCCATTTATTAGAGAGCACCACATAGTGTCAGTTTCATTCGAAAAGACAAATTAGAAAAAAATGGCTGAAGCAAATGCAAATGCACAGTGCACGTAGGAGGCACATTTACTGACAGGTGACATATAAACATGAGAACAAGCTTCTCTGACTTTGTCCTCACTCTCTTCAGACTGCATTTAGAGCTCATACACATACAGATACACATTAAAACCCCAAAGTGAAAGGCTAGCAAGTTTGGAAACTGTCTCATACAGTGGAGCGCTTTTAGTTAAGCCAAGCCTCCACACACAGGCTCAGCTGTTCAGCCTCTGTAGCTCAGAGGCTGCTCGGCTCCAAATATACAGATCAAAACAGCCTTCAGCACAAGTTCTCCTTGTCCTCCTCCAAACCAGGAGAATCCAGAACCTCATTTTATACATACTGTATATATATGTGTGTGTGTGTGTGTGTGTGTGTGTGTGTGTGTGTGTGTGTGTGTGTGTGTGTGTGTAATTATACATGCTTTTCTTGCATTGCTAATGTTTCTGAGTAACAATATTCGGTGTTAGTTCATTTCTGTGGATTGCTGAATACATGATAACTGTTGATTTTACTGGTGCCTGTACAATAAACACTCTGATCTTGTGACGTGACACTAAAGCAAAACCAGCCTTAAACAAATAGGAGCAATACAAAAATGACACAAAGCTACTAAAACAGCAGCTGGCAGTACTCTTGAGGATTTCTATACATCTAATGGTTTGTTCACATGACGGGAGTTTATGGAGTGCCGTATCTTCGTGCAGTCCTTTTTCTTCCATGTCTTAGTGTCCATGTGTCGCCCACGAAGGGCACTATCTGGTCAGCCGGATCAACTGTTATCACTGCCTGCCAAATAGTGTCACAGCCTTTTCCAGGATAGCAACAGTTTATTTAGTGCGGTGCAGCCCAGCAGCACTTAGTCAGAGGGTAGATGAGCCTGTTTCTCCACAGAAGTGGAAAAATCACCCGTGCCAGCACACCAGCAGCTAAACACAGCTCTCCGACTGATATTTATCATAAATCCTGGACGGCATCTTCTTTGCGCTCACACTTCTTTGAAGAGTGTTAAAAGGAACTGTATAAACTCCCATAAAGTGCACCGACAGATGCACTTTATCCATAAATGCCTCGGTGCCGTTCACAAACCTCCGACTGCTTAAGCGAAGGTGACAGCTATCATCTTTTATGTATAAAAGATTCCCAGACACGTTCCTCAGCTAGGTTCTCATACAGAATTTGTGAGGGCTTGCTCTGCTGAGTCCGGCTTTAAAGTTGAGCCTGTTGCATTGCTGTCCATCATCATGCCAAGCTTCTCCGTCCCATTCCTTGGTTCCTCCCTTTGTCTGTCCCTTTGCAATCTCCTCCTACGACTGAGAAAGAAACAATCATGGCCAACAATCAAGAGCCAAGAGCTAATCATCAGTATGCAGCAGGCATCCACTCTGATCCTTTACATGCATTCCATACAATGGTGAAAAAACATTTCATTTAGCCCCTCACATGTACACAGACTTACCGTGAACAGATGCAGATGAAAACAACAAGAAGAATTAATAGCACAAGCCCTGCGATGGCACAGGTAATTATGATTCTCTGTTTGCGTTGCCCTGTCTGCACCTCCAGATTTAGGTACTCACACCTGGAACCAATGTAACCCATCTGACACCTGTGACAAAGAACATAAAATGTGTTCCTAACTTCATTTTCGTGTGCATTTTTCTTGCAAGGCATCTGTTCGTCTACTTCTTTAACATGCTCGGACGGAACCCTGGAAGCATTGTCGTGCAGGAACATAAATGACAGGGCTTTCTTTTGCACCCTGTTGTTTGTTCAAATAAACATCCTTGTTGTCAGTCTCTTGTCACTGTCTCTGCTCCACAGCTAAATGATTTTGCAGAATGAGTTTTGTTTAAATTACATTTTGCACAACTTGAAAACAGAGTTTGGAAATCTGCGCCTCACCTGCAGGACGGTGCATCCTGGTCCTTTATGTAACGACACTCCCCATGGATGCAGTAATACTCAAGTTCCTCTGGGCATTTTGAGAAGTGCCCATTCGACTGTCCAGTATCTACTGTGTCTTCTGGAGGAGTAAAATGTGTAGAAAGGGGAGGAGTCTAATCATTGTTAGCAAGCACGTATAGAAGCTCATAAATACAGAAATTAAACAGTGAAATTTGTCAGTTGTTCTATATAAAGCATAGTTTTGGTAAAATAGTCTACTCTATGATAATGCCTGTTTCCATCAACAATGACCCTGTCACTATTACTAGGCATAAAATAGTCCCTTATGAAAGCCCTCACAAAGCTACAACTTGGGCTGGTAGCTGGAGTTTGTTCCCTTTAACCTGAGATAGATGAACTGTGTTCCCTTGTTACTTGTCTTTTTAAAGCTACTCAAATGCTTATATGTAGCTATGGAGTCCTCCAACTGTACTTATGGGGAAAATGTGTATGTTGCATATCGAAGCTATTTTCTTGATCTTATGCCAAATCAAAAATATACTTTGTTTAGAAAAAGCAAAAAGCCTTTTTTGTTTATGGTTTGAAAAAGTAAAGCACAATTTTTTTAAATTAATATTACTATTTATCAAATTCTAATGTCACTGTCACTGACTGTATACAAAACAGATAGATAGATATATCGAGCATATAGACACTGAGTGAAGTCAGTGTGTTAGTGCCTTAACCCTGCGTTCTTTCTAATGGTCAACAGGGGGAGACTATTGCGACTGCCAAAAGAAATCAGATTGTAGAGAAGTCTTTGAGTAAATTATCCTACGTTTGATTTTGGAAAACATTTTCTTAAAGGACTCAATGTTTTAGAGCCTTCTTCAATACAGCATAATGCTTATTTTGTAAATTATGGTTCCAATAAAATGGTCACCGCTGAGAAGTCCTAGTGCCATGTGCTGTTCTTGATTTCAGGTATCGGTTGCACTAAAACAACTTCTAAGAATAAGCTGTATCATTACCTAATCAGCTCAGTCTCTACTTCAAATAGCAAGACCAAGTTCAAGTTAGAGCCCCCGCTGCTTTTCAGATTTCTGTCTTTCATATCGCCTGCAGTGTATGGCTAACACAAAAAGATTTTCTTTATGTGCCTAGTATATAGGCCTAATGGAGATTCATCAGTCACCTTGTCTAAATGAACAAATGTACCAAAAGCAAATGAGCTCATTTCTCCAAACGTCTATTTCTGTAACTGTGTCATGATCTTCTTTGATGTACTCCCTCACCTTCTGGCATGGCATGATGTGTGTATATATAGACTGTTTGTAACACGATCCACTGAAGAACTGTGCAATGCATGCCAGGAAAGGCCTGGTGTCATCGAGATCTCATTAGACACGTGTCTCTACAACTTGAGCTCCAGAAGAGCTGGGATGCTCTGCAACATCTCAATAATAACTGAATATGATGATTTGCAAATCTCCTTATTCCATATTTTATTCATGATAGGACATAGAAAACATATCAAATATACGAACCGAAAATCCTTTAAGAAAAAGTTTGGCTCATGTTGAATTTGATGGCTGCAACATGTCTTTAAAAAGTTGGGACTGGGCCATGTTTAACACCAGTCTGTAAACAATTGCAGGACTTTTGGAAAATTAATGTTTTCCCATTCTTATCTGATATGAAATTATAGCTGCTCAGCAGTCCTGACTCGTCTTATTTTCCATTTCATGATGCATCAAATGTATTCAACTGGTGAAAGATCTGGACTGCAAGCCAGTTTAGCCCCTGAGCTCTTCTACCATGATACTTATTGGCCTTGGGGTTAGGGTTAGGCTTTGCTTTGGAGACTTTTGACCTGAATGCTGATCATAACCAGATTGTCTTTGTCCTCCTTAATCCGGAGCGCACCGTGATCCTGTTTTACAAAAAGAATTTCAAATTTTAGTTTGTCCGATGACAAAACAGTTTTCCACTTGCCCTCATTTTAAATGAACTTTGGCTCAGGCTGCATTTCCGGATCATGTTCATGGCTTTTTCTTTGCACGACAGAGCATTTGTAGTTGGCACGGTGAACTGTGTTCGCAAACATTGATGTCTTGAAGTGCTCCTGAGTCCGTGCCAAAACGTTCCTGCCAGAATCATACCTGCTTTTAATGCAATACTGATTTTTAGCCTTGTCTCTTACCCACAGAGAATTCTCCAGACTCTCTGATTATTTTGATGATATGATAGTATTATTACCGTAGATGATGAGATATTATATTAAAAGTGCTTTGAGAAATATCATTCTAAAATTGTTCCACATTCCACATTTATTTTGCAGATTGGTGAACCTCTGCCCAACTTTACTTCAGAGAAACTCTGCTTCTCTCATAGGCTCTTTTTAAATACGTTATCGTGTTAGTGACCTATTGCCAGTTAACCTAATTAGTTATAAAATGTTCCTCCAGCTGTTTTTTTTACCACTTACTTTTCCGGTCTTGCGTTGCCCTCATGACAACTTTTTTAAAACATGTTGTTGCCATTAAATTCAAAATGAGCTCATATTTTTCACGTAGTAGTAAAATATTCCAGTTAAAAGACCCGACCTATTTTCGAAAATCCTCCTGTTTTTGTTCACATTTTTGAAGCATCTCAGCTGTTTTGGAAATCAAGTCGTTTCATTAAAATTCTTTACAAAATGAAATGGGATTCTGTTTTCATCCTCTCCCTTTTCTCTATCACAGACACACATGATAAAACACACCCTGACAGCTGCTGGTTAGCCATGGAGATGAACTTCTGACCACCGGTTTCATATAACACTTCTTCTGAATACCGCTATCTTTACAAGCGGCTCTCATGACATTATCTTTGAATATTGAGCTTGTAAAACAATAGTGCTGCGACATCAATGAGAGCGCTTCACTTGTTAGCTGAAACACGAGACCCAGTTTGCTGTCATGACCTCAGTGCTGAAAGGAAAAATCTCATGTTACGAAGTTTAAAGAGATAGTCTGGGAAGTAGCTTTATTTGCTGTCTTGCCAAGAATTAGCCGAGATGGGGCAACCGATACCACTGTCACTTCGTGAGCTATAAAGCTAACACTAGCTGCTGGTTTGCTTAGCAAAAACAGTGGAAAACAGGACATAGCTAACCCGAACAAGTCTTTAGACCCTATAAAGCTCACAAACTAAAATACTACATCTTTAAAAAAAAAAAAAAAAAAAAATCACAAATCAAAGTGAAAAGCGGTGCTAAATAGTGTGTTTCAACCTGTTTCTGCGCTTTCTGCACACCTTAGCTAAACAACGGTGATTGTTTTATAGATATACAAACATAAAGTCAGTTTTCGTTTCAAATCTTAAATAGAATCTATTAATTTCAATTCTTTTCAAACTATTAATTTGGACTGATTAGAGCTTTTCTATTATATAGTCAGCTATTATTTTAATTTTATTTTGTGTCTTTGTCTTATATTCATTTTAGTTTCTAGAGTGAAAGTGTAAGTTTTAGTCTTTTTTAATCATTATTGTATAGAGAGCATAATTCAGATGCGAGAATAAGGAAATCAGTAAAGGTATTACAATAAAAACTCTGAACTTTCTGGAAGAAGTTCACATACAGTCTTCTAGATATCCACAGTCTCAGTAAGCATGTCCATCAATGTCTTATCAGCAAAGTCGTAATAAAAACTTTCACCAACAGATACTAAAACCAAGCATAATTCCTCAATATTTTAATTTTATTTTAGTTAGCTTCCTAAGTTCAAAAAATTATCTAAATTAATCTACATTTTTCCAAAAGAATACACACACACACACACACACACACACATATACATATATATATATATATATATATATATATATATATATATATATATATATATATATATATATATATATATATATATATTTGTGCTATTGTACTTAATCCCATATAAAATACAACACCCATGTTATGGGTCTTATCTAGTGGTTTATTTCCCACCAAAATCCATCTAACAATGATGAGATTGTAGTTAAAATTTGCTTAATTACAGAAATTACTCAGCAGAGGTTGTTGACAATACCTCTGTACTAAGGGTTGATACATTTTATATTGTGTATTGTATATTGTGACTCCTCAACAATATACTTTTCCAAGTGCGTCTCATACCAACATCTGTCTTACTACTTCTACTACTGAAAAAGTCAAACCAAAGAAGCAGTTATGACACCGTCACAGAAACGCCCCTTACACCACCTTTCCATATCTACCTGTGCAATTGTCTCTGTTGCCATGGAGATGACAGTCGGACACAGTGGGAGGCGCGTCTGTGGCATTCCACTCTGCCAGGCAGTATTTGCATAAGGTCAGAGCTGCAGCCAGGAGCACAAACAAAAAGCCAATCACACACAACCAACGTACGTACACCTGCACATTTTAACCAGCGTTTAGCCGCATTGTACTTACAGGATCTGGACAAGCGATGACAGGACTTTTACTACTCTATAAACATCCTCTATTACTTTTCCTGGTGACTGTATTGGCAAATAATTGTTTTTTTAATATATAAACCTATAGAAAGGACAACGTCACAAACAGTTTCCAAAACTTATATTAAGGGAAGCCTGATTTGATGATGATTAATGATCACAGAAGATGCACATTCCTTGTGCATGAGCTTTTCATTTAATCATTAACCACAAGTGAAGCTTGTTGTACAAGTACAATTATTCCACAAGTTGCTTAGCAGGGAATTGCCCGTAAACTTGTTTTGGCTCCATTATTTTGATAACACATGGTTTTAATACCAGTCAAAACAACATAGAGCTATTCAAATGACATTTTAAAAACTAGATATGAGAAGAAAACTGGAACCGTACAGGACATGCATTTAAAACAAGAACTATTTACATATCATTTTAATATTATCCTTTTGGGTTTTTAGCCTTCTGCTTATGGACAATGAGAAAGAAAGGTGAACAAGAGAAAAGATCTTACCGATTACTATTCCTACATAGAGTCTGTGCACTTTGGCCATCTCCTCACTTGATAAAAGTTTTCATCCAGTATATTAAAGTTCAGTGTCATTAACAAACAAAAGTCAAACTGGTTCAGTCCTTTTTCAGGGGTCAGCGACCTTTGAAAAAGGTGTGGAAAGGCTGTGGAAGTTCCCCAGTGGCGTGTCGTATTGTGGTTCTTCATTGATGGTGGCTAATTTCATAATCAACCGGGAAAGCTTGAAGCTATAACCAAAGCACGTCAGCTCGCTGACTCTTCTGTGACTGACCTGAGCTGCTGGGTGTGAGAACAGAAAAAGGAGGCGGCACTGAAACTGAACTCCGATCCCCGCCCATACTTTTAAAGCTTTAAAGGAGAAGACAACTCCATTCAAGCTATTCTGTTTATTTTCTCTGTAGAGAACAAGTTTGCCTTTATACCTGAGGTTTGCTTTCTTAAGAATGAAATGACAGGTGGAGCATTCATTGACAATACGTGGCACCGGTTTAGCTTAAAAGGACTTTAGATTCTATTTTTAATTTTCCATTCCACTGTCCTTCCCTCATTCCCTGGAACAGAAAGCAGATAAATGTAGGTGGATGGGTAGGAGATAAAATCTGATAGTAAAATAGATGGCTGGAACAGCTGGATTCCTTGCAGGTCTGCACTGATTCCTGGAGAGTTTAAGGAAAGTGAAATAAAGTTTAATGTGGAAGTTTAAATGGTTGTAGCAACCTTCTTTTACTTACACTTTAAACTTCAGTTACATCATTTCATTTATTCATTTTACTACTTTTAGGTGAAAACTTTCGAAGAAAAAATAGAGTAAAGAGTTTAAAAAGAAAACAGGAGTAGTGGAGAACCACTCGTCATGGGAAGTCCCTCGGCTTATCGAATAGCATAGCTTTAAGGTCACATGATCCAAGCCTAACTATCAGCTTTATGAAAAGTTAAAGTTTTATTTCTAATTTTAAAAAGTGGAAAGGGTGTCTCAAACACAGCTGTTCACAGTAGAGAGGCCCAGTAGCTGAAGGCTCTTCCTTCCATTGTACTTTTGTAAACTCTAAACCTGACCAGAAGATGGTGTAATTTCACACTTTTCCACACAATAAGTGGAGTAGAGCTGGAGAGCCAGAATTCTTGCTGATTGCCAGGTGTTCAAATACTTATGTGCAGCAGTGCTATACAAATAATGTCATAAAAATTATACAATGTGATTTCTTAAATTGTTGTTTAAATGCTGTGTGACACAGTGGGAATGCACCGACAATGTGAATTCCAGACCCCTCCATGATTTCATGATCGCAGAGTGTTCAAATACTTATGTTGCTCACTGTATATGTTTGAGTCTATATGCATAACTATGACCCTGTATGGATGAAAGAAAATCCA
The DNA here is from genome assembly GCF_057382185.1 of Mchenga conophoros. NCBI lineage: Eukaryota > Metazoa > Chordata > Actinopteri > Cichliformes > Cichlidae > Mchenga > Mchenga conophoros. The sequence continues at coordinate 49,702,172 of NC_140532.1, forward strand.
AAATCAATTCAAACTTTTGCACCCATTTCTTGTTTTTGTTAAAGTCATTGAAGATGTGTAATGCTGCACAATCATTCGACATTGGAAAAGAAAAAAGAATAGTTCAAAGAAATCATTAAAATCTCAAAGTTATCATGATGCTCGTGCCGTACTTTAACTCCTTTTATCACATACAGTTTAGAATCACCAATTAACCTAACAGGCATGTCTTTGGACATGAGAGGAAGGCGGAGTAGTGCAGGCACAAGGAGAGGATGCTAACTCCATACAGAAAAGCTCCAGCTAAGATTCAAACTAGGAGCCTTCATCCTGTGAAGGCATAGCACTTCACCACCTTGCCACCTTTAAATCAGTTTAAACTGGATGTTTAAGCTGGAGACATGAACTTGCAGTCAGTAGCTACAGTGGCTTGCAAAAGTATCCCCCCCCCCCCCCCCCCCCCTTGAACTTTTCCACATTTTGTCACATTACAGCCACAAACATGAATCAATTTTATTGAAATTCCACGTGAAAGACCAACACAAAGTGGTGCACACGTGAGAAGTGGAACGAAAATCATACATGATTCCAAACATTTTTTACAAATAAATAACTGAAAAGTGGGGTGCGCGTAATTATTCAGCCCCCTGAATCAATACTTTGTAGAACCACCTTTTGCTGCAGTTACAGATGCCAGTCTTTTAGGGTCTGTCTCTACCAGCTTTGCACATCTACAGACTGAAATCCTTGCCCATAAAACAATTACCAGCACTTCTAAAGCTCAGCGCTTAACACCCATTTTATTTTTCTTTTCTTTTTTTTATATAAACATATATCTACACACTGACTGTAAATACATGCTTACATATGACAATAGTGTCTTAAATCCTTTTTCTCTGACACTCTGAAATCCAGACTTCTGCCTAAATAAACTGCAAAGATACACGAGAAATGAGAACTAGGAGTTTATTTAAAGCATCTGCAGAAACCGCTAAAGCCTTGTTTGCAGAGCAAAGGTTGCTAGCAAAGGAGGCATCATGACAGGAGAGCTATTGAGACTCGCCCATGCAGCGACAGGAAAAGGAAGTGATAAGGCAGAGCTGTCTCGTGACTGGCTAGACTTGTTTTAGGGAGATTAAACAGTTTCTTGAACAATGTAGACATATAAAAAAATAGAAGTTCTGTTTTAAAATAAAATATACAAATGAACTGACTAAACAGACAACGACTTATGTAAACTGTCGCGCACAAATACAATGAACAACATGGTTTTTATATAGTTTGTAAAGCACCTTCTGCACAGAGTGCATTTATTTTATTTTATCTAAGCATTCTCTTCAGTTGGAACATCCAAAAAGTTTTAAAAGGCTCAAAGGATAAATGAAAAGTGGCATTTTGTCTTTGCAGTTTTGAACAGGAAGACCCAGTTTCCTCTCTCTGGCTGTGTTCCTGACTTAGACTGAACATCAGGAAGCGCAGACGCCACGAGATTCCAAGGCATAATTTAGAGCTCAGCAACAAACATCCGCTTTGAAAGCTTTACAGATAATCACTGTAAGACTGTTTGGTGCAGAAATGGTGTTTTCACAGCACTTTGTAAAAGCAATTTAAAAGAAAAACTGAAAAGACTGTACGTTCACGGGATGTGCTTTAATGTGTTTCACCAAAAAATTGATGATTTACAAAACTGTGTAAAAACATTTTTAGAAAAACATGAAATTAAAATCTATTACACTATTAAAAAAACAAAGCAAAATTAATATCTTCTTTGAGTGGGATGCCACTTGTATCCACTTTGTCTTCCACTGCAAAAGGTGCAAAACCTTTTATTCCACATTTGAAATCGAGACGTAATAACAGGCGTTACAAAGAAACAAAGCTGCACATTTTATGGACCCTGACCTTCACACTATGGCACAAGAGCGTGGTTCTCTGAAAGGGTTGCTGCCTGTGGGGACTCCAACCAGCAAGGCGTCTTTTCCTGCGTTCTGCAGACAATACTGCTGGAGCTCTGCAGCTGCCTGGGACACCTGGAAGCAGAAACATAAAAATACACTCAGATGGTACAACTTTGTAACTCACATAAAAGGATTAAAAAAACACACACACACAAATCAAGTGCAGGCCTTTTGTTTTCTAGGTTGTGCAAAACCAAAAACTGATATGTGTAACTGACACCCAGAGTTTTATTAGCATTTACAAGAGCAGATTTGACAAATTTATAAATTCCTTCATTTAAAAAAACTAAAACATTCATAAGATAATATAATGCTTATAATACAGAATGCAGTGATAGTAATACAATACATAATACAAAATTATAAATAGTTAAATACATTTATAGATTATTAGGGTTGTAGTTGAGGTGGCACTATTTTAAATTGAATATACTGATTACCCAGTTTATTTTTTTAAATTAAGTAATACTTAGTAAATAACCCAAATCTTAAAATTATTCACAATAAATTGGAACTTAGTAGTAAAAAAGCTAATGCAGCTTATATTTATAATCAGAAATCTTGAACTTTTTGGAGTTTTTGCATTAAAAATAATTTTTTGACTTAATGATTAATTAATGGTGTGTGTTATATTAATCTAAAGCATGTATGTATTCATTAAACTATACAGAGTGACTTTTCTGTAGTGTAATACCGTACACTGAGTGTTTTAAATAAAATAGATTAAACAATCTTATTCTAAATCTTATTCTAAAATTAATCTAGTTGCACTTTCCCAACATTCATAATGTACATATTAAACAAAATAGTTACATCAATCAACAAAAGCTAGTTTGTAGAAAGCAAGCAGTCGTGTTCTGTAAAGATGCCAGTTTTACCTTGATTCTTTCCACACTGGCCTCAAGCTTCAGTTGTTCTACCAGCCGTCGCATGTTGGATAAATTGGAATTGGAGGTCATGTTGTTTATAATTGTTTTGGGAGAGAAAAAGTCCTTGGGAAGGAAAAAGGGGGAAAAAGATGTCTCTTTAGTCTTTTGCTCTCTGCAGTTGCCTTCACTAATGGGCAGCAAATGCTGGACAGGAACAGAGTGGCCGGGTTTCTTTCCAAATGACCTCAGTGCACTCAGCTGAAGAAATAAGGAGTGATACAAACACACTGACCTCCCTGTGTACTACTAGAGACTTCATAGAAAAGTGTTGTAGAGATGTATTTTAAAAGGGAATTCAAGCTCCATTCACCCAGATTAAAAGTACTAGTATATTCAAAAAAGACTGTAGTCATTTTAATAGTGCGTTTCCTTAGAGATACAATTGAACACCCCCCCCCCCCCCCCCCAGGAGTAATGATATGGGTTTTATAAAATATAGCTTTTCTCAAATATGGCACAAATACATCTGGAATCTACCATTAAATATCTTTAATGATTTTCCCCCAATGAGGCTTAGTATTAAGTAGCTTTATGTACATAAAGGTTTACATAAAATGTTATCCAGTACATCTCTGTTATAACAGATGATGTCATTAGTGACATTATTAATGAATCCTTTCATTTTTGTTTCGTGTTTTCCTCTGTTGTGTTTTAAATTTCTCTCCCTTCTGTTGTTTTTGATACAGAAGCTCTTTTAATAAATTATTACTATTGTGAAAATGATTTATCCTTTTCTGTCAGCGTTGCTTGTATGCATTAGTACTGAGACTAAAATATACTCTATTTTCGTCGTTTGTTTCGAACATGTAAATAAAAAGTAAAATTAATGAATAGCTTTCAAAACTACACTGAAGACACTGAGAAGTGAGATGAAGTATAAACAAGTTTATAATAATTTACTGATGAGTAATTATACCCCGTTTAATGCTATTTGATCATAATTAACCTCAACACACATACGCACATGTGATTTTTAAACTTCTTTAACGTTGTCTAGTTTATAGCTTTGCGCATGCGTACACCGATACCGGAAAGCGTCACGAGACGTCGTGCTTTACCTATCGCTATGGAGTAGTTACGACAACTATGCTAACTGACTGCTTCTTAATGCAGTGTACGTGCGCGCGCGTGTGTTTTACCCACGTGGCTAATGAATTACGGCGGTTTCTGCGTCCTCATTGGTCCGCAGGTGATTATCGGGATTGGCTGTAAGCTACTTTTGCGGAAAGGTAAACGGAAACTTCCCCGGAGAGTCCACACTTCTGAGCGTTGTGTTCAAAACTCGGCAACAAATATGAGCTAAACGAAACTCTGAACAAAACTCAAAGCAGCCGGACTTCAGCAGACATGGTGGAGGTATTTTCCGGACGCACACTCCTGAACAAGGACGGAGAGTTTGTGGATCCTGAAGAGGCTCTGCGGAACAAGGTGGTGGGGATCTACTTCTCCGCGGGATGGTGCCCGCCGTGTCGGGACTTTACCCCAATCCTGTGTGACTTCTACACGGAGCTGGTGGAGGAGAGGGATCCTCCGGCTCAGTTTGAAATAGTTTTTGTGTCTTCTGACAAGTCAACCGATGACATGGTTGAATATTACCACGACATGCACGGAGACTGGCTCGCTCTGCCTTGGACGGATGATTACAAAAAGTGAGTTTCATAATCTAATATTTCACATTTGAACTTAACGTAACATAATCAGGTGTTTTATTTATCTTATACCTACACAGTGCAGTCTGTACAGTCTACTAGGCAGTGATCCAGCTTATGTAAAACGCTGATGCGCGTCACTGTCGAGGATTAGGTTTAAGCGACATCAAGTCCAGAGTGTTCTCTTCAAAGTGTCCTTTATTTGTTTATTTTGATTTCCAGATCACATGATTTGAGTTATTGGAGGGTTGCGTGACTAAATCAAAGTCAGATCCGTACACCTGTGAGTGCAAACTTTTCTCTCAAACATTTTTTTCTTAAATAAAAGCAGTTATTTATTTATTACATAGCTACTTTAAAGTCGAGTATCAAGTTGTTCAGTTTCTAATCTTGGATGGAGTTGCAGCTATTCTGTTCATTTCTTTTTCTTCCCAAAGTTAAAACTGGACTCTTTGAATGTTCTGTTTAACCATACCAGTAGTGTGATTTAAATATATTCAGCAAAGCAGATGAGTATTGAAATAAAAACATCAAACATAAAAACATCCATGTGCCATTAAGTTAGCAGCATTTGAATGCTGTATCTAAGCAAAGTGAAGCTGTTTTTCTTACATTGTGTTTAGGTGTGTTGATTAATTGCAGCCAGTAATCATCTTTTATTTGTAAAATTTGAATTTGTGAGATATCTGTAGCCACAGTTGCCATCAAACTGCGTTGTTATGTGCAAGAATCTCACATGTATTCATGGAAAACTATCAAGTGTATAATAGATTCTTTACAGTGGAAGAAGTGTCTTTTTCTAATAAAGGCGCTTCTTTGTCTTTTTGTCCTCTCGCAGTGAGTTGAAGCATCGCTACAAGATCACAGCAGTGCCCAAACTGGTGATCGTGAAGGAGAACGGCGACGTGATCACGGACAAGGGCAGGAAACAGATCCGAGACCGGGGCCTGGCCTGCTTCAGGTCCTGGTTGGACGCTGCTGAGATCTTTCAGAACTTCAAGGGTTAGGAAAATAGAGGGCCTAACGAAGCTAATAAAATCTTCCTGCTTTCCATTTCAGTGTAGCCGTCTGACAGGTCGCCAGGTCACCGGACAGCTTATGTTTCTGTTAGATGAAGATCTGCTTGTTTTTAATTCATCTTCTGCCCATTTTCCCGTCAGAGGTCGAACACCAGTAGTTAAAAATGCAATTTCAATGAAACATGAGAAAGAATAATCGTATTTAGATTCCAGTAATTCTTAAGAGCTGGTCTAATGATGGTTTTGCAGTTATTACTTGGGCATAAGGAGTCAGTCTTGTAGTGTAGTGGCCATATAGTTGGAATAATGACACCGTCAGTGATTAGACTGGATTCATCCAGTTCTTTTTGCCACTGGATGTGAAATCTGCCTGTAATGTAAAGGCTTGACTGCACAACCAAACCACGACGAGGGCAGCGCTCTTATTTTTACTCCCAATACCTGAAATGGTAAGAAATGGTAGCTGATGAAACACCTCTTTATCTATGGTAAAGAACAATTGTGAAGTAGTGGGAAAGAAACTTCTCAAATCGCAGATCTTCTGTCATCCTATGCATTAACGATAAACCCTCAGGCACGTCCGATAGAGAAATTGACCATTTCATGTGACTAATTGAAGCCAGCTGCTGCCGTTAAAGTACATGTATACAGTTAATGCGCTCTTCAAACATTTAGCCAGACTTTGCCTCTGTTAAATATGTATTTTGTTTCTATATTACTCACCTTTGTACATAAATGTAGTTCTATCTCAAGCTGCCTGTATATTTTTATATTCTGTTTTTAATGAGTTGTTAAGATGGGCTATTATTAAAAATTTAATAGAAGAAAACTATTCTGTTTTAATTATGATTATTATTACTATTTTTTTTTCAAGGTTTGATTATGTGTTGTAGTGCTGAAGAGCTGTTTGATGAACAAACAGAGTGATTCCCTTTTGCCTCATTAAACTGTGGAAAGCCCACAGGATCTGTTTCCATCGTGCTGGCACATCTACACGCATGGTCCTAATTACCTGTTTCCCTCGTGTGCGCTGACACAGCTGTTATCACTTTGTGCACGAAGCATCCAACAGACCTGGTGAATAATGATGCGTGTGCGCGGGCCATCTTCTCCAGGTCTTGTCTGCTTCTTAAAAAGAAGACAAGACCAGAATCTCAATTCTGAGATGAATTGAGTCGAGCATCCAGCGTCTCTTCAAGGACCTTTGTCAAATCTCAGAGGACTGTGCAGACCAAAAGATCTGAGTTTATTGATGCAAGTCTTCAAGGTAACATAACTCCAACTGCCACGTTAGATGGATTATTTCTTGTTAAAATATACTGCAGTTTGCATCATTATTCCTCTGGGGAAAAGGATGAAGACGGTGCATTTCCACGGTGTGCCATGTGGTGTAGCTGCAACACCATTTATGAGTGTGAAGACTGACGGTTCAGTTTCGTCTTATTAAAGGGTGTTCTCACATTTATCTGCTTATCGCGGTCAATTGATTTTTCATCCGAGTGGGAGAGATCTGAGTAATGTCTGAGTATTTATTGATCGTGTTGAGGAGTTATTAAAAAGAGAGCCACCGGCATGGGACCCTATTTACCGCTGTTCGGTCTATTTATAAGGCAGTGCGGATGAATTTTATTCATTCATATAAAATCCTTATGTCCTTTGCGTGTAAAGGCCACTCATTTCCTGGTCCTCTAATGGCAACGAAAAGTAACTTTTCTTGTAGGCTACCCGTTAAAACATTTTGCAAGTAGCCAAGGATATACATCTAAGTGTGTAATTCCTTCAAGTTCAGAGGCAAACGCTGGACTCTTCTGTTTATTAGATATCTCTAGTTTCTACTTACTTGCTCATCCAAAATTGAATAAATAACTTGTATATTAATGCAGATTATGTTTCTAAAGTGTATCTGAGTACTTCGCCACCGCTGTGTATCGATACTCAACAAGAGAACTACATTTTTACTCCAAAGACAACAGTTTTTGCTCCGTGCCTGTCACATGATTTGGGTCCTCAGAGAGCCCCTCGGGTCACTTGTAGATGAAGATGTGGGCTACACATTTGGACTTCTTGTTGGCCTTACAAATGAAAGGCAGTAGTGTTTCCTGCTGCTGTAACGGTGTCTTGAGTAACAAGGCTGTCTTTATGAGAGGACCTTGAGGGAGGGAGGCGGAGAGCTGGGCGGACCGGCGGACCTGCACGGAGAGAGCGCATCGGGGTCAAGTTGATCACATTAGCTGTCTGACTTCCGCTCATAACCTTCAAAATAAAACTTGTTTAAAAATATATATAGTCCCCCCGCCCCCCTCAAAGGTTGTTGCTAGATTTAACCTGCTGTCATTCAGATTATTCATCAATCAGTAAAGTTGTCGGATTTAAAAACCTGAGGCAAGTCAGTAAGATTAATAATTACATGATAGGGAGAAAGCTTTCTGAAGAGTTATATAATAGGGTGGCCAGAAAGGTATACATGGAAAGATGAATGAAAATGTAGACAAAAATTTTTTGTATTATCAGAGCTCTTGAGTTTAAAAACAAAAAAACTACAGTAGTGCCAGGAATATACAGATTGTTTTCCTGTTTTGAGCAATATCATAAGAAAAACAAAGCAATACGAACTCTTTTTGGTTTTCCAAACACACAGAACACAGAGAGCAACTAACAATGTCTTTCTCACTGAATGGACGGAATAAAAATAGTAAGGGTAAAGTTAAACAAGTAGACATTGCATGTGGGGGTTAATGTACAGTGAGATTTGATAAATATTTCATAATTTCATCTTTGAAAAAACCTCCAACCTTTCACTGTTAAACTGATTTTTACATGACTTAAGGCACAAAGAAGTAAGTGGACGACTAACAGAGGAGCATGATGAGACTTTTCGCAAACAGAACGCCAGTATTTTGTACTGCAAACAAGACAACTTGAGGGGAAGGAATGGGGAAAGTTACCCTATGTTAAATGCAATTTCCCCAGTTGGCTGGGATACTTTTTTTTTTTAAATCACCATTCAATTAAAAAGCAGTAGTTTGGGACACAGTCTTCATTGCTTCATTGCTTTTGTTTGTTTGTTTGTTTTTTGTTAAGTTGTTGCTGGTTTCCAGTTTCCAATCATGATGGCAACAAGCCACATCATCTCTTAATTACTAGCGGATCAGTACTTTGTTTTTAACGCTTAAGTTCAGTATGTAGCCCACTGGACTGTATTAAATAAGTCGTTTTCTTGGAAATGAAAACAACAACAACAACATTACATTGATTTAGTGGTCATTATAATGTGTTCAAAAGTTGCAAAAATAATATCATGATTCATTTCATAAATCATGACACACTGCTCTCCCAGAAGTTTCCTTTATGGGTTAAAAGTATCAGTATCGATCAGCATCGCCAATACTGGCCCTGTATTTACTTGGTATCACTTCTACTCTTAACCACGTTTCATTATCAGAAATTGTTGCTTTTAAGGATTTGTGGTTTAATTGAACAAAAATCGAATAACTAATATGAACTGGGGACCTTTGAATAAGTGCAGGTAACTATTTTCCATTTTTAGTGCTTTTATTTTTATTTCTCTTTTTAAGCTAATGTAACTGGCTTGGATGAAAAGCTTTAGCAAAGCTTGATACATAATTAGTGCATTTTATTGTGAAGGCAGCAGGCTTCTCGTGTTCCGGTGCTGTTCTCGCTGCTCCGCGGTACAAACGCTCACACCCGCTCCTGGACAACCGAAGAGTCGTCTGTGGACCGGTGGAGGGCTGCAGGACGGTTCCGCAGCACCGGGACTAAACAAACCTCCGCTCCGCTCACAGTGGACCGGACTGACGACTGCTGGGACAAGAGGTAAGTTGTCCGCATGAGAGGACGCTGAAATACAGATGTAGCCTGTCGATAGCCGTACTGTAAAATAACAAAAGCCTAATATTTTAATAGGGAACATGTGCGGAGTTATTCTCACTTATTCTCTATCAGTGCAAATTGTTAGTTTATATTTGGATTGTCTGTAATTACAGGGTTTAGCGATCAACTTTTTGTGCGTAATTACGCCCAACTTATCAGGTCATTTCCCCCCATAATGCGCTTTATGGAGATATCAGGAAGAGGCAAAGAAACGTGCAAAAATGTGTCCACAATTTTGAATTTAACTTGTGTTTGTTTTTGCAGCAGCGCCTTTTCTGACATTTAATTCATCCATCCCACACTAATATTTAATACCAATGCAGCACTAATCACTGACGGGGTCCAATCAGTGACTCATGTGTAAGGTCACTCCAGACCAAAACCACATAGAGGATCTGAACAAAACATCACCCACAATGATTTCAGCTGAGCAGACCCAGATAATAAAATTACATGCACTCAGTCAAAGTGTAGGCTTCTTTCTAACAGTATCCCACTGAATCTCACTCACTCTCTCTCTCACTCTCTCTCTCACACACACACACACACACACACACACATGCATACATCCAGTACACACTGCTGGAGGTTTTTATCACAGAAAAGGCTCTAATCCTGCTTAGTGCGCTTACTAACAAGTACCTAGCACCCTGAAATATTTGGTTTGCATGCTGGCAGAGTAGATTGTTTTTTTTCCTCAGACTTGAAGAGTGAAACTTGAGGGATTACTCAGCGTGTGAGTTTGTTTGGCAGGCAGACCGTGTGTGTGTGTGTGTGTGTGTGTGTGTGTGTGCTACAGGTCTGTCATGGTGTGCACTTTTTAAAAGCTGATGTGACAATAACATCAGCTTTTATGTGTTAAGTGCACGTCTGTGAATGTTTACAGTTTTGCTCTCCCATGCTGCACCATCGTGTTTCACATTTCAGACAACAGTGTCGTGCGGGATAATTAGCCATTGACATTTCAAATGCTCTGATGTAACATCCCTGCAGCACAGTGACAAATGAGATCTGATGATATTACAGTCACCCTCGCTATGTGTCTTTTGATTCTTTCAGATGGTTCCAGTCTTGAGAAAACTATTGAGTTAAATGCAGATCGCATAAATGGCACTGATTTATCGCCCTGCGTTGGTAGGGCCGGCTGACAGTTAACAGTATAAATTATCAACAGCAGATGGTGGAGCTGGTTTGGTAGCAGTTAAAGAAACCTGTTGTAACCCCTTAAAGCCAAACCACAAGCCTTCACCTTAGCCTTGCTGCGAGGTTAGAGTTGAGAAACGTCTGATGGTAATTTCTGTTCTGCGGTGTGCGGCTTCAGGGAGAACAGGGAAGTCGTGAGTTTGCCTCATAATTGTTTAGTTTTTTTTCCCATTGCACAAGAAAAGCAACGGTGAATGCGCTGCAGGTGTTTCTGGTTGAGATGAGCAGGTGTAAAAAAATGTGGATGCGCCGGATTTCTTCATTTTCTGTCAGCTTCAATTGTTTGCCGTCTTGCCATAAGCTGTTGTCATCTATTTATAACTGTCCACCTGCAACCGTCACCGTCAACAGCGGTAAGACCCGTGACACAGGGAGTGTCTCACTGTGTAAACCACGATTTATTATATTACATCGCGATTATGCAGAGGCTTACTGTGCCCTCTATGAATTGGATTGCGGTTTTCATTGTGCTTCTGTGGATGAGTTACTGCTGTCTCAGAAAGGGCAAATTAGCGGGCAATGTATATATGTGTATATAACCATCCATCCCTTTCCTTAACTGCTTATCAGATCCGGTGTTGCACTGGCTGGAGCCTCTCCTGTAATAAGGTGAAAGGCTTGCTGCTGCTGGCCGGCAGGAAGGGTGGGGGGGGGGGGGGACAAGTGCGTCAGATATCAGTGTGTTAGTCTGTACCATTAATTCCCCTATTATAAGAGGTCCAATTGCACTAATGGACATTTCACATTCATAAAAAGCAGGAAAAGGTTGAAATTTCTGACATCAGTGAAGCAGAATGTGGGAAGTAATTCGATTTTTTATTTATTTATTTTTTTTAACTTAAGAAGTGTCTGCTTTATTTTCAGAAGAGTTGCCACTCTTTATTCCCTGCTGCAATGACCCATTTTCCCCATGGGGACCATTAATGTTTAATCTGATCCAATCTAACCTAACCGTGAAGAAATGGAGCACTTGAAGAGAGGGAAAGCAGGGGGCGGGGTTGGACGGTGCATGTTAACACAGACACTTGTAGTGAAGTAGAGGCGTGTAGGCTTTTTCGTTGTTTTCGTTTTTTTTAAAGGGCCTTCCAGATGGCACGCCGACTGGAAGGATCCGGAGAAACCGGCCCCTAATGAATGGGAGGGAGAATCACCTGAGGGGACAAGAAACATCAAAGAAAGCTTTCTCTCACCTTCCTACCCTCAAACAGACTCTTTTAATCCCGACTTTTTCCTCTCTCTGCTTCATTTTCTCCTTGCAGCATGTATCTCATCTACTCGCTTAATAGTTCCCCTCGAGTTATCTGAGGATATAGTTGTCAAACTCACCACCCACTTTCTTTCCCCACTCGTTTTCAAATTTTATCTTAATTAATCTCTCCTCCTCTCCTTTCCTTTCCTCTCCTCTGCTGTCCTTCCCTAGAGGATGTTCCCCAATTTTCCAGTAAGATAGCCAGAGGGCAGGTTCAGACAGCACTGTGTGAAAAGAAGACATTCAGTGAGGCCAACAAGCACACAAACACATTAACATCCCTGCCCTGCACGGTAACAAGTATACCACTCGGCAGAGGCTTCAGAGCTAGGATGAAGGAGAGGCAGACAGTATGGAGCAGAGTTTAAGCATGCATGCTTCTGTGGTTTGTACGGTTGCTTGTAGACATCTCAGGGGTCAGTTACTCACAGACAGTTTATGTGTATGGAAGGAAAGGGCCGAGGTAGGAGGAGAAGGTTGTTTTTAAAGGATTAATATTCTCTCATATGAACGTGCTTTACAGATGAGTATATGAAATGATGGGACTTAGAGGAAGATTTAAAGAACGCAACATTTTTTGCAACCACTCATAATTGTATATGGTCAGTAAAAAGCATAGCAATATACTGAATTTTCTGATTTATTTATTTGCATACAGTAGATAAAGCTATTGCTCCTAGCTGGCCCTGGAAGCCTGCCTGTGTTGTGAGATTCCTGTTTTTTGCCTTCAATATTTAGTTTTGCTCACTGCAGCGCCAAATGTGATGGGAGGAGTGGGCACGGCTGCATCTGGGTGGGTTTACTATGAAGGGAGTTGAACACAGCCAGGCTTCCTTTGTATTAGCTGGCTCGAAAAATACCAGTCAGAGATAAAAGTGGCTGCTTTGCAGGTCATGTGGCTCTTCTTCCGCACAAAGTGATTCCTATGAGTGCACCCACTCCAATCGGGGATGACGATGATAATAAAATGGTGATAAAATTCTATAAAGAACAGTAATAACACAAAATTAAAATATGACACGTTTGCAAATAAGGCGAGAAAAAAACTGTTAATTTGGAATTTAAAGCACAGAGCGGTAAACATTTTAATTAATTTATCGCTGAGCGCCCTCTCAGTGCTGCTGTTTATTTCTGAGATGACGACTGCTCATTAGAGCCCTGAAACTTTAAACTGGATCCATTTAAACATTAATGGTTGTGTATCCTGATAACAGAGACGTTAGCTTCCCGGCACAATATAGGGAGATAAATTTTATGACTTGATAGACGTGTTGTGTGTTCCGGTAGCTGCAACTCCAGCAGTGTGAAAGAAGCTTAGAAGCAGATTTTTAAAAAAATATATACATATAAAAACATTTATACATTTTCCCAGTCACCAAATAATACAACACACAGTTTGCACTAGTGTAACTTTCCAGCTTGGTTTAATTTGTGACGTTAGTAAAAGCGGCTTAACAATTTGCACATGTAAATGTACTCGCCCATTAAGGAATCGATATTGGACTCAACAAATGCTGTAAATAAAAGAATGAAATTAATGCAAAGTCTGACCATAGTTTGCTCCCTACCAGCTTATGTGTTCACCATAAGTTACCAGTTGGTGATTTAGGTAAAAAGAGAGCCACATGACACAGGAAACTCTGACTTTAAGCTAAACCATTAATCTTGCTTCTTAGTACACCCCTCTAGGATTCACATGGTATCGTGCTTGTGACTGTTTGTGTAGGTATTTGACTGCACCCACTGAAGGATTCTGGGCATGCAACCTACACAAACTTGCTTGTGTGCAGAGAAAGAAACCAACCGGATGTAGCTCGACATGGATTATATGACGTGAAGAAATGCAATCTATGATATGTTCAAGTTGAACGCTGATTATCTGAAAAGATTATTATTATTTTTTTTATCATTTTATCTTGAAGACGTCAACTTGGATCCACTCTTTGAAGCTTGCCTTTCTTTCTTATTGTGGTTTAGTAACAGTGCAAATAGATAAATGAATCACTTAAAGCACATTTGTTAATGATTAATAGCTGATTAAAAAAAAAAAAAAGTCCACTAGGTTCACCAGTGTATGAATGTGTGTGGGAATGGGTGGATGACTGGATGTGTAAAGCGCTATACAAATACAGGCCATTTACCATTTTTACAAGAAACAGTCGATCAGTCACAATCCATACAGTTATCTCCAGAGAAGTTGCCGGCTGGGTGGCAAATTTGATTGGCTGACTGGCCAAAAAAACCAAAAAAAAACCAACAAGAGCTCTGCTGGAGGACAGTTTATGCATCAGAAACTGTTCAGTAATCTAAAAAATTGTTTTATAGATTGTTTTGAGAGATATTGCCGTCTGTTAAAATAACAAACCTCGGAAATATTGGAAAGTCTGGCGCTTGACTGTTTTTGTGTACAGCCGGCATTCTCTGTTTTCTCAGATTATACTGTGCTCACCTTTGTTCTAGATTGTATTATTGTTAATTTAAAAAAAAAACCCAACAACTTTGCGCACCTTTTCCCGTGCTGCAACACATATTTTGGACACTGCCCTCTAGTGACAATTAATAGCTGAAACATGTAGACAACAGTTGCGTGCAGGCTCTGTGTAGACAATCACATAGGTGTGATTGTAGAGGCAGAGCTGGACTTGACCAGAGGCTCTGTAGCCCCTCCTGATATGTCAAGTCATTACACTCAAGCTGTGACCTCTGAAGTCACGGGAAGTGGCATAATTTGCAGTTCCCTAAAGGTGAGTGGGTTGTAATCTTCAGTGTTTAAATGACGGCGTGTTTGGAGCCTGTTACAAAACCAGTTTTGATATGATAAATAGGCATGAAAAAACATGCAAAGACAGAAACCCCCCAGCATTTGATTCAAACCCAGGACCTTTTTACTGTGAGGCAACAGTGGTAACGACTCCACCACTGTGCCTCCCTACGTCTAGCCCGCTTCTTTAAATTGTTTTAAGGTTTAAAATGAATGCATAACTCAGGGCGCGGCCACTTTGAATAATTCACGAGTGCCATTTTTCTTTGTTTGGGGATTTGTTTTTGAGCTGCTTCCTATTTGCCAAAATTAGCATTGCACAGTGAAGGACAGATAAAGGAACTAAGCTAGAAAGCCAGTGCTGTCATGAGCTGAGAGCATGAAAATATGGTCACATCTACTTTCCAAACCCAACATGGCACTAGGCAAAACAGCTGGGCTTAAGATGGGAGTCCACAAACTGTGGGGTGACGTCACTTTGGCGACATCTATCTTTCTCTCATAATCATGCAATCTGTGCTGGCATTCCTTTTATATCTTCAGTCTGGCGCTGCCACCATCCCCACTGATGTCTGTGGGGGAGTATAAACAAGCACATCTTGAAAACAGCTGAATGCGAAGTAGGGTGAGTATTGAAGTCTCTTTTTCAGAGACTAAGATTTATGAACAGTTTGCTTGTTTGTTTGTTTAGTAAAATGTGGTTTTTCAGAGCGTGTTCTGGCATGAGCATGTTAAGATTTCCCCTCATGTGCACTGTAGATCTGAAAACGATCAAAACCCAAAATGCACAAAGTAATGGAAAACAGTGGCTGCCATGAACAGGAGAGAAAAAATCTACAACTTTGAAGTGCAACTATATAATAATTCAATAGGAGATGCAGATATGAGAGATAAAAAGCTTAAATGTGCAAAAGTGCTGATAAAATCCTGAACAGTATAAGTACAGTGTCTTCTGTGTGTTTCTGCTTTACAACCACCCCGCCTGATTTTCCAGGCCATTGCACTCTCTTTCACACAAACACTCACACCCTTTGAAAAGATGCATATACTGTGAATTCCCAGTGCATATGTTTTTATGAAAGAGCGGTCTGATGGAGACAACAAAGACAGTCTGCTCTTTAAAAATGACAGCAGGGATTTGTCGCGATGTTGCGGTCACGAGGTTGCTTCTCAAATGCCTCAGGCACTTAAAGGTTGGCCTGAAGCACAGAGAGGGGCACACAAACAGAGATATGCTGTCACCTGCGTGTGATTTCTGCTTCACAAGTGTGACTGAGACTCACAAAATGGGGCAACGGACAGAGAAGAAATTCATTCTTTCTCTTCCCCCCCCCCCCCCCATTTTTTTTTCTAAGTGCAAACTCCTGCAGCTTCAGCTACTCTCTCAATACTCGTTGCTACACTTTGCTCACATGTTATCTCCTCTCTGACTTATTTTCACAAAGATGAGCACAACACTTCTAACAGGTGTCAAGAGGAAGACAATATTTTTGATGCACAGATGCGCCTATTTCAGTAGAAGCACACACAGTGAAACAAACAGGCATAAATCCCCTGGGGACAGGAAACAGCAGCGGGAGGGGAGGAAGTGATTTTAGCGGCTGACCCAGATGCTGCTGCTGGGAATATCTCTGGTCACCAAATACTAAATCATTCTTTTTCTCGGTCCTTACTTTCTTTTCTTTGTGACAGGCAGATTATTTTTCCGCTCTCTACTGGATGTCTCTCTGCATCTGTGTTTCTATTTCCGGCATATCTAATAATGGGGACAGCACATTTATCAGCTGCGACATCTCAAAAAGTGAAGAAATGTAATGTGTTGGTAAACAAACTAGCGTTCGTATTGCCTGTAGATGTATTTGATGCATTCTGCAAAAGAAACGTGGGAAAAAGATTTCTCAAAAGAGTAGCTCAGTGTACTATGAGGACTGAAACAACCATCAGGAAACTGTTATCAGGTGTTGGCCCTGCCAAGCACTGACTTAAAGGTGGAGGTTGAAGAGACACGGTGGCAGAGAGAAAACACAGGAACTATTGTGGTAAACTTCACGGCAGGTTTGTTTTTTGGGCTGTTGAAATTGATTTATACTGAGAATCTGATCAGTTTATATGATTTCCTTTCTGAGAAACAGTATGTTTGGATTTACGGTAGATGCAGACATCTGTGGTTTTCAGGTCTCTGAAGGATCTCCACAACAAAGTTTTCTGCTAGCACAGACGAAAACTTTAAATCAAGTTAGAAATGTTTTTGAATCTATAGCCACACCTGCACTCAAGAGTACTTGAGGCTTTACTTGGCTAAGGGATTTGAAGCTTGAAGTGCTAACACAAGAATCCTAACAGCATCAGTGGTGATATGCTCCTTTTAAACACATGCAGTCATGTCAATTCCCTTCAGTTTTATTTACGTAGCGCCAAATCACGGCAACAGTCATCTCAAGGAACTTTATATTGTAAGGTAAAGACCTTACAATAGCACAAAGAATACCCCAGCATTCAGATGACCACCTATTAGCAAGCATTGAGTGACAGTGGGAAGGAAAAACTCTCCTTTTAACTGGAAGAAACCTCCAGCAGAACCAGGCTCAAGGAGGGGCAGGCATCTGCCGCACCAGCTGAGGGTGAGGGGAGTAAAACGGGACAAAAGACATACTGTGGAAGAGAGGTGGAGATCATAATGCCTAATGATAACTAATGGCAAAGTGAAGAAGAAAGTTTTTCAGAGGACTCTGTGCAGTCCTGTCAAACTTTCAATTTATCCTTAACTGCTTTCATAGAAATTAAGAGGATGAGTAGCAGCCAAGTGCTGCTACTACTTGATTAAATGAACATCATTAGATAGACTCACACTGTATCTGTGAGTCTATCTCTGCAAAAACATTTGGTGGTTTTTTGCTGGTGTGATATTGTGACATTGTGTTAACACAATGTCACAATATCACAGTGGACCTGACCCTGCAATACTCGGAGAAACTGCAGAAAGTCCAAGAGCTGCATGCCAAACTCTGCATGCCTCAGTTAGCATGTTACATGTTTAAGTTCAGGACAGTACAATTAGAAAAAGACTGAACAAGTATGGCTTGTTTGGACGGATTACCAGAGGACAGCGTCTTTTGTCTAAAAAGAGGATCGCAGCACAGCTTAGCTTTGCAAAGCTGCAAAAGAACAAACCACAAAACCTAAGAGATCTATGCATAAACGGATGTCCACAAACCTCAATGGACTGAAGCAACGCTTTAAAGAAGAGCAGGCTAAATTTCCTCCAGAGCCTTAAGAGAGACTGATAAAGTCGCACAGAAAATGATAAATGATTGCATTAAGTAAGTAAAGGTGCTTCTACTTTCTTTTTCACAGGCCTGAATAATGTCTCTCACTATTTTACCATAGCTTGTTAGCACAGATGTAGCACATGTCAGACACATTGTGAGAATAAACATTTTATGAGCATGCGTTTACTTTAGTGCTAGATGGTAACAGGAAACTATATGCCTATAATTATTTCTCTGCGGTGTTCTTGTGTTGAGGCCACGGCTATCCCCGTGGGGAGTCAAATAACCAGGGCTGAATCAATTCATTCATTCCGGTGGGACTCGGCGGTTTGACTGCAGGACTCTGCTTATAAATCAAAGTTACACCAGCCTTCTTTGCAGTGATGAATCTTTCTCACATACCTTTATGACTTGGAATGACCACATTGCCATAGACAACATATACTTTTGTTCTGTCAGGGGTACATTTGCAAAGGTTTCAAGAAGCTGAACCAAACTAAAATAGCGCAGGGAGAGAACAATCACCCCAGCCTTAGTCAGCTGATGGCTCAGTTGACGATAATCAATCTGCATGCTAACCTAATCACCTGCTGGCTGTAGCTTCATACTCTCCTCCCACCACGAGCTTGCATTTGACAATGCAAAGCAGCGCATTTGTTCCTCAGTAAAAACGGGAAATTGACCATCACAATGCCAGACCCAGGCACACGCTGTAATTCGTGTGAATGGCTTGTGATCACATTTACTGGCATTAGTTCGAGCGCAACTGTGCTACAGGAAGTCAAAATCATCTGGAAAAACCAATGTAATTATTTAGAGGAGGTTCCCTGCAACTCTCAGCTAATGAGAAGCTTTTGTGAACGAGCCAAAATGAACTGATTAAACTGCCATTAATGTCATGCCACATGTTTTGAAGATCCATGGCTCCATATAATGATATCATGAGGACTTTTTCTGTAATTCAAAGGACGATACTCGATGTGAGGAGCCGCAGCACGCTCTCCAGCACTAACTCAGCCACTTTTCCCCGAGCGTCCTCTCCTCAAACATTTTTTTAAGTCAGCAGCGGAGGTCCTGCTGGAGAGACGCCCTGTCTGTCCTGATTCAGCCATCTGTTAGAGCACAGTCCAGTATTCACTTCTGCCATATACTAATCCTTTCATTACGCTCAGCTTCAGGCTGTCCTGTCAAAGAGCTGACTGTGTGGGGAGTCAAGAGAGACCGGGACTGATACACAGAGATACATTTACAGATACATACAGGAACACTGAAACACCTTCCCACAAGAACATATATATGCATAGAAACGCACACAAAACGTCTATTTATGCTCAAGACTTGCATTCAGACATCCAGATACACCATACTGCTGCTCACCTTTCCCACGCAGAAGACATAAAGTACAGAGTTATCGCTTAAACTTTACAGCTTGTTGTTCACCACTTAGTTTTACTTTGTGACGTTTGACGTTTTTGGATTACCACAAAACACAAAGCACGTCTGGTGCTGATCATGTCAGTGGTTGTATCTGCATTTGGCTGGTAGCGGTGAATGTTTGTCTGTTGTGTAAGATCAATTTTGTGCTGACTAAATGTTCTAACATGGCTAGATCAAGTCTTTTTGGGATGACGGTTCCTTTTTTGGGACAAGTTGTTATTTTACCATCTGTGCCAGACAAAAAGTCATAAGATCATCACTTTTATTACAGTTTTTCTTTCGTAACATAAATCGATGGGATATTCTAACCAAGCCCACAAAATTTGTTCTAAAACGGTGGTCCAAACAACTAACGTTGCTATCCACAAAGCCATCCCAGTAAAAATGCTGCTCAAGAGCTTTTGTGAGGAAAGTTTAAATATAGTCCTCGAAAAAAACAACAATGCATAACCCATCATTCAGAAGCATGTCGAGGCAATAACATGGACTAATGGTTTTCTATATGGCTATCAGTCTCTCACATTGCTATAAAGGAAATTTGAACCACTTTTCTTTACAATGTTGCTTGTTGAGTTTTGCAAGCATTCATTAAATACATTTATTTGTCTTTGAAGGGCCTACTGCGGCACCTCAGTCCAGGTGAGGTCTGGACTTTGACTGTGTCATTGCAACACCTTGATTCTTTTCTTTTTTCAGCCATTCTGTTTTAGATTTGCTGCTGTTCTTTGTCCTATTGCATGACAATTTTGTGCCAGTTGACAAATTGTCACATGGATGGCCTCACATTTGTCTCCAGATCTCCAGATCCACATTTGCCAAATGGTGGACAAACCAGACATCTTGTGGTTAACTTTAACATGAACATGTTAAATGAGGACTGCAGAGTCGGAGATGTAGCTTTTTGATTTTTTGCAGTTTGTCTGAGCATTGCATAATCTGAGCTTTATGCCAATAAGTTCATCAATTGCATCAACAGCACCGGGCTGATAATAACTCTTTTAATTCATATGGAGAAAGTAAGGGTGTATTTACTTTACTGTCTTTATTGCATGACTGTGGAAACATAAAGAGCAATAATATGACACTACAGTCCACTTCATGTGCACATACCAATACACACACTGCAGGTACAAATAGCTGCATAGGTGTATACATATTTTCCTCTCTATTCCCTGATCTCTCTCTCTCACTCACACACACACACACACACACACACACACACACACACACACACACACACACACACACACACACACACCTTAGCACATATGAACTATAACTTCTGGAGTTTCAAGCTCACGCTCCCTTACTTACTGCGTCATATCTTCAGTGACAACATTGTTTTCCAGGAGCTTTAGTCCTGAGGCAATGCTTGGTTTGGCAACTTCTTGCCACCCTAAAACTAATATGTCAGAGTAGCCTGGTCTATTTCTGATTCAGTGCATATTTAAAGACACACCCTCCAGTGTTTAGAGAAAGCTGGTGCACGTCAAAATGTTAAAAAGAATTGTTTCCAATAACTGTCCTTTCTGTCTCTCTCCTTTCTGTTTCCTTTGTCAGGAAAACAGCTTTGGAAAAAAAACAAACAGATGACTACTGAGGATTAGAGTTCTATGAATTTTTTTTCTTCTTTCTTTCTGCATCAGTCGCATTTGTATAGGAGACTATTTGGCTGAGCATTCGGATACTGGAAGGAGGACAGGAAGAGGACAACATGGACTTAGTGGGAGAGTCAGAGCAAACAGATGAGTCACTTATGAGTGACAGATGATGCAACAGTGTCTGGAACAGTTTCTTCTCACAGACCATGGAGCTAATTGGACCAAGAGAAAGGAAGAAAGTGTTTTTTCACAAGTGTCTGCCTTTTTTCTTTTTTTTCCTTTATTTTACCAGTGACACAACAGTCTCAGGCAGTTGGGAACCAATGACCTAATTCAAATTAAATGACCTCACACTGATATGTAGCCCGCCTCCTCACCGGGTGATGGAACATAAACACAAGTCAGACATCATTAAGGCCAGAGTGTGTGAGGTTACATGATACCTCTGTGGGTTTAACCAGGAGGAGTGAGTTTTGATGTTGCGTGCAGTGATGTTACGGCGCGGACTACTGTTGTGGGTGTCCCGTGTCGGGGGGCTTCTGGTGCTCCTCTGCTGCTCACTTTCGCTCCTTTATGTGATGAGATGCAGCCCGCCATACTCTAATGACCCTCCACTGAGTCATATATTACCCCACGCTGGATCTAATCATCCCAGCTTGGGAGGCACGAGGCCGGAGACCGGAGCGGGAGCCGCTGGGGTCGGAGGAGCTGGGCCTGCCCACAGCGGCGGTCCTCCGAGTGCCCACTCTTACCAGGTGCTCCTCCAAGAACGTGAGGAGCAGCACCGCCTCCACATCTCCTCCTTGAAGAAACAGATAGCTCAGTTGAAAGAGGCATTGCAGGAGCGCAGTCAGCAGTTGAAAGGAGTACAGGAAAGCCTGAAAAGAGCCAATGGAGGCCCAGCAGAGGGGCAGGAAGGAGGCGCTGCCTCACAAGGAGGTGGTGTTGGAGAAGCTCAGGTAGCCAAGAGCCAGCCGGCGGACCTACAGGAGTTCCTGAAGGCCCAGCTGTCAAAAGCTGAGGTGACCTTCGGCATCAGGTTGCCCAGCGAGTACGCTGTAGTGCCATTTGAGAGCTTCACCCTGCAAAGAGTATACCAGCTGGAGATGGGGCTGACACGTCATCCGGAGGAGAAGCCTGTGAGAAAGGACAAACGAGAGGAGCTTGCGGAGGTCCTAGAGACGGCTCTGCATAGCCTCAATACGCCTTCATCTGAGCAGGACCGCAGGAGTGCAGTGGAAAAGGCCCAAGCTAGCAAAGTCTACACACCATCTGACTTCATAGAAGGTGAGAGTATGTTAAATCTCAACCCAATCTCCTGAAATATGTGTTTATCTGCAAATATTTTATCAAAGGTAAATGTGTATGGTATCAACAGAAGCATCAAAGTCTCAGCTTAAAGCTTAAAAGTTGCACCTTTTGAAATGTGTTGGTTGCAGCGGTATGGCACAACTTTTACTTGAAGGGTGAATGTTTCTACTTCAAGTTTCACTACAGCTCAGAGTGTTTGCAGACAAGGCGGCGTCTTCCACGCAAGCTACAGAGCAGCCAAAGCAATCATAAGGAGGTTTTTGTTGTAGCACCTTCTTTGCACCCAGCAACCAACCAATACCAGTGACAAATACCCACAGTGCATCGCTGTAAAGGATAGCGCCACACTGGATTTGTAATGCAAGATAATATGAGGGCCAGCAACACAATAATCATCCTATTTTTTTATTGTTATGTAATTGTATTTGAATGTGCTAAATTGCCCTGCTACTGTTGGCTACTGGGATATTGTATAACTAATATATAATTAAGTTTCTTAAGAGCTACTTGGTTGTGTTCTGCCGCTGATTTCACTCTTTGCCTTTGAATTTAACAAATTACACATTAAATAATTAATAATAATAGAATTAAATGCATATTTCTTTTTGACACTGTGTTAAATCTAAACTCCACTAACCACATTTGTTTTACTGTCAACAGCGTTTCTCCTCAGAACACAATTACTCTAATATCTTCTGCTATCTTGCTTTACCTTTCTCTCCTTTTCTTTTGTCAACATGAATCCCTGGAAGGTCAGAAATATGTGTATTTGTGTAAAACCACAGTCATTATATCCTCCTAGTTTGTTCTTCTGCAGCTATGATCATAACCTCAGGAAATGAGCACAGCTGCTGCTCAATCACAGCGCAGGATCTCTTCAGACACGGTGTTTTAGTGTGTGTGCCTACTCTTTGAAGGTCACTATCTTCACTGTGTGAGTGGGTGGAGGTTTTAAAGAGAGTGATGGGGCACCTAGCTCTGTAGAAATGAGCCAAAGGTCACCATGTGGAGCTCCATGCATCTGTGTTAGCTTGTGCGTGGTCCTGTGCAATCTAGGTCTGTGTTTATGTGGTTGTGGCTTTAAAGGATGTGCGTGCATTTGTGCATCTGTTTGTGTTCACGCAAGTGGTCTCCACATTTCTTTAAGTCAGCAGCAGGGAAATGCAGTTTTTTTGAAATGAAATGGAGACACTCGCTCACATCTCTTGGGCTTTTTTCCCTTTAATGGGCTTGGACATCGATTTTAGGTGATTCTCGAACAAACAACGTTTTATCCAACCAGTCAGACAAGTGAAAGCCAGTCTAGATAGCCAGACTAACACAAGCATCTTTGGGGAGTTTGAGGGCTGCATTAGCAATCTAGTGAGCTGAAACTGTACACAAACACTAGAGGTATGCAAAATGAACTTGCCAGCAACTATGTTGTGGCCTTAGAAAGAGAAAAAGAAGTGCAGTTAGACTAAAAAGACAGAGACAGGAAGTGGCGGCACTCAGTCTAAATAGTTTAACGTATTTACTAAATGAAAGATTATGGTGTCCCTTTGGGAAATGAGGCCTTGGCTCACAGGAAGCAGGCCAATTTAACAGGAAGGCCTTAATTCAAGCTGCTATTAGGCAAAATCTATGGCCGCAGAAATCCCTCTGTTCTCTTCTTCTTTTGACATCAGTAGTATTTTGACTCTCTTCCATCTGTCTGTCTGTCTTCTGTCTTTGAACACCAAATGCCTCTTTGCAGGAATGAGTTTTTTCGCATTCCAATTTCCAATTTTTTGTTCCACTAGCCTCATGGGGTATGTTTGCAAGCAGTAATCTGTTAGTAATGTCAGAGTAATTGGAAAACAACCTCTCTATGGGGAAACAAGCTGACATACAGCGTCCATCAAGATAACTGACAGACACCGTGGAGAATATGTGTGGTTTACGTGGCCTCATTGCCTTATTTTTTCCACACAAATCATATCAGTCCAGTAAAGAAAGTATTGATGACAGAGATGATATTTGTAAAAAATAGGATTCCATGAAAAAAAATGAAATATTTTACATTTAAAAACTAGAGATGGAAAAATATTTTACTTAGCGCACAGAATTCTTATGGGGAGTCAAAAGAAAGATGCACTGTGGAGAAACCAGGAAAACAAAATTATTACGTGAACTCAAGAACAAAAATTAAAATCTGCCTTTGATTCTGGATTGTATTATATTGTCAGCAGTTACATTAGAAGTGTGATATCACTCTTTTACCTGAGGGATGAACATAGAGCTAGAGCCATTTCCTGTTAGCTAAGCCTAGCTTAAACACACACACAAAAAAAAGGTTTTTAGAAGTGCTCCCAAGACTCCAAATGACCTCAGCAGGTAGAGTCTGCTCTGACCCTTATCCTGTAAAGAGCATCGGTGTGCTCCAGTCTAGTTTATTATTCAGGTGAACACCCAGCTACCTAAAAGAGTCCACTATCTCAGTATCCACTCCCTGGATGTTCACCGGTGTCAGTGTGGTGGGTCTGCGTCTCCGGAAGTCCACCACCAACTCCTTTGTTTTCCTGGCTTTGATCAGCAGGTGGTTATGCTGACACCAGTCTACAAAGTCCAGAGTCCACTGTCTGTACTCTGAGTCGTCCTCACCTGTGATGAGGCCGACTATGGCACACTAGCTTCAAAATGTGGCCTCCTTGTTTGAGGCTTTATAATTTACAACTTACCCTCCTAAGTTTTTTTGTGAACTTCAATCAAACCTGGTAATTTACTTTAATAAGCAGACAGATTCCTATAAATATGACACTTTTTTCAGTACATGCTTACATCAGTAAAATTACCCCAAAAAAACAGACTTTAAATTAATATAAATGTAAAATAACATGAAACTAAATAAACATTTTTTTAAATTGAGAAAAAAAAAAAAAGCTAAGCCTAGCTTAAACACTGCAAGCAGATGATAATGGCAAATCAGCAGAGAAACAAAAACAGCTTTCAAATAATTGAGAAACTGAAATGAAAATTATTTAAATGAGTCCCGCAAATTCTTAATGTACAGGGTGGGCTATTTATATGGATACACCGTAATAAAATGGGAATGGTTGGTGATATTAAAGTCCTGTTTGTGGCACATTAGTATATGTGAGGGGGCAAACTCCTTAAGATGGGTGGCCATTTAGAAGTCGGCCACCTTGGATACAACGTGGATAATTTTATCCTTTCATGAGTTATTTACAAGTTTCTCTTTGTTCACAGCCATTGACATGTTGAAGAGGTTAACACGTGAGGAGCGGATCGAAATTGTGTTGATATCTGGTGAACGCAGTAACCGGTTCACAAAAGCGCCCCTCTGACAGCTAAACCCATCTGTTCTCTGATTGGATTGTTACATTTGTGATTGACGTGACATTGACCAATCAGATGAAAGGAAGAAAAATAGGGTCAAAATTCATACTTGTAACTTGCAGGGTTTTTTTTGGCTAAGTCCACACACAAATCTTTTTTACGCACACACAAATTTTGTTTACACATACAAATCCTGATTTACAAGTACAAAATATTTATGACCACATTTTGAGCCCATAGATTCTGGGAAACGCAGTTTTCTAATGAAAAATACCTGTTAAATGCTCCCTTTTGGCAGAAAATTAAATCTATAATTAACAGCTCTCACTAAACATGTGGCTAACACTTAAATCACTTACAAAATAACCAAAATGCTGTTATCAAACAATACATGTACATGGTCCAGTAAGCTGGGGTGTTTACATGATATTCAACTGGTACTAAGATGCCCAAGGTGTGTCAAGAAACTAGGCCCGAGGACCGTTATCCACCATCTGTCTGAACCTTTGATAGAAGACAAAAACCTTCGAAATTCTTACCCTGCCATCTGAAAGTCTCAGCAGAAATCGAGGCACCACACTGGGTAGTCTTTTTCTAATCTTATTTGTCCACTTTTGGTGAGCCTGTGCCAACTGCAGTCTCAGTTTACTTTTCTTACCTGAAAAAAGTGGTATGGATCATCTTGAACATGTTTACACATTTAAATTAATTGCGTCTATGCCATTTGATTAGCTGATTAGATATTTGTAATAAGAAGCAGTTCAACAGGTGGATGAGTGAGCATATAGTGGAAAACAATTACACCCTTACTGTTTTATAAGAAGAAACAATGATGTTGACTGTATTTAACTTATCTGCTCCTGATTTCATGCTCCAAATCTCCCCCGCCAGGTATCACGCGTACAGAAAAGGACAAAGGTACGTTGTACGAGCTGACCTTCAGAGGGGAGTCAAGTAATGAATTCAGACGCCTGGTCCTCTTCCGGCCCTTCGGACCACTCCTGAAGGTGAAAAACGAGAGAGTGGACACAACCAATGTGCTCATCAACATCATCGTCCCGCTCTCCCGACGCACGGACAAGTTCAAGCAGTTCATGCACAACTTCAGGTGAGTTAGATGTTTTGACCTGCAAAGTCGACAGACAGTTGCACCCCTATAAATTATTCGTGGCGGCTCTTTCTATCGCATGTTACTAATTCAGAAAAATGCGATACTCAGTGTTATTCAAACCAAGTTTCAAACTTTAATTAAGGATCAACCAGACAGAGACAGGGGCTGAGGAGATTAGAGGGAAGAAAATTAACATCAGAGCGATTTTATTTTTACTTTTTTTGGGCATGTAATTAACATTATTGAAACTGCATGCGTTGTCTTATCAGTTAATTTATTTTGCTGCTGGTAGGCATAATCTGAATATAAACAAATCTGAGAGACTTAAAATGACTCAGACCAGAACATGAATAAAGATGTTCTCGGTGATCACAGCCATTTTTGTCACCTCATTACCATAGGGAATCTATTTTCATACACACTTTTAACGCGTATGACTAACACCTCAAACACACCGCACTGTAGCTTCAACCACACGTAGAGCCAAGCGGGTGCACGCATGAGACAAAATCACAACAGATTTTTTTTTCTTTAAGAAAAAGGGTCAGGGTTAATGGAGTTTTCTAAGGTGAAAATAAAATGAGTAATTTCCGTAATTTTCGTAATAATTCACACTCACAGCTATCAAATCTAATCACCTGAGAGCAAAACATGCTTGGTTCAGCCCTGCAGCCCGTCAAAGCTGAGGAAATGTCTTCCTTAATGTCTGTGATTTATTGTGCTGCTGCTGCTGCTGCTTATCACAGCTCTTTTTACATGGTAAATCCTACTTTAGTGGCAGTGTTGCAGCCCATTAAAATGCCCCCCTGGCAGACCAGCGGTACTTGATATACAGCACGGCAAGAAGTGTACTTACTTGAAAGACTTGGGGAGTCGCTGAGCAAACACTTCACCCTCATCTATTATAAAAGTGCACTGAGTAAGAGAATAGTGTGTGTGTGTGTGTGTGTGTGTGTGTGTGTGTGTGTGTGTTCGAGATAACATTGGGTAAATCCAAGCTTATTATGAGTTCTTTGTCCACAGTTGGAATTGAAAATATGCTTAATATATTAAAAGGAAAGACTATGGAGATAAAAAGTCCTGCTTGTGAGATTTTTTTGTATGCAGGCAGATTTTTAAATTGATTTCTTGCTTTTTACACACTCAAATAATTAAGAGATGGGTTTTTGTCTGCTCTGGCCCCAGCACAGAATTAGACTGCCTCATCAGATCCCAACAAAAAATCAATTTATTCCAATTTACTTCTAGACCAACATTTATAGAGGGCCTTTTATGCGACAGCGTCAATAATTGCAGCAAAAATGTTGGCTCAATATTCCCCGCAGATTTTATTTTTTTTCAAGCATTTTTGCCTCATGTTGTGTGCTATGAATGCTATGAATCGCCTGCCCTAACGTCCCTTTGGGGAAGATGTTGACAAACTGCGTGTGCACATCTGCGCATTTGCATGCGTACCTCGTGGGAGAGGTGAATTATCTGCAGCGTGTGCTTGTGATATATTTGACACGTCTCCATCAAAGAGCTTTCAGGCATCTCCACCTGGTGTCTGTTTTACTCACAATAAGAGCTTCCTCTGTGTGTTAATACGGGGTCAAAATGGGGGGAAAGCCTTGAATACAGATACAAACGATAAATTTTATTTCCTTTTTTAGAATAAATCATCAGGAAATAGTGAATGTTTAGGTTCCAAGATCCAGTATTCAGTCTGCTGGCCAAAGCCCAAAGAAATTCAGCTTTATAAAGCAGAAATCAGAAAATACTTGGCTCTTATGATGAACTACTTAAGCAGCTATTCATTTCATTATTACAGTTGTTGTGTTTTGGCACTGCATGGATAGATCCTCCAACCAAAGCTGTATTTTTAAAACCCCTCATGTCCTCTTCCTTCCTGCACACCCCCAAATCCCATTCTCCTCACACACTTTCATCCTTAATATCGCTTCCTTTGCATGTTTGTGTTTATGTACAGGGAAGTCTGCGTGAGTCAGGACGGCCGGGTCCATCTGACGGTGGTGTATTTTGGGAAAGAGCAGATGAGCGAAGTCCAGAGCACTCTGGAGAACACATCCAGGTGGGTTGGAAGTGGAGCCAAGAAGTGGTCTTTGAATTATAATTCCCAACACAAGAGTATGAAATGCAATTTACGTAATGAAGTGAACGCAGCCCCAGCCGTGTACCCGCTTTTGGAACGCGCTGTAGAAATGTTTCCACTGTTTCAACTCTTACCCTATAAACATTTCCTTGGTGCACAAAGCGCACACACCTCCTGGCTCGCCATTCTGCCACAGCCAGTCATCTGTCTGATAAATAATAGAGCAGTGTGCCACCCATGCCGGGTAGCTGAGAGCTACCAGCCAGCACAGATAAATTACAACAAGCCTGTGATCCTGCTGCCCTCTCGCACGGACACCCACATCTCTCGGAGAGGGATCGCTGTCGCCCAATCGGGAGTCAGATCCGCTGCGCCGCAGATTCCCTGAGGGGGTTGCTATGGTGACACTTGTCGTTTCCCCAGCCTCGAAGGTTTTTGTGTGGCCTTGAATCAGTAGGACTATCACCGGGATCACACAGCGTGTCTTTGTCTCACCGTGCTGAGAGGAAACCGTGGAGATTTAAAAAAAGATAGCATTGCACGGTCTTAAAGCAAAGTGTCAGATCAAGTGTAGAGAAGGCAAATTTAGAACCTGTGAATGTGAAAGGCAGACACAAAAAACATACAGTTAACCCGAGGCCTCATTGATTTTAGTGTGGGAGCCTTCTTAAATAAGTGACAGTGAAAGTTTGTACAAAACAGAAATTGAAAAGAGTTGGAGCTGAAGGTGCAGTCTGGGAAAGAACGGCATTAAATAAACTGGAATTTCCGGTAGTTTTTCTGCTTTGAACTTCCATCTCTTTGTACTCTTCTCATTCTACTGTATTCCTGAGCTGTGTGGAAACATATCTGGGTGTGAATCACTGGGTGTAATCAAGCCTGCACTCCTCTTCCCTTTTATCTAACATTCAGGCTGAGGCTGAAATGACTGGGAATTATCATGGCTTGTTGTTCTCGTATCTGGGATCTGACACAGACAGACTATGCACAGATACAGTCAAATGTAACCTGCTCTTTAGCTTGCAAGGAGAGGTGCACGTCTGTATGTGTTGCTGCAGGTAATGATTTATTTTTAAGAGTTAAGCATTATTCTTTTTTTTATAAGCGGACTGGAGTCTATAAATGCCAAGTATAGTGACAGAATTACATCCCAGCTCTAATCTGACACTTTAACTGTTGTCACCCATTTATAGCGTACATGAATGGACTGGTGTTGGAAATTAGCTTTAACTATATAATACCCTGCTCACTGCTTTTAAAACTGTCAGGGTTTTTTTGTTTTTGTTTTTGTTGTACAGCTATAAAGATTAGATAAATTTACATAAACTAGTACATGGCCACGCAGCAGTATTGTTTGCTGTGTTTGTGCAGTTGTTAAGCTAATCACTATGAGAAAAGTCAGAAATAGCAGTGGTACTTCCTGTTTATATAAATAAATAGATAAATATAGGAGTCATTGTGTGCAAAATGGATTTACGTCTGTGTAATTAAGGGACCACATCAACCAGTCGTTGTCTGGTTGTCTAAAAAAACAAGTGTATTTGTTGTACAGTCATCATCCAAACACTGCCCACCCCCATTAAGTGTGTAATAAATTATTGGTATAATAACTGTCATCATGATTGCATAGATGTAGTGATATCTATGGGTAAACCATGAATTCTGTATAGCTATATTTTAGACTTTTCATATAGTCTATAAATACAGTGAATATAGTAAAATGATGTTATACATAGTCAGACAACTATTCTCACTCACATACACACCTGTTGCCAATTTAGAAGCACACATTTACCCAACATGCAAATGCAAAGGTGCAGAGAGAACCCAGGCACTGGGAGAACGTGTAAACAGCACACAGAAAGGCCAGCCAAACACAACACATTCTTGTTATGAGACTATAGTGCTAACCGTCATGCCACTTTGTCATGAAATCAAAATGACACAATGCTTTTGGGTCATTCTTACTATTCGGTGCCATTTGAGTCCTAATGACATAATATGGTATATTTAGTGTAAAACTTGTCTAATGCTTATTTCTAAACCATTTTCTTGTATGTTTAACCCCCCTCTACCATAGAACACATTGATATATACACAGGATAAATACATTAAAAGTAAATTACTTTTATTTTAGCACAAGTCACTAAAGTACTATGTCCCCAGTCATGCTTGCTCGACTTCAGTTACAAATATAACTTAAAAAAAAAAAAATCTAGATTTTTCATCATTTCTGGATTGGCTTATTTCTAATGTTCCTCATCAAATGTTCTTTTTTATTATTAATGCATGTTTAATACTTAAAATCTTTAAAAAATGTTGTGTCCCTGAATCAACTGTCACCCCTGTTACTCTGATAAGAATTCCATAGAACACATCACCTGATTATTCTTTTAGTCACATGACACTCCCGGATGTAACATATTTTGGAGGGAAAACTTTCAAGAAGAAGACGAGTAAGTACCACTCTTTAATCAACCCTTTTTTCAATGTTTTAGCAAGATTTTGTAATGTGGCAAAGCATAACACGTCCAACCTGTTACGCTTATTAATAGTGGAAACAATTTTTTTTTTGTAATTTTTATAATATGGCTAATAAACATGTTAAAAATGGTTCTTAGTGGTCACCATGTACTAGCTTGTTGTTCATCATACTAGTAGTAATGGCTAAGTTTAGCATAAAATCTCCCCCCTGTTACCGTCACCCCTGTTATTGCTATGCACTGTAACATGAAATTTCCTTGCAGATTTTAAAAAGGGACATTGTAGCTTTTAGAAAATGTAAATATTACTATAACTGTGTATTCAAAACAGTTATTAATAGAAAATTGAATGTCCTGTAACAGGGTGGACATTTGGCACGTCATGGGTAAAGACTTTGATTTTAAAAAATATTATAATATAATATCCTTAGCTGGACCAATACATTTTTCTTATAGGTTGAAAATCCCTCTTTTAGATGAAATGTTAAAATAATTCAAAATTTTGTATTTTTTGATGAAGAGTGATCACACTGAAATGGCACCGAATAGTAGGAATGACTCTTTTATAAAGTGTTATAGATGCATAATTACTATAAATGCACCATTTTAGCCCTTCGGTAAATGGTTGCCTATATCAGATATAGAAATGAACCTTCAGGGGTTTAACATTTACCTTTTTCCTATTTTGGTTGCTCAAAAATTGGCAATGTAGAAGGATTTACCAGGTAACCAAACAGACAGATTGATACCATGAGGTAAACATTCATGTTAGCATGCTAATGATGCTAGCATGCTTTGATGTTAACCAACATACTTTAACATTTTAGGGTTAACATCTCCTCACTAAACACAAAGCACAGCTAAGCCCTGATACGTGCAGTTATACAGTGATTTAATTAAAGAGCAAGGTGTTGCAAATCTTCTAAGCTTTTTTTTAACTAAATGACATCTCCCAAATGTGAGCTAATGCTTATTTTATTTTTCCGTTTTTTGTTTTTATCAATTTTTTCCTTTATACATACATAGCTCCGACTTACAATAGTACTTTCTAAGTACATTATATTATATACCCTGCAACATTTTCTTATTTTCTTCAGTTTATCCAGATTCCACCCTAAAAACCAAGTCAAGGAGAGGACTGACCAGAGGGCTGTTTCTGTGAAACGAAACTGGTTCACACAGAGCACATGCCTTAATTGGCCAGCAAGTCAATATCTGTTTGCAGCATGTTGGCATCATTAGCGACTGATAAGATTCTGCACTTCCAGCAAATTCAATTTAACACTATAACTTGGTTTAGTTTGTCACATATCACCTCTAGCTATTTGTCTTGGTGTTTTTTTGTTTTTTCTATTAAATCACATTGCAGTCACACTCCCCACTTTTAAATAGCACAGTGTCCCTGCTCAAATTTGTTTGGGAAGCATTTACATGACTACCCACAGCCAATATAAACTACTTGAGGCCAATTTCCCAAGAGCCTAACAAGATCTAAATTGTCCGGGCTCTCAGGCAGCTTTTCAGCCCATATCAACCTCTCTACAGGGTTTAAATTATTACCTTTTTTTACTGCAGGTGATCATTATTTGAGAGTATACGTATTAAAAGTCAGTATAAAAGTATTTGCTATTAAAAAGCAAGGTTCCAGAAAGCAGGGCCTTACTCTCCAGCGATTCTGTCTTTTTTTAAACATACAGAAAATCAGTTGCAGCTTTCAAATGTGGTTCTTAACACATGCACACTTCAAGGCCTAAACTCAGACTCAAACCCACAGGGCCTTGTATGTTTTCGAGCCTTACATGCTAGAAGATAATGATTCAACACAACATGAGTGGAGCAGAAACCAATGGAGACGGAGAGGGGGGCGGATTGTGTGTAAAGGATGGAGAAGAATGAGCGATCTGTTCTGTGGAGATACCAGTCGATACATATGAATAATTACTGTGTTTCAGATGCAGAGGGGAAAACAGAGCGAGAGGAAGTAAGAGAAGAGGTGTAAAGATAAGATATCAGAGCTGAAAGAACTTGAACAAACCACAGATTTTTCCGGGGATGGAAAAAGGGTGTCACCAAGGATTATACATGAAAATCTCACAAAGATAAAAGGCCCAGAAATTTGGAGAGACAAAGCATCAAAGGATGAGATCACTTTGTCATTCCTTTCTCTTTATCTTGTAGCAACTTGCCTTTTGCAATTTGTGCCATTACTTCATTGCACAGAAGGGTTAACGATCTCAGAAAAACCCACTGGGGGCTTTGAGTGAGCACGAAAATAAAGTTGAGAAGTTGGAAGAAGATTATAAGTGTATGAAATAATATCCAAATCTCTCATGAGTTTGAAAGCTCTCCAATATTCATTATGAAGAGATCTGATGCCTTTAATACAGATCTATTTTGAAAAAACCATTATTAACTTTGGTAGGTGTCTTGCCTAAGGGCCTCAGTCAGAGAGTGATCATGAGTCTACATTTTTTATAGTTTGCACTTACCCCTTTATTACATGCGTGGACTGCTGATTCCCCTGCTCGCCATAAAGAACAAGCATCCAGAGAGGTTATGCATGCCACCCCATGCTCTGTAAACAGAAGACAGCCAAACATGAAGTATGAGTCGTTTAAAATTTATTGCACGTAAAAAAATCATAATTTGAAAAGAAAAAAAAAAGCAGCTACTGGCATTGCTGAATACAGAAAACACTTGAGAGATGTTGAGTAAGTGGAAGTTGACTTTTTTATTTATATTTTTATGTATGTATTAGGTGGAAACTACAGTTGTACCAGTGAGTCTGTGAGGCTGGCCTAAATGCTAAATGCTCACATATTAATATTTAGCAGGTGAAATTCCACATCTTTATTTTTGCTAATATTAGTAAATCAGCACTAAGGACAATTTATAGCTAATCAAATATAGCTTGTTTTGATCAAACAAATATCTGTTATTACAGAAACTGGATTGGAGGGTGGCGAGGTTTTGCAGATGCATATGATGGTAACTTTTGGGACGTACAACAATCGTGACAGTGTAGAGTGACTCGCCTGCAGCCAATTGGCAAACGTTGGAAAAAAATGCATATTACTAAGAATATGTATTTCCTACAAATATGCACATATTCTTTTTTGCCTTTTATTAACTCGTTGACCAAGACTTCCTAGCAACTGCTTTGGTAGCTAGCAGATTGTGTCCCGTAGTTTGCATGAAAGGCGCCAACTTGTCCGGAAACACTTGGCTACTATCCAAGCTGGAGTGAAACTGTGAAAAGTGCGACTCAAACTGGAAACCCACAGGAGACCGTATTCCTTCAAAGTAAAACTTGTGCCTCTTGAAACATGTTAGCACAGCTTTTGCTTTTAAGGATGTTTTCCATGTCCGGTTTGTGTCAAGTTTTGCCACTGCACGGCTAGTAGTTAGAATTAGTTTGCAGACAGGTCAACATCTTCTATGTAAACTACTATCGACTGAGGCTTTTAATGCAGGGGACAGATGTAATCTAGCAGCATCCAACAACCAATATGTCAAACAACTCTTTCATGGTATCACGCTAACAGCGTCACAGCTAACAGATTGACTAGCACTAGCTATTTATTTTGATTAGGCTGTTTATTTGTCAGCCTGATGTGATATTAAATAGGGTGCCAACTTTGGTTAGTCATTAAAAAAATAAAATCCTGGATTCTAATCCAGTCTGTGTATTCTCTTTATGGATTCCTTCTGATTACTCTGGCTTCCTCCCATAGTCCAAAGAAATGGGGTTACACTTTGGCAAATCATTCAGACATATACCGCATGACTAAATTGCAAGCTTGCTTCTGTGATATCTTCAAGAAGTGTTGAAAATGAAGAGAAATGTGTATATGGCCTCATATTAGATGCACCATATTTGCAGTCAGTCCTCCCCTCCCTGTCCTGACTGAGCAGAACTAACAGGATCAGACCTGCTGCTTAGACACAACAGGGAAGCTCTTTACAGATTCACTCAATCTGACACAATTTCAACAATTTCACTCCTACTAAGTACCATTAGGTACCATCACGCCTACAGTAAACAAATTGACTATTTTAGATCATAAAAGTGTGTGTGTTGGGAGGAGGAGGCTGATGCCTGTGGGTAGGAAGGGAGAAAAAGAGCAGATATAAAAAGTAATTTAGAAAACAAGGATTTATTTCTGGATTAAGTTGACACACAAATGTGGGGTCTATGCTCATATTTCTGGACTTGCAGTCATGAGACACAAATACACATAAATGTGTGGAAGCATTATTCAGAGAGGAAAATCACTTGAAGCAAAGCTTAGATTCTGTATTAAGAGCGACGTAGCAGGCAGCGACTGCTTTGCAAGCCTAGAAAACCGCTTTATAGTCAGCGTCATCTTTTCCTATTCGAGCCAGGAAGCATTTTAGCAGTGGTATGTTAAGTAATGGCACTCATTCAATATACAAACTCTTGATGTCTAATATTAAATAAAATATGCATGACAAGATTTTTATAAAACACGCACACACACTTACTTAGCCAGTAAAAGTGTATCCCTGGATGAACTGTTATTAAAATGAACCAAAGAACAAGCCATGAAAATCCCAACTGATTAAAAGAAGATGATGAACAGCAAAATGCCTTGAAAATAAACCGCTTACTCCAGTATCAAATTACAAGACAATAACGTTGATTATATTACAAATAAATTAACTCAAGTTCCCTGTTGAAGGGCCCTCACAGGCTGCCTCATCCAAGCTTTTTGTCAGTCACTCCAGAAAAGGAAATGCAATCAAGTCAGTTATCCCCCCTGCCCACAAACATACCTCTACCATGTGCTTGATTGTGGAAATATTTTCAAAAGCACCACCCACTCGCGGACCAGAAGGAACACTTATACCGCATGCCTATAGGATTGAGCAAGAGACAAACTCCTGGAAACAAGTGGAGACGGTAGCATTTTGTTCCTGAATAATATTAGTAATCAGGATATTCTGACTAAGCTAAATGTCTCTGTAAAAATTAAACACACTAAGCAGCTAGATTAGCATAAAGACTGGAAACAAGGGCGAGGCAGCCTGGCTCTGTCCAAAAGTAAAAGTTTTTTTAGGCGTATTTTAAGCTGCTCCTTAATCTCCCAAGGGATGGATCCGCATGTTTGATTTGGCACAGATTTTCCAGATGCAGCGCTCCCGTTTTCATCTGGGCTTGGGACCAGCAGTAGAAGTGAACTAGCTTGTGGCCCACTAATGCTGGGTTTGTGTCTCCTTCCAGTCAAGGGACCTTTCACATGTACAACCAAAGTGTCAACCACTACACCAATGGACCAATCTGACATCTAAAATCAGTTTTAAAGAAATAGTCGGGCATCTGACATCTTCTTGGTAGCAGGTATGTAGTTAGTGGTACCACTAACTTTACAAGTCCTCACAGTAGTTTAGCTTAGTTTGGCATAAATACTGGAAACTGGGGAAAACGTCTAGCTCCACATCTCTGTCCAAACGTCCTTAAAAATGGTATCTATAATGTTCACGCCTTCTATATTGTTTGTTCATTCTGAAATGATGATCCCAGTTTTTGTTTCATTCTTTTAAAATCTTCAATGCGAAAATGACTTTAGTTGTTCTCAGTGGATTTCCTAGCAAACAGGGATAAACTACAGCTTTAAAACTAAAGACACGAAACAAAGAGCAGAAGGACGTCCGGCAACTTCACATAAATTCTCGACGTTACTGTGCGTTCTGGTTTGTTTGCGAGAAATCATGATGTATTTGCAGACTGAGCCGATGGGAAGCTCGTCTCCCATTAAAGTAAAGCCTGAATCAACATGTGAATAAAGCTCCTGTTGCGTTAACATTGTTTAAGACAAACAGAGCTATTGTTCTCCGTCTCTGCCATCTGTGGACGGTTTAGTGCCAGCGGGTGGGTCCGCGGGGACTCTTGTGTGTAGACGGTGAAACAGACTGACTCGGCTTGAGTTTATAGACTCGAGATGTAGATGTGGAGGCCAGGCTCCGTGCACTGACAGCACAGAGCGGGCAAGTTAGCGCAGACATCCAGATATTTCTACCTGTATATGAACATTTCGCAGATTTTCTAAAGTTAAGACAGTTCAGGGATGTGAAAGCTTTTTTTTTTTTTTTGTCTGTGTCTTTAAATGACAGGCAGAAGTGGTTTTTCAGACTATATAAAATAGTCTCATTACTGGTGTCATGTTTTTGTTTCTTTTGAATTTAGAGCCACTGGGGACCAGAGGGTTTCATGTCTTATTTATGGGGGAGGTTGAACGGAAGGGAGCGAGACAAAAGCTTTACACAGCAATATACATGAATCAATTTCACACACTGAACATTGTTGCAAACGTGACACACTCGCACAGCGGGGATTTAGAAATGTGGGGAGTATGATTCAAACCACCTCAGGCCAAATGTTTCTTCTGGTCATCCAGATTTTCCTTGACAGAGCGTGTTTCCCAGCATCGCATGGATGAAGGAGGGTGATGGATGCAGTTTGTCCTGCTTCACACTGAGATATGCGAACTGTTTTTTTTTCCCTTTCTTATTCATCCTTTATTCAAAGCCCATGCAGTTGTGTGTGTGTTTTTGTCTGAGTCTGTGAATGCGCATACATGAGGAATGGATTAGTCACAAACAGTGTAAATTGTTATGCTTAAAGAAAAGCTGCAGCTGTGTACATCTGGATCCAGCTGTTTCTCTTCACTCGTGCTTCAGCCTTGAACAACTCAGTGGCCAGTGACAGAACCAGCTGAGTTTCCCATGAAGCGGAGTAAAAAGAGTGGGAATTTGAGCTGATGTGCACTTTTGTGCGTCATCATGTTTAATCTCTGGGTGGAACGTTCAAAAAGCAGAAATCAGAGGATTAGAAATTCTAAAGTTGGTTAAGCTGAATTGTGGCGCAGGGCCCTTCAGCAAGATGAGCTCTCAAGATTTGTGAAAAATGTGGGAGCTGCGCTATATTTCAGTGTTAAAGTGGCTGCATATCAAACAGTCAAATCACCATTACCAAAGTTCATTACCACCAAGTAAGATTTAAACACAATTCAGCTAAGTAGAAATCATAAATTAGAAACACAGTTGCAGCACAGTAATGTTTTGTGAGGGGAAATTAAAGTGTGCTAGAAAAATTACTCAATCAACAGCAGAGCCCTACAGCTAGAATTTATTCAGCAGCATAAATACGGCAATTAATGCTTAATATGTGGTATGTAGATAAAACGGAGTCATATATGGAGCACAGAATCTGCAAACATAGGAAAGATCTGCCATATGTTAAATAATAATGTATAGAAAATGTCTGACACCACTGCAGTGGTAGTAGTGCAGCCTCACCTCATAGCAAGTAGCTCCTGTCTTTGAATCCACTGGCCGGCTGTGGCCTTTCTGTTCTCCTGCACCTTTCACGGGTTTGCATTGGGTACTCCGGCTTCCCCTCATTGTGCAAAGACATGCATGTTGGGATAACTGGTGATTTTAAATTGGCTGCAGGTGTGAAAGATTTTATGTCTCTATATGTTAGCCTGCATTAGACCGGTGACCGGACCTGAACCAGAGAAGCGATTAAGAGAACGGATACAAAAGATGGCCTTCAAATTATGCCGCAAGAACAGTTTCATTTCGATATAAGGGGAAAGCATTTGGAAGAATTGAACATGACTTATTGAGATGTGGGATTTAATTAAGCTGTTTAGTGATTAGACTCCGATGACCCATCGTGGGAGAACGGATTGTCAGAGGTGATAGGAATAATGACAGGACCCACCCGAATTTAGACACTAGTGGTGAAGATGAAGATGGAGGCTTGGATGGAGCTCTGTTACCGGGGTGAGGCAGTGATGGGGAGGAAGCGGGTTGCATGAATGATGCGATGATGTCAGCACTGAGTTTGATGGCGTGGGAAAGTGAAAGTGACTTGAAGAATAGACTCGCAGCCCAACATCCAGGCAAGCAGGCAGATGAGTGATTACAGATGCTCATAAACTACATTTGTTCAGATGAAATTATTAAAAACTGTATTTATTTGAGTGCAATCAATAAGAGAAGTAAGTTCTGCTTCTGTAGTGGGTAAATTGTGGCATGAGGATAACTGGGGACAAAATGTGAAGCAAGCAAAGTTGAGTGAATATGATTTTTGTAGGCTCTTCTTCTTTGTGTCGGTGCCTCCGTCTACAGAACATACATTATAGCAGGTCTCACTACCATCTTGTAAATCTTGCTGCTTTCCTTCTGTTGCAAATCACTCCTGACATTCATGTCTGCCCACTCCACCCTGCCTGCACTTTCTTCTTAACCTCTCTTAATGAGTCTGCTGCTTTAGATTGATATGATTTTTGTAGGCAAAATAAACAACAGTGCTTGCAGATAACACCATGCTGTTTGTTATTTCACTGGAATTCAACTTTCTTTCCTATGAATTCATTAAATTGTGAGGCTTTTTTTCTAGCTTCTAAAGTTGGCTAAATTACCCAAACTACTTCTCTTCGCCTTTCTAAAGGGAAGCAAATTTTAAGAACTACACGCTGATGCAGCTGGACGAGGAGTTCTCTCGGGGGCGGGGTCTGGACATCGGCGCCCGAGCTTGGAAGGGAGGCAACGTGTTACTTTTCTTCTGCGACGTGGACATCTACTTCACCGCCGACTTCCTCAACACCTGCCGACTCAACGCACAGCCTGGTGAGATGACCGCTGTAAACTCCCATGAGACATGCGGCATGCAAAACACTTTAATGACAAGACAAAATGCCAACTCTGGGTATTTGTAACAA
Source organism: Mchenga conophoros (assembly GCF_057382185.1). NCBI lineage: Eukaryota > Metazoa > Chordata > Actinopteri > Cichliformes > Cichlidae > Mchenga > Mchenga conophoros. Next base: position 49,742,185 of record NC_140532.1, read on the forward strand.
CCCTGGTGACAGATTTTTATAATTGGATTTTCAGTTATCTCAGGCTGAGTTGAGTGGGCCTGTTAAGTTTTCTTCTTATTTTCTATTGTGTAGTAGTAATGCACACATTCCCATCAGATTACAGCTGCTTCATCTAACAGTTCTTTTTTTCTGCATCTCAGGTAAAAAGGTCTTCTACCCAGTGTTATTCAGCCAGTACAACCCCAGTGTGATCTATGGAAGTCCCGATCGTATCCCAGCAGTAGAACAACAGCTGGTAACACACACACACACACACACACATACACACACCTTCTTTTCATCCCTTTTTCAAACCCTGCCACGCACTTGTGGAAAATACCACACTCAGCGTGGCGCTGCATTGCAGAACAGTTTAAAAACACTTCACCTCTCCAGTTGCTATAAGTGGACAAATCCTGTGTGTTGGACTAGTATTTCTTTCCACACGCTGTTTAACGCTCGCTTATTTCCTCCTGTAGGTGATCAAGAAAGACACGGGCTTCTGGAGGGATTTCGGTTTCGGCATGACCTGCCAGTATAGGTCCGACTTCCTCAACATCGGTAAATATGACGGTTATTTACAATCCTGACACGGGCATCGTGCCCATCGGCGCATCTTTGCAGCGAGGAATTGGTAAACAGTTGCTCCTGGGGGCTGATTATCAGTGTGCAGGTGTTACGTAACGCAGGGCGAAAATGGTCCTCTGAAAATGTGCACTTTGCCACTCTTAACGGCGCCACCGCTTAATGGATGTAAAAAAAAAAAACCCTCACGGCCCAAATGGTTCAGTATCGCATTACTTTTCTTAACAGGGAGGAGATTTTATTATATCACTCTGCGTGAAACAGCTCTGAGCTGCAGCAGCATATATTAGCATATCTCATCGCCCCGTGTCCTCTCCATCTGTATATCTGGCAAGGAATATTGGCTCTGTAGACAGATTTACATCAATTTAGTTTGCCTCCAAAGTGAAATCAATTAGAGGCTACTGTGGAACTCTGAGTGCTTTATTGTTTAGGGCCCACACACATGCACACACATTCATGCAAATGTCCTCACTTAACTATGCCAAATTGTAAAACACAGCTCCAAGGCCAGGAGTGTTGTAAAAGGATAGTTTGGCATTATGGGGAAATAGTAATGTTAACTCACTTTATGTTCCAAGTTGTATTCCACTTCATGTATTTATTTATGAGCGCGTATCGATCCCAGAGCTGAAAACTAAATGGGATCTAAAGAAAAAAACACAGAAGACATTAGAAACAGAATGAACAGCTAGCCTGGCTCTGCTGAGAGATGATTAACTAACACAATATAAAGATAAATATGCAGTAAAAAAAAAAAGTTTAAAAGAGTTTAATTGATGCATGGCAAGTTGGCAGATTATTTTACATAAACAGAGGCCAGCTGTTTAATCGTTCAGCGGTGGAGCCAGGCAGTTTTTAGAGGAGGGGCAAGGATGAGACCTTTAGTCACATTATGGTGGTGCAGAAATCGATGTTTGTCGCATCATTATTGTCATTATAAGGATGTAAATACACTCATTAGCCATGTTATTAGGCACTCCTTGTTAGTATCAGGTTGGGCACCCTTTTTTCCATCTGAACTGCCTTTCTTCTTCCTGGCACAGATTCAAGAAGGTGCTGGAAACATTCCTCAGAGATTTTGGTCCGTGTTGACATGATAGCATCACACAAAAGTCTGCACATCCATGATGGGAATCTCCCATTCTGTCACGTCCTGAAAGTTGTTGACTGGATGGAGATCAAGTGACTGTGGAGGCACCGAACTGAATGTCACGTTAATGAAACCAGTCCAACCACACGCATCAAGGCAAAGCGTGTAACAGACACGCTGGTCCGCCGTGTCCATTTCCCCCTTTGGATCTCTAAAACGTAAATGTACATGCATGCAGAAGTTGCAGTGATCTGCAGTAACAGCAGAGGGAGAACTACCGGTAAATCTCTTAGGAAAAGAAGGAATGCATGTAACGTCTTTGTAGACTGATAAAGTTTTATTTCCAATTTCATTCGTTTAAAAAACAGCTTTAATCCAAAGAGCATGAGATGGGTGGAAAGAGGATTTCCATCTGGGTAAACAACAACAACAACAAACTGAGAAAAACAATTACATCCTAATTATTTCCACTCAGCTGTAAAGTGGGTGAGAGAAACAAATAATGTGGTAAGTGGGTCTGCTTCTGTGTTTGTGTCACAGATTTCTAAAGGAATCTTTAAAATGAGACGGGGAACAACGAAACACGTGCGAGAGCTAAACACGATTAGCGTCCACAGTTTCCTTTCTCACCGAACTCTTGATGTGAAATGAAATTATGTGTCTCCCCAAACGTATTTCTTTATAAAAGCATAATTTAGTGGTTCATGTTTGCACTCTTTGTTTCATCATAAGGATGTCCTTTTGTTTTTTTTAGGCCACGAGTGCACATTCAGAAACAAGCACAATGCATCCATTTGTGCAAATGTTGTGTCTTATCTGTGTTTGCCCCTGCAGCTTGAATTTAAAACAAAAAAATGCAAAATAACAAAATAAGGCAGACAGGGAGAGACAGCATAAACAAAATAAAACTGCAGGGAGGTACAAAGTGCAACTGAAAGCAGGCACGAGGAGTTCTGGCGTCTAATGTGACAGGTTTAAGATCGCCTGGTCACAAAGTCCAAATGTCTTTTCTGTCCCCACAAGAAACAACAAAACAAGGCCGTGGTTATGATCACACACCACAAACTCTAATCAGATTTCATAATCAGCATCCAAAAACTCTGGAACTAAAAAAATGTTTAGAAAATTGTAAAAATAAAATAAAAATTTTTTAAAAATGCGGAAAGTTTCCTATCGCACGCTCTCCTTCTGTTCTCCCCAGGAGGTTTTGACATCGACATCAAAGGCTGGGGCGGCGAAGATGTTCACCTCTACAGGAAGTACCTCCACAGCAACCTTCTGGTGGTTCGAGCGCCGTCGCGAGGCTTGTTCCACCTGTGGCACGAGAAGCACTGCGCCGACGAGCTCCCGCCCGACCAGTACCGCATGTGCATGCAGTCCAAGGCCATGAACGAGGCCTCGCACGGCCAGCTGGGGATGCTCTTCTTCAGGCACGAGATTGAAGCTCACCTCCGCAAGCAGAAACTGCAGCAAAACTCGAACGCTAAGAAGACTTGAATGCTGGAGTCAGCGGCTGAATTACGGTGGCTCTCTGTGCAATCGGAGCTGGTGAACCCAGCTGATCTGAACTTTATGCTTTAAGCGGATTGCTGTGAAATGCTCCTGTTTGCTGTCTTGCTGAGAACTATTGAGATGGTCTACCCGGGAAAATCCCTCCCTGTCTTGTTGGGTTAAGTTTTTTTTGTTCATCTTTTGGTTGGGTCTGTCTAGTTCTCTTTTACCTGCATTTCCAGTCTTTGCACTAGGCTAATGCAGGCTTAAGTCTGTCTTGTCATCTAACTCACACCTAGAAAACAAACACGTGGTTACCAAAATCTAAAGCTTCTCCTTTTAATGACAAGATGTGAGGACTTTGTTTTTAAGGACTCAACATAACAGAAACTGTTTTGTCTGCGCATCTTCACTGTTGAAGTGGAGAGTCGGACACTTCCTGCAGCATCCATCTGTACTGTAAGGTGCTTTTCAGCGCTCTCCAGAAGAAAACGTGGAGCCTAAAATTTTGAGCTTTAAGTTGACTGTGAACTGCGTGCCTTCTGTGAATAACTCCTGAACACTGTCTGCTCTGGATGGTCAGTAAAACTAAGTGATCCTTCCTGCAGGTTTTATATAAATTGGGGAACACTGCCACCTAGTGGGCGGGGGTTGAATAACGTGCTTGTGAACAATTAAGGACTTTTATAAAGCCTTAAATGGTCTTGTAGGTTGTTTTTAATATATACATATAAATTATTGTTTATTGGTCTTCTTTGTTTTATTAATATTTTTAATTTTTGTAAATGCTACAAGCTTCAGGCAGTGTTTGGTGTAGGCGTTTCACTTTTGTAGTGAAGTGAGAGTATAACATGAATCACTTAATTTCTGGGTGTTTCCCAAAAAGTGTGGCATATACAGATGGGTTAGAAATGACAGGAAAACCCAACACAAAGTTATGAATCTTAGTAAGTTAATTGACTGCCAGTTGTCAGGTGTCTGTCTGTCTCACACATTGGTCCAAAATATGTGTTTGAGCAGGCTGAGATTTGGAGACTTTGAACCCTCGTGTCCTGTAGACGGGGATTGTAATCACATCTGGATAGACATGTTTCATTAAGCGATTGAAGGTGGTGCGCTGGCTTGCAGCAAGATTTCCCTCTAAGTAGGGATGAGTGGACCATTAGGCGTGAGGTTGAAATGCCCGTCACAACATAAAATCACTAAATCCCCTCGCTGTGGGGTTCTAGCATTCAGGCCTGTACCGGTTTTTGATGCCAGACATGAGAATGGGATCAAGGATGACTCATCCGGCCATGGCACTTATTTCCACGTTTCTGACAAATAGTGCTTTAGTGGGTTTGTCCACAAAAAGTTCAACTGTGCATTCATTTTGATACAAACCACAGCAGCATCTCTGTCTGTGTAGCTGATGATGGATTGTTATGCTGATGTCGTCAGATCGCTGACACTCTGCCACCTGAGGAAGAGTCGCTCCGTTTGTCTTGCACACATCAAATATGCGCCATCAGTTGTTGTTTTTAAACCTACCCACTGATTTGTTTTCCCACTCTGCTAAATGCAGATGTCACTTTAGTCACTGTTCCCTGTGAAACACCAGCGAGTCGAGCAGTCTCGGCGACCAAAGCTTCCTTTCTTCTTCATGCAAAAGCGAAATCAACTGGACCTGCCCACCATCTTTTAATTTGTAACCCATCTTTACATATTTATGCCCACAGTGTGACTAAAGATCACTTCCTTTTTAAATATTTAAATTAAGATAGACGTGAACATGTAGGCTACTTTGTGTTTTCATTTACTTAATTTGCGGCCACATAAATTAATGTGATAAAATGTAAATGTAAATTATTGACGATGACTCAGAAAGTCAGAACGGGACTTTTAATCTTAAGGTTTTTATTCCACGTGACTCAAATGTGACAAAGATATGAAAACTTGCCAGTGCAATACTAAAGAAGAAATGTGACATTACACATGTTTGAGTGTAGTCACAGAGATACACAGAGATACCTGACTTGTCTTTTGTGTTTTATTTTACACAAAATCACATTCTTCTGTGTGAAAGTCATTCAGATGATCCTTTTATATTTGATTCTTTTATGTTCAAGATATTTCTTTCACTCCATGTAAATGAGCTAAATAAACATTTGTTTATACTTTATGACTTTGCTTATGTCATATTCTGTAGTTATCAAATCCAGTATACCTATAAGATGGTTTGCATTACAGAAAATATTCTTTTTTTCTACTTTCAACCGTATTTTGACACGTGTAATAACACAGACATGTTCATCTCTGTTTAGTTCTTTCTTATGTGTTAACTCTTGATCCAAAATGTCCAGTACAAATACATTTTTAAAAAGTAAAAACAAAAATGTTAAACAGAGAATATATTATTACAGGATAATACCAAATAATGCTATTTATGTTTTTTTTTTTTGTTTAGTTTGCTTATTTTCACAATAAATGTCATCTAAGTTTTTACGTTTTTTCTGTTATTTGATCATTTTTGCAGCGTCTGTTTTTCTTTCATTACACTGCTTTTTTTCTAAATGTTTTATGTCAATAAAGACATCAAGGCAGAGCCAGTCGTATGTTCTTTAAAGGTTAAATAAAGTCCTCTTCGCCATATTGATTAAAGCAGTGTTTCTCAACCAATGTGCAAGATTATCTGGTTTCATCATGCTAGGCCAACAAACCATTCGGGGGTTTTTTTTGGGTTTTTTTTAAAGGGGGCATTTGCATCACAGAAGAGCCAATGATGGTTCTGATATCTGGGAAAAAAATAAAAATAAATTATATATATATATATATATATATATATATATATATATATATATATATATATATATATATATATATTAGGGGTGCAACGATACACACACAAAAATGTTCATGCCTTTTTAATTTGTCATTTATTAAAATTATAAATATATATTTTAACTCAAAAGTACAGTTTTTAAATTTAACCCTAACCCTTGTGCGTGTTTTTTATTTTGACAGCGAATGCACACCTGCGGACCACTTATGTGCAGCCCTGGTTATATAGCTCATCATATCGCAGCCACAGAAATTCTTTTGTCCATGAAACCATAAAGCTGCACTTTCTTTTTGCCTTATAGTCTGATTTGTCATAACTTTTCCGTTTTGTGGTAAGCTTTTCTTTGGCTGTCACTTCTTCACCCTGACCTGTCTTATTTGGCTCAGCAGAACTGAAATATATATCCTGCTGCTTTTACACACGCATTCACATAACGCTCAGCGATTCTCTGGGCGATCAACCTCTTACATGTTTAAGCTGCGGGAGATTTCACTTGTCATGTTTGCGTAGTAAGCTAACAATTAATAAGACGATGTCAGAGGAATTGGTGCACAAATTATCACCACTCACCAATCAGTACTGTCGCTCTCTATACACAGTTCGCGCGATTGCAAAGTGAAAGCAAAAAAACAAGCGCAAATATGTCACATATTGACAGTGGCTCACCGATGCCAATGACATAATTACCCAGCTACATTTCTGAAAGAATGCAAAAGCATTGACATATATTTTTCCTTCCTACAATAGCCCGACGGGCAGGGCAGATATCGATTTTGGTAGCCCGACTGGAAAAATCGCTAGCCCCAGGACGTGGGGCTAGCGATATTGCGAGCCCTGTATTACAGAGAAATGGCTCTTTCCAAAATAAAAGCTATACTATCTGCTTCTTCTGGGCTATATTCTCAGCAGCATATTAAACATATCAGGTCCCCATAAGGAGAATCATTGTAGCATGCGTGCTTGTTGTTTTTGTCTTTGCACTAGGATGATGTCGGCGTAAATGTGCAGTCATATTCGTTGTGTTCCCACTAGCGCTTTCAGGTTAATCTCGTTGAAATGACCTTAACGCCACAACACGGCAAATCTCCGTTAACGAGCTACCGCCGATCCCCCGTGCATGGGGCTAGACGGCCAATACGTTAACGAGCTAACTGCGCTAACACACTAGTTCCCACCCATGTAATTGAGCATTGCATGGCACATCCAACATACTGTTTTACTTTAGTCCATGACTCGCTTACCTTCAGGGTCATATGTCACATGAAAACCAAAATAATTCCAAACGCCAGATCTGAATGAGGGTGGGGGAGGTCCATGTTGCAAGGAGAGCTTAACTTCTGTCTTGCTAGCTTGCCCTGCGCTCTTCCTTCTGACTATGCTGTCTGTGTTGAGCGCTCAGTGGATCTGCGCTCGACAGTGCAGCCTAGGAGGAGTAGTCGAACGCAGATTCACTGAGCGCCCAACACAGACAGCATCGTCAGAAGGAAAATTGATAAAATAAATTACAAATGTTGTATTGTTCGATACATATGCGTACCGAACCGAAAGCACTGTATCGAACGGTTCAATATCGATACGAATAGTGGTGCAACGATATTCGTATCGATATTGAACCGTTAGGTTTGAACCGCAGATCCACTGAGCGCTCAACACAGACAGCATAGTCAGAAGGAAGAGCGCAGGGCAAGCTAGCAAGACAGAAGTTAAGCTCTCCTTGCAACAAGCAAATTGAACCTCATTCAGATCTGGCGTTTGGAATTATTTTGGTTTTCATGTGACGTATGACCCTGAAGGTAAGCGAGTCATGGACTAAAGTAAAACAGTATGTTGGATGTGCCATGCAATGCTCAATTACATTGGTGTGAACTAGTGTGTTAGCGCAGTTAGCTCGTTAAGGTGTTGGCCGTCTAGCCCCATGCACGGAGCGATCCGCGTTAATGGAGATTTGCCGTGTTGTGGCGTTAAGGTCATTTCAAGGAGATTAACCTGAAAGCACTAGTGGGAACACAACGAATATGACTGCACATTTACGCCGACATCATCCTAGTGCAAAGACAAAAACAACAAGCATGCTACTAACTTTAGCCGAGTCATTTAGACAGCTGTTAGCACATGATTCTCCTTATGCTGCTGAGAATATAGCCCAGAAGAAGCGGATAGTATAGCTTTTATTTTGGAAAGAGCCATTTCTCTGTAATAAACTCTCTTTTCCAAAGATGATGTGATTCCTCAATCAGATACAGGGCTTGCAATATCGCTAGCCCGACGTCCCGGAGCTAGCGATTTTTTCAGTGGGGCTACCAAAATCTATCTCTTCCCTGCCCGTCGGGCTATTGTAGGAAAAATATATGTCAATGCTTTTGCATTCTTTCAGAAATGTAGCTGGGTAATTATGTCATTGGCATCGGTGAGCCACTGTCAATATGTGACATATTGAAATCGCGTTTGAATTTGCGCTTGTTTTTTGCTTTCACTTTGCAATCGTGTGAACTGTGTATAGAGAGCGACAGCACTGATCTGTGAGTGATGATAATTTGTGCACCAATTCCTCTGACATCGTCTTATTAATCGTTAGCTTACTATGCAAACATGACAAGTGAAATCTCCCGCAGCAAGCTTAAACATGTGAGAGGTTGATCGCGCAGAGAATCGCTGAGCTTATGTGAGTGCATGTGTAAAAGCATTTCAGTTCTGCTGAGCCAAATAAGACAGGTCAGGGTGAAGAAGTGACAGCCAAAGAAAAGCTTACCACAAAACGGAGAAGTTATGACAAATCAGACTATAAGGCAAAAAGAAAGTGCAGCTTTATGGTTTCATGGACAAAAGAATCTCTGTGGCTGCGATATGACGAGCTAAATAACCAGGGGTGCACATAAGTGGTCCGCAGGTGCGCATTCGCTGTCAAAATAAAAAACATGCACAAGGGTTAGGGTTAAATTTAAAAACTGTACTTTTGAGTTAAAATATATATTTATAATTTTAATAAATGACAAATTAAAAATGCATGAACATTTTTTTGTATCGAAAAAATATCGAACCGTGACACCAAAGTATCGAACCGAACCGAACCGTGAATTTTGTGTATCGTTGCACCCCTAATATATATATATATATATATATATATATATATATATATATATATATATATATTTTTTTTTTTTTATATGTGTATATATATATATATATATATATGTGTGTGTATATATATATATATATATATATATGTGTATATATATATATATATATATATATATATATATATATATATATATATATATATATATGTGTATATATATATACACATATATATATATATATATGTATATATATATACATATACATACTAGGGGAGGCAAACATGTTAATACAGTGTGTTAACATGTTTAATACAGTGATTTCACTTCTTTACAGTGGGGGAAAAGAAGTGAAATCTAAGTCTTTAAGTTATCGGTCCTTTAAGACTATATATCTGTTTATTTCTCGTGCATTAACAAGTAAGCAAAATAGTGATGGCTGTTGAAGTAAACTTTTAAAAATTAGCATATCCTCTTCTTTTTAACTTTCTAACCTCTCTTTAACTTTGTCTCCAAACTGATCAAACTGAGACCTGAAATGTGACTCACTTGGATTTGAGATTTGTTCACTGATGAATATGTGATCGGGGACATCATGAGCGTGTAATACATCAGGTATGCAAACTGAATTTATAAGGTTTTAGGAACTAGAGCTGTTGCAAATGGCTGTGCTGAAGTTAGTGTTTCCTCTTTTAACTTTAACTCCTTCATGGTTTTAACTTTAACTCCTTCATGGACATTGGACATGCAATGTTTTGTTTAGAGGGTTATATAACCAATGTCAGTCAATTTTTTGTGTTTAAATATCTGCAGATAAATCAGGGTGATCACGGGACTGAAAACATTGGAATGTGAATCCATGCTAAAGAAGTGCGCACGTTCAACCACCGGACCCTAGAGGGCGATATTGATACAGCGGTTCAATGAAAAATGTTTATTTATTTGTGAAATTAAAATGCAAAAGGCAGTTTCTAAAAGGACAGCACGCATTAAACTTTTGTTTTTGTTAGACATTAGCTATAATTATGTACATACAAATTATAAGCCATAGCCTAAAAAAGCCGTTCTCCACATCTTTTAAGATGCAATAAAATATCCAAACAATCAGGCCTAATATTAGTTTAATACATGTATTTAGACATTCAGGGTCCCCAGAGGCACATCTTCATAATTCTACTAATTTTCTCAGCGGAAAAAAAAGTTAATAATTGCCTTGTAATTGTAAAAACCTTTTTTTTTTTCAACAATCTACCGATATTACCTGAACGCACCATTTTAAAGCTTCATATTTCCCCCAGCTTCACGCGGGTACGTGAAGGCAGCAGCGGGCCTTGCGTAGCTGCGATCTCCTCGGGTCTTCTCGGGTCCGCCACAGGCTCGTGTTTCATTGGATACACACAGCGACACGCGGGACAGCTGCGAGCCGAGACTCGCTGTTTGTTTTTATCACGAAGCTTTTTTTTTTTATTTATTCCAAATCGGCTGTAAATCCATCATGAAGCATATGCGGAGTCATCGGCTGCGCTGCAGTTCACCACCACCGCCCCCACCCAACTACAACAACATCAACAAACACAGCAGCGGGGCCGGTCTGTGAGCCACACTCGCTTCTTTTGATATGCAGCTGCTCTCCTGTGTCCGGGGTGGTCTTTGTGTTTATTTGGAGGGCGTCGGCTTTTATTGTGCTTTTTAAACAGCTCGCTGCTGCCTTCCTTTGGCTCTCATTCAATCGGAAGGAGCACAGCAGCAGCTACGTCCTGAGGAGGAGCGTCCCCCTGGTGTTTTATTACGGCAGAAGACCCGGCAGCAGACAGGGACTCAGGAAAGCACAGACAAGAGACAACATGTTCGACATGAGAGGGATCCCCTTTGTCCTATTAGATATAGTCTGTCTGGTTCTGGGTATGTATTTAAACGCCTTTTTCCCGTCCTCGCTTTTATGTACTATGCTGTTAGTCTTTTTGATGTAAGCCGATTTAGGAAGCAGGTATAAACCTGCTGAATGGGTATTTAGCAGCTTTCGTTCACGTGAAGGGAGTGGTGCTGGATTCACTGACGTTGTATTTACAGTGGTGCTACAGTACAGCTGTAATATGTGAGCTTATCTTCAGCAGCTTCTATGCAAACTGACTTTTCAGTTTGTGCTGGCAAAGCATGTGCTGATAAATAATTATGACATTAGACGCAGTGTAAAACTAATAATTCATGCGTTGAATATCATATTAATTACACTGTACCAGTAGATTTCTCTCCTGATCTTGTGGTTTGGTACTTGTGGCGCACTGACTTATTCTTTTACTTATGTAAGGGGAAGTTTGGAGTCTATATGCTGCTCTATAATCTGTGACTCATTTAAGCCAAATGTAAATTTCCTGACACTTAGTTTAGAATACAGTGCTACCTCTGCTCAGCAAAGTTTCCTGATACATGTGACCACACTTTCCCTACTGTTGACGTGTTGAATAGCCCCACGTGGTGGGACCCGTGGATTGAGTTAGAGACTCATTTCTCAGTCTCTGTTCCTACCAAAGATCTTCTCCAGACACGGCAAACACAAACTGGCCATTAAAGTGAAGCAAAGAGATTCTACCATTATAATGAAGAGCACTTTTTAACCACTCCCAACAGGGCTGGGGGGCTGGGGCTGCTTGTCCCCGAGCCTGGTTCTGCTGGAGGTCTCTTCCTGTTAAAAGAAAGTTTTTCCTCCCCACTGTCGCCAAGTGCTTACTCACAGAGTGTCGTATGATTCTTGGGAGTTGGTCTGTTGTAGGGTTTGTTGTTGTGGCTTGGCGCTATACAAATAAAATGTGATTAAATTTAATTCATATCATGTTTCAACAGGTCTTATAGTCGTGTTGATATTTCTCATTTGGCCATCGCAGTAATTGCTTTGTCTTAGATTTAAGGTGAGCAAAAAGAAACATATATCAATTAAAGGATGCAGATTTCTTTCTGCTCTACACCTGAACCTGTGTTGCCCTGAGAAGCTGCTTGACTGCCTGCGTGCAGTTCACATTCACCCTTTAATTCAAAGGGGCTATTAAATTACAAGCAGGCATCTTGTGAGAGTCTGTTTCCAGACAGATGAGGCTGTTAGCAGCAGTCATGCACTGCTGCATGTTGCCAAACATGCACATGCATGTTGTGCTGTTAGAGTCACAGGAATGTCATCTGGTAAATGTGAGATTAAGATTTTTCTTTTTTTTTTCTTCTCTGCCTATTTGTTTGTGTTTGGCCGCTCGCAGCAGTTGTAAAGTTAGCCGTGAGCTGTCTGGTGTGCGTTTCAGTCCCAGCTTTCTGGCATCTCCAGCTGCTCCAGGCTGTCAACTTCAGCTGGTGAGGAGCTGTCCCTCATGAGGGTGAGGACAGCTGCAGAGGAGGCGCGCAGAGCGGAAATACCAGGCCGAATGAATGGGCAGTTTATTTGTAGATGATGGCATATCCTGGCGTTGTGCATCTGTGCGCGCCCGTCCATTTGCAGCCTTGCGCATTACCTTTCACTGATGGACTCATGCTTTCTGCTTAAATGAATCTTGTCTTCTCCGCACCGTACAATGAGCTAAACAGGCCAAACAGCCTGCAGGAATGGCAGCAGCATTACATCAAGACTTTGGACTAACTAATCAGCCCGTTCTGGTATCTTTATGGTATTTTATCTTAGCCGAGTCCAAAGCTCCTCTCACATCTGTGTGAGTCAGTCGTCCAGCCACAAACCTCTCAGCGCAGTTTGCTGACAAATTGCCCAAAGAGTGGTTATGTCACTCGTGCCGGAAGATGTTTTCATCTTTAAAATGTAATGTTGCAGAGTATAAACCAGTATTTCTTGTGTAACCTGATGTAGTTCTTACTTACTATTAGGACAGGTACTGCATTTCATTACAAGGTAGTGCAGCTGTTGTAGATGTTCAGTCTTTTTCACCATATAATCACCAGTCTGAAGTAGTCCTGAACTAATGCCACACATTGTTCTTATTGTTCTTGTTCTTCAACATTATTAATAAAAATAAAATAAAGCAAACAGCTTTTTATGATATATTGATTTGTGATTTTGTTCTTTTCATCAAATTTAACGACACAAGTAATACATAATAAGGTTTGTGCCGTTTGACACCTTCGTTCTGTATGATATGTTGTATGTTTTTTTAACGTGTGAATTTTTTGCTGTGGTAATTCCTCCCGGTCTCTCCTTCCACAGGAGGTCTGCCTCTGGCAGCCTATAACCTGGGTAAGATCCGTCCCTACCAAAGGGGCTTTTTCTGTACAGACGACAGCATCAAGTACCCTTTCCACAGCAGTACAATCACCTCCACGGTGCTCTACACTGTGGGCTTCGCCCTGCCCATTAGCTGTGTAAGTAGGAGTCGCTTAAAGCAGGCTCAACATACATACACGACCCGCTTCACAGCCAATATATTGACTTGCCAACAAGCACGTGTTCCGTTCTGAGCCGGTTCCTGTGGTGTGACGCATAAGCGGCTGTTTTAGTGCCCCACCTGCATGGAAAGCAGTCTTTACTGTTGTTATCAGCTTTGGCAAGTCAAAATATCCACTGTGAGGCGGTCTGTGGGGACTGAGAGAGCAGCACATCAAAGAATAAACACCCAGAGTCGAATGGAGGACAGCAGTGACACCGCTGACTGTTACTGAGACTCTGAATATGTGTCGGCTGCTTTTACTGGAGGTGTATTAAAAAGAGTTAAAGGTGAAGGAGGATGTCCACTTTACAACTACTGCAGAACAATTAATAATAGTTTATTTTATTGTCATTGTCAAGCACTACAGATGGATTTGTGGGGGGAAAAACCCTGTAATTCACTTGTTTGGTTTCCTGATGCAGTCAAAGAACTCTAAATCACATTTAGTCCAGCAAAGCACACAATCGACTATTTCCAGATATTTAATTGTGGATAATGACTGAGGCCAGGCCTTTTGGAGGGGTGTGGGGGGTTGGTTTTATGTAAACATCAGAGAGAACTTTATGTCTCTGTTATTAATCTGTGCAACAGACATTCAGGCTGCGTCCTCTGTTCCTTAAAATAGCTGGAATGCTCTTCTGGAACAGAGCGGTTGTTTCTGGAGAATGACGGGAAGAGCAGGAAGAGCGTCTGCTTTCTGCTGCTTTTGTAGCATCAGTGATTCATCCCTCTCTTTTTTTCCCTCAATGTCTAATAACTGCTGTTCAGCGTTATTGCGATTGACTCCATTGTTCCCTGTCTGTTGATGTGAGGTTTGGGAGGATACGTGGGGATATGGAACAGGACCACTGAGGAAGTTTTTTTTTCTTTTTAGGAAAGAGGAAAGTGTGTTGATAACAAAGAGTCCGAATCCCCCTAGAAACACGATCGCCGCTGTTCCCAGCACAGGAGCAACGGAGATGCACCTGCTCAGCTCTAATCTTTTTTAGGATTGACTTTTCTTCATTAACAGAAACACTAACCACAGTTTCACCATCTGTCGCTCTAACACTTTAACTATTAATGATGTTCCTGAAAGCCGGACTTCAGAGGAGCGTGGGCTTTTCCTCAACGCCCTCTCACGTGGCTGCTGGCTCTTGCTTTGCGTGGTGGAGAGATCTCTGTCCCGCTGACATCTTGTAACCTGTATTTGTTTCTCTGTCTCATTGCTTCTCTGGTAGCTGGACTCCCATTTGCAATTCTCACTCTGCGACACAGTCCTTTCCACCGGGGCTTTTTCTGTAACGATGATTCAATCAAGTACCCCTATAAAGACGACACCATTTCCTATCAGTTGTTAGGAGGTGTCATGATTCCCGTCACGGTACTCACTGTAAGTGCACAGTTTTTGTTTTCTGTTCACTTCTGTACATCTTTTTTTTTTACTCTTCTTCAGTTTGGAGTTTTGCTGACTGCTTTCATCCACTTCTTTTTTCTTCTTATACTCGTGACCCTGCTTAATGGAACTGCATGGTTCTAATCCTCAATGCATGATTTGTTTTGCTTTTTAAAAAACATTTTAACCCCACTCTACTAATGTGCTAGCAGTTTGATTTGTTCAAATCATTTTTGAATGTTCTACATTTAATGAGGAAACAGAAAAGAGGTAGGGGTTTGTTTTTTTTACCTGACCTAATCTGCCGCCTCGGGCTTTAAAATAGAGCAGATGTGTAACCTACAGATGTGAAGGTCTACGCAAACCTTCTAGTGATGACGGAGGTCAGGTTTTATCGTTTTAAGTAATGACACGGCTATTTAGAGTTGTTAAACCTACACTATTTTTAACTGTAAGTCGAGATAAAGCAGCTCTTCTGCTGTAAAGTAATAATGAAGAAGCAGTGTGTTTGTTTAAGCCTTCGAGGCCTGTTGCCTGTTCATAGCGTTGCAGAAACATGATAACGTGCTCATAAGCCTCAGGTTTCATTTAAAGTTTCAGATGAACTGAAAGAGAGAGGCTTACTGTGTTAAGTGGACATCCTCCTGTGACCTCAGCAGCTGTTGCAGAGCCCTTCTGATTACCGTCAAATGAGCATTTATGTATTTCGAAAGCAGCATTATGAGAAGGATTTTCTTCGTTGTAAAGGATTAGATCAGAAGATCAAAAAAAACAAATTTGTCAGACATTTCGTTCATAATGTCATAATCTTAGCATAAAAACTGGAAATGAAGAAATAGCACAGATTCAAAGTTGGCTCCGCTCTGTGTCTGGTTCTGTTGGAGGTTTCTTCCTGTTAAAAGGGAGTTTTTCCTTCCCACTGTCACCAAGTGCTTGTTCAAAGGGGTTTGTCTGGTTGTTGGGGTTTTCTCTGCATTATTGTAGAGTCTTTACCTTACAGTATAAAGCAGCTTGAGGTGGCTGTGTTTGTGATTTGGTGCTATATAAATGAAATTTAATTGAATTATTCATAACCACATGTCCAGTCTTTGCTAATTTGTGGGTTTATATTCAGGTCCTGATTTGACAGAAGAGTCAATCTTCTGATCTAATTCTTGTTTAAGAAGCAAATCATCATAGATGAGTCTTCAAAAACAAAATCAAAACAATGATCCTGGGATTTTGCCTCCGACGTTCATTTATCTGCATCTTCTTTTTAAATGTGTCACTCTGTCATTCTGTATAAAGGTGTAACTCTGTGTCCTCCCGCCCCTCGTTGCAGATGATTGTTGGCGAGTGTCTTTTAGTTCATCTAAACCGCATCAAGTCCAAGTCGTCTTTCGGCAGCTACGTTGCCTGCCTTTACAAAGCCATCGGCACCTTCGTTTTCGGTGCCGCCATGAGCCAGTCTCTGACGGACATCGCCAAGTATTCGATCGGCCGGCTTAGGCCGCACTTCCTGGATTTGTGCAGACCGGACTGGAAACTGATCAACTGCTCTGCAGGGACTTACATTGAAGACTTCACCTGCACTGGAGACGCGAAGCAGGTCAACGAGGCCCGGTATGTATGACCCAGCACCAGGAAAGCAGAGCTCCAAGCACAGAGCAAAAACGATGTCTAGGCTAGCTTCTCAAGTGTGATGATTCAGTGCTTTATGTTGTATAATGTCTAGCTGGCCTTTTATTGGAAAAAAGCAAACCATTTAAACAGATCACCATGGACTCTGATTCATCTTTTTATTCTGATGTTTAGATTTGAAACTAGCGGTTGCAGCCCGAGTTCAAATAAGAATGAATTTGTTTCTTTTTTTGATTTCAGATGTTGAAACGAACACCTCTTTTCCAACTTTATGCACACCAGCTTTGTTTGTTTTGGGGTTTTCTTGTTGTTGAGCTGATTATTGGAAAAATCCTCAGGCCATTGTTTTGTAACATGTTCACAGTGTAAGCACAAAGGGCAGAGGTGAAGCATGTCACTGAACAACCTCTGAATAGCCGTTTTAGAGTTGTGCTTCTGACTTTCAGCTTGTGCTCAGCATCACTTGCATCTATTACTGAAGCGTAAATGAGAACAAGCACATCAAACCTAGCAACGTCACTCCAATGTGAGAAATATGTAGGTTCCAGTTATACGTGTAAGACTGAGTTGAGATGGCCCCTTTTGATATTATAAATAAGCTAGATTCTCAGCACTTACTCAGCACCATATCCTGCAGGAGATAGTGGTTCAGCAGCCGCAACCATGAGCTGTATTTGTAAGTACACAACTGCTGCGATCTGTTGGGGTTGATGGGAGGCAGACAGGACATAAAGACACACTGTGGAAGAAAGCCAGAGATTAATAATAACTAATGATCTATGAGCACACAGTAATTCATTTTTAGATTCACACAGCCTAAATGTATTTGTCCTTCCTGGCTGAGGCTGCAGCAGGATTATACTTCTGAAGTCTTATTTGTTCTTTATAATGTTCTTGTAAGAAATATCCAGCTTTACTCCCATCCATTGTCCATTGTTTACCGCCACCGGCGGCGTTAGCACCACCGCTCATACCGAGACCCAGAAAAGCCGGGTCAGTTAATTCAGTTGAGAACCACATGACCGCTTGATTTGATTTTGGTCGTTAGGGAAGGGAAACAAACCTTGGTTATGTTGCACTCCTTCATAGTACAGTCATCATTAATGATCTTCTGGCATAGATAAAGATCGTTTTTAAAAAAACAGCTGGGAAGTGTTTAGATGTGCTAAATGGGTGACATCTGTAATGTGCGCAGCTGCAGCGCGAGCCGCTTTGAGTAATATCACAGGAATGTAAAGCGTATTTTGATTTAAGGTCTCTGTCTCTTATCGGCTCAGAGCAGGAGGAAGAGTATTGGGAGGAGAGGATTTCCTCTTCTCAGTCTGACGGAGGCCCGGCCACAGAGGAGTGATGCGTGTTTATTATGGGCTGTGAGGAGGTTTACGTTACATTTGCTTCTCCCCTTCTTTATCTGTTTAAAGCGAGACGGGGAAACGTTTTGCTCGAGCTGCGGCCCTTGAGCGTAAAGGGCCCACCTACCCTTTACCGCTCTGGGGTATCTGCTGTACGTTTATCAGGGCGTGGTGCACAATCATTGCTTCCTGGAGCACCATTATTACTCAGCAGTCTGCTTTTTTTTTTAAATAAAAAGCTGCTCCCTGTCTTTGTTGGCATCTGCTGGACTCTAATGCATCTAATAACTGCAACAGGAGAGGAGAGAGGAGGCTGAGATAGACTGCCCAGCATCATCTTACAGTAATATGACACCTCTGTGTCTAAGGTTTACTGCCCAGCAAAGACACAGCTCACTGTCAACGATTGAGTTCGTTTCCATGGACATGAAATCACAAATATTGATTTGTAAGGTGGCAATCATGAATTTTTCATCCTGTGATCCCTCACAGGATGCCACAGTCCTAATCTGATGCCACTGTTGGGGATTTATGGAGGTCGGCATTGTTATCGTTTACTCTGCTGGGTGTAACTAACAGTCGCTGCTGGGGAGTTGATTTATAGATTAGCTTAATTGTTACTGATGATGAAGATTTTCAGCTTTGCCATTTTGAGGGATTTCCTGTAGAGCTTTTAAAGAAAATAAGTGTCATGTTAGCAGCTCTGGGCCTAAAGTGTGCTTTTAGGTCAAAGGATAATTCTGGGTTTTTATTACAACCTAGTATATTTCTCGTTTATTCCAGCTCCTGGGGCTCATGCTAACCTGGCTCTCTAGGGTTAGGGGAAATAAGATGTTGAATTTAAAGCAGAGTATTGCAAGTATTGGTTTATAGAGATCCTTAAAGCAGTGGCGGATTTTTTTTTTTTCAAATTCCTCCACATAATCCACTGATTTTCAACAAGCAGCAGGTTGTTCTGCGCTGCAGTCCAGGCCCTAAATCTGATCAGTAAAAGCCTCCTGACTGGGAAAATTGTGCCACAGTATCCACAGTGTGTGCACATGACTGCTGATGTGGTGTTTCAAACGAGAGCTAACTAAAGCCGGGGACTCTCCAGTCAGCTCAGACCGCTGTGTTAATAAAAACATGTCCTTACTCGGGTGTTGAGCTGTGCTTTTGTCTCTCTGTTGCAGGCTCTCGTTCTACTCCGGCCACTCGTCTTTTTCCATGTACTGCATGCTCTTCCTCGCTGTAAGTATCTCAGCCAGCTGCATGTTGATCTGTAATCCCATCCATCAATGTATGACTTGACCAGTGTGGCGGCTGAGGAAGCAAGGTTATTATAGTTAACTGAAAACTAAAATTCGATGTCAAAGAAACATTTTAGCTAATCAAAAAAACAACAACTAAAGATCAGACTCCTTGAAAAAGTAACTAAAATGAATTAAAACAAAGAGAAAGTTTTAGTATTTGTTTGAACTATCCATCCATTCTTATATGCTTATCCAATCCAAGGTCGGGGTGAGTGGGGGATTTTCTTATAGTTTATAATCTATCATTAAAATTATAACTTTAACTAATTATAATTAGATTGAAACTAATAAAATCTTAATTAAATTCAAATTCAGTGAGGGTAGGGAGAGAAAAAAAACAACCAAACTAGTTAGTTTAGTTTTTATTGTTTGAAAATGTTTAGCATTTTCAAACAATAAAAACTGAAGTTACTTAAGCAAACCTGCTCTGGAAGCAGAAATAAAAGTGATTAGATGTTACTTGTCCCCCACAGAGTGCAGGAACTTTCCCTTTATTTCCCAGCAAAGCTCCACTTTCTACATCTTCCGCCTGTTAATGTACAGCTACGCCCGTCAGTCGTTGAAAACAAGGAAACTCTCCTTCAGATGGTCTAATGGACACAAAGGCACAACTTTTCACCTCTCCGCTACGCTGACGAGTCCATAACTGTAGCCACGTTCCTGGTTGTTTAGACGAAATTATGCAAATGCTTCACCAAGGCTGTTTATGATAAGCTGAGTGTCTGCTGGCTGTTGTTTCATGGCGTCACGAAGCAGACATCATTATGTTCCAAATGATTCCTTACAGTTCTTTAAGGTTACATCTGTGCACCTTCAACCTCGCGCCCGTTATCAGCAGCACTTCCGTGTGTTGTTCTGAGGAGATTTTACTGCCCAGCACCGATGAACTTTGCGGTCTGCTGACTCATTCAACAGCAGCAGATATAAATACACACAGGGACAAAGTCTTGGCAAACCTCTCACACACACCCTCCGGCAAAGAGGAAGTTTGAAGTATGGAAAAGCGCTGCCATTTAAATGACATTTGCGTCAGAATTGAAGTGCAGCAGGAAGACACGAAGCATGAATCTTTGCAAAGCCATGGAGCTTGTCTGTCCTTGGGGCCACACCCTGTTTTAAACATAAACAAATGAACTCACTGGACACTGTTCCTGAGGCAAACAGAGATATAGAGACATTTATCAGCTTAGATCATCGATCAATTGCAGATAAACGGCCTGCATTGAACAAATTCCTTCTATCAGTAAAATTCTGAGACCAGCAGGGTTTTTTTCACATCCTTTCCCTTCGTGAACGTCCAGCCGCTCATTGCGGAAGCGGGAACAGAAGCGTGTACTAGGCTTTGACAGTGACACATGTGCTTGTTTGTGACCGTCTGTACTTTAAAAGCATGGCCCTTGTGTTTCTCAGCTCTACCTGCAGGCTCGGCTCCAGGCCGACTGGGCGCGGCTGCTGAGACCGACCATCCAGTTTTTCCTGATTGCCGCCTCTGTGTACACCGGACTGTCGAGAGTGTCTGATTACAAGCATCACTGGAGCGACGTTCTCACCGGACTCATACAGGGCGCGCTCATGGCTCTGCTCGTGGTAAGTCTTGCACTGATCTTTAAGTTCAGCCCGCAGGGGGTTTTATATATCACCCCCTTCTGGCAGTCAAGGTAAGTACTCAAACGCTGTGTGTAGATGTAACTATTCAAACCTCAGTAGCACTTATTTTTAATTATTTTATTCATTTATTTTTTTGTCTATTACAGGTCTTCTTCGTGTCAGACTTTTTCAAGCCACAAATGGAGTCCCGTAAAGAGGCAGACATCCCACACACAACTCTGCAGGAGACGCCGACAAATGGAAACCACTTTGAAAGCCCTAACTAAGCTAAGTGAGCAGTGGAGGCGACCTCTGCTCTGTCCAAACGCACGCCCGGGATCCCAGCTCTCTACCTACCATCTCACGCCAATTATCTCTGATACCCTGCATGGATTTACAACGTGAAGTTACTTGATTGTGCATTAAGTGCGCCGGTGGACAAAACACATCCTAGAAAAACCCACACTGGCCTGTTCAATTTCAAGACAGTTTGCTGTCTCGTCCACCACTTCTCCTCGTGGCTGGAGAGAGCTGAGACAACCTGTACAATCCCTGTAGTTAAGCTGACTGAAGCAGATGTAGGTTAGGGGCTAGAGGTTCTGAGAGGATGGAACTCTTTTTTTTTTTTTAGCATGTATGAATCTACTGAACCAATGGAAAGACTTGTCTGCATGCACCCACTAAAGGGTCTGACCACTGCTGGGAGGGGTGGGGAGGTTGGAAACCTGTGAATGTATCTCTGCTTAGTGCTTTTCCTGACCTGGAGTCAGTGTGCTGGATGATCTGCTTTAGGGTCAGCTTGGTCTCCATCCTTCTGACCATGCTGCCTCAGGTTCATTGTTAATTAAAGGGCTGACGGCAAAGCCGATCCCAGACCAGAGGCTGTCGACACAGCTGCCGACTCCAGGTCAGCGCCGTCTTCCTCTCCAGCTATCTAACCTGATGTTCAAATCAGGAAGTTTGATTTGTATCACGATTGGTTAGAGTGCTGCAGAGTTCAAGTCATGTGTTGCCTTTGCTGGACTGCTGCTGCTATTACAGCTTCCTCTGTAACTAATGTAAACATAAATAAATGGACAGCGTGCTTTTTATATAATCTGTAAGTAAACAAATCACCCCACAGTCATTTATTGAAATATGTCAAATATGTACATCACGCTCCCTCATCTAAAAAAACAAGAAAAAATAAAGCTGTTTATTATATCGTTTTTCCTGCATACACGGTTTTTGTCTTTAGTACTCGATGAGGTGCTGTGGGTGGAGCCCGGCAGGAGGCTTTTGATCTTTGTTATTCCGGCAGGAATAACAAACATCTCTGTGTTGCCAGTAGCTTTAGATCCAGTATGAAGTTTCTGCACTCTGATGATTTCAGGTGTCATCTGCTGCCGATGTTTTAACAAGTCTGAAGTCAACACGATGTCTACCATTAGGGTTTTACAGCACTTCATGTTTCCATTTGCTGACAGGCTTTATGGACATGCAGATTTCCCTTTCTAGTTAGGAGCACTTGCCTGCATGGCTTAAACTACTACCAATCAGATCTCATCTGGTATTACTGCCTCTGATTGGCCAGCCGGCTTGCCTGACCCTGTACAGAATCTGTGAGATATTGTCAACAACTACCTAACAGCCCCAAACTGCAGACGAGCTGAAGTCTGCATTCAAAACAACATCAGTACTTGAGTAAAACAACTGCAGTGCCACAAGCTGACTGCCTGCATGCAACAGTAACACTGTAGTTATTCATGGTAAACAAGCACCAAGCAAGTACTTCTTACTAGCTGAGCATTTTTCTATTGAACGCTGAAAAACGTCTTCCATTAATAGTCTAACATATTTACTTTCTGATTTTCCTCAAAATTAAGACTTGAAATATTTTTATGTGTAAAATCAACATCATAGAAATGTTAAGTTGATTCAACACAGTCACTGTGATAAAAACAAACAAGTAAATTAAATCCTCCCTCAGCTATTTCAGCTCAGTTTTACTTTCTTGTTATGATGCCATTCATTATTTCGCAGCTGAGGTCAGTGCTGGCACTCTGATGTCGGTGGACTCAAACCGCACACAATAAATGTCAGTTACAAGTGCGGCTCCAGGGTGGTAGAAAAAGCTTTCATATCCTTATTTAAGGATGTTCAGGAGAAGCTTCTGTTAAAGGTGGTTTTAACTACTATATACACTTTTGGGTTTAAGTCATGTGGTCTCATCGTTGGGTTGGACCCCTTTCAGATGTTCACAAAATAAGCTTATGGGGCTGTAAGAAGATTTAACGTGGAGAGCGGAGTATAAAATACATTTTTAAATTTTCTTTTCTCATCTCTTCTTCAAGAAAACAACATTCAGAGCAGCTGTTTCAGCTGGATTTTCTCCAAATACCAAATGATGTAGAAACACACAGCCAATCGGGCTGGGAAGCTATCATCTCCAGCTGAACTAGCAGCAGGTGGTCTTTAGTGACAGATGACAGCCCTGTATACACCACACACACACACACACACACACACACACACATCTTTATGTCCACAAATAAAGGACTAAGAAGTGAGAGGAGTAACAAAAGTCCTGCTGAAAGAAAAAAAAAAAGGTCAAAACACTAACAGAAGACACTTAATCCTCACCAGTAGCTCCAAAACACACCACTGAACTCAACACAATAGTGGATCAAGACCATCATCAGAGCCTTCCATCAGCCATCAGATAAATATGGCAAAGTCCAAAGACCATTTGTTAGGCTGAACCCACATAAAAAAAATCCACCCACCTGAAGATGCCAAGAATGCAAAAGGAGCTCTAATGTGCGGGAACAGGAATAAAGTTGTTTATGTCAATGTTCGGGGAAGGATGAATATTTGTACGCTGAGTCAAAGGAATGACTTGTTTGTGTTCGTTTGCCCCCACGTTTTCCTGGAAGACAAAGCAGGACAGCGAGGCGGTGGCTTGATCAGCTGTCAGATCATTCAATTGTCAGAAACTGTTGGACATCATCTCAGTCAGCAGGAACTCATCAGGACTGGAAACATTTACTTTTATCTTCTTTTTTTTATCAAACATGAGCATTTAAAAAACAGGATCTCAGAGGAGGTGTGACGTGAGCTGCAGCAAACGTCAATCTTAATCTAAATTACAACTCTCTGACGGCATCGTGACTCAGACGATGCTCAGCATTTCACCATGTGAGGGTCCAGTTTCCTTGTCTCATCAGTAATAAATGAAAACAGGGATGTGAACCCTCTCTTGTAAAGCCTCTTGTGACAGTTTGATTATAGCACTACTGCTACTACTCAAACTACAGATTTGTACCATGAAAATAAAGGCCAAAAGCATCTTTTAACAGATTGTAAGATGCTTTAAAAAAAAAACCAGGGATTGAACCACCAACCTTCTGCTCTACCTCCTGAGCCCAACCCGATTTCTGTTTAGAAGCTGCTCCACCCAGCAGTTTGCCATCCACACTGTGGGGTGTGAGATTATTGTTTATGCCAAGCAACCTTTCTCATTTTTAACTTGTTGGACTTCTTTCGGGGTTCCTTACAAAGCTGTGCGATAAGTACCAGCTGTCTTGCACATGAGATCATTTCAAACACCACTTTAGCTGTCAGAGTGATGGAGAGGAATGTGAATGAAAACTGCGTGCTTATCTAGCACCAACAGTTTCATTTATCTGCTAAAAACCTCTAACCCTCATCGTTACGACACAAAGATTTCACCAGCGCAGCTGAAATCAAAGCTCTTAAATCTCAAGCTCAGCTTCTCTGTGCTGGTGGCCATGTCTGTGTTGGTAAAGAAAAGAGATCACACATGCACACTTAAAAAAAAAAGCATCTCAACTGCTCCGATACTCCTGACACGTACGGGATCACTACAGGTTTTCACTTGGGCAGCAGTTGTCCTTCTCTCCTGGAGCTTTCTTTAGGCGCCTTCCCAGCTTTGACAGAAGTCCAGCTGGGATAACCACATTTACTCAGGGTCTTCTTGATGTGATGTTCTGCTGTGTCTGTGGGGATGGTGTTTGCTCTGTGTTGTAGCGTCCTGATGACAGTGGATGATGAGAGTCAAACCTTAAATACTGATCCTTATGTGTAGGTTTACGGTACACAACAGCTTTTAAATGTCCCCCATTCCTGATGGAAATCTCACAGTCTAAGAAGGCTAACCTGCCACTTTTCATATCCTCCCTGGTGAATATGATGTGTCGGTCCACCGAGTTAATCTGATCTGTGAATTGCGGTAGGTCCTGAGATTTGATTTTCACACGTGTGTCATCCACATATCTGAACCAATGACTTGGTGGTGTTCCAGGGTAGGATAACAAAGCCCTCTTTTCCACTTCTTCCATGTACAAATTGGCCACGATGGGTGAAACTGGGAAAACCTGCAGTCAGCTGAGACTGAAGAAGTCACTTGGATGAGTGACAAAACGTTTCTCCCACTGATGAACAGTCAACTTTTGGATATTTACGTTATACTTTCCCACATTACTTCTGAATGGGAACCCATTTAAAATAACAAAGATACAAAAAGCAACATTTCCCATACCGGGAGTTGAACCCGGGCCACCTGGGTGAAAACCAGGAATCCTGACCACTAGACCATATGGGACCTCTTGGAGTGTTGGAGTATACCATGGTTGTTTTGCTTCTGATGTGACACAGAGTAAGTACAATGCAAACTTGTGACCATTTGGATGAGCCATTCTCATGATTTACATAGAAAGTTGCTTCCTGTTTGGTGCTTTCCCTGTGTGTGGGCAAAATAAGAGCCCACCAAAAAACAACAACAAAAAAAAAAAAAAAAAAAAAGATCAATGCAAGACTCATGCTACACAGCATGAAACAAAAGTCCCTTTCACTGAGCGTAATATTTCTGTGAGATGTGCAGTTCAGCCAGTGCTACCTGCTTTCCTAAACAAATGTGTAAAAAAATGTAAATCACCAACGGTGGCGTCTGTAAGGACTGGAGTGTAGAGAGACGAAAGAAGGACGATAAAGGATCGCAGCAGGAGTTTGAAGCTGTTAGGAAAAGTGGGTTAATCACCAGCCTACAAAGGAATCAGTTTAGTAATCCAGTTTGTGCTGGACTAGTTAGCTTAGCATTTCATTCAAACTTAACCTGGCTAATCCTCAGCACACTACAAACTTACTTTGGTTCCTTAAGTGTTGCTCATGCATTTCTTATTGAAGAAATCTTCGACTGTATAAGTAATTTTAGACCGTATTGTTCTGAACATGTGTAAAGACCTAGAGATACACAAACTGAAAGGACTCATGCAAATTACTTACAGTTTATATGTCAGCCTTTAAAGGCCATACAGGAGGAATTGTCCTTTTCTTTACAAATGCAGGGGGGATGGTGCGGTTGGGCTTGCAATAAATTGCTGGAACACAGCCTGATTTTTTTCTTTGTTTGTTTTTTTTAAACACAATGCAGTTAGACTTTTTGAACATAATGTACAGGATAAAATAAGATCTACTTACGATCATATTAGGAATTTTTCCCACCATGCCACCTATAGGAGTAGGAATAACGAATAACACCCTTGCTTTCTTCCTGTGTTTGTCAGTATGAGCATATTGGACCGTAACTGAAAAGCAAAATACAATAAAAGGTCACTGATTCTTATCTGACAAAAGGTAGGACTGTAGATAAACAGAGAAGGTTAAAAATGTATAATAATCTGGTGTTTAATGTCATCATAAGGCCTGACATTTACTCCTTGACTCCTGGATTTCTTTGCCTATATTGGCCAGCTGCTGCCTGATTTTAAAGCACGTGACGGTGTGGTGATTCATCCAGATAGATCTTACCCGACAACTTAATACTTAATATACTACAATATATACTTATAGATGCTATTAAAATCAGTGATTTACATACAAATTCTTATCTAATCTGCAGTGTGCACATATGAAAATGCTTACTCTCCACTACATCAGGCAAAGCCCTGTAGTGTTGGAACTGGTAGAAAGACTTGCATGCACTCTGAGTTGATCTCCTCCACATGCAGCAGGTTGAGCACCATGTTGTAGGTTCGTTAGAAGCTGCTGTTCAAAGGATCTGCAGAGCCCTGCACAGCAGGATGAAATCACAAAAACATCAACTGGACAAAAGTACAGCTGTGATAAATCATGTATTCTGATTAAAATGTCAGCTTTTTCCTAAAACGGGCCAAGAAATCTAAATAACTGCAGGCTGAAGTCATTTTCTCCACTTAAAATAGTGATTTTGTAATCACAACCTCTGAACCACAGACATCTTTCTCCAAGACTCAGTGCAAGTTCAGAGCTGTCACAGCGCCAACGAACAGTTTCAAATTAACACTACTTCTTTGAAAAGCTGGCCCGCTGCGTATTTATAGCAGCGCAGCTATAAATGTGTCAAATCAAAGGCAGGGGACAAAGACTCTCTGGCTTCTTTGTGACTCTGTGTTAAGGTTTGACAGCACACCAAGCGGCCTCATGACACACAGAACAACTTCAGAGTCACTGCTGACAACCTCTACTCAGTGGTTCACACAGATTCTTAGTAGGATTGTAATTTGTATGAATGACTAGAAATGCATCAAAGAGGAGTGTGTAGACAGCTGTGAGGTGGTCTGCAAGGACACGATTAGGAAGAAGACTAGAAGTTGAAAACTTCATGACTTGATGGTTAATAAGAAGGATACCAGATTATTCACAGCTGGGCACACCTTCTTATTCACCATGAAAAAACAGTCGCTCTGTCATCCGCTCCTCTCCTCCCAGCACACAAAGACATGTGGATATACTCTATTTCTGCATTGCTATAAATCTGCATCACTCATCTATGTTGTGATGTGGAGAGTGAAGCACTTTTCCAAAGGCCTCTGAGGACTGTGCATTGAATCACACATGGCACTGACTGAACTCCACATTTTTACCTCTTACCAAACTAAAAAAGTGTTCAAATGATCCAACTTTCAATCCAGGCATGCGATCAGCTTTTGACTTGGAAGAGAGATTTTTTAAAGAATGAAGGTGAAGTGCGAGTGCCTGCGTGGAGCTTTGGCACTATCGGAGGCAACAGATGTTCCTGATGAACCTCTTGGAGGGCAGTTTCACTCTCCCTCTCTCAATTTCTCCAGTCCTTAGAGCGCATAAGAGCCCCCAGCTTATAAACAATACGTGGCTGTTTATGTGGCAATGCAAGCTGCAGCGCTTGAAGACCTTATAAAGGCTTCAGAGCAACACGCTGCATAGTAACTGCATACTTCACAATTTATGAGGAGCTCTGCATTTTACTGGCCTCTAACAGAAGCCATAGAAAGACAGATTTCTTTCTGGAGAAATCTTTAAATTTTCCAAACATGCATATCTAAAGTAATACTGCTGCAGAGAAAATGATCTATTTACAGGACTTGACATTGCTAACCATGGCATGACTTTGCTGCCTACAGATGATTTATTATGCAAAACAAAGAAAGAAATAAAATAAAATAAAAGATCAATGTATGTGTCTGACTGTGTGCTCTTCCAACGCTGTGATTTTTGCCATCAATCTTGAATCAATTTTTGGCACCTTTCCCTCATTTCACAGTGTTACTGTCACTGACTGTTCATTACGCAGAAGTTAGCAGCAGCACAGTGCGACACTATGGCTAAAGTCAATCTGAAAACAGTAACATCTGGACCATTTGCAGAGCAGATGCTGCAACACTGTGCTTCCACTCTAATCAATGAATCTGGCTACACCACACCCAAGTTGTGGACACGAACCAGTTGTGGACACTGTTCTTTTTCCTAGGCAGGAGGACTGTGCAGCATAATTTTTAACAATTTTAAAAAAGCAAGATATGAGTGCATGATTTTATTTTGGATTTTCTCTATTCCATGCAGAGTCTGAAGTATACATATAGCCTCAAATATATACAAAGACTCATTTAAATCTTTTAATACGTTGTCCTGAAGGTTCCACAAAGTGTTTCAATTTGACAGGGTCTTTTGAGTTCGAATTAGTGAGAAAGGTTGATTACAGCAGGTAGTTTCTCTTCACAAAGATAAAAACGATTTGTTTGAAAGCACTCACTGGATTGACCAAAACTCGGCATAATAAGAAAGTCCATGGACCTCAGTGAAGATCTAAGGAGGAGAACTGCAGATTTATGATGGGAAAGTCTCTTGGAGCCATTTCTAAATAACTCCAGATTCCAAGATCATCAGTTTAAACAACAGTACACAAGTTATTAAAATGTGTTACCACACTCAATGGTCTGGAAGACAGACCCAACTCACCCTCAGATGAGAGGAAATTGTTCAGGAACAAACCAGAAGCCACCAAGGCTTTCTGGCCTGCCGTGAACTGGAAACTGCTGGAAAACCTGTGTCACTATCCAAAGTGAAGCTTGACTGAAATTTGAGGCTTATGGGCAAACCAAATGTCTTCTGGAGAAAGGTTTTATTCAGACAAGATAAAGACTGAGCTATTCGGTTACAATGACAACAGGTATGTCTAAAGGAGTGGAGATGAGGTTTTCAAGCCTAAAAACACTGCACCAACTGTCAAGCATGGTGGAGGCAGCGTTATGCTGGTATTTGTAGTAATCTTTTATTTTGAGTCCTACTAGTTTTTGCTCCATTCTTGCTGATAGTAGTTTGCATTGTATTCCTGTTTCACTTTATCCTGCCTTCCCTGTGTTTCCCATGTTTAGTTAATGTTTTGCCACTCTCTGTGTTCCCTTAGTATGTTGCCCTCCTCTGTCAAGTTGCTTGTATTAATTTCATTAAGGTGATTGTGTTTTCTCTGTTTAATTATTACTTCCTGTTTTACTTTGAAATAATTTGTGCTCCTTGTGCTTTGCTTTTAGTTTTGCTTCCTTTGTCTAGTCTGCTCTGATTTGGTTCACCTGTGTCTTGTTCTCCACAGCGGTCTCCACTTCCCCTAATCACCCACCTGTGTGTGTATTAGCTGTGTCCCAAAACGTTGGCTGCATCCTTTGGAGGACGCGGCCTTCGCAGTCTACGTGGGCCGGGTCCTTCGAAGACTAAGAAGGCCGGAAGTGCGAGGCTGTAAAATGGGACAGTCTAGCCTTCAGATTTGCGTCACCGCTGTCTTGGTGGAGTTTAATAAACTCAGCCGTCTGCTCCTTGCTATCTAAAATATAACAGGAAACTGGCATAAATTCTTGACCGTCTCATACTTCTGTTTAAGCAGTTTTCTGTTTGACGTTTATTCAGCTGTGTAAAAATCCTGGAGGAACCCGATGGATTAATAAAGTTTTATTTAACTCATTCACTGCCATTGACGTCTATAGCCGTCAATGGCAGTGAATGAGTCAATGGGTTTAACTCATTCACTGCCAATGGCTGGCAGTGAATGAGTTAATCTAATAATCTAATAACTTTGATCTCAGCCAAACCGATTTACTCCGGAACAAATAAAACACCGATAAAAGCCAAACAATTACATTTTTAAGTTATCTGAGTGACTTATATATCATGTTTAACCTGAGAAGCGAAAGACAGTGGAGGTCTGAAAACGATGAAGCTGGAAGTCCGCTGCTCTCGTCAGGTCGAGTGACCTTTGAACCCCCCGGCTAGCTATCGAGCTGGTGGGTAACAGACGTCTCCGAAAACATCGGCGCACTTTTGCAAATATGCGATGTCTTGATAAACCAAGCAGATATTTGTAATTTACACAGCTACTTTCTCGTCTGAAAATATGTTAAAAGTTTATTTTGTGACCCAGAAAGATTAATAAGAGTAATTTTAAAACTTAGTAGCGGCCGCCATTGTTGGAAACTAAAATAGGCTGGGCCTCGCTATGAATTCTGGGATATGGTAGGCCACGAAGGACACACCCGACCCATCCTTCAAATTCGGGGAAATGAAGGACGCATTTGTCGTCGCATTTGAAGGAGTCGATGAATTGGGACAGCCTTCGTCGGCCTGGCTGTGACGTAAGCGGCCTTCAAATGCGGCCTCCGGAGGATGCAGCCGACGTTTTGGGAGACAGCTTATTTTCTTACGCAAGGTGTTGTCCTAGAAACAAATTGGTCACAAATGGTTTTTCGTTTATTTTATTTGTCAAAAACACAGATAAAGTTTCATAGCACTGTAAAGTCGCTGAAGATAAAATATAATCCAAAACAAAAGCTCAACTTTTTGTTTTGCCTGTGACTCAAAAAGGCTTATACTGAAGGTGTGCTCCAGGTGTAACAAGTCATTCGCTTTGTGTATGATGTGTTCAGGGAATTCAATGCCTAGAAGTCACTGCAAGTATTTGTTCATGCATCATTACCCATAGTGTTTACTTTATGGGTCACCTTTATTAGTCATATTCATGTGAGCACAGACTCCCTCGATCAATGAAGCTCACTGACTTTTGGCAAATTAACTCTTAGTGCCGACTATTTATTAAATTTTTGTGAAAAATATTTTAATTCAAGCCTTTAAAAAAACTTTAAACTCTCTAAAAGATGAACATTTCCTAAATCTCAGTTACAAATAGTGCAGCAGTCCTGCAGAGATTGACCAATTTTCTTATTAAAGTTAGCATCACATAGGGTGCCTTCGGAGGAAAGCACCCTATGGTCTGTTTGGGGTTAGCAGTAGGCCTCCGTGATGAATCCCCCTCTATATCTCCCTCCTTAACAGTAGCTGTTAATCTCCTTACTCAGCAACAGTTCTGCTCACATGATCACAGCTGTCGAAACCAAGGAAACAGAGGATTGGAAAAGCATCCCCATCCCTCGTAGTGGAAAAGTGTGTTGTAGGATCAGGCTATAGTGGTCTACCCACAAACAGCTATGACCGCAACAGAGCTGGTTTTTATAACGTGACTCATCACAGCAGAGCAAAATAACAGGAGCACAGTGTTTGAGCCCGTGTTGACATTTTGTGTGCAGCTATTTAAATTAAGGCTGTCTTTTCTGAGCAGGAAAGGGACTCTGTGGACACGGAGAAGAGTTTCGATGAGGTTTTACAAGGTGTCAACGCCAGGTTCAGAAAACTGCTTCCTCTGGCGTGTAGAAACAACATCTCTGCTTAACTGACACAGTTTGTTGTCCTCGTCCGAACGACAGCCCGCTTTCTCAAGACATTTCTCGTCATCTGGAACAAACAAGCACTGCATTTTTTAAGATCCTACGCAGCTACTCGGTTCGTTTCTTACAGATTTGAGTCGTTTTAAAATGCTACAAACGCAATTAATCTTGGCATATGTGTGTTTAATGCTGGACAACGCAGAGAGGGGTTATTGTGGAACTGGCTCCAAGGAAACATCAAGCACTCAGGGACTGAGCAAGGCTCTCATGACTCTTTTGAGTTTTTGTGCTAAACACATTATAGTATTTGCTGTTGCCGCTGAGCCGTCTCTGTGTCCATCTCAGTCTATGTGGAAACTTAGTCACAGGTCTTTATTCATGAAACCATTCTGGGAAATGTTCCTTCTTATGAGGCTGTATTAATCATAACCTTGGGGCACCACAAAGTCTGACAGCTCAGTATTTACTTTTAAAATGTCAGGCGTCAGTGCCGGGGAGACTTATTTTACTTGTTTAATCATTAACAAATTTACTTTTAAAAAAGTCTAAAGCATGGGGGGAAAGTTCAAGTTAAGGCCTTTGCTTAACAGTTGTTGCACTGAGCAAAGTGCAGGAGGTGCCTGATGAGCTCAAAGGCACAACGTTGGCAAAGTTCAGCTCATTTGAACCTTGACCACTCCACACCATGATGAATGCTCACACAATTAGAAGACAAAAACAGAGCAATGCTGACTGCCAAACTCCCGCATCGAGCCATCAGGAGTAAAACGCTTTTTAATGGAAGCAGATTGCCATCCAATTAGTCATGTGGCTTGTTGATAGGTTAGATTTGTTAGCTGCCCTCCCATTGGCTCCACTGATGTGTTAAACTCTCATTTTAATTCAGGTAATGAGTAAAAGAGGAGCAGCTTTCGTTACTCCTTAATGCATGAAAGCATACCACAACCAAGATGGAGAAGAAATATAAGCTTTGTCATGGACTTAAAAAGGCCTTGAAGTTAGTAAAGGTTGAGATGCATCATGGATAAAATATAAGATTTGTTCTTGGAGTTTGCCCCACACCAGGGATTAATACTGTGTACATCTCAGCCTCGGTTGTTTCTATCTCGACTGATCTTTCAGTGTGATGCTACATTTCATGTCCGTAAATCAGAGGAATGCCCAAGGGTGAACAAAAGATCAGCGAGGTCAGCAGAATCATTAGGAACCATCCCCTGCAGACACAAAGATCCAAACAAAATTCACAGCTATGTAACCAGTCCATGCTGAAGCACTTGGCTGTGCAAACTTCATCAACCTCAGGCTCTGCCA
Source organism: Mchenga conophoros (assembly GCF_057382185.1). Lineage (NCBI taxonomy): Eukaryota > Metazoa > Chordata > Actinopteri > Cichliformes > Cichlidae > Mchenga > Mchenga conophoros. The sequence goes on from NC_140532.1 coordinate 49,775,204, forward strand.
ACAGCAGGAAAAACATCTGCCATACTGCTCTGTGGCCAAAAACAATGGCCTTAACGCTGCGGGTCAGCCTCCCGAGCTAGATCAGTATCGAACTTATCTGTTTTTTGCTGCAATTGTGCTGTTTCCTTGACTCCAACATGGCCCTGTCACTCCACAAAAGCTGCCCAGAAAATGCGCAGTCACAAGTCACAGCAGGGTGGGAGAGGGGGGAACCCTGTCGTCAGGGTACAAGATTTTTTTTTTTTTTTTAAAGGGGGGAATTAAAAGCAAAAAAGACAGAAGAAGGGGAAGGAGGGGGCTGGGTGGAAAAGAGAAAAACCAGAAGAGCTACGTGGCTCCGTGTCCTCATCACAACCCACCTACACACACAAACAGAGGAACCTGTGTATACACACACACTGGTTAGACAATATAGTTTTCATCTGTGTGCTAGTCAGAACCGGCCCCTATGAGCTTGTAAATGACAGACAGCAACAGAAAACTTTAATGATATATTTAAAAAACTGCAAATTTACATTTGCCTCATATGTTATTTGATCTACATAGGGGTTTTTTTTCTGTAAAACATATTTGATATGTTAACCTGTAACTTTTTCTCCTTACTGCCGATGCTCGATCATTATCTTCCCATTTTTCAGGGAAAATCAGCTTTACCGAGAGAACTCTCAGAACACGAGCAACTTGTGAAAACGAGGAACTGTCTTTGGCACAGTGTCTCCATTTGTTTTGTGCAATACTGATAAATCATTGGCGATCTGCACGGAATTTCAGTGCTGGAAGAGCTCAGTGTGAAAACAAACCTTCTCATTTATAACAATGTCACCGGGCAGAAAAAACAAACTGAAATGGGGAAGGAAAAGATCTCCCACTTAAGATTTGATGAGCATGTTTGACTTGGAGCAGGTGGATGTGAGCCAAGCTCAGTCTGCTGCTGGACTGTCTCCAATCATGTGAGGATTTATTCTTATGAAGCAACTCCTCCACTTATCCACTGGACCAAACAGCAGCGCCAACGGTGAAGGCACAATAAGCCACACTGATGGTAATCGCTGGGTGAGGAGGATTAAATTACATTCCCTGCCAACGATTTAGCAATGTTGATTTATTTGCCTGATTTCATCTCCTTCCCCGACCTCCTCCCAGTCACTAAAACACATGATTTATGATGTTTCAGTGGGTAAGGACAATCTGTTTGTCATCTCCAGATTTAATCAACAATGAGCTCACTGACTGATCATTTGACCTTTATAGCTTTATACCTGACAGTTTCATTTGAGCTATTGCTCAAATGAAAGTACATAATCAATAACAAGAACTAAGATAAGCTCCTATTAAATGAATCACCAGTAATTATTACTTTGGGCAGTAATTGTGACCCAGAATGAATTCAGTATCGTTAGTTATGATTAAGCCTGTAGTTGTCTGTGAAACAGCTACAGGCACCAGCTGCTGATCACATCACAATTCTTAATGTCTAAGAAGATGAAATCGTGCCTGAGGCATCAATCCAGCGAGACCCATTCTGTGGAATCTAAAGGGCAAAGATTCAGCTGCTATTATAGTAGCTAGGCTCAGACGTGCACTCAATTGCCAGTTTACCAATCTAAAATTATCCACACTGATGAAAGTTAAAACAACAACAAATGTACGCCTGGCTGGGTGTAACACAACAATATATGAGACCACCAACACCCCCATAAAGTTGATTTATTACTGTTTTTAAACAGTTTTAAAAACTAAAGTGACATTTTATAGCCTTCGTGAGTATTAACAGAGGAACCTAACTCATTTAATAGCTGATAATAATGCAGATAAACCAAGAAATAAATGAATCATTCAGTCAACGTTAATATTGATTATTAACAGTATGTCATAAGGCAACTAGTAACTAGGCAGAGATGATATAAGCAGTTTTTAGAGGAAGAGCTCGCAGAAAATGCGTGGATAGATGTTTACGTGTGAAAAGAAACAACTGATGCGAAGTTTTCACTAGTTTTTATAAAAAGCTGAGTGATTTAACCCGAACAACCAAAAACTAAAGCTCTCAAAAAAGGACTATTACCATTTTAAGCTGAAAGACGGTGCTTTTTCACTCATTTTCAGTTTAGTCCTTGAAGCTGACCATTTTCAAAGAAATGTTTTTTGTTTGTATGTTAAGGCTCTTAACACTGGCCTATGAATAATTCAAGCAAAAGTAAGATACAAACATCAAGGGAGGAACCAGTGTTGTGTTTACACATAAATGTATTACACAGGAACTCAACTGAAAACCAGAAGCAGCAAGTTTTATGGAGTGATGACTTCAAATTTGAAAATTCTGGTCAATCCGGAGAAGGTCAGGAGAGACAACATGAGTGCTTACTGCAGTCTGTAAAACACAGTGGAGGCTCTGCCAGTTTGGTTAGATTTTGATTCATCGTGCAATACTATCAGGAGAGCATCAGGCTGGAAACAACTGGCCTCATTAGATCTCAGGACTCAACATTAGCAGTGTGGGATCATCTTGACAGAGAGCAGAACAAAAGGCAGCCAAAATCCAAAGAAGAGCTTTGAATGTCCTCCAAGAAGCCGCGAAAAATATTCCTGAAAACTTCTTAAAGAAATTACAGGAAAACTTACCTAAGAGAGTTCAGGATGGGTTGAAGAATGGAGATGATCATACCAAATATTGACTTTCACGTTCATAAAAATTGTGCAAACACTATTTTGCATTATATTTCCATTTGTGTTCGCATGTTTCAATAAATTGCTGCACCCATTTCCTATAAACTCTGAGATCAGCAGGTCTCAGTTCGCTTTTCAATCAACTCAGTAAGTGACTGTGTAAAAGACATGTTTACTGTTGTACAGTGGGGCAAAAAAGTATTTAGTCAGCCACCGATTGTGCAAGTTCCCCCACTTAAAAAGATGACAGAGGTCAGTAATTTGCACCAGAGGTACACTTCAACTGTGAGAGACAGAATGTGAAAGAAAAATCCATGAATCCACATGGTAGGATTTGTAAAGAATTTATTCGTAAATCAGGGTGGAAAATAAGTATTTGGTCAATAACAAAAATACAACTCAATACTTTGTAACATAACCTTTGTTGGCAATAACAGAGGTCAAACGTTTACTATAGGTCTTTACCAGGTTTGCACACACAGTAGCTGGTATTTTGGCCCATTCCTCCATGCAGATCTTCTCGAGAGCAGTGATGTTTTGGGGCTGTCGCCGAGCAACACGGACTTTCAACTCCCGCCACAGATTTTCTATGGGGTTGAGGTCTGGAGACTGGCTAGGCCACTCCAGGACTTTCAAATGCTTCTTACGGAGCCACTCCTTTGTTGCCCGGACGGTGTGTTTTGGATCATTGTCATGTTGGAAGACTCAGCCTCGTTTCATCTTCAAAGTTCTCGCTGATGGAAGGAGGTTTTGGCTCAAATCTCACGATACATGGCCCCATTCATTCTGTCCTTAACACGGATCAGTCGTCCTGTCCCCTTGGCAGAAAAACAGCCCCATAGCATGATGTTTCCACCCCCATGCTTCACAGTAGGTATGGTGTTCTTGGGATGCAACTCAGTATTCTTCGTCCTCCAAACACGACGAGTTGAGTTTATACCAAAAAGTTCTACTTTGGTTTCATCTGACCACATGACATTCTCCCAATCCTCTGCTGTATCATCCATGTGCTCTCTGGCAAACTTCAGACGGGCCTGGACATGCACTGGCTTCAGCAGCGGAACACGTCTGGCACTGCGGGATTTGATTCCCTGCCGTTGTAGTGTGTTACTGATGGTGACCTTTGTTACTTTGGTCCCAGCTCTCTGCAGGTCATTCACCAGGTCCCCCCGTGTGGTTCTGGGATCTTTGCTCACCGTTCTCATGATCATTTTGACTCCACGGGATGAGATCTTGCGTGGAGCCCCAGATCGAGGGAGATTATCAGTGGTCTTGTATGTCTTCCATTTTCTGATGATTGCTCCCACAGTTGATTTTTTCACACCAAGCTGCTTGCCTATTGTAGATTCACTCTTCCCAGTCTGGTGCAGGTCTACAATACTTTTCCTGGTGTCCTTCGAGAGCTCTTTGGTCTTGGCCATGGCAGAGTTTGGAGTCTGACTGTTTGAGGCTGTGGACAGGTGTCTTTTATACAGATGATGAGTTCAAACAGGTGCCATTCATACAGGTAACGAGTGGAGGACAGAAAAGTGTCTTACAGAAGACGTTACAGGTCTGTGAGAGCCAGAGATTTTCCATGTTTGAGGTGACCAAATACTTATTTTCCACCCTAATTTACAAATAAATTCTTTACAAATCCTACCATGTGAATTCATGGACTTTTTTTTCACATTCTGTCTCTCACAGTTGAAGTGTACCTCTGGTGCAAATTACTGACCTCTGTCATCATTTTAAGTGGGGGAACTTGCACAATCGGTGGCTGACTAAATACTTTTTTGCCCCACTGTAAATGTTTACTTTGACACGCAAAGCACAGCATACTGATGTTTATCAATGTTAAAGCTTCAGTTGCTTATTATTTTGCAGCTTCACTTCGTTTGTGTGGTAGTGGATTTGGAAGCGGGTTTTGAGCGCGTGAGCTGGGGTGTATCTGAATATCAAGAAACACCGCAACCTGCTGTTCAAACCAATGAACTTCCAGATGAATATTATAATGAAACATGTGATCCAATTCCAGCATATACACTTTATTAAAAACATCAGAAGCAGAGCCCCCCCCCCCCCCTAAATTTAAGAGCCCGATGGTGGTTGAGTTAGATTGCTGGCTCAGTGCTCACACAAATGAACTGGTGGGGTGTTTGAATCTCATGTACGTTTTATGTAGCACCGCCACCTGCTGTTCAAACCAATAAACTACCAGATGAGGTTGAATACATATATAAATAAAAACATTCAAGTGAAGAAGTTTCTACCATGTTTGGTGAGAGCACTGCAGAGTAGGCTGTCAGTTCAGGTCCTGTGTTGCTTGGCTGGACAGCTACTGTTATTACAACCTTCTGTTTAATATCAGCATCAAGTGAATGGACAACAGTTTGCTTTTTATATATAATCTGTATGTAAACAAATACAGACGTTTATTGAAAACTGTCAAATATGTACACACATGTAAAAATACGGAAAAATAAAGTGGGTTATTAACATCGACACAGGTATTTGATGTATTATGTCATGAGCTCTCCTCAGATCAAAGCACAAAATAATTATCAGTCTAATTATGCACATTTTTGCCATTTAAGCAAAAACAAAACATGCATATTCAATGAACTGTGAAAACAGACCATATATGATGCGCACAGTGAGGACAATGATTGGGAAACCTCAGCAGGATGAAAGTGTTTATGGAAGTTGCTGTGATTGCACAGTTAGCATTCCCAAAGAGCTTTCAGCTGGAGCCAATGGAATAATCACCAATTTAAGTTCACTAAGGCATTACACATTTTTTAAAAAAGGGTAAATAACAAAGCACATGACTTCTATAGTGAAACAAACAACCACAAAAGAGCAGGGTTCACTAAAAGACACTATAAGTAGAGACTGGCAGCAAAGACGATGTCTCTCTTGATCTTTGTTATTCCTGCAGGGAGAGAAACACAATTCAAACTCTGTCACAACTTTTACATGAACAATTACAGAATCTAGTTTTGGCTTCTTCATAAAACGTAAATGGTTTGTTAAAAACATGCACTAAATGCATGCACTAAATACATGTACTAAATGCATGCACTAAATAAAGTTTATGATGCACAGGTGTACTATCAATGTAGTTTTAACAATACAAAAATAAATCTAACAAAAACCAACAAAAAACAGTGAAAAATGTCCAACTTTTTAAGGATTTGTCATGTTAGACTACATTTAGAAAGGGAGCTAATATTCATTCAAATGAAAAATTGGTGCAATGTGTTTCCTACCTTCAGCAAACTTATTCTCCAGCTCTGTGTTGCCGATGGCTTTAGATGCAGAGCACATTTGTCTCAGGACCTCCTCCAGACGACGCATGCAACGGATGATGCTCCCTAAACAGAAATCCAGAGTGTAGATACATGTGTTAGAAATCTTTGATTATATATCTATCTATCTTTTTTTGAGAGTAAATGTGTTCACTTTGTATCAAATAACTCATCTGACCCACAAAATCTGCCTCAAATAGAAAATATTTCCTAATACTGGAGAAAGGAACCAATAAATTGTGATCTTAATAATTAAACACCTGCAGATTGTAAGAGAAGTAACAAACCTTCAAAGACGTCGGTCATTTTGCAGATTTGAGCAAACGTGGCCCCGTTGGCCCAGGCATAAACCACGTCCATTAGGTGGGGTTTAAATTGGTTCAGATAGCTCTCTTCGTCCACCTCCAGCTTGGCGTCTGCTGACACTTTGGCGATGCGCTTTGCACATTCCTGAACACAACAGAAACAGTGATGCTTTCATTTCTACTAAAGTTCACGCATTTAACAAGATACAGCTCCACTCTAATGCCGTCTCACCTGCATCTGTCTCAGCGGTGCAGCGAGCTGCTCAGTTAGTTTTGGCATCTCGCTGGCCTGGAGGAAAAAAAACACAACATCTAAATAATTAGTACAAGTACCATATAAATGTTAATGTTATTAAATCATAATACAGCATAACTCCTGCACGCATGTCTAAGTTTTTCAGAAAATACAGGAGGAATACAAGGAGGAAAGACATCAGTAATTATCTTAGCGAAGCATCAAATAAATTTGTGGAGGTTTATGAGGAAATTCCCAAACAATCTGAAGTCCATCCTTCTACAGTGAGGAAGATTATTCATTATCAAATGGAAAGACAGTTGCCAGGTGGGCATCCAAGCTAAATTCATAGCAAGGTCAGAATATGCAATGATCAGGGAAACTGCAAAAAATCCAAGAGCTGCATCTCACTCTATGGGAGTGTTGGCATGTTAAAGGCCCAAATTTCATGATAATTAAATTAGAAAAAGAATGAACAAGTATGCTTGTATGGAAGGACTACAAGGAGAAAGTGACTTCCCTTAGGAAGAACATGGCAGCATGGATAAGGTTTGCAAAGTTGCACAAAACAAAATGACTCATCAAGGAACCAAAGCATATCAGCAGCTCATATCACCTCTCACTAACTGGCAGGAGCGTAATGGAGGGGTCATGACTTTGCCTAATTTTACAGCCACTGTACCTGGGCACTTTGTAGTCATTGAATCAAGCACGATCTCCACTGTATATCGAAGTATCCTAGAATCAAATGTAAGTCTCCGTCTCACAACAATTTGAGATACTAATGTTATTTTCATCAGAAAGCTTAGGGCCTCCTAGGCTGCCGGTATCACTTTTATAAGCAGCCACATCTGCGCTTTAAATATTTATTGTGGTCTGGATTTTTATTTTTCAATACAGCAGTATTGAAGTCAGGTGGTATTTATACATATTCTAGTGTGCTATTTTGCATTCGAGCAGCTGTTTGGTCTGCAGATGCAAACTAATATTAACATGCACTTGATCTCAGTGAATATCTGTTTGGTGGCTCCTCTGAGAAGCTAATGTGCAGGATTAGAGGTATGTTCACGTCTGCAAGTTATCGAGAAGGTGATGAACTTGGCTCAATAAGTAACAAATGTACAATTTATTTTCAGGTGTTCTTCCGACCAACGCTGAAGTCCTTTAAAAACATGCTAATTGGCTAAAGTCCCCATCATCAACAGCTAAAATAGCAGCAGGTCGTCTTTAAAGACAACAGCTGTGCACTCACATGCGCACCGGATTTATTGGAAACATGACAGCTGCTTGTCATTATTCGCTGTGTAAACATTTGAAGCTGGCTAATAAGAGACAGTCCGATATGGGATTGAGGTCAGAATTTTCCCGTTCACAGGACTGGGCTAATGAGAAACCAATGAAAGTCTGTTTAAACATGTGCTGATGCTGGATCAACCTATTTTGAGAGTTTGGTGTTTGCTTTGACTGTAAAGCAGGAGAAGAAGCCAAGAATGTGAAAGCAGCTCGAACTTACAGGAATGGGAATAAGGTGTTTATTTTAGTGTTCGGGAAAAGATGAATCTTTGTACATCGAGTGAGTGATGCATTTGTGTTCGTTTGTCCCTACGTTTTCCTGGAAGACAAAGCAGGACAGCAGGGCGGTGGCTTGCTCAACTGTCAGATCATTGAAGAGACCGTTGAACATCATCTCAGTCAGCAGGAGCTCGTCGGCACTGGAGATATTTATACAGAAACTTAATTATATAATGACTTTGCTTCAATATCTTGATCTTTTCAAAACAGCAGCTATAAAAGAAATGTGAGGTGGAACACGGAGTAAGAATCTGCTTTTTTATGCTAAATATCTAATTGTAAGACATCAAAACAACAGCTAGGAATAGGAACTTTAGGTAACTCACGTAACCCCAGTTCTCAGGGTAGCATGAGTGAGATGCCCTTTTTGCTGGGGTGAAGTGAGAAAAACTGCTTATCTTTTTAAAAAAAAAAAAAAAAAAAAAAAAAAAATGGCCACATAGTAGTGCAAGCTTCATAAGGTTGGGTGGCTGTCCAACGTGGTCGTTTCAATCATCAGCCAATCAGGATTGTTGTAATGGAATAAGGCTTTTAAGGAATACGCAAGCAGGTGCATCCCATGCTGAGGCATCTCACTCATGCTGCTGTGAGAGCCGGGGTTACACAAGTAACCTGAAGTTTTCAGGTTCATCCATACAGACGCAGCTCAAACATTTTCTTCACTGTCCCAGCTTTGTGTGTGTGTGCCCCGCCCTCCCCTACCTGCTAATTTCACAGGCGACCCGCCCTTTCATCTCAATGACGTCAGAGGGACTGGCAAAGCCAAGTCTTCGAAGAACTCTCTTTCTGCACTTCAGCTGGTCCATCTGCAAGATGGTTCGCGCTTTTTTGAGGTCTCGCTTGGCTGTTCGAACATCTGCTGCGATCTGAAACACACACACACAGTTATGTTATGCAAATTTCTTCATTTTTAACTTGTTGAACTTTGATTTCAGGGTTTCTTAAAGTCTCAAAAAGCTGTGTGATAGGTTCCAGTTTAGCACATCAGAAAACTTCAAGCAACTTTAGCTGTCAGAGTGATGAAGAGGAATGTGAAAGACAATTGCATCAGATGTTCATGTGCATGCTTATCTCATACCAACTATTTAATTTATCCACTTCAACCTCTTCTACTGTGTTTAACACACACACACAAAGACTTCACCAGCACTGCTCATCGATCAAAGACAGAAGCAAAGACTTCTCTGTAATGGTGACTGGATGTGTTGGTAAAGATAAGTGACATCACAGGAACACTTAAAGCTAAAGCTAAGACTTTTTAGTGCTTGTGCATCTGTAAGATGTGCTGAGTTCAGCCAGTGCTACCTGTTTGGCTAAACAAATAATATAAATGAGACATCAGAAATGGTAGCATCTGTAAAAACCAATAAAAAGATGAACCTGAGGATTAGCAGCAGTTTTGTTTCATTTTGGTGTTCAAAGAAAGCAAAATTAAATTTACTGGACCTCTGAATGTAGGAATAACATTCACAAGCGGTCATTTTTCCTGTTTGCCTGTATGTACATATTTGACCACAACTGAACAGAAAAATCCAATAAAAAGAAATCAAGTCTCATCTAACAAAAGGTACTTTTTGTAGATAAACAGGAAAGTTCAAACATTGAGAAATTAGAGTGTTTAGCTGTTATTTGTTATAGTAACCTGTTGTGGTATAGACAATACACCCCAATATCAATCAAAGCTACCAATAAATAACCCTAACCAAAAGTGATGTTTTGTTCCAACACAAAGGTGATAGACAACTAAATACTTTGTTAGTACCTTGTTGCGATATACGGCCCCACAGGGTAGTAACAAAGTGTTCAACAGTGTAAGAACCTTTGAATTCACTGAAACAGTGCTCAGAGTCGCTTCCAGAGAAGCCATGATCAAAACCATTACCAAGTCAGAGAAAAAGCAAAGAACAACAGGTTATAAATAAAAATGGCAAACTGGAGACCAATACCCACACTCATTAACTCAGTCCTAGCCTTCAGGCAGCTAATTCTCACACTCTTTATTTTCACACTCTTGATCAGCGGTGTGATGAGGCAACTGGTTAAAACCAGCCACATAGTTGTTCCCGACCGCATAGCATTACTCACGCTTACTAGTTTACAGCTGACACAGTGGATACCCCAGTGACAGTGATGTTTACTTAAGCAAACATCACTTACCAGGCAAACACAAATGCAAATCATGCCACTACAAGCTAGGTTAGCCCAGTTTGCCACCATTTAGTTATGCTCTCATAAGGCCTGACAATTAGCAGGACATCCCATTGCTTGAAATTTGACAAAGTTTCTCACCAGAGCTTTCTTCTCACAGAGAGAATAGACAGATTCCAAGTTGGGGTCACTGTGCAGGGGATGGGTGTACATGCGGTGCTCAAAGGCCTCAATCTTCTGAATAACTTTCTTTAATGCAGGGTCTTTGATGCCCATGTCATCTATGGGGTCAAGCAGAGGAACACCATCTGGAAAACGTTTCTGTACCTCCTGTGGACAAAATGATTGGAGGGAAAAAAATGTAAATGATTCACACTAATATCTTCAACACCTTGAGAAATGGCTCTACTTTGTACCTGTATGGACTTGAGCATGAGCTGTCTGTTGTCGTAGGGCCTCAGGTCTTTGGGGATGTAAAGACGAACTGAGCTGACAGAAGTGAGGAGATGGAGCATCACTGGAACCACCTGGGCAGAAAAAGGTGATTTTAATTATGGCGCTCCCATTTGTGTATATGAAGTTATGTGTGTTCTTGCGATTGCTCCACCCACCTGCATCTCTCCAGTCTCCCCTGGAGCGGCAGGTTTAGCAGCTTCAGTTGCAGCATCTTTCACACTGTCCTTACTACAGTGGACCAAAACCTCCACAACATACAGCGGCTCTGAGTCTGTAGTCGTCTAAATGGGAAATGTGTGTTAGTCATAGCCACGGGACCTTGGATTCATCTACAGGTGCCACTAACTTACCTTAACATTAGTCTTCTTGCAAAAGTTTACAACCACTCCCCAGCCAAAGTCAGCATCCTCATTTTTTACCTGACAGATGAAAATACAGACTTGTTAAATGATGTGAAAATCTTCCATTATTACTGCTGGTCTAAGCGTAAAGCAGTACCTTGACAAGTCGCCCAGGCTGTAAGAAGGGCAAGCAGTATTTGGGTTTGTGGATGAACTCCTGGATTTCTTTACTCAGTTTGGCCAGCTGCTGTCTGATTTTAAAGTAAGTGACCACACTCTCTTCATTGGGAATCTCAATGGTGTGGTACTGCTCCTCCAACTTCTTAATTTCTGCACAAAAACAGTCATTTTAGATTCATCTTAGAACTAGATCACACGTAATTCATACCAGACAACTGAAGATGACACTGTAAACAGTCATCATACTACAAATATACATATACATGCTATTGAAGTCCGTGATTGCTATTTGTGTTCATATTTGTATGTCTGTCAGTTACTACCCAAGTGTGTAGTGTGAACAAGTGCATACAGAAATGCTTACTCTCCACTACACCAGGCAAAGCCCTGTAGTGTTGGAACTGGTAGAAAGACTTCTCCAGCATGTATTCTGGGTTGATCTCCTCCACACGCAGCAGGTTGAGCACCATGTTGTAGGTTAAGTGGAAGGCACTGTTCAAAGGATCTGCAGAGCCCTGCACAGCAGGATTAAAATGGTTAAAATGATTAAAATGTCAGCGATTCCTGACAAAGAACAACTTAAGAATCACTTTTAAAACTTTGGATTCAGTGGTTAAAATAATGCTAGGGACTAAAAAACCTGAAAGTGATGGTAAAAAGCATTTGCAGCAGCCTGGTTAACAGTACCTTGAGTAGCTGTTTACCCACAGCTGGGCTCATCTTCTCATCCACCATGAAAATAACAATCCCTCTGTCGTCCATTCCTCTCCTCCCAGCACGCCCAGACATCTGGATATACTCACCTGATGTTATCTAGACAAGGTGGGAAGATAAATTATATTATAGAACGTCTATGTACATGTGAAATATATGTACGACTGAGAAACTGGTTAAAACAGCATAAATGAAGGTGGTAAAAACAAAACACTGAACATCTGCACATTTATTCAATTACTGCCTAGGCAATTATCTGCATTGCTATGAATCTACATCACTCATCTACTGTTCATTGAATCACACATGGCACTGACTAAGCTCCACATTTTTACCTCTCTTTGCAAAAAAAAACCAAACAAGAGTTTAAATGATCAGATCTTCATTTCACACATTCTTGAGAGCAGCTCTTGAGTTGGAAGAGAGTTTTTTGAAGAATGAAGGTGAAGTGTGAGTGCCCGTGTGGAGTTTTGGCACCATCAGAGGCAACAGATGTTTCTGATGAACCTCTTGGAGGGCAGTTTCACTCTCTCTCGCTCATTCTCTTTAATCCCTAGAGCACCCCCTTGTAAACAATATGTGGCTATTTATGTGCCAATACAAGCTGCAACGCTTGAAGACCTTATAAAGGCTTCAGAGCAACATGCTACATAACAACTGCACACTTGACAGAGCAGCTTTAAAGCACAATTTATGGCGAGCTCTGCATTTTACTGGCCTCAAACAGAAGCCATAGACAGACAGATATCTTTCTGGAAGTGCAACTTTTCCAAACATCCATACTAATACTGCTGCTGAGAAAATTCTGTATTAAAGACATAAAAGAGGGGGAGACCATTGTGTTTGACTGCGTGAACTTACAAAGCGGTGATTCTTGCCATCAAACTTGCGTGCACTGGTGAAGAGCACAGTGCGAGCTGGCATGTTGATGCCCATGGCGAATGTCTCTGTGGCAAACAAGGCCTGCAATGGAAATAAGGAGCATTAAGCTCATCTCAATATTTACATTTTATCACTTACAAATAGACACTGATCCTCGAGGACTAATAAACATGTTCAAAGTGTTCCTCATAAAACATTTGGAAAGCCATTTTCTTTCAAGTGCAAAAAGATTGGAGCCGCCAAGAACAGCCGATCAGGCATAAATCTTAAAAAACAATCAAACAAAAAGAAAAACCAACACAAAAGCAGGATTTCCCGTAAAGTTTGGAAACTTGTCACAAACCATTTCTATTGGTTTGTGACAAGTTTCCAGTCTGCATTGACTAAATCTTAAAGTTGTGATAAAAAGCCTTTAATAATTACCTGACTTGTGTCTAAGTCTGGATTACAACACGCTGAAACATCTGCTTCTCCAGATGTAAGAGTATTTCTAATTATGTTCTTTTATTTGCCTCCATTTTAGCACATTTTCTTCATTTCACAGTGTTACTGCCATAACAACCAGAAATGACCAACAGCTAAAGTGTAACTCTGTAGTTAAAGTAAAAAGACTGAAGACAAGACTGAAGATAGGCACACATTATCATGAACTGGACGACTGGTTACTTTAAAGATTAGTTTTAATTACACTTGAACAGACTCTCTCAAGGATTCCATGTCAACATATTCATCAAATCCATTAATATGACTATGTACTAAACTTTTGCGCAAATTAAGTATTTCCCCTAAACGTCTGTTACAAACACACTTTTGAAATTTTCAGTCCTGCAGAGACAGACAAATCTCATTAAAGTTAGAATCACCAGTACCTTGAGGAGGCCTTCAGAAAAGAGGATCTCTATGGTCTCTTTCAGGATGGGCAGTAGGCCTCCATGATGGATCCCTATCCCCCTCTTTAACAGTGGCAGCACATGCTCGACCTGAAGAACACAAACAAGCTCATTACTGTTGAACTTCTCTCTCAGTGACCGTTTTGATCACAGCTGACGAAACCAAAACCAACATAACCCTTGTAATGGAAAAGTGTGTGGTAGGGTTGTGCTTTGCCGTTGCTCGTGTTGTACCCAATAACAGCTACTAACGCTGTTACTGGGTACAGGACTGATTTTAACAGGACTCATCACAGGAGGAAACAGTGAAGCTTTTTGCTAAGATTTTACAAGGTGTTAAGATCAGGTTCAAAAACCATGTTTAAATAAATAAATAAACCCTTGACAAGCTCAGAGAAAGCTGAGTGTGAGAGCATGTAGAAACACTTACCTGAGGCAGTTTCTTGTCCTCATCTGATAGACAGTCCACTGCATTGTTGAAAACCTCCTCCACCAGACGTTTCTCATCATCTGTAACAAAGAAAGGAGTCAAGTTTGAGTGATTTTAAAATATTATTCAACACATAATTAATCCTGGGAAATGTGGGGTTAACGTGGACCAATGGAGATAGGGGGTTTTGGGGAATTGCCTACAGAGAAACATCAACCACTCAGGAATTGTGCAAGTCTCTGTTGACTTTGGAGTTTTTGTGCCAAACACATTATAGTATTTGCTGTTGCTGGTGGGCGGTCTCTGTCCATCTCAGTCCATGTGGACTGGCCCTTATTCATGGAACCACTTCAAGTCCAATAATTACATTTGTAAGGGGATTTTGCTGTAGTTAAAGCATAAACAAATAAAATACTGAAAACTTCTTTCTTGCAAGTCTTGCAACATCAAAGGTGTTGACAACTTTATCTCCTTTTTCTGACGTCAGACTGTGTGCTGTGTTACTGTTTGTAGGCCTCTGGTTGGCCAGCATTTCTAGATGATCAGAGTTATATCACCACCTGTTGCTTCGGCATCAACAGCATGCCAAAAATGTTTTGCATTTTCATGTGGAGAGATATTTTTCAAAACAAACATGGAAAAAAACTCATTTTAAATAAGACCTGTATATATGTGGATATACCCTTTTTCTCCGATCTACTGAAATTATCTCAGTATCTACAATTTTTCTTAAGAAAAACAAAAAACAAAAGCTTTACTGAAACCACAAGAACACAAGAAACTTGTGAAAATGAGGAACTGTCTTTGGCACAGTGTCTCCATTTGTTTTGTGCAATACTGATAAATGTTTGGCGATCTGCACTGGATTTCAGTGCTGGAACAGCTCAGTGTGAAAACAAACCTTCTCATTTACAATAATGTCACTGGGCAGAAAAAACAAACTGAAATGGGGAAGGAAAAGATCTCCCACTTAAGATTTGATGAGCATGTTTGACTTGGAGCAGGTGGATGTGAGCCAAGCTCAGTCTGCTGCTGGACTGTCTCCAATCATGCGGAGATTTATTCTTATGAACCAACTCCTCCACTTATCCACTGGACCAAACAGCAGCACCAACGGTGAAGGCACAATAAGCTACACTGATGGCACTCACTGGGTGAGGAGGATAAAATTACATTCCCTGCCAACAATTTAGCAATGTTGATTTATTTGCCAAATCTCATCTTCTTCCCCCGCTCTCTGAACAGTTTGTCACAAAAACAGGTGGTGTTGATGTTTCAGTTGGCAAAGAAAATCCATTTGCCATCTCAAAAATCTGCTCACTGACTGGTCTTGTGACCTGACACCTCATAAGTGACAAATGCAGTGAAGCTATTGGTCAAAAAAAGCAACATCACTGTATAATAATATTCTCATGATCAAATTATAAAAAGTCAATCATTTCTATTCTTATTAGAGGAAAAAATAAGCTTTTAATCTGTAATATTCAGAACTTGACTGACAAAGAGTCTGACCTCACCTCATTCAGCACACAGAGCTACAAGCCAAATGCCAGAAACACATCCTTTGATATTAATCTATCAGCTTAGGTGTCAGCAGTAAACTTTCAATTATTCACACATTGCACTTATCAAACAGCACGTTTGCAAAGACCTTCTCAAAGTCTATCGGTGCTTTCATGACTGCAAACAACTTAACTTGACTGACTATACTGCTACTCTCACCAGAGACATGGCCGCACGCTTTCGTGGGGAAAATACTGACACACACACACAGATTAGAGTTTCCAGGAATGCACATACCTCTGTTAAAGTCCAGTTTAGCCACCTGCAGAGCGTAGGCCTCACACTCTTTCTTACTGAAGCTGAAAATAATCACTGGCTGGAAGTTCCTCTCCATGATCATCTTCACTATCTTGAACACGCTTGATGGGCCTGATTAAAGTACAAAGACATGCAATCTTATATGAATTACTGAATCAAAGATTTTTACATTAAAATCCAGCAAACCCACACACCTTTAGTGCCTCCTTTCCTTCCTTTTGGATCCCACTTGGCACCTCCGCTGCTGCCCCCAGAGTCCCCAGCATCTCTCAGCACCTGCATAGCTGTGTTGAAATTGTCCTCTCTGAATTCTCCCTGGAGAAAAATACAAACACAAAAAAACGTCCTGAATTATACATTACCTTATAGCAGCTGTTTCTAATTGGTGCATCCAGATTTAGAATACACAAATTGTTATTTTAGCCCCACTTGTGTAAAGCAGAATTATCAGTGAAGGAGATGAAGCCGAGTCCAAAGAGTTATTCATTCATTTCTTCTGAAAAGCCCTAATGAGTGTTGTTTCCACGTGTCCTTACATTTTCATCAACAACCAGGTGGAGTCCATCACCCCCTGCTGGAAAGATATAGTGTTGCAGTGGAGTGGGGCGGTAGTCTGTGTAGACCACATGGCATGGCTACAGGAGACATTAGAAAAGCATAAATCAATAAACAAGAAAAACTACCCTAAGTCACTCATTTAAACTGTCACCTTCTCACTTAGGGACATTATAAGAACTTTAATTATACTATGAGGCAGTACAACATCCCACCTGCTTGTGTAAGTGACAAATCCACTCAGCAAACTGTTTGGCATTGGGGATGGTGGCTGACAGGAAAACATAATGCACATTATCGGGAAGAAGAATGATGGTCTCCTCCCAAACCACGCCACGCTCTGAAATACACAGACCAGTGAGACGTGTTACCAACCAAAAGCCATCATGTGACATTTTTTTAACCACAGGGTTAAAATAAACTTTAATTCAACTGAGCCTTAAGTGCTGCTGTTGAGAAATCAGTAAATGAAAAGTCGACAAAGAAGGTATAAACACTGATTTTTCATGCAATTGTTTTACTTTGCTTCCATTTTCATTCACGGCCTCAACTGCACCAGACTGCAGGAAATAAATCGCTAGAAAACATGTTAACGTGTTTACTTTCCTGCGTTTTCTCTATTTCAAATATATATATTTAATTTGACAACATGCCATGTGCAATTTTTTTTCAACAGCGTATTAGTAATCTTAGAACATATATTGTATGGACAATTGAAAGCTGCGGGTCCACACCTAATCTTTGAATTCAGACATTTCTGGTGTTACTGCAGGTGTGTAAAATCATTCCTAAAGCCATGCAGTCTGCCTTTGTAGAAATAAAATGAAAGGGTTGTTCTAAAGGGCTCACTGAATTTGAATGTGATGCTGTAATAGAATGCTAATGTTGCAGCGAGTCACTGTGTGAGGGATCCAAGTCAAGTATCCATCCATAACTTACTCATGAATTCTGTTTGTACCCAGGAGAAAATCTATTTGATTCTTGGATGTTCAAAACACACTGATCTGTAATTTTACAGATCGTCTGCATCACTTTTCTATTTTATACCCACCCGTGTCTCTCATGTAATGGATCTCATCGAAGATGACCCACGCCACTTCCCTCATGATCTCAGAGCCTCGGTACAGCATGCTCCTCAGAATCTGGGAGAGAAGAAGTTTATCATTGACCGACCTCTGGATTGAGCAGCATCAAAAAACACTCTTCAATAAGGATATAACTAGCAAATGTAATAATGTCTCAACTCCACACAAAATTGTTTTTTTTTTACCTCTGTTGTCATGACGAGGCAAGAGGCAGTGGGGTTGATGGTGACGTCACCTGTCATCAGTCCTACATCTTGAAACTCTTCGTACATCTCTCTGTACTTCTGGTTGGAGAGAGCCTTGATGGGGCTGGTGAAGATCACTCTCTGCTTCTCCCTGAGAGCCAGCGCAATGGCATATCTGCAGAAAGATATCAGAGAAAGCCATTAAAAAATGTTTTTAAAGAACTATGAACACCTACTGAGCACAATTGCTGACCAGTCTTCATGTTTTAGTTCATATTAAATGAAAAATGTTTAGAATACCTGTTTTGTTTTGGTTCAGTGTTATGACCAATCAGTGGGCTATAAGGGTTCATAATATCTCTCAGTGCTGCTTTCCAGCGTGTCAGTACATTTACCAAGAAGGCACTGATACAGCACAACAGTGAGTATCATCTCTAGTCTCTATAAACTGTTAATGGTCAGCATCACATTTTCTGTAGTTTGAGTTTAAATTCTAAGCTGTATTTTAGCCAAATATAATCAACTGGAATGAGGAAAAATGTGATCGCTCAGTATAAATTGTTTACTGATGACACTTACTCAGCACAAACAGTCTTCCCTGCAGAGGTGTGTGCAGACACAAGCACAGACTGGTTGTTGTCAATACATAATATGGCCTCCCGCTGGAAGGGATCGAGAACGAAAGGGTACTCCTGCAAGACGAGTAAGATGTATCAGAACAAAAGGAAAGCAATCCCACGGTAATGTCAGTTCGTGAAAACTCAGACTAAGGCCCCTTATACCTTGGCTGCTTTTCCCACTCGTGGTTTCAGAGGTTTATATTCCTCACTGGCAGGAAGAGCAACCTGTCAGGGAAGTACAGAAATGGCAACAGTTATCATCACTATTTTTTCTGCTTGTTTATTTAAAAATGAATAAAATTCTTAAAAAACCAAACAAAAAACAACAGATTTTCTTTACCTCATGTGAACATCCTTCCACTGTTTCCACTTGCTCCACCTTCACCTGAGGCATAAATTCTGCAAGACTGAAAAAAGAAAGAAGAAATAGAACAAACTCTGATGTGAATGAACTCACATAATCAAAATGTTTATCAGAGGGAAAGTGTGATTCGTGTGGAAAACGACACTCAAACCTGACATTAACTGGCATAATGTGAGCTTATAACCAGCTCTTGTTGTTTAGCTGGGTCCTGTCAGCTGTCCGGAGACAGGAAGGTTCTATGTCTAATATGCTGACAATAACTGTGATGATATCAGGAATAATAAGCATAATTATGCACATTTTCATGTGTTAGAGCGCGCTCTTCGGAGCGCAGGTGAGGAGGAAGAGGATGACATTTTATCCAGTTGCAGGTTGCATTCTCTTTCCTTCACATTTTCACTTCATTGGTGTAGAGGAGACCTTCTCAGAGAACATCTGAAATAACATTTTGATGATGACACCTCCTATATTTCTAATTAGAATATGACAATCATATGTAAGCCCTGTGATAGACTGGTGATATGTGCAAGGGGTAACCCACATCTCTTCACCCTGTACACCTCTGACTTCTGCTACAACTCTGAATTATGCCACATTCAGAAGTTTGCAGACGACACAGCCATCATGGGGTGTATCTGGGATGATCAGGAAGAGGAGTACAGAAGTCTGGTGAGGAACTTTGTCGCATGGAGTCACACAAACCACCTGCAACTCAACACCTCAAAGACTAAGGAACTGGTTGTGGACTTCGGGAGGTCTAGAGCAGGTCCACTGCCGGTTCAGATAGAGGGGGAGGAGGTGGAGGTGGTCAACAAGTACAAGTACAAGTACCTCGGGCTGTGGGTGGACAATAAACTGGACTGGTCATGCAACACAGAGCACCTGTATAAAAAAGCCCAAAGCCGACTGTACTTCCTCAGGAGGCTGAGGTCTTTTAACATCTGCAGGAAGCTCCTGAGGATGTTTTACCAGTCGGTGGTTGCTGGAGTACTTTTCTATGCTGTGGTGTGCTGGGGGAGCAGCACAGCAAAGAAGGACTCATCCAGGCTGGAAAAACTGATCAGGAGGGCTAGCTCTGTGGTCGGGATGAAGCTGGACACTCTGGTGACAGTGGCAGAGAAAAGGACACTAAAGAAACTGATGGACATTATGGACAATGCCAGGCATCCTCTGCACACGGCCATTAACAACCAGAAGAGTCTGTTCAGTGACAGGTTGCTTCTCCCAAAGACAAGAACTAACAGACTTAAAAACTCCTTTGTCCCACACGCCATCAGACTGTTTAACCCCTCCCTGGAGGGGAGAGGGAGGGGAAACAGGAGGACAAAGGAGGGGGGAACAACTAAGCTGTAGTGCCTCTTCACCTCACTGTGCAATACCTTTTGTGCAATACTTTTGTAAATAGTCAACAGTGCAATAGACCTCAATACTTGAAATGTGCAATTCACTTGTATTTTTATTTTTTATTCCTATTTATTCTATTTATCCCCTTCGTATATTTTATTTATATTGTCTCTGTATTTATTTTTATATATATATATATATATATATATATATATATATATATATATGTGTGTGTGTGTGTGTGTGTGTGTGTGTGTGTGTATATATATATATATATATATATATATATATATATATATAATATTCTGTAACTCTGTAACTTCTGTCGGTGCTGTGCTTTTTTGGAAATCGAATTTCCCAGAGGACCCCACCCGAGGGATTAATAAAGTTCTATCTAATCTAATCTAATCTCATGCTATGAGACCTGGGATAAGCTGCTCGATGATAAATGCGTGGATAAACATTCACAAGCAGGGATAATTTAAATATTTCTAATAATATGAAGCTGGTTTTACATCACTTTTTTATGCTGCTGAGCATTTTAATAACTGTGTCCACTAACACCCTGCATGAACACAACAAAGCTTCCCTTCTTACTTCAGTTCATTCGCCGAAACTGCCTCATGTCGAGGTTTCTTCACAAACACCACTTCCTCTCCACCATCACTGTCTGCCTCTCTCTTGACTCGGGCAGACGGACCGACATCTCTGTCTGTTTCATTTTTGGCTGCAGCTTTCCTATAGAGAGCAGAAACACACGAGCTGTTAGCCAACATGCACGATTCACCAATGAAGGGCACACAAACACTTAGCTACAAACTCGTGTTCAAGAGAAATGGGCTCAGAGTTATATATGCCATAATATTGTTAACTTTAAGCCCAATAAGCCTTTTTTTGTCCGGTGTTTCTTTAACGAACCAATGGCTGTTACTATGACTGGCACGAGCACCCATGGCACTACCGTCCTCGCGGAGAAAAAAACTTTCCAAAACAAACACAAAATTTTTCTCCAGAAAATACATATTTACCCCGGTTCTGCCGCCACACTCGACGGTACTTTTTTATTTGTGGTATTTTGTTGTTCATCGTCAAACACGCTGAACAAACCGTCTCCAAAGGTGTCAGCCATGTTTGTTAGGGGCACACTTCCCACAATACAGCACGAGGTTGTTTTCGGGTAATACTTCCGCTACGGCAACTGTGCGGGGCAAAAGGGGAGAAAACGTTTTCTCAGGTTCGCTCTTGATTTGATATCTTTACATCTGTCCGGCAATTCGCCGATGTCTTCCCATCACTCAGGCACATAAAGGACTCAAAAGCGGGCAGCGTTTGGATGACCTAATGGGGGGGAAGAAGAAGAAATCGCCACCGCAAGCAAGTGCTCCAGCCGCACCGGGGAATGGAGTGGTCGAGGAGCCGAGGAAACAGGCAGCCACCAGCAAGCCGGCTAAAGACAGCAAATCTAAAGGTGAAAATCACTCACAGCGTGAACATTTCACTCCACGGTTAAGGCGTTTGCACTGTATTTTCACTCCAATTAATAAGATTTTAGTATGAATTTAGCAGGCAGAAATATGGAGCATGACATGGGTTAATCACACATATTTTCCTGTACTATTACTGGATTTACTTTTCTTAACATCAACAGGGGCGATTCTAGGTTCAAACTTTTAGGGGGGCTCAGCTCCCAATCATAATGTCATGCATGTAGTGCCTTGTAATTAATATTCATGGAATATGCTGTTTCCAAATGAAGTTAAAGAACCATTTGTGGCAAAACACATAAGATTAGAATCATGCACAGCATTATTTCAGTCTCTTAATCACATAGAGGCGGTCCACTAAATCATCAAGCACTTTACCTTCCTCTTGGGTTGGGATCGACACTGATCCATTTTTAGATTTTAAAAGCATAAAAGTGCCTTTTAAATTGGCTTATTACATGAAGCCTTTTTGACTTTGTCGGAATCTCTGTTTAAACAAAACAAAAGAAAATTTAATTTCACTAAATTACAAAAAGCTCTGGCGAAAATTATGACCTTTGTGTTGTTGGGGTCTGTTTCAACCCAGTTATAATATAAGACAATAAAACAATAATTAGTGCCAAAACGGAAATCATAAACACACTGTGAGCTCACTAACACAGTCAGAGAGAAGTTAGGGGCTTCTCTCTTTAACTGTTTGTCTCCTTCCCTGAACAAACAGCCCCCTTTATCCCCACTGCTTCCCGGACACAGTCACCCGGATGGAAATGGACAGATGTGTACAGAACAACTCAGTTTAGTCAGTTCCTGGCAGAATACACATCTCCGGTTTGCAGCACAGCAATATGGATGACCCTCATAGAAGGAGGACAGTATAGATTATCAACAGGAGGACAAAGATGCATCTGATCTTGAATGAAAAAGAAGTCCATGGTGACATTTAGAATGGCAGTGATGAGGAATAACTGGATGCCTGCACTGGTGTTCTTGTTGAAGTGTTGAGATCCTGCAATGAGACTGCTGATAGTCTTTAGGATGCTGACAAGCTTGCTCCCATCAGGGATGTCTGGGTGAGATGGGTGCAGCTCCTTTGTCTGATGCTCAGACCAGGGCCAGAGGTGACGTAAGATGAACGTTTTCCAACTTATACTCCTTCTGGCAATACATCCAGCAAGTCAGGTAAATACGACTTAATGTGAGGGATGCAAAAACCAGCTGTGCATGGAATCAAAGATGACTGGAGGATTTCGAAAGGCAAACCGGCGAGTGGTTAAAAAAACAAAGGAAAACATCTAGTCCTTGATTTGACTACTGAACTGCGGGGACACAGTATCACCTATGACAGTTTCTTTACCATCTCTGATCTTGAACAAGAACTTCTCAGGATGAAATGTACCATGGTGGGCACAATAAAACAAAACTTAACAAAACAAAAGAAACCTGACCTGCCCCATCAGCTTCGCAGGTAAAGGGGCCGAGCTCCACTTTCTTCAAAATATGCTTTTACAGACACTCCTGCAGCTGCTCCAAATTGTCCAAAAAAGAAAGAAAAAAACTTTTGAAAAAAGTTTTTTTTTTTTGCCCTTTTCTTGAGGTAAATATGTAAAATAAATAAATAAATAAAAATAAAAAACTTGACCTGTAAGACCACAAGTTTTACTGTAATTAATAATATAAAAATATAGTTTTTTTTAATTCTCTTGAGGTTCAAGTTACCGTTTTTGTTTTTGGGGTTTTTTTGGGGTTTTTTTAGATAACGTGAGGTATGCTGTAAAACGATAGGGTCTGGGGGCTATGCCAAAAAATTAAATCAATATTATCTTGGATAAGGTAACTGATAGGTAACAAACATATTGGAGGATGAAACAGTGTTTTCAGGGTATTTTGGGGGATATTTTCCAACCTGTAAAACAATAAACCTGTTAGTAAATCAATGACATGATTTATTTATTCATTTTAAACGTGAATAGTGGATTAACTTGAAGTCTGACGCAGTGGTGTCTGTTTGTTGCTCTGTCTGTCCTCACTCCAGCTCCGAAGACCTACAGTCTTACCAACACCGCCCAGGTGGACACTGGTGGGGTCTCCGATAAGTCCATTCTTAAAGTAAGTCAAAAAGCTTATTATATTGTGTCAAGTAGCTTTCACGTTTAAAAAAACAACTTGTATTATTATAACACTGGGTGTGATTTTTACCTTTCAATAAAGGTTGCTATCCAAGCTGACCTGGAGAAGAAGATTATCAAATTGATCAATGAGTTCAGACAGGAGAATGGCGACAAGGGGCCCATATCAGGAAGACTTACAAGCAAGAAGTTGCTGGTAAATACAAAACACTTTGGTTCCTTCCAGCTGACTCACACTGAGTTTTAGTGTTTTGCATCCCTGCTGTTTTTCTCCTGATGTGCTTTCAGGACCTGTACACAGCTCTACAGAAGTTTAACTTTAAAAGGGAGCACATTGAAGAGGCAATGAAGAGTAGCATCCTGTACGGAGGAGATCTCCATTCTGCTCTCGACTGGCTCTGCCTCAACCTTAAAGATGGTAATACGGCATCAGCAGGCATCCAAACATCATTATCGTCATCATCATCGTGGGAGTCCTTAAAGGTAGAAGAGTAACTTTCTGGATTTATGATCTGTTTTGCTAGAGGAGCTGCCAGATGGTTTTAGCCAGCAGATGCAGGAGGAGAGTCAGAAGAACCGGCCTCGATTTCAGCCTCCAGTCCAGCAGAAACCTGCAGCTCAGGACCCTAAAGTGTCAAACAACACCACCCGCAGAGAGATCACCAAGGTTTGTACAGAGAGGGTGTGTTCGACGAAAAGGAGGTGTTCTGTCAAATAGTTTCTAAGTGTGTGTGTGGTGCTTGGCAGGCCACAGAGAAGGATGAAGCTGCCAGCATGAAGGATTGGATCTTAAGGTATGCAGAACAAAGCAGTGAAGAGGAGGAAGAGGAAGGTGGGAAGAAGACATGCAATCCTGAACTGGAAGAGAAGTTTGATCCAGTAAGTACAATCAGAGCCACTGAATTCTGAGATTCTCTTCATTTACAATTATAAGAGAAAACAGACACATATTCCAAAATGTTAAACTAAGGCTATGAGATTTTCTTACCAGCCTTTGTATGATGTTAAAAATGTGATCGTCTTTTGAAGTAAATGTCATTTAGGAAGTTGATTTTTCATTAATATGTCTGTATTCTTTTTTGCTGTGTAGAATGACAGGTATTTGATACTGACTGCTCAGCTGTTTGACGCTAAAGAAATGGCAGCTGCTGCCAAGACCAAAGCAGACAAGGCGGGGCAGAGGATGGCACAGGACAGGATACGCATCATACAGCAAGGTGTGTGTGCGTGTACATAAAACTAAGACAAAGCTGTAAACTCATTTTGCAAAAGAAAGCGTTTACATACACTCACAGGCCACTTCATTAGGTACAGTTTGCTTGTATCAGGTTGGACCCCTTTTGCATCCAGAGCTGCCTTCTTCGTGGCATATATTCAGCCAGGTGCTGGAAACATTCCCCAGACATTTTATCCATATTGATATGACAGCATCACACAGTTGCTGCAGGAAGCTTCCATCACAAGATGGGCACACTGTGGTCATAAAGGGATGGACAACATGTGGTGTTTAAATGATGCTTAAATGGTACCACAGGGCTCAAAGTGTGGCAAGGAATTATCCCCACGCTATTACCATCACCAGCCTGAATCACTGACACAAGGCAGGATGGATCCATGCTTTTATGCTGTTTACTCCAACTTCTGAGCCTACCATCCGAATGTAGCAGAAGAAGTCAAGACTTATTAGGCTGGGTGATAATTAGGTGACAGGAGTGGAATCTGGTGTGGTCTTCCACTGCTGTAGTCCATCTGCTTCAAAGTTTGACATTTCGTGCTTTCCCAGATGATCTTCTGCATACCTTGGTTGTAACAAGTGTCTGTTTGAGGTACTCTTGTCTTTCTATCAGCGCAGAGCAGTTTCTGGCCATTCTACACTGACCTCTGACCTTTGGCATCAACATGGCATTTTCACCCAGAGGCCTGCTTCTCACTGGATCCTTTCAGTTTTTCAGATCATTCTCTGTAAGCCCTGAAGATGGTTGTGCACATGAGCAATCTGAATGATCAGATGGTACCAACATGCTCGCTTTGAACTCCAGGAAGGTGTTTTGACCATGTTTGAATTACTGCCATGTGATTGGCTGATGACATGTTTGTGTTAAGAAAGCAGTTGAACAGGTGTCCCTAATGAAGTGGCCTGTGAGTGTATACTATTTCCTGTGGGGATATTTAAGTTGTTTTTTTAAAATTGAACACGGTGTTTTTATTTTCTAGAAATGAAGCAGCTGGAGTCCCACCCTATGTTCAATCCAGCCATAAAAGTGGTGGACGCCCCTCAAAAAGAAAAGAAAATACTTCCTGCGAAGGAGGACAAAGAAGAGCTCGGCTTTAGTTTATTTGAACAAGCTGAGAAGGACCCGCCGGCTGAGAAAGGTACACGGGTACACTTTGTGAGCCAAACTGACACATAATAGAGGCTGTGCGTGTTTTATGCATCGTATATTAGCTTTAGGGAATGTCACAGTTCAGGAAATTGTGTGCAACTGCAAAAGCATGCTTTATGGATTTAAAAAAATCCATTCACAAAACTGAATACCGTAACATGTAAATGTGAGTTTGTCCTCAATGATGATCTCTGCTCATGGTTTGGGTGAATCGTAATAATCTGCACAGGTGGTCAAAGACGTTGAGGGAAAATGTCCTTCATTTGTGTAAGGTAGAAACGTGTAGGATGTTTATGTTGTTCACAAAGGTGCACAGAAGAGGAAACATTTTTTACACGTTATTCAAAGGGGACCTATTATGCTCAGTTTACTTTTTTTCACTTATGTGCTAATAGTGTGGCTTTGCAGGATTGATGGTTCATAATAATCCTTCTTTATCTTATACTGGACCTTAGTGCAACTGATCATTTCATCTGCAGTCTGAAAGAAGTCATTGTTGCCACGTTTAATCAGCATCCAGCGCGTTTAATGAACGCATCAGCTGATTTACTGTAAATAAGGACAAGCATTAAAATGTGCACTGTAAGATCCCTTTGAGAATCTGACCTTTTCTTACTTTTCTTTCTTGCAGTTGTGAAGAAGAATGAGCCCAAGGACATCCGCAACTTTGACTACACGGCTCGCAGCTGGACCGGAAAGTCTCCCAAACAGTTCCTTATTGACTGGGTCCGAAAGAACCTGCCAAAAAGCCCGCCGCCTGCTTTTCATAAGGTTGCTTGCGGCAGATACTGGAGATGCAAGTGAGTGTGTCTCCGTGCTTCTGGTTTTTGGTTCACGTACTTGGCTGTTTCACGTATTCCAAGTGATGTCTTTGCCCCAGAGTGCGTGTTCAGAGGCCAGATGATGTTCTGGAAGTTTGTCCCACCATCCTGACAGAGGACAGCATGCAAGCTCAACATCTGGGAGCCACTCTGGCACTCTACAACCTGGTTAAAGGACAGGTAGCAGTCACAGCGTACATGATGCAGTAGTTTTAGGGGTTTGGCCTGCTACATTTTGGCTTTGTTTTATTCGTCTTATGTGCGCGCAGTGAATTCTCTCCCCTGTTATTCTCTCACAA
Source organism: Mchenga conophoros (assembly GCF_057382185.1). Lineage (NCBI taxonomy): Eukaryota > Metazoa > Chordata > Actinopteri > Cichliformes > Cichlidae > Mchenga > Mchenga conophoros. The sequence goes on from NC_140532.1 coordinate 49,802,399, forward strand.
AGTCGGTGCACCAGCTGCTTCCTCCAACCTACAGAGATGTGTGGCTGGAGTGGAGAGACAGCGAGCAGCAGCAAGAGGAGGAGAGCCGCACTGCTGCCAACAAACCTCGAGACCAGTTCATCTCCCGCCTGCTGACCAGACTCAAACAGCAGCAGAACCAGAGCCAACGGCAGGAGTCTCAGTCCCAAGGTAAGCATGCATCGAGCGCAGATGGTGATGAAGAGCCAGAAGAATCATGGGAGAATTTGGCCGGTCTCGATATCGGGGAGAAAAGACAAGAGCAGGAGGACAAGAGTGAGAAAAGAGGTGGGAGGAGGGAGGTAGCTGATCTGGAGGCAGCCAGAGAGCTCTTATTAAAGCTGAAGAAGTCACCGCTCGCCCGCAAACTGCAGGTAAATACGCTTTAACTTCTCCACGTTTGTACTGAATGAAGCCGTGTTATTAAACGTGCGTCCCACCTTCAAGGCAGAGCGAGAGCAGCTTCCCGTCTTTCAGCACCGACATCGAGTCCTTGAGGCTTTGCAGCGCCACCCTGTGGTGGTGGTGGCCGGCGAGACTGGTAGTGGGAAGAGCACTCAGATTCCTCAGTTCCTCCTGGAGGACCTGTTGACCGGGGGAACAGCGGCACAGCCCTGCAACATCGTGGTGACTCAGCCACGCAGAATATCTGCCATGAGTCTGGCGTGCAGAGTCAGCCAGGAGCTAGGCTGTGAGGATGGACCAGGGTCAAAGGTGAAAATGCTTATTTTTTTCTTTTTTTCTACATGTTTATCACACCGTAGCCTGCCGTACTGACCCCGTTTCATCTTGAATTTAGTCGTCATTGTGCGGGTACCAGATCCGGATGGAGAATCAGTCCGGAGACTGGACGCGCCTGCTGTACTGTACCACTGGAGTTCTGCTGAGGAAGCTACAGCACGACCGGCACCTCACCTCTCTCACTCACATCATCGTAGACGAGGTACTTACTTACAGCTATGGATGCATTTCTTCTCATCCTCCTTCTTCTTCTTCTTCTAATTCAGCATATTAAACTCCATCCTCTCAGGTCCATGAGCGCAGTGTCCAGTCAGACTTCCTGCTAACCATCCTAAAGGATGTTGTGATGAAGAGATCTGATCTGCAGCTGATCCTCATGAGTGCCACGGTGGATTGTGACAAGTTCTCCAACTACTTCAACCGCTGCCCAGTGATCAGCATTCCTGGCAGGACCTTCCCAGTGGAGGTAAGACAAGCTTTACCAGTTTGTTTTCATTCAGCATCCAACCGTGGACTCCAGGGGTATAAGCACTGGAGGACTTTTCTTTTTTAAGTCCGTAAGTTATGAAGTTGTCTTGTTAGCCTATCCTTCCTGTTATTCTGCTGTCTGTCATTTCTGACCTTAGGCATGACCAGAGTATCTCTAAACTTTTAGTTGCTGTAAATCTTGAGGCTTTCAAAGATTTTTTTCTACTCTTGTCTCCGTTTAATGTCAGCGAGAGTGGATATCCTTACCATTTCAGTCCCACTCACCCGCTGCTCTAAAACGTTTGTTTACAAGGGGGAGTCTTTGTTTATTCCTTCAGGTGTTTCATTTGGAGGACATAGTGGAGCAGACGGGATACGTCTTAGAAAAGGACTCAGAGTACAGCCAGAAAATTCTTGAAGAAGAAGAGGAAGTGACAATCTCTGTCACACAAAAAGGTGGCAAGACTTTGCAGCACCAGGTAATGTCGGCTATCCTTACCATTTTGTCTTGTCCTTTTATGCCTCACCAGGACTCTGAAACAAGAGTGGACTGTCACTGTCCTGTAAATTATTCCTAAGTATGAGCTCATCAATGTGCACCCCGTTGTTCCAGGAAGTGATAGTGAGGGACTCGTCCTCGGGCTGGGACCTGGGTCCTGACCTCGACCACTTCAGCAGCCGGACCCGACATGTGCTGCAGTATATGAACCCTAATAAGATCAACATGGACTTGCTTGTTGACCTCATAGACTACCTAGGTACACAAACTGGCAGCATTTGTCACAGATTCATTCATGTTCTCTATATTAAATATGAAATATCCGGGGTTTGGTTTGTTTTTTAAAACTTTGTCCTGTTTTGCTGTTGGTGCCGCTGCCAGACAAAGCTCCACAGTTTGTGGATGTGGATGGAGCCATTCTCGTGTTCCTGCCAGGTTTGGCTCATATCCAGCAGCTGTTCGACCTGCTGTCCTCAGACAAGAGGTTTCGGGATAAAACCAGGTGGCGTGCACGCACTGATCAGTAATCTAAAAGAAGTGGTGACACAAACTTCCCCCTGCCTCACTGTCACGTTTGTCTGTCTTGAAGGTACCGGATTGTTGCTCTACACTCGACCCTCTCATCGAAGGATCAGGCCGCTGCCTTTACAGTGCCCCCTAGTGGGGTTAGAAAGGTACTTCAAAATGTTCTACAATCATAGAAACAGTCAAGGAAATACAGTGGGGCAAAAAAGTATTTAGTCAGCCACCGATTGTGCAAGTTCCCCCACCTAAAATGATGACAGAGGTCAGTAATTTGCACCAGAGGTACACTTCAACTGTGAGAGACAGAATGTGAAAAAAAAAATCCATGAATCCACATGGTAGGATTTGTAAAGAATTTATTCGTAAATCAGGGTGGAAAATAAGTATTTGGTCAATAACAAAAATACAACTCAAAACTTTGTAACATAACCTTTGTTGGCAATAACAGAGGTCAAACGTTTACTATAGGTCTTTACCAGGTTTGCACACACAGTAGCTGGTATTTTGGCCCATTCCTCCATGCAGATCTTCTCGAGAGCAGTGATGTTTTGGGGCTGTCGCCGAGCAACACGGACTTTCAACTCCCGCAACAGATTTTCTATGGGGTTGAGGTCTGGAGACTGGCTAGGCCACTCCAGGACTTTCAAATGCTTCTTACGGAGCCACTCCTTTGTTGCCCGGGCGGTGTGTTTTGGATCATTGTCATGTTGGAAGACCCAGCCTCGTTTCATCTTCAAAGTTCTCACTGATGGAAGGAGGTTTTGGCTCAAAATCTCACGATACATGGCCCCATTCATTCTGTCCTTAACACGGATCAGTCGTCCTGTCCCCTTGGCAGAAAAACAGCCCCATAGCATGATGTTTCCACCCCCATGCTTCACAGTAGGTATGGTGTTCTTGGGATGCAACTCAGTATTCTTCTTCCTCCAAACACGACGAGTTGAGTTTATACCAAAAAGTTCTACTTTGGTTTCATCTGACCACATGACATTCTCCCAATCCTCTGCTGTATCATCCATGTGCTCTCTGGCAAACTTCAGACGGGCCTGGACATGCACTGGCTTCAGCAGCGGAACACGTCTGGCACTGCGGGATTTGATTCCCTGCCGTTGTAGTGTGTTACTGATGGTGACCTTTGTTACTTTGGTCCCAGGTCTCTGCAGGTCATTCACCAGGTCCCCCCGTGTGGTTCTGGGATCTTTGCTCACCGTTCTCATGATCATTTTGACCCCACGGGATGAGATCTTGCGTGGAGCCCCAGATCGAGGGAGATTATCAGTGGTCTTGTATGTCTTCCATTTTCTGATGATTGCTCCCACAGTTGATTTTTTCACACCAAGATGCTTGCCTATTGTAGATTCACTCTTCCCAGTCTGGTGCAGGTCTACAATACTTTTCCTGGTGTCCTTTGAAAGCTCTTTGGTCTTGGCTATGGCGGAGTTTGGAGTCTGACTGTTTGAGGCTGTGGACAGGTGTCTTTTATACAGATGATGAGTTCAAACAGGTGCCATTCATACAGGTAACGAGTGGGGGACAGAAAAGCTTCTTACAGAAGACGTTACAGGTCTGTGAGAGCCAGAGATTTTCCTTGTTTGAGGTGACCAAATACTTATTTTCCACCCTAATTTACGAATAAATTCTTTACAAATCCTACCATGTGAATTCATGGATTTTTTTTTCACATTCTGTCTCTCACAGTTGAAGTGTACCTCTGGTGCAAATTACTGACCTCTGTCATCATTTTAGGTGGGGGAACTTGCACAATCGGTGGCTGACTAAATACTTTTTTGCCCCACTGTATTATGTGAATTGTATTTCGCATCATAACTGATCCTTCCATGTGTTAAACAGAACAAAAATCCTGTCTCTGCTTTGTGTCACTTTTAGATAGTGTTGTCGACTAACATTGCCGAGACAGGTGTGACGATTCCTGATGTTGTGTTCGTCATCGACACTGGGAAGACCAAAGAAAATAAGTAAGACCTCAAGAACAGCAACAGAAATGGATCTTGTCCAGTATGTTCAAGTCCACAAAAGTTGGAAAGTTGTGCAAAATGTAAAAAAATCACAAAAAAGAATGCAATGATTTACAAATCTCATAAAGCTGCAATTTTATTCACAATAGAACAGAGAAAACAAATGTTTAAATTGGAGAAATGTACCAACATTTGAAATCTTTTATACGGTCAAATATGAGATTTGCAGATCCTTGAATTCTGTTTTTTATTTAAATTTTACACAGAGTCCCAACGTTGTTGGAGTTTGGTTGTCTTTTTATTAGTGGGAAGACAATAAAGATATTGGACAGTTTTTGACCACGTGGCACTAGATAATAAACAAAAAAATTACCCCAAATCTCTCAACCAGATTTTATTGTATCATGTCATTTAGGAATTTTTAGGAAAAGATGACCCAAACATGAATAATAAGTACCTGCTTGTGTGTTACATGCATAGACATAACTAACTCCACTCTGTCGTCGTCTTTCAGGTATCACGAGAGCAGCCAGATGAGTTCCCTGGTGGAAACGTTTATTTCCAAAGCCAGCGCCCTCCAGAGGCAGGGAAGAGCAGGACGTGTCAGAAATGGCTTCTGCTTCAGGCTCTATCCAAAATACAGGTATGAAGCTCATCGTCCACTAATGCAGAGAGCTGGATGGAACCAAGTCCAGAAAGCAAGAAATACTTCCTTATATCATCTTATCAAGAATGCAGTCAGCAGAAAAGACAGTAAGCAAAACCTTTCCAGTTTTAGGTCATGTGCTAATTTGTTGTGCTCTTTTTTTTTTTTTTTTTTTTAACACCCTCCTAAATTTAGGTTTGATATCTTCATGGATTACTCCATTCCAGAGATTCTGCGGGTCCCACTTGAGGAGCTTTGTCTCCATATCATGGTATCTACACCGTTCTGATTCACACAGAAACAAAAATTCCCACACAGGGAAATCACTTGACTCCTCTTCCTCCTGTCCGGTAGAAATGTCAGTACGGCTCCCCGGAGGACTTTCTGAGCCGCGCCCTGGATGCTCCTCAGCCCCAGTCGGTCAGCAATGCTGTAAACCTGCTGAGGAAGATCGGAGCGTGTCACCCTGATGATCACATCCTCACCCCTCTTGGACACCATTTGGCGAGCCTGCCGGTTAACGTGAAGATCGGCAAGATGCTCATCTACGGAGCCATCCTGGGCTGCCTGGAGCCCATAGTAAGTCTAACTGTGCTGTGTGGTTGGTTCCAAGCGTGTGAGGATAACATCTTGTTTTGTTGAACTGTTTTAAAACGTCTTAATGCATTTTCAATCATCCAGGTAAATAAATCTCCAAAAGGTGATTCTGTTCATCTGGACGTAGCATTTTCAAGTGACTTATACGGGATATGACACATACGGGATCACCTGTAGTGATCCCGTATGTGTCAGGCTGAACTGTTTTGTTTCATATCTTCCAACTAATATTAACTAGAGACTTGTTTCAGGCAATCATCGCGGCAGCCATCACAGAGAAGTCTCCTTTCTTCACACCAATGAATAGAAAAGAAGAAGCGAACCTGGCCAAAGCTGCACTGGCAATAGCCAACTCCGATCACCTGACCATCTACAACGCATACCTGGGGTACGAACCAGTCTGAAGATTTTAAAAAGGCGTGGGTTTAATAATTTTATTAGAGGAAATGTTCGGGAATCATTTCCTTTCTTTGACAGTAACATTAGATATGCATTATTTTAGATTTCTTTGTGGTTGTGAGTCATCAGGAGACATTCTACATCTATTAAAAGAGCAGCCTGAAAAGAAGCCAGGAGGCCCATTACGATAAAAGTCAGGACATTCAGGAAGGCTATTTGTTACTTACTTGTGTCCATCATCATACTTTCAGGTGGAAGAACTCACAGACTGACGGCTCGAGAGGAGAAATGTCCTACTGTAGGAAACATTTTCTTAATCGAACGGCTCTCATTACAATAGAGGTAAAGATTCGAGTCCACTGCACGTTCATTACTTCATTTTTTATTAGGATTAGTTTTTCTTCTTCCATCTAATTCCATGTCGCTGACTCCATCTTCCCTGCAGGATGTGAAGCGCGAGCTGATGAAGATGATGGAGCAGGTGGGTTTCTGGTCGTCTCGCTCCTCGTCCTCCTCCAGCTTAAAGCCGCAGGCGGCCTCTATGTCCAAGCAGCAGATCTCTGTCCTGAATGCTGTGCTGACTGCTGGACTCTATGACAACGTGGCCCGGGTTTTATGTACCCCTTCTGTGGACGTGCTTGAGCGCGTGGCCTGCACAGTGGAGACGCCTCAGGGCAAGGCTCAGGTCCACTTTTCCTCTGTTAACCGCAACCTGCAGACGCACGGCTGGCTGCTGTACCAGGAGAAGGTATGGATGAAGAGTGTGTGTGTGTGTGCACGCGTGTGCGAAGGCCTTATCAGTGATTCACACTTGTGTTTAAAAACATGTTCGTATTTTTTATCCGCAGGTGAAATACACCAAGATCTACCTTCGAGACACCACTCTGATTTCTCCTTTCCCCATGCTGCTGTTTGGAGGCGACATTGATGTTCAGCACAGAGAGAGGCTCATCACCTTGGATGGATGGATTCATTTCCAGGTCAGAGGTCACGGGGATTACTTTAGGATTAGTTTAATATAGCTTCCATTTGAGGCAATTTGAGTAGAGTGAACTCATTGTCATGTTCAAGAAACCAGTTTGATGATTTGAGTTTTGTGACATGGTATGTTCAACAGAAGATGGTACACTGATGGTACAAAATATCCTCCACACCATCACATCACCACCATGCTTTGGTGTTGTTCGCACCAAATTTTGACCCTACCATCTGCAAAAGTAGAAATAGAAAAATGCTGCCCGTCTGTTCTCAATTTCTGCTGTTGCAAGCTTTTGTCTAATTTTGGTGAGATTGTGTGAACTGTTGCCTCAGTTTGTTGTTTCCCAGCAGTTTAGATCAGCAGATCTAAACTGTGTTACTGAAAAGTGCTGCAGAATTAAGTTCTCTTTGTGTCGCTCTCGTTAAAAGGCTCCTGTGCGGATCGGTGTGATCTTCAAACACTTGAGAAGGTTGATGGACTCTTTGCTTGAAAGGAAGCTGGAGAACCCGAGGATGAATTTGGAGGGTAAACCGACACATTCTATCACCAAAAAATGTCTTTGTCACCACATAATGTACATAGTACATAGGAAATGAGTCGTTATACTGAGATACAGACAAGTGTATTGTTGAATTTTGTCTTTTCATTTGAGTTTTCTTCACATATTGCTGTGTGGAAATGGAATTAAACTAGCAGTGACTAAAATTGTGCCCAAGCTGCTCTGGAAACATTTAATTGTTTAATCGCTTAGCTAAGCTACATACAGACAGATCTAACTCAGTGTTCTTGATGTAGGTGAGGCGACAATCCGGATAATTCTGGATCTGATCAAGTCAGAGTATGCTGCGTAACAACAAAGCAACTGAGGATCTGAACCCCACTCCACCATGCAGAATAAACACCGTTACGATGCGTAGCAGCCAGTGGACAGAGGAAGTGACCCTTCCCAGGAACTCTTTACTCACATTGAGGAGGACTGTACAATTTGAGATGCATAAAGTCATGTTGAAATGTACGGGAAAAAAAAGCAAACAAGACCACAAATAAAATAAAGCTGATTTGTTTTATATTTGAAATGGTTATTTTGTCATGGATGATGATCATGGGAAAATATTATAGCTAACATACAACCTGTATAAACACAGGGATCAGAAAGAGCCTCAATTTACAGTGCTGTGGAAAAGCCTTGAGCCACCTCTCATTTCTGTAGTCGAATCTACAAAAAATGCCAAAGAAAACACAGATTACCGGTAACAGGCATAAAATAGTGTTTTTGAACCCAAAGAGCTATTTGCTGAAAACTTGGCATATATAGAAAACTGTACAGAGGAGGACAAAAGCAGTTGCAGGTATAAAAACTATCTACAGCAGATTAACAGTATCTGAGAGTCATGTCCTTAGAATACGACAAGATCCAAAGAGCTGACACAGGAGACGAGAGGGATCTTCAGATGATTTATCTACTGTTTGCCAAAGCCCCATCAGGAATGGTCTTGGTGGCTGTCAAGAAGTCCTTCTTAAGGAAGGGAATGGGGAGAAAAGGCTGAGGTGTGCCAAACTGCACAAAAACTGGAATCAAGATGAGAGAGGTGGCTACAACCACCTGTATATCACAGTTGAGGGTCTGTCATCGTTGGAGCTGCATCTTTTAACCATTGTTAAAAAAAAAAATGCAAAAATTGACAGGATTAAAAATGTAGAAAAGTACAGTCAGATTTCAATAAATAACGCAATACTACATAAAGAGTGTGACAGCAATAGCTTCATCTCTTAGCATGACAAACACAACCACGTGATCCTAAACACACTGCCACTGAAGTGAAAGCATGCCTGGACATAAAAATGCCCACTAACAGTCATAGATTGGCCTCCCCAGAGCCTGTATCTCAACATTACTGAAGCAGTGTGGGATCATCCTGAGAGAGAACAGAAGAAAAGGCAGTGAACATTTGAAGAAGAGCTTTGAATGTCCTTCAAGAACCCTGGAGAACTGTTCCTGTAGACTACTTAAAGAAACTAGAAGCAATTTTGACTAAAAGAGTTCAGGCTTGTTGAATAAATGCCATTAGAATTGTACGCTTTATTTCCATGTTTGTTTGCACACGTTTAAATAAATTGTTGCACTTATTAAATGTAAAGAAATGAGGGGTGTCTGAAGATTTTTGTACAGTATTGTAAAAACACTGTTTAATGAATAAAAATGTCTCAAGAAGTGCAGTGAAGAACAATGTCTTTAACAAAAACCAACAGCAGAATCAAATGCTATCTATTTACTTTTTGCTACAAAAAGTCGTTAATATGGGCAGAAGAAGAAAAAAAAAACACAGTGAAACTATTACAATCCTCCTCCAATATTCAGAAATATTTTATAAATCATCATCACACACATTTTAATAACAGGAATGTTGGTTCAGAGCATAAAACCTTTAACCCTTGTCTGAAAAAGTGTTGGGTGCAGGTTGCACTTGACTAGGGTGTGTCTACTATGTGTGCATGAGGCTTTCTCGTATACCTGTCAGCTGACGTGACACTTTCATACTCAAGGGGAAATGAAACCTAGATTACACAGGATCTTATTGTGTTTGAAATATGAATAGACTATTTTTTTTTAAATAACTAAAAGTAAAATGTGACGCAGTCATGTAGAAGAAAGAACCTTGCGTGACACCAACACATTAAAAGGCTGTCTGTCAGCACAATGAGCCCCTACATTAATACAGGAATTCGACAATACAGCTGTAGATGTTTATCACTAACGTACTGCAAAAGCATCACCATTTAAGTCTGTTCTACTTTTAAAAACAGAATCAAGTACTCCAAAATAAAATGTTCACTATTACTTAAACCTAAAACTCTATGTGCATTTATGACACACGTTTTCCTCTTTGGTATGACCTTCTTTTTACAGGAAATCAAAAAAGAGGAAGTGAGGAGAAGTACAAAGTAACCCTGAGGTTTAACACAAAGAACAGTCCACAGTGTGTGCAGTAATGCCTCCTGCAGATATGTGTGCTAGTACTGGATAACACTGTAGCCTGCGTCCTCCACTGTTGAGTAGTGCGAATCATCTGCAATAAAAGCAAACATTAAAAAACATTTAACGTTTAAGTGTAAAAAGCAGAAGCATGGATCAAAGGAAATACACAAATATTCAGTTTCAAACATTCACAAATACATAAAATGCAAATAGAACATGTTTGGAAGATACCTGTATGATTTCCTGGTTATTATGACCTACAGTTTTCTGTGTGGAAGCTACACAACAACACAAGGTCAAAGTTCTAATTTCAGTGCTGACTGAGCATGCTCTACTCAAAGTAAAATGTGACTGGAATGCAGGCTTGGCCCTACATTTACGCCACACTAAAGCAGATGTCTTAACTGGCTGGTTTGGCACATTGATGTAAAAGCTGTGGCCTGTGAAGCTGTTGTGCTGCCCGATGAACACTGCAGCAGGTAAACTGTGCCCACAATGTGACCACATTTAGGTATTCCAAAACAAAAACCCTAAAGATTCACTATGCAGGCCTCAATTTTTAGGAATGTAGATGTTGTCGAGACAACCGACTGTGTGCTTAATAAAACAAGACCTTTCATTGGGCTTTTAACTATTTAAAAAAATATATATATTATGCTTGTAAAAATGACTGATGGTGCAATTTTCATTATTTCCCCAGGAACTCAGTACAACTGGCAACAGTTTGGAAAACTGTTTAACAATTTCTGAATGCTTGCTTGGACTCCAATTTCTGTGACCGTATGCTCTAAATTTAAGTTTGGCTGTGATCACACAAAAAGAACAACATTCGATAATTTTATATTAAATATTTGTTGACTGGAGCTTGGAGTACTTTCAGTAACTGAAACAAATCAATGTACATAGGCTCACATGATGAGTGAACCTGGGACCTTTGGGGTCTCTGGACAGTAGATAATTTTGAGGGTTGGTAGTCTACTTTGATAGTGCACTGTATTTAAATACAAATAAAGCAAACATACCATTACTGTTCTGTGTTGGCAGAGGTAATGGTCCCCTCCTGCAAAGTGAATATGAGCAAAAAAAGCAAAGAATCAGAGGTGTCCCAACAATGCTCTGCACATGTAGAAAAACAGGTTTCAGCGTGAGAGAGATAATTATTTGATCCCCTGCTGAATTTGTATGTTTGCTCACTTCCAAAGAAATGAAAAGTTTCTCATTTTTATGGAGAGATGCAGAATATCAACCAAAAAGCCAAAACCTCCCACTGTGTGTCAATGTGGCATACAGATTACAACCAAGCAACCAACTAATCAGTCAACTACAGATAATCCTGATCTCAACTACTTATGAGAATCAGTTTTATTCCATTCCAATCTCCCCACCACCATGACCAAGACCAAAGATCTGCCAAAGGACATCAGGGACAAGACTGTAGACCTGCACAAGGCTGGAATGGGCTACAAGACCAACAGCAAGCAGCTTAGTGAGTCGCCCTCGCTCTGAAACTCCATCCAAGATCTTGCCTCATGGGGTGAGGATGATGACGAGCAAGGTGGTGGATCGGCCCAAAACTACGTGGGAGAAGCTTGTTAACGATCTGAAGGCAATCACCAAGAAAACCACTAGTTACACACTACGCTGTAATGATTGAGATCTTACAGTGCAAAGTCTCCCTGTTGGAGAAGACGCATGTAGAGGCCTGTCCCGGTGAACATCTAAATGATTCAGAGATGGCTTGGGGAGAAATGACCCAGGGAACACCATCCCCACAGTCAAGCACTGATGTAGAAACATGCTTTGAGGCTGTTTTCCTGCTTAGGGTACACAATGACTTCACCTCATTGAGGAGCCAATGAATGCGACCATGTACCGAAAAACCTTGGACAAGAACCTCCTTCCCTCAGCCAGAACACTGAAGGCTGTGGATGGATTCCAGCGTGACAGTGACCCTAAACTTAAGGCCATAAAGAGGTAACCACCTCAATCCTACAGAAAATCTTTGGAGGAAGCTGAAGCTTTGAGCTGCTTTAGATTTAGATTTAGAGAGTGATGACCAACTACAAGAAACGTCTCCACTAAGTCATGTTTGCCTGTTGATAATGTGTCTCTCTCCATTAAAGTTACTACCACAAATTTTAAGTGAGCAAACAAATTCAGCAGAGGATCACAGAATTATTTCCCATGCTGTTAGGAGGCAGGCGGCACCCTTTGCTGGAATCCTTCTCTTTCATACCTGTTGACTGGTGGAGGCATTCGAAAGGATGGTGCTCCAGTTGGAGATCTCTGACCACTATAGAAGTTCTCATACACAACCGGAACTGTTAGAGAGGAAGATGGAAATTGGTGACATTTTGGTAACTCATGAGACTGTGCTGTTAGATAAGAAGCTCTTTAAATACAGTGCTGTCGTTGAGTCCTACCTGGTGGTTTATCACCAGTCTGTCTGAGGTTTACAAAGTGTTCAATATCTTCCTGGATGTCACACTGCTCTAGTGACTTCCTCACTTCCTCATAGAGCTATGCGAACATGCAAAAAAAGACAGTAAAACAAGCTCAGAGTCCAAGCAACTCACAACAAAGATATAAATATATGAAGTTGCCCAAGAACCTTAAACCGCAAATAACTGTGTTTTTTACACATACAGAGAGCAGAACATGGTATAAAATGCAAAACGGACTGTATAAATATAATGTGTTAAATGTCTGTGCTTATGCAGATACTAAGATTAGCGTATCTGTATAAGCAGATAACGGATTATGTCATGTCTTTTACAACAAGGAAGAAATAAGTACATATTGAGTCATTTTAATAGTTAAATTTAAGTAGTCCAGCTGTGATACTAAAGTGCAGCCTAAATTTGGGGTATTTTGGAGTATAAATACTGCTTAAGTGCTGGCGGCTTGTTCAGGGTGTTCCGTCTCTCGCCCTATAATAGCTGGAATACGCTCCAGTGATCCTGAATTGGATAAGTCCAAGAGAATGGACTGACGGATGGATGGATGGATAGATAGGTAATTTAGTGTTGGATAATTTCTTGTAAATTTTGCGGAAATTCAATCAATATTTTTCCATACATTGGAAGATGTATATTGTATTATACATCAGTGGATTAATCTTGCCAAACTTCCAGGTTACAGGAAAGGAGTCACTGCTTTCCTGTACAATCCTTTTGAAAGAAAAGGAGTGTCCAGAACAAAACAAAATTCCCCCCTTTCTTGGGTCATATTATAATGTGTGACCAAGTAGTACAGCTGAAAACAGTTGTTGGAGGTTCATAAAACCAGTGGGCTAAAGCCAAGACAGCGAAGTCACAAGCTGTAGAATCAAAAAAATGAGACGCTAAAGTGGCCTTATGACCAACCTCCCTGATATTTCCCACCATTCAACCCGCTCTTTATATAAAAATACTGATTATAGTGATCGTGGCAACTGGAAACTTTACCTCGTCACTGGTCACACATTGCTGGGATAACTGGTTGAGGTGAGTCCAGACTGTGTTTCTCAGAAAGTTGATCCGCTCCACTGACTGCTTCTCAAACATCTAAGGGGCCAACAAAAACAAAATCACTCGGCCCATTTCCATAATGTGTGCTTTTGTTAGAACTTGAAGGTTGTTGTCTCACCTCACAGGCTTTGATATGCTCCTTTATCCAGTCATCTCTAATCTTTCCCAGTGTAGTGACATTCTGCTGGTATAACCTGTCTGTAAATTGAAGACAGTATAAAAAGTATAAATGAGCAAACTCAGCGCATTAACTGAGAATATTTAAGCCACGTTCGGCTATGCTTCCAGTTATGTGAGGCTATACACTGGCACTATAGTGTAATGCTAAACTTAATCTCTCCATGCCAGCATGGTCACTATGAAGATGTTGCCATATTGAAGTTAAGCACACAGGGGTGACGTGACCAAGATGCTAGCATCATCACAGTGTGTGTGAATGGGTTACCGAAAGGCTAAGTCATTCCGTCCTGCTGTTGTTTGCTTTCTTACCTGCTTCTTCTGCGTTCTGTTTTGCCTGCTGTGCTTTTGCGTAGAGCTGAAACATGACAAAAAAGGAGGAATGAGATATTAAAAATGAGAAAAGCCCTCTACTGAAGGTCATACAGACATTATTCCTGTTTTTTTTGTACCAATGAGCTGATATAATAAACAGAAGTCTGAGGGTCAGAACCAGTAAGGGTATCTTTTTCTCACTAAACACTATTGTTTCATTTGCAACCATGTGTTCATCAGTCTGCATCTTCCTTGTTAAGTACTGAGGCTTTCTGAAGTACAGTTATATGTTTTGCTGACACCTTAAAAATGGGCATTAACAACAACACCTCTAAAACGGAAATAAGCACTCCAGTGGTAAATGTTTGGGACTTACACGGCTCTTTTCTACCCTGAAGGCTCAAGGCGTTTATTTACCACAAGCCACAACTACCCCCTCCCACTCACACATAGATTGCTTTATTGTACTCTGTTTCACACACAGACTTTTACTCCAATTGATGTCTCAGCGACTCAAAAAATAATAAAGCCTCTTGAAATTGTGACCAGTGATTTAAATAAGTGAAAGTCATAGCAGCAAATACAAGTACATATATATGTGTAAGAGTTCAAAGAGATTTCAAGGTTCAAAGTCCAAAACTGGGGCCAATAAATGATATAATGCCTTTAGCATTTATCCCTTCATTCATTTATATCACATTAGATACTGATCAGTGCAGGTGACTGCTGTTGTCACAGTACCTTTTCCATGTGCTTGGTGTTGTTGGTGTTGGTGTTTCGGTTCACGTTCTGATCCGCTTCTTCTTTGTCTCGACACTTCTGGTCATAAGTCTTCTTTGACTTGAGACAAAACCACAGTAGGTACTTTAATAGTGTATTTTGACACTTTGATGAAAAAAAAGAAATTCCCCAAATATATAAATAAAGTCAGTCTATAGAGACCATGTCTTTTGGTGCCACCATCTGATTTCTATTGTCACAGAGATGACAAGCACTTCTACTTTTGGAAAAGATTTTAATGGTTTTAAATGCTGCCCTGCTCCTCACTTCCCAGACTGGTAAACACAACTTCCCCCACCAAAGAGGAAGAACAGCAAAAGGATAAGAGCGGCATTTTCACAACACAATTGAAACTCATCTTACGTGACTCACCAATGGGAGATCTGCTTGGGGCCACATTGTTTAAATACTTCTGGTTTTCATTTTACTAAACACGGGACAGAACACGAGCTTAGGACTGCAGCTTTTGAACCTTAAAATTTGAATAAAGAAGTGTTTTTGACTTTGGTTTTGCAGACCAATCACCGCAGCTACTTCATGTGACTGAATCCACGAACTAATTATATCAAGCTATTGTTTTTGTTATCACAACTAAAAGAAGCAAAAATGTTCTTGCAGAAAAGTCATCAGTCCTGGTTGGTCTTTGAAGATTTTTATTTTTACTTACATCCATTGTCTTCTTGTACTGTGAGGACCTCTGTTTGTGGAGAGCATCCATTTGTTGTTCTACCTAAAATGACAAAGTTCAGCATCATCATTAATATATTACCTGAATGCATTCAACATCTCAGTGAATTGCAATGTGAATAAAAACCTTTTTCCTAGCTTCTTTCTGCTTTTCTTTGAAGTCTTCCAGTTTCTTGGCCTCCTCCCTCATGTTTTGGGCAAGTTGTAAATGTGACAGACTCACTTGTTCAGTCTCTGCAGGGCGAAAGCATACTTCAGATTGCAGTCATCATAGATTTTATAGTCAAGGATTAGGGTAATTAAGGAATCAGGCATGATTAAGGTAAGAAAAAAAGTGCTTACGTAATTTCAACATGTCCAGGGATCTCTTTAATGTGCTGAAAAAGCAGAAGAAGACATTATTCTGCACATTGAATTTTTGGTGTTGGAGCTTGCAAATACAAATCATGCATCCTGGACTATGATCAATGGTTTATCAAATATGGCATTCCTCAAGGATCCATTTTAGGACCTCTTCTTTTCTCATTATGCATGTCACCCTGTGGCTCTAGCATTGATAAAAACAATATTCACTTTTACATAGATGATACTAGCTACCTGACACACTTGACAGCCCAATGAAGAACCTCGGTGGTACTTAGAAACACTCATCCACAGCTCTATCATGTCTTGTGTAGAAAACACTGCAACTCTGAGTTTCTCAAGTTAACATAAAGATAAAACAGCAGTCCTGTTTTAATTCAGTTGACAGTACAATTGAATTGATTCTGAAATACAGGATTTATTTAAATATTCTTTATTCATTTTTAAAGCCCTCTGTGGATCAGCTTCACAATATATCACAAATGTCTTTATACCTCTAGGTCTTTGAGGTCCTCCTAAAGACAACCTGCTCTTTTCTGTTATTACTTTTGTTTTAAACATGCCATGCAAATAAAATAAACTTGATGTGGCTAATCTAAATGTATGCGTGTCTGTCCAATGCACCCACATAGTCTATTGGTGCATCTTGCAAGCAGAGATGTAGCATTTAGCATACCATCTTCTTGTCCAAATATAGTTACGTTTGACTCCAAAAAAGAAGAAGAAGAACTAAATAAGCTTTGCACAGGATTTAAAATATCACAATCTATGGTGCAAACAAGCAAGCAAACCTGAGAAAATAAAATGTTCACATTTTAAAAGAGGAAGGAAAAGTCTTGTGGAGGTTTTCTAAAAGAATTACTAAGTTTAATGAATTACTTTTAAATACATAATACATGTAATTTGATACCAGTCGTAGTTTGTGATATGACTGGTCTTAAAATAGTCTTATGAATTGTGTATTCTGTCTAAAAAGTTATAATTTGTTATTTTTCACTTGCCAAATAAGAATAACATTTTTCTCTATACAGTTCTTCCTTTTCACCCCCTAAAGTGAAACTGGCTGGCAGGCCTCTGAATCAGCGACATCTTTACTATTTTAATTATAGAAATGTGAGTCAGACAGTTCTGTCTGACTCTTAAAAAAACAACACCAATTCATTTGTCTAGAATAAATCAACTGAAATGCTGTAAATAACTATCAGAACAATGAAAGTACAACCTGACAGCACATCGATTCTGTCTCGTTCTAACTGATCTCAAGGTTGTTGTAAAAACATGGATGAAAAATGCCTTTAATGCAGTTCAAGTAAGTCCTTTGATAGGACATCTTTAAAAGATGAGTCTATCAATAATGCACTATGATTTCAAGAAGTAAATTATGTAGCTAAGTCGTTCCTTCCTATAATGAGTGCGAGCACTCATTAAACAGGAACTAGGCTTGCTAATAAAAGATCGTGGTAGTGGTGTCATATAAAATCTGACTACATCAACATTAAGAACCAAACTGTCAATTTTACAGAAGTTCAAACTTAATTTCGAAATTCAACTTGTGAAACAGACTGAGAACAACAACAAGAACCTTTGGTGACTAGACTCATTGTTTTCTTTGACCTTACTTTCTGCACTACACTTGAGTCCAGACTACAAGGTACTGTGTCAGTACTGCAGAAACCTACTCATGCATTAGAAGGGGTGAGGCTTCCTGTAAATACAGCACATAATAACAGCATATCAACACAGAGGTCGCTTACTTCATCTCACTGTGTCCACACACCTTCTTGGACAAACTAAGGAGTTCTTTGGCATACTTCTCTTCAACTGATGCCCTGAAAGAAACAACCAATTGAGAGTGAGGGCAGCGTAAAAGCATACATGCAAAGATTCGGCCAACAAACAGAGCAGTCTGCCGGCCAACAGACTGTATATGAATTTACATGCAAAACCCATACTAGACATCTCTGAAAGGTAATGCTTAATCACAAATTTACATTTATACATCCCTTAGGCTTCACTATCAGTATTTTTCAGAAGTTATAAATTTCCATATTAAATTATTAACTGATACAAAAAAGACAGGACAACATTTACATGTGTGGTGTTATAATTGGAGTCTGTTCTTTCCCTGAAGAGTTTTGACAGGCACATTTAAGCAATGTTGGAGAAGTAAATGGAAAATAATTAATCAATTCTAATATGCATTATACAATGATAAATATTAAAAAACATACATATAAATATACAACTGAATACAGTTTTACTATACAAATGCATGACAATGCTATAGTGCTGACCGCTTACAATTTGTTTAATTTGCTAAGCAATGCTAATAGGAGACTTAAAGTAAAATGCAACGCTAACACATCTCAAATATAATTACACAACAACAGATCAAGATATAGTTAAGGAGGGCGGGCTGTCGTGGCTGCTCTTTGGTGTCCTGAAGAATTTGCTTTTGCATAACTGAAAGCTGAAAGAATTCGATTGTTGCCGCCGTTTCCCACAAAACACCTCACTCTGACCGTGTTTCCTTACTCTACTTTTATTTTGGTAAATCTTCCCACAAATATTTTTTAAACCACTGCGGTTTAAAAATGGTGAGTCCCAAATTAGGAAACGTCCAGTTGTGTTGTGGCATAATATCCTCCTTTTTTCATAGCATTAACCTCACTAGGTCACGTTTCTGACTACACACTGGACTTTTATATGTGTGGGGTGTTTTTGTTTTTTTGCTGTGTGCATGTGTGTGTGGGAGAGCACGGACAGATTAATTATTATAAGAGGAATTAATGATTAGATGTGAAAGGTTATACGTCTCTATTATAAAACCTGATGCGTCACATCATTCCAGTGCGCAGAATTAACCTTGGAGTATTTTTAGAAAGCAGAATTGTACTACTTTTCTGGCATTTAATCATATAACCGCAGTAGTGCCCTTTGCACAAATTACAAGACGGTAGGACGTGTTTGTGTTTCCTCTTTGTTAAGACAACAATGCAAGTCACAATAATCCTCACTAATCAAAAACTCGTGCCATAACCTCTCTAAAGTTCCTCAAAAGCTTTTACACTGACTATATAATTCATAATCAAAATATGTATTCATCTGATTTTGTTTTCGATTATAGCAACAAAAATTTACTTTTTTAGGCAACTTTATTCGTTGTATTCCAGTACTGTCCTTAATCTCAAAATGCTGTCCTCCTCCACTACACTTGTCGTTCTCAGAGTTTATTTTCTTTTCACTCTCTTTATCATAATTGCATGCCTGCAGCCAAAACGTGCACTACATCTATCTATCTTGCAGTCAGTTATACATCGCTGGCAACAACTGGCCTGTAAATGTAAAGCTTGAACACAGTTTTGCAGACTTCGGTTAGAGCCAAACATCCCATCAGTTGTGCATTATTACATATAAGGATGACGACATTACCTGGCTTTCATAAAATCCTCCACCTCCTTGCATGTCCTCTTGCCATCATTGAGATACTGAATGATGGCATCATACCCGACAGTGGAGGTCAGGTCCGAGTTCTGTCAGCAAGATGCACAGACAGTATTACAGCAGACAGTTTTACAGCAAAACACATATCCTAAAAGAAACAGAGAGCTGTACCTCTGCTACCTCTTCTCCCACACCCAGGTCTTAACTGTAAGACAGCCAGACTGGCTAAACTTGTTTAAACATCCCTACAGACATAAACGAGCACTGTAGCTTCAGAATAATTGACTCTGAGTTTAATTAATGTTTGGGACTAGGCATCTCTGTAATTTAGTTAAGGTGAGGGCAACAGCTTGTAATCAACTTGCCAGACTTTTTATTGGTTTAAAATACACCATATCAGGCCGTATTTAGACAATGCAAAAAATCCTGTAGTGAAATTTAACTACACATATTTGCTTATGTTGCGTAGAAGCAAAGTTATTGGTACTCTCAGTATTTCCACTCTAATCTGCTGGATTATGAAGTTTACTCTTTACTCCACTAAAGGAAATGACATTTACACTATTTACACTGCAGAGAGAGAAACGTGATCTGATAAAATATCGGTCTGATTACACGTGAATGCTTATCAAAAACTCCCCAGCAGTTCATGTCAACTGTTTTTAATAGCTTAGTTTTGATGCTCCTGTTTCCATACTATTTTACAAACGTTAGATCCCTCAACAGGATTCCCGTTTCTAATAATTATTACAATACAAAAATACAATTTTTTTAATTAAACCATCTGAAGCTGAATCAAAAAATAAAATGTTTCTAATTCCAATCACGACTTCATAGAAAGACAAACAAACAAAAAGGACAAGAAAAAAACTCACCCAGAAGAAATCCTTAAAATGAAGGTTCTTCATCATGTAAATGGAGCAGGCAACAGACAGGTGCTTTATCGCAAACACACACTGACCATGTAAGAGAAAGAGCCGACTGTCAGGCAGCTACACGAAGCCCGTCAAAGTGGCGCACGCGCACTCACGTGACAACTGGAGCGCCAAAAACCTCTTGCGCTGAGCTTGATTTTTGCCGCCATCTGATGGCTGATGGGCGTACTTACAGTGTTTACAGATGGTATACACTGGTCCGATGATAGAGAATAATAATAATAATAATAATAATAATAATAATAATAATAATAATAATAATAATAATAATAATAATGATGAGGAGAAGAAGAAGAAGAACATCAACAAGAAAATACAACATGATTTGAGTAGTTGATTTGAGGGGGTTTATCCCTAACAACAAATAAAACAAAAGTAGTACACTGTAAGACAACATGAAATCCTAATTTGTAACGTAATCGGTAAATAGAGCTGTTAAATAAACACAATGTAGACAAACAGGAAAACCTTGCAGTACTGTAATACCAGCAGTAGCACAGTAATGGATTAACTGTCCATGAACCTGTCGCTGCTAAAGATCAAAAATAGCCCATGTTAATGAACAACCTCTTCAGCTTCATGGACAATTCATCATTGTCCCAAGGTGCAGGACTGAACCATCCCTTTAGATCCTTTATCTCGGTGGCTATTACACTGTGTAACTCCTAAATAACCAGAAACCAGATAGGAAATCATATTTATGATTTTATTTTATTTCATTGGTTTTATCTGTGTCGTGGTTTTTGTAGCTGGGCTTTATTCTGTTCTTGTGTCTTGTGCACATTAAAGGCACAAGAGTTCTTATCATTCTACATGTGCATGTGGAGTATAGGACGGGCCATCAGGCAAAAAGGACAAATATCCTCACCGTTTAAAAAGAAAGGAAAAAAAGAACTAATTATTTATCATTATTATCTGCCCATCACAAGGTGGCGTATTCACTTTGTTTCGTACAACTAACAGTCAACAACCAGAGGAACTTCAGTTATTAATTAATTTCATTTAATAAGTTAATCAGTTAGCTGAGTTGGCTTTAGTTTTACTTTTCAAAGGTTGTAAGGGTGCACTGATCATACGTAATTATATTAACTGTAGCGACACACAACTCTCGTTTATCATTTTCTTTTTAAACTACGTTGTACTTCAGGTCACGGACAGCAGAGGGCAACATTTCGCTTTTACGCAGATGCAGTTACTTTTTTTTTTTTTTTTAAATAAATGAACTTTACTGAACAAACAATGAATATACAACATACAAATAGATTAATTATACAAAAGAACAGAACATGAACACACAAAACCAGGGGTAAAAAATGTTTTTATATGAATACACGCAAAAATTCACATATACAGTATGTATCACAGCTGCAGTTACTGTTTACTTTGCACCAAGTCAGAACAGGTGGGTGAGCCTCTCCTCTTTCTACCTGAATACCTCTGAATATGTGACGATAGTAACTGAAGCAGACTTTACTGAAGTGTTTACACGAGTCTCAGTAAACGAGCTATGACGTCCTATTCTCATAAATTTTAAAACATGCCACTTCAGATTTTCCCCATCACATATATGCATACCTTTAGGTAAAGTCACATTTCCTAAGAATTTTTACATTAAATGATCTGAATTTACTTCAACCCAGATGGCATGAATGGCTTATTTAAAGAACAGCTTGACTATTAATGTCACATCTGTGTACTCTTCTTTTGTCAGTATTTACACAAACAAAGGTCAAAGCCTGTCAACTCCCTTTTTTGTTCACACAAGCTACCTGCTCCCATCACAAATAACACAAGCACCGACTTCAAACCTACCCATGAAAGCCCCAAAAAGCCAATGTTTATTTATTTATTTATTTACTTCCACCAAAGCAACGTCATTCACACACACCCCAACCATGAAGTGGAACATTAATGGGGTGATTTCCTCTCAGAGATGTTGCACAACAACAAAAAATTTCATACAAAAGGTCACAAGACTGCACAAGAGAGAAACCATGATAAGCCTGTTGATTTACATTCAAAACATATACCTTAAGGACACGGCAATAAAAGGCCAGTATATTTAACAATGCTGTTATCAGCAGCAGCGACACACCTGCTGTAACCATGTCACTTCTGAGCTCTGTGGACAACTAGCAGCATGTGTGAAATGTGCAGTGGTGCCACTTAGAGTTCCCCCATTTAAGTATGTTTACAGTAATAGTAGTGTAGTACAATAATAGTAGCGGTACAGTAATTAAAATATAAAGACATTTTCCATCTAACGTTTAAAATTGCTTTATTGCCATACAAGTATTATATATAGAGACATAAAAAATATACATAGAATTATACAAGTGTATACAAACTATATTACTATACTAATACATGCCTGTTTCTGCTATAAGCAGTGACATTAAAATGATGTGATGCTTTTAGGTGATTTTAGCCTGTTTTTAGGTAGCACGAGGACATTTTAATATACCATGTATAATTCGGCTTTTAATTCACCATAAATATATCGTACATAATTTTTCACTCTCTATATGTTTTTTTTTAATGCAGAAATGTAATTTAAAATTTGCTCTTAATCTAAATTTGCTCTTAATTACATGACCATTTAAAGGGAGGCCCACCATGTGTTTGGCAGCCACTTGGCTAAACTGCTGACTTATACTTAGCTGAAACTTCATTAGTTGCCTTCAGTGTGGCTTTATTGATTATTTGTGGCATAGAGGCTGGAAGCAGGATTAGAAGATTGGTACACTGTGGTCATCGAGACTCAGGCCAGGCAACAGTTTTCGAATATTCTGCTGTCTAATCATGGCAAGCCACTGGGAGTTGAGGCCGAAATTTCCTCTTTTGCTTTAAGCTGAGTGGATATTTTCTGTTTTTCTTACTAAAACTCCAGAGATGGTGGCGTGTGGGGAAATCCAAGTAGATCAACAGTGTCTGAAATTTCTTGGCCAGCCCGTCAGACACCAACAACCACGTCACGTTTAAAGTCACTTTAACTTTCTTCCTTACTCTGATACTCGCTTTGACCTTTCACAGGCAGTCTTGACCTTGTCTGCATGCGTAAATGCATGGTATTAACAGACCCAAGATGCCACATACATTAAACATTTATATTGTGGCACTTTCAATAATCTAAATTTCTTAATCTTAAAGTTTAGACTCAGTTCTCAAAAGTAAATACTTTTTCCTTAAATAAAGAAATAATACTGCAACTCTCTAAGCGTCGGTGGTCAGGTGATACGACTATCGTACTTCCCATTTCGTACGAAAGGAGAAGGTATGCCCAAACAAGTTCATGGTGCTTGTACTAAGCACAAATGCAAATAGTGCACTTTTAAGGAAGAAGCGCAATGCACATATCTTTGTCTTCCACGTCACCAAGTTTTTCATCACCGTCTAGTGTAAACAGGTCACGTGCCTGGTGTGTGTAACGTGATTAGAGTGGTGTTGGCCTTGTTTGTTTTTGCATTAATTCAGTCACGGAAACTTGCGTGACACCGGTTAATGCAAGGTTTTGATGTAAAAGAAACATTTTCTGCAGCTTGTTATTTTAAATATTCTGTGTTTGTGTTTATATAATACGTCCAATGATATCTGTCCTGTACATGGTGAAAAGAATACTGTTTTTAAATATCTAATCTTATCGGCCAGGTAGGACATAAAGTGTGGCTGTGAACTGTTGTCGTACAGTCTGTACTGTTTTCTTTATGGTTGGTTTGTGAGCTTTTTGCAGTCAACAAACTGGTCTGATGAAATGTTGCTTCGTGTGACACGGTGGAACTGGTTCAGATGTTGTTTTTCTTTCTATTTCATTTGGTTATGAGCTCATTCTGAGACTTCTGACTTTTTTAAAAACATATGTACGTGTCCATTTCTATTCTCTGTGTTATTCTTAAATGTACTTAAATGTGACTATCGGGAAAAAAAATAGGGCAGGGTATATATCTTTAGTAAAGTGCAAACATACTAAGTTTTAACCATTTTAACCTTTAACACTACTGATTGTAGACGCTCGTAAACAAAGTAGGAGGAGGAAGAAGTTGACTCGTGACCAACGGGGGATTTCTTTCTGAGCATGTGTGTGACGTATAGCATGCTTAAAAGGCAGTCTGGGCTATCAATAGGTCAAACCTGTTCCTGAACATCAAGTCTCAACACTGAAGAAGCAAAACGATCCCGTGAAGCGCTTCTCGTTTTCGGACTATTATCGTTGAGAAAATGGCCAGCAAAGGTGAATATATAAACCGATCTGATTGAGGAAGTTTTAGTTAAGCCCGATAGTTTACTAACAGATTGCGAGCAATCGACTGATATGATCTAACCGATGTCTTCTTCCCTCAGACAGACCCTCAGGAGCAGCTGCCGCTGTTGAACTCTGCGCACGCGAGCTTCGTAAAGCCGGTGATGAACTCTACTGGAAATACAAACTGCTGGAAATACTTATCAAGCACTACAAGACTGTCGCAAATGTCAAGTGAGACATGATGTGAGAGCTCATCAAGAGGAAGCGTGTACTGTAAATCTGACTGGCCGTGAGCCTAACATTAAAGACGGGTCTCATATATAGACTCATAACTGGTGGCAATATGGTAGCCGTAAGTGGGATGTACATATGTTTGTGGACACATCTTGCTGGAGTCGCTGGATTTGGACTGGCAGTGGACTCAAAAAGGAAGACGGGAGCTCTCCAGAGGAAAACTTGTGGGATGCTGTTGATCCGCTGATACAGATCGGTGACGAACTGGATCGAACAGGAGCTTCAGAATGGATGATATCTGCTAAAGATGATGATTGTCACATGTATATACACCGTATACTATCTGTGGACATTCATGCATGTTGGCTCTGTTATAGGTTAAGGTGTGACATTTAGACTAACTGACTTGGACCTAAAGGAAATGACACTTGTGAATCTATAAATTCTGTGAATCTACTTAAAATGCATTTAAAAAATGTCAGCATAAGTGGAAGTGTGTCATGAACAGTTCATTAAAAGATATACATTCAGTAAATGTATTACTTGGTCATGTGTAGTATCTGTTTGTATGGTGGCTATGACAGAAAGCAGTTTGTGAATGTAGTTAAGAATACAAACAATGCACATTTTTTATGATCAGAAAATGGTTAAAACTGAATTAGAAGGCTTACTGATGGTGGGTCTGTTATTAAATAGTATAAGCGTTGTGTTTTTAGTTACTTGAGACAGCTGGTGTCAGGTTCTGTAAGAGCAGCTGACGCCAAGCAAACTTATGACTAGATTAAAAAGGGTTTCTAACTCCACATCCACAGCTATTGTGCCCACAGCAGACATTCTGAATTGTGGTAGCAGGCATGAAAACAACGAGTGTAACACCAACTATCTAATTTCAGTGTTAGGCAGCAATCATGTGTCTCTCTGGGAACTAGTTCTGATCTAAGATTTAGGGGAAAAAACAAAACAAATTGGACATGATTATCTGCTTGCCAAGTGCTGCAAACCTAACTAATCTGGAAACATTAGGCGTTTAAAATCTTTTGGATTCCAAACATGTAGTCGTGGCTCATAAGGCTTTACAGGTGTTGGAGTACATCAGCAGGCAGCTGTCTTCCAGCCCAGGTTTAGGTCAAAGAGTAATGGATCTTGGCTGTACTTAACTGCAGACATTTTTAAAGAATTCATCCTGCTGGCATTCTTTCCGCCTTCAAATCTGTCTTATAACAATTTATTTACATGTCTAAGAACTAGCTGTATTTATATTTTTAACTTTACACAGCTCTGCTTTGCTGCTACCTCATTTTAAACTGAATTCCCACCAACAATGGATTCTGTTCATCTGGACGTAGTGTTTCCAGTGGACCAAGCGTACATCTTTCACCTTCTTACATCGCTGCCATTCCCCAACTCTCTGTGGATGGTACTCATAGCCATTGATCGATGGTCAGTGATCAATGGTGACGACAACTTGCATACTAACGATCATGAAACTGACCTCACAGGTCATTGTTGACTAGTGGTGATAGTTTCGGTCATCATGCAAATGTGCTGTTTGTAAGGCTGGGGAAACCTGCAGTCAGCTGACACTGAGGAAGTCACCTGGATGACTGAGGAAAACGCGACATCTACCTGAATGCAGAGAATTAACTTTTTGGGGTTTCCTTACCTGGATAATTGAGCATCTAGTAACACAATTAGGAAGGCCGGTGTTCTCCAACTTTGAGAATACGTTTGCTGTGAAATACATCGATCTGACAAAGTTCACATACACATTGTCAATATGGTACAAAATGGTGAAATTTCTGTTTAAAGCAGTGGTTCACAAACTTCTGGCCTCAAAGAAAGTTGACTACCCACTTATTAAAAAATTATATTTATTGTTAAAAATACAAACATAAAATGCATCCAAGTTTCATTGTATTTAAAGGTTAAATAGCTTCAGGGAACTCTTTGTGTGTGTGTTACTCTCCCCCCAATAAAACGATTCACCTTAGTTTCATTTCATGTTTTCACCTGCACATCCCAGAAATAATTTGCTTCCTGATAAGAGTTAGGCAAGAAGCCACTCCCATGTTTGTAATGGAAACTGTGTAGCTGAAGCGAAGAGTTCACAAAGAATGGTAAGGTAACATGAGATCCCTGTAAGAAGTTTAGTCTGATGGGAAATGCTGTCGCATACTATTTCTTGGTTGAGATCACTAAAAAACCCCAAACTGTTCCACAAAGGTAACAAATTGGCTCATGTTAGTTAATGAATTTCAGAGACTGATGTGTAGGCTTTTAAGTTAAAGAAAGAAACTGATCAACTTTCTGTCATAAATATAATTTCTACAACCTATTATCAATTATTTGTTACCTACTGATTATTAGAAGCACACTTCTACCACTGAAAACAAGTACCAACATTTTTTTCCCCTTTGATCACTGAACAAATCTTGCAAAGGTTTATATTCACTGAAGAGATTCATCTACCAACTAGTGCTAGAAGAATGCGAATCAGACGATCTACCTAAGGGATCAAAATCTTGATAAGAGCAAGCCCGTTTTTAACCATAAATTCTGAAAGAAAAACTGCAGCAAAACATTATAAATTCAGGCACTTAAAGGATCCTTAGTTTATTTTTTTGTGGTAATACAAAAAGCATACAGAATTATAGAGGATAGGAGAGATCCCTTTCACTGAATTCAATTAGACCGTACACATAAAATGATTAATAATTACATACAAGCCGTTTTCTCTGTAGCTACATCCACAAACATCCCAGCCCTCCACCGAGAACAAGCATGGTCTTGTTGCTGTAAACGTGTCTCAACAGTTCTTCATACCCACTGGTACTGTGCAGGTAGAAGAAAGGCAAAAATAAAACAGGCGATGTAACTTCATACACAGACCACATTGATCAGACGGTGTTTTTATAATCATAATTTTACAATGAAACAAGTTTTTCCCAGACCAAAGCGTGTTTGGAGTTCATTTCCTCTCCATTAGACGTTAAGATGTTTCAGTCATAAACAGGACCCCATGTAACCTCCGCCATCATTTCCATGTATCAAACCATACAACATGCCCACAGGGGCTGATTAAACAGAACAAAAAGAGCATGTAATCATGAAATGACAATTAAGCTGAGATACATGGAAAGTCTTGACTTTCCATAACTACACAACACATTTTCTCACTTACCTCTAAAAGTAACAACTGGAATAAATCACATGATCATGTCAGGACGATTTCTTCAGAGGAAATGCAAACAGGTTATGCTTGTCGATTAGTCATGTGTGGAAACTCCTACACAAGACTTGCCTCTAACTTTCTGTTTTGTTTTTGGGTTGTTTTTTTTTATACTAACTACGATGACAAAAGGAAATTCAACTAATATTTTTGTCAATTTTCAGGGAAATGAAAATATTGTTAAACCTAAATAGCACTTCTATGTCTACATACCACTAGTTTTAAGTGAGAAAATATGTTTTTGTAGTAACTAAAATAGCTAACCTGCTTGGCTAACAAATCCTTAATATGTATAAGTAAACACTAATGATCACAGTAAGTGTCACAGAGGGTTTTTTTTAAATATCCAAATTCGACCACTACTCTTTTCCCCCTGCATCTTTACATCTCGATTCACATTTAGAAATATAAGTAGCAGGAGCATTTTTTTTTTAAATCACCAAGGGAATTATTTATTTTGTTGTTTTTTTAATTTTTTATATTTATAGAGCTGGATTGAGATTTTTTGTTGTCGTTTTTTTCTCCTTTACCATAGTTTCTAAAGTTTATAATCATCAAATCCCTTTGTCACAAGTGGGTTACACAACCCGAGAAGACACCTATAAATACTAACCTACCTGCAGGGCTAGCAGCTGTGCAAAAAGTTAATTAATGGCAGGCTACTCCAAGCATCGATCAGCAACAGAAACAGAAACGGAAGACTAGCTGCGTTCTCTACACACAGAATGGACCCTTGAAAAACCAGTAAACTAATGAGAGCTTTGTTAGATTGCACATTTTAAATCTCTATAAGGGCCGAATGATCTCACACTTACTGGTGAAGGAACTGAACTTGTGTTTAGCCCCTCTTTCCCCCTCAAGAGGCATTGAGGGGAAAGGAGGAAAGAAAAATTAAAGCAAGGACAAAATGAATCTGACACAGTCAGGTAGTCTGTAATAATGGGAACCCAGAGATGTGTTCTTAACTCAAGTGGAAACGAACAGGTGGAAGCGGGAGACCTGCGAGAGCAGAAAGAGCGTTGCTCATCCTTTGTCCTCGCGTTAGCATGTGGCAGGGTATGGAGATCTTGAAGTGATGAAGAGATGACGTTTCCTCTGTGCTGAAGGGAAACTCGGCCCCAGTCAATATCTTCATATTCACCATGACTACTGTTGCCAGCTACTGTGCTCTCCGATGTCATCTAACGAATAGAAACCCACCTGTATGTAGTGTTGATGTTTGTATAAGTATATCCTTTGCAGTGGCAGATGATGTACCTCACTTGTGTGAAAGCAGCCAGTTGTTTCCATTTTAGAGAGTCATCTAGCCCGTCCCACTGTTAGCTTGGTGAAGCCCACCACCGATCAAGACTGTGTGTTAATATGGACTACCACCAAAATATCATCCAGAAGAGATGTCTAAACAAGCTCCCCAACCAAAACAGATTGTCTCATTAGAGTGAAGTCTGTCTCATTAAGTCCTTCAGCCAATTAAATAATACAGACCACCTTTCAGTCCAACCAATCAGGTGCTTTCATTTAGTAAAGGCGGCCACCACGGCCCACATTAGTTCATTGACATTGGGCTTAGCGCTCTCTTTCTCTGGCTCCAGCTCTAGCAGAGTGTGAACCCTCTTCATGGCGAGGTCGTACTGTTCGTCTTGGAGCGGGGCAAAGGCATTCTCAAGAACATCGGACGAGTGAGCCAGCAGAATCAGGGCCAGAACCCGCTTGTCCATGCGGTGGGGATCGTTGACCCACTTCTCCAAAACAGAGTCCTGGACCTTCTTGACAAGGCGCTGCAAGTAGTAACAGTAAATATTATAGAGTTTTATAGTTAGAATTAATGTGAATTAGATTCAATTAGATCATTACACTATTCAGGCTCTAACTCGGAATCTGTACCACACCATACCTTTATTATAAAGCACTTTAACATAAAGCCAAAGTTCACACAGTTCTGCACGTATACAAATATCATAAACAACAAAATAAATAATTAAATAACTAAAATAAAAACTTTTTTTTTTTTTAAAGTCACATTTGTAGCTTCATGTTTAGCAAGACTTTAACCCCCTTCAGCAGTCAGACAGGAAGTTTGCTTTAGCCTCTCGAGGCCGGAAACTAAACAGTTGGTTTTTTGCATAGAAGGTTATGTTACAGCTAACTAATAAGCATATATCGCTGCCAGACTTCTTGTCCTCCTATAGCTGCTTGTTTTAATGCTAGACCAAAATCAAGGTTGTTAACTATACAACCATGAAGTGAAAATGATTTGCCATCCAGTTAAAATATGAGAGAATATATAAGAGGGGAATATTACCCCTTTTGCACTAATACTTGTGCAGTTTGTCAACTCTACTTTAACTGAATCCAGTGAAGAAAAAAAAAAAAGTGCAAATATAGGTCAAACCTCTATCAAATGAAGTTGAGGGTGTGACTAACATGCTCCTAAATAGCTGACAGTTCCCGCACGCAAACTAAAAAACACAAACCTCCCCCACTAATGATATGCAATGATGCTTGAATCAAAATTTTGATCATGATTGCAGAACAAAGTGAACATTTGCATACCTGTTTAATGGTACTGTTGGTAAGCGGATGCGTGGTCATATCAAAAAGCAAGAAGTTCTGCTTCTCTGTGGTGAGGACACCTTTCTCCACCAGGTTTTTGGCCAGACGTTCTCTGACATTTCGCAGCTGATAGTGCAGCTTGAGCGGATTCCAGGTCTCGCCTACGTGACAACATTGAGATGGGCTTTCAGACGCAACAAAATAAATGACGTGCATGCCGAGGTCATTTTTCCCCTTTAAGGTTCTTAGCTGAGAACAGGAGCCAAAAATGCTTCCTGTGTTGCTTTTATAAAGGATGCACCCATTGTTATATTTTGTTACATTTTGCAGACTGTGACAGTGCACAAAATGTAAATGTATTTTAATTAAAAATAAATGTTTAAAGTGTAATAAATCTTCATCATTACACAGTCTTTTGATATTTATCCATCTTGGAAAAGTTTTGGGACTACAGATAAACGCTAACTACTGCCATTGGTGAATGTCATCTCACACAACGAACACCAAGACTGACATCTACTGACAGATTGGTGCATCCCTAATTATCTACTGCATTTCCAACAATTGCCACTTGGGGCACTACAAGGTATTTTTAAAACAATTTTAAAAATCAATTAATCCTGCTACTGACAAATGTGACATTACATTGCACATAAGCAACCAGTACTCCTCCGCCCCAACATTTTAGACACCTATGTGACCGAAAAGGTGAAACAATAAGCAGATCACCACTAGGTTTGGCTAACAAATACAGCAGTCCTTAGCTCACCACTCAGTAGCTCTATCCAGCTCTGGACATTCTCTGGAGGCTGAGTTTCTTTAATGTGTTTCAAGGCCTCATCCAGCAGCACGTCTCCTGTTGGAGCATCTGACTTGCAGATCACCTTGCCAGAGAAAGGTAAACATTTTAATAATGATGGCTGCTGTCTGTGGAATTGTGATGTAGACACATCCTGTGTGAGGAGGAATTACATAGATAACTAGGTGTAAATCTCCCGACAAAAAAAATGCTTCCTTCTTCGTCAGAAGAAAAGCAAACAGTGTCAAGTGTCCACTACGTCAAAGCATTTAACCGGACAAACTGGTCCTTTTCCCCCCTACACACACGCACAAACATCGCAATATAATAGTTCTCACCTTTCTTGCCAGCAGGCTTTTCCTTCGCACACCGGACGCCTCCAGCTGTAACCTCCCTCTGAGAGCCAGCTCTACAAGCATACAACCTCGAAGGCCGGAAGAAATACAGTCGTTCCAGAAAGACGTGTAGCCCTGGGTGGAGAAAAAAACACACTCGCTAACTTAGCTGACGTGTTGGAAGGAGCTGAAGCAAAGCGAGATGAAAAGGAAAGCGGTGACTCGCTGGCGAGTTGTCAAGTGAACGCTTGGAGAAACCCGAGCTAAGAAGCTCAACAAACCTGATAATTGTTTTCACTCTCCACCACCCCCCATTTTTTTCTGTAACCTTACGAGCCAACAACAAAACGCAGCGCAAAACATTTCGATGCGCTTAAATACAAGCTACATGACATCTGCTAGCAAGCTTAGCAACGACACACTGTGAATCAATACACTTCCAGATGTGCTACATGAACACAGCATTCCGGGAAACTTTTAACTAGCGCTTTAATAAACCAGAGTTGGCTTTGTTGACAACCACGACTGGTGACGCACAGTAAACTCTAACATTAGTTAATGTCAAGTGTAGCGACTAAGTTACTAGCCAGCCTGCTAAGCTGGACTGCAAAACAGCGCTCACCTCTCGGTCCTTGAGGCCCAAGAGCAACACTTCCTCCATTAGCGTCAGTCTGGTCTCCTTTGAGTCCCCTTTGTCGTCGTCTTCCTCCTCCCCGCGGCGCACTTCGTCCTCCTCACCGCCGGACTCCTTCTCCTTTTCGGCGGCGGCGCTGCGAATGGCCTCGGTCCGCCGCTGGACGAGGCCCGATGTTCTCTGCGTGAGAGTACTCATAGCTGATGCCGAAAAACGATAAAATCCGAAGAAAGGCGCCGACTTCGACCAGCAAGAGAGCCACGCAGCATGTAACCTGAAGGTTAGAGGTGAAAATCGGAAAGCGGTGGACCGATCGAGCGAAGCCGACGGCTAACGTTCAGCTGGGCTCGAGATTCCTGCAGACTCTGCCCACTTCCGGATCCAACATGGTGGCAGGTGACGTAAAAACGTGGCCTGGAGTGATCCGCGGACGCCTCCGGCCTCGTGCATACAACAGAGCACAGCGGGAAATATGTGCTACATAACCTCTGAGCTGCCCCATAAACTGATTACATTTAACGACAAAGGCTATGAATTATTCAGAGGAAATCTTGTTTTGTAGAGCCCTAATTTAAACAAAAACAATGGATGCTGAGTAAAGCGTTTTAGGAAGAAACTCAAAATACTTTAAAGATGCAAACAATTAGATAAAAATTTTAAAATGCCTGTCTTAATCATTACATTATTTAATCTCTGTAATGACGAGTAAAGGAAACCAAATAACACATGATAAAGGCGGGCTCAGTCTAGGAAAAAGTGTAAAAAATAGCCAGAGCTGGTCATCTATAAACTTTTACTGTATGAAGAATTAGCCTACTTCTATATTAGTGTTGTTGGTGGGGTTTAAAAATAAATAAATAAATAATGATATAAAAATTGGCATTTACGATCTATTCTCTTGTTATATACACTTAATTATTGCACCTTCAATAGATCACTTAAAAATAATTCTGACCTGGGAACAATTATATATGCTTAAATTAAAGTTCTATTGTATATACTTAATTAATTCATCTATTTCTTTACTTATTACCACAGCTGAGGTGCTTTGATGAGTTAAATTATTTAAATATTTGATCAAGCAGTGCTGGTAACTGCAGCTTTTAATTGTAATTTAATTGTAGCAAGACCCAAGCTAATTTTTAAACTGTAATATGCAACATGTATTGCAATTTGCACTACACATTAGTATTATATTTAGGGGGAAAAAATGCAAACTATACATTGGAGAGTTTACTTACGGTAGCTCGAACGCTATATGATTTAATATAGATTCTCAACACAAGGTGGCAGGCTATGCGTAGGAAACATGACCAGACTGATTATGTCCTCCCCCTGCTGACCTCAGCTTCTCTGTGTATGATGATGAACACTGATTGTTTTTCTTTCACATGAAAACGCACTGATACTAAATTTAGACTATGTGCATGATAAAAAAAATACTATAAACTAGGTTGTTATTATTATTCTGTTTACAAGTTATTTCCTATTTTCTTACCTATGTTGGCATCTTTAAGCATGAGGGTGATGACTGTTGCCTTTAGCAGCTGTATGTTGGTTATTATTGTTGTTACTCATCACTGGGAGAGATGCATCTTGGATTATAACCTTGCTCCACTCCCATTTACTGCACATAACTGCCCTCGGTGATGTAAGAGCGGCTAGACTATCATCTTTTTTATGGCATGTGTTGTGCCATATAGTGGAAAAGCCACATATGGAACTAATAATATAAATGAGCCCACATGCCCAAAACGTAAATAGAATGCAGACTTTATTCATGCTAGTTACACGTGTGACTTCCCAGCTATGAGGTCAAGAAGACATTATACAAATGACAACAAACAGACATATCTACTAGTCTAACTCCATTAAATAAAAGAACACCTTTTATATACTTGTAGCCGCTAAACTGGTGGACCTAAATCTTCACCACCACGTCTGTATACATACAAGCAGAAAGGGGAGTGAGTGGGTCAGCGCTCAGAGCACAGAAACTTAGCTGGCGTCAAACACATCATTTATTTTCCATAAAAAAAAAAAAAAAAAACCCACAGCCAGAGTCACAAATACAAGCTAAAATCCCCGTATAAAAATAGTGTTTGCAACCCGCTAAAAACCCGGCCGGCCGGAATGATTTAAACACTAAAAACACAAGGCTGAATGAATGTTTTTCCCTATGCTAAAAACTCCCCCCAGGGTCCTAATTCTCACAGTCCAGCAACACGCGGGCAAATTCTCCTGAGCTGAAAGAGACAGGAGAGGAACTCCTCTTCCGGGATGGGGAATCTCGCCAGCAGAAGACCAGGGAGGAGGCTCCTATCTCCACCTGACGGTGCGCGATCGTGCAGTCCAGCCACTCTCCACACCCGCGCACGGCCTCCCTCGTAGCTCCGCCCTGAAACAACAGACACGGGCCAGCAACGTTGTCGGCGCAGCCGCTGTCACCCTTCCCCGGCAAAGCTACTCCTAGCGCCCAACAGTGGGAAAGCGATACTCACAGATGCAGGCAGAGGCGTACCCCTGCCCTACTGTGGATTTCACGCGGCGCCCCACAGTCAGGCCGGAGGTCCTTCTGTTCATATGCTGGCTTGCACGCGTTTTGTTTCCAGCTCTTCACTTTTCGTGTGTCTCTCTTTCAGTCTTTGCGCTCACCATCTCCCTTAAGTCAGTTTGGCGGCTGATAGGCCACCTCGGGGAACGCCCCCACCTCACAGGTGCCTACAATTGTCCGCTTAATCCACAGTGGAATAAAAAAAACATATTGTTCAATCAACACTAAACACACACTATAAATATGGGGATAAAATCATGCAATAGGAATATCAATAAACAAACATGCAATATCACTATTACAATAAAATCATGCAAATAAAATCGACACTATGTACCAACACAGTCCAATCCAAAACAAAATATAAAAACACAATTTTCCACTGTGTGACATACTCTTGTATATTTTTCTACCTCCAGAATCAAGTAATTGTAGAAAAAAAATGAGTTGGAGGACTTTTTATATGGAAACACAAAAAGCATTAAAAAAGTCAAAAAAATCTATAGTGAAGTTTTATGCTGTAAGGTTAATGCCACTAAATTCACCTTCAGTAGCAATAACCTGAACTTCTTTCTGTAGGATTTTATCAGTCTGTCACATCACTGTGGAGGAATTTTGGCTCACTTTTCTTTACAGCCTTGCTTCAGTTCATTGATGTTTGTGATCATTTGTTTATGCACAGTTCTTTAAGCTCCCACCACAACAGTTCAGTCAGGCTGAGGTCTGAGCATTGACTGAACCATTGCAACATCTTGATATGTTTTTTTCCAACCTTTTTGGTTGTACATTCGATCCTTGGGATCATTGTCCTGTTGCATGACCCAGTTTCAGCCAAGCTTTAGAAGCCCTCATATTTGACTCTAGAATGCATTGGTATACAGTGGAGTTCATGGTTGACTCAGTGACTGCAAGAGCTCAGGTCCTCTAGATGCAAAACAACCCCAAATCATCACCACCAAACCACAGTGCTTGATGAGTTGTTCATGCTGATAGGCTGTGTTTTGTTTCGACCAAACCTGATGCTGTACGTTATGAGCAAACATCTCCATTTTGGTCCAATCTGTCGAAAGGATGTTGTTCAGAAGAAGCCTTTACACCTAAGCTGTGCTGTCAGGTTCTTTTTAGAGAGGCTTTTTCCTGGCAACCCTTGCATATAATCCATGCTTGTCTTTTTCTTTTTACATTGTCACAACCGGTAGCATTTAACATGCTAACTGAGGCCCGCAGAAACTGAGATGTAGCTCTTGGGTTTGTTTTGTTTGTTTGTTTTTTACAGCATTTCTTAGCATTATATGGTCTGATCTTGGGGGGAATTTTGCAGGGAAATCAACTACTGTAATAATTGATGCACTGTGTTAACACATACCTGAATGCCACAGCATACATTAATTCATGAATGGTACTTACATGATACTTATCTAATGATGATCA
Organism: Mchenga conophoros; assembly: GCF_057382185.1. Classification (NCBI taxonomy): domain Eukaryota; kingdom Metazoa; phylum Chordata; class Actinopteri; order Cichliformes; family Cichlidae; genus Mchenga; species Mchenga conophoros. Next base: position 49,838,443 of record NC_140532.1, read on the forward strand.
ATTAATCATCAGTGATCAATTAATCAGGTTCACTGGACTGGATTCCCAACCTCTTTATTCCTATGGAAGGACTAAGTGTATACTTAGTTTTTCACTGGACTTGTTACAGTCCAATGAAAACCTGCTTTATATGTTGGGAAAAGGTTTTAATTACTTTCTTAAAAATCCCCTTTTTCAGTTAAAAAGCTTTATAAACTGTTTATACAAGTGCATATTAAGTTAAAAAAATGCCTTCATTTACTTTGGTGTTCAAAAAGGGTAATTTTGTATTTTAAAAAAGTAGCTTTAGAAGATGGACAAAACATGACTGAAAACATGATTCAAGCTCCTGAAAACAGGAAAGGTGTGAATATTTTTATAACATTGATTGGGCCTGATTGGGTTAAGATGAGGTCATTTAAAAAACATTCTTGAAAAGGCTCCCTTAGCTCTTATTTCATTAAGCGCCGTGATTATTATCAGAAAGAGTTCCCGAAAGGTAATGAGGAAAGCAAGCAATTCACTCTCTGGGCTGCATGTCTCATTAGGTTAGACGATTTATTCAGCCCAAGTTGCGTCAAATTCTGGATTGCTCATCTACAATCAGTGACACCCAGGGTTATCAAGAAGTGGTTTGTAAATATAGTACTTGTGAATCACATTCAGCAACAACAACAGGAGACAAAGAATACAATGGAATACAGTGGATGACTGGATATGTAAAGCGCTTTGGGGTCCTTACGGACTAGTAAAGCGCTATATAAATACAGGCCATTTACCATTTACAATTATCAGCTGTGGATTACTGTGAGGAAATTAGTCCACTGAGGAAACAACACTGATTCAGGGAAGTTGAACCAAACATATAGAACAAACACGTATTAATTAAAATAAGTAATAGAAGCAATATAAAAAAATCCCTCAAAAAAAAAAGAAGAAGCCTGTGGTAGAGATAACACGTGGCGTACATTTTTAAAGAGTAGTTTGCAAATGGAAACACTCAAATATAAAAATGATTAATACACTACTGAGTAATGGAAATAATAAAAGAACTGCTTGGCTTGTGGATAGGAAGAGCTGGGCATCTAACATAAGCTACTTTTACATCTAAGAAAAGCAAAAATGAATCAATTCTGACCATTACGAAAGTGACATGAAAAAGCTGCTTCACTAAAAAAGAAGTGTTTGAGAGTAAAATGAAAGTCAGGTTCAGGTGTATACGCACTCACACCTGTTCAGCTATTCATCAAGGCAAATAAGGCAAATATTGAAACAGCCGATCACATTGCAGGAGCATTTAGGAATTTAGACATTTTAAGTTACTCTGAATGTGGCATGGTTGTTAGTACCAGATTGGCTGGTCTGAGTATTTCAGAAGCTGTTGATCTTCTGGGATTTCCCCACAAAACCAAGTCTAGATTTTACAAACAAGAACTTCTCTGGTCAAAAATGTCTTGTTGATGGCAGAGATTAGAGGAGAATGGCCAGATTGCTTCAAGCTGATAGGAAAGCAACAACAACTCAAATAACCGTTAGTTATAAGCAGTGTTGGTCAAGTTACTTGAAAAAAGTAATCAGTAACTAATTACTGATTACTTCCCCCAAAAAGTAATCCCGTTACTTTACTGATTACTTATTTTCAAAAGTAGTTAATTACTTAGTTACTTAGTTACTTTTTAAAAACACGATTTACAACCTGAATAGGTGATAAAGAGATAGATCTTTCAGCCCAATTCTACTTTTTCTGCATAATCCATCATACTGTAAAGTGTAGAAGTAAACTTAAATCTAATTTGATATACAAAGAGGTGTTTACAAGGGTTATAAAGCTAGTTATGTAGCTATTTGGTGGTTACGTGTTTTGATATTTACATGTTTACATGTTTGAATGTTTAGACATGCATGTTCAAACCAGTAATAAGTGTGTGTTATATCTACCTGGTTGTTTTCCCTGTTTTGATCTGAGTTTAAGATTTCCTGGCTTCTGAGAGGTCAGTGAAGTATTCAAATTCAAATTTTTATTTCAAATTTTATTTGTCACACACACACAACCATACACAGTATGACATGGGGGTGAAATGCTTGTAGCTGTACAATGCCCAACCATTAAATGACAGAAGAAAAGTTTTACAATATTTACAATTTACAGTTTACTACAAAAATTTACAAATTAACTTAGGAATTTACAGTAAAGAATGTGCAAATAGCAGAAGAGATTATAAAGATAAGGATTATAAATTATAGGAATTATAGGATTATAGGAAATGTGTGGTAGTGCGTGTGGTGACGTGTGTGAGAGTCCAGTCTTATAGTGACGTGTTTGGGAGAGTCCAGTCCTACACCTGGTTCAGGCCCCGAATAGCCTGGGGGAAGAAGCTCCTCCTCATTCTCTCTGTTTTGGCCTTAAGGGAGCGGAAGCGCTTCCCAGACCTCAACAGTGAGAAGAGTCCATTGTTGGGATGGGAGAGGTCCATCATAATCTTCCTGGCTTTGGACTTGCACCACTTGGTGTAGATGGACAGCAGGTCAGGGAGCTCTGATTGAATGATGCGTTCTGCCGAGCGCACCACCCTTTGCAGGTCTCGTCTGTCCTGCTTGGTGCTGTTCCCAAACCAGGTGCAGATGTTTGCCGTCAGGACGCTCTCGATGGTGCAGGAGTAGAAGTTCTTGAGCACCTTCAGTGGCAGATGGAAGTCTCTAAGTCTTCTGAGGAAGAAGAGACGCTGACGGGCTTTCTTAACCAGGGTGTTGATGTGACAGGACCATGACAGGTCCTGAGTGATGTGGACACCCAGGTATCGGAAACTGTCCACTCTCTCCACTGGCGTGCCACTAATGATGAGGGGTTTGTAATTCCTCGCCTGCTTTGTAGTGAAGTCCACGATCAGCTCCTTAGTCTTGCTGATGTTTAGGAGGAGGTTATTCTCCTGGCACCAGGTCTCCAGGTTCCTAATCTCCTCCAGGTAGGCCGTCTCGATGTTGTCGGAGATCAGGCCCACAACAGCAGTGTCGTCAGCAAACTTGACAATGGAGGTGGTGTCGGATGTGGCTACACAGTCATAAGTGTACAGTGAGTACAGCAGGGGGCTTAAAACACAGCCCTGAGGCACTCCAGTGCTGAGTGAGATGGAGGGGGAGACTTGTTTTCCCACCCTCACTGATTGGGGTCTGTCTGTGAGGAAGTTGAGGATCCACTGACACAGTGATGAGCTGAGTCCTAGATCCGTCAACTTGGTGAAAAGCTTAGAGGGAATTATTGTGTTGAATGCTGAACTGTAGTCCACGAACAGCATCCTAACATAATTCCCTCTGCCAGTGTCCAGGTGACTCAGGGATGTGTGGAGCAGGTGAGATATGGCATCGTCTGTGGAACGATTAGTCCGGTAAGCAAACTGAAGTGAGTCGATGGTGGCAGGAAGTGAAGAAGTGATGTGATCTCTCATCAGTCTTTCAAAACACTTCATCGCAATTGAAGTCAGTGTTACTGGACGGTAGTCATTGTGGCAAGCGGGCTGTTGTTTCTTTGGAACAGGGACAATAATGGACTGTTTGAAGCACGTGGGAACCACAGCTTGGGCCAGGGAGAGGTTGAAGATCTCCGTGAACACCGGTGCTAGTTGATCAGCGCAGGCTCTAAGGACCCGGCCAGGGATTGCATCTGGTCCTGCTGCCTTCCTGGTGTTCACCCTCCTGAAGGTGTTCCTCACGGCATGCTCTGTGATGACGAATGCATTTTCTTCACTGGTGCACTCCGAGCGCGCGCAGCCGTTTGTTGTTTTAATTGCTGCGGCGTCGAAGCGAGCATAAAACGTGTTCAGCTCATCAGCCAGTGAAGCATCTGCATTCATCATTGAAGAAGCTGGTCGTTTATAGTCCGTTATAGTCCGCAGTCCTTTCCACAGGCTCCTAGAGTCGCACTGTCGTAGTTGTGACTCTAGTTTTTCCCTGTAGCTCCGCTTTGCCTTTCGGACCGCGCTGCGCACGTTGTAGGACGCAGCCTTGTATAGGTCCATATTACCGGAGACAAGCCCTTCATTGTAGGCAGCGGTGCGTGATCTCAGAGCGTCGCGGATGTTTTTATCCACCCACGGCTTCTGGTTGGGAAACGTTCGGATGATAGTTCTTTCTGCTGTGTCGTCCGCTAGTTTCCCGATAAATCCCACAACCGCTTCCGTAAACATGTTGATGTCATCAGAGCTGCGCCGAAACATGTCCCAGTCTGCGTCATCCAGTGCGTCCTGCAGCGCGGCCACCGATTGGTCCGTCCAGCGAGCGACCTCCCTCCTGATTGGTGGTTGCTGCTTTAGGCTTTGTTTGTAAGCAGGCATGAGGAAGATGGTGGAATGGTCCGATTTTCCAAATGCCGGCAGGGGCTGAGCCTTGTAACAGTTCTTGAACAGGGTGTAGCAGTGGTCTAATGTCCTCGTGCCCCGGGTGGGGCAGTTGATGTGCTGGTGAAGGTTGTGAAATGTCCGTTTGAGATTCACTCTGTTAAAATCTCCCATAACAATGAGTGCGGCATCTTGGTGAAGTGTTTGTTGATGTGTGAGAGCCTCATGTAGCTCACATAAGGCAGTGTCCGAGTCCGTGTGAGGCGGAATGTAAACAGTGCAGGCAATGACCGCAGTGAATTCCCGAGGGAGATAGAAAGGGCGACACTTAACGATCAAAAGCTCCAGATTGGGCGAGCAAGAGCGTGTGAGTGGGGAGATGCTTGTGCTGTCGCACCATCTGTTGTTCACCATCAAACACACTCCACCACCTCTTTTCTTCCCCGACTCCATTGTCCTGTCCATGCGGTAAACCGAAAAGAACCCCGTCGGCTGCACGGCGTGGTCTGGTATCGCTGGGTTCAGCCAAGTCTCGGTGAAGCAGAGGAGGTTGCAGTCCCGAATGTCTCTCTGGAACTTGATTCTGGCTCTGAGGTCATCAAGCTTGTTCTCGATGGATTGAACATTGGCTAGCAGGATACTGGGCATGGGTGCGCGGTGTGCGCGAGCCCGTAGCCTGTTCCTGATGCCGGCTCTTTTACCTCGAGGCCGTCGCTTAGGGTCGCGTCCTTTGTTCTCTCTCAGGATCTCCTTTGGCCAGGTTGGGTCCGGAGTTAAACATGGTGAAATGTTCGCGTATTGCAGACCAATAGAAACCAAAGTGTCTCTACTGTAGCGGATTTGTGTGTTTTGCATGATGCCAATGCAAGATTATCGCAGATATAGCAAAAAGTGACGAAAAACTGCAAAAAGTGGAGAAGTTAGGGCAGAGCATCCAGCACGGCAGCCGACCTCACCGGCGCCATTTTACATTTATTCATGAGGGCGGCACACAGGAAGTGTGGGTTGTTGTTGCGGTGTGCTGAGAGTAAAGTGGCTGCTAAAAAGTTATCCGTCTCCATCTTGCTGTTCCTAATTATTCAGAGAGATTCCAAACCATCTAGTGAACCCTCACGTTACATCTGGTGGCAGCGGTGGGATTTATTTTCTTGATGGATCTGTGTATTTGGTGAGTTTTACTCCCAAGCTGCGGATAAGATCGTTTTTTTTTCCCGCTGGGATTTATCCCTCTCTGTGAACAGCTGATGAACTGAAAATAATAACAGTAATAATTTTTGGAGATAGTAAGGATTGTTGCAGCTTTTCTCTCTGTTTTTGTGATTTTTGTGATTTTTTTTTTGAGCTGGATATTTGTTGGGAACATGTCAGCTGACGAGAGTGAATCTGTGCATGAGCTGCGCTCTTCTCCTGTGCCACATTCGAGGTCAGTGGATGCAATACGGACTATTGCTGCTCCCGCCCACCATACCGTTTCCAGTGCCCTGACAATAGATCTTCCACCTGTTTTTAAAGGAGATGGGACTGAATCTTTTACTAGTTGGTCTCGTCGCTTTGAAGTGTCAGTGCAAGCTATGACTCTGTTGCCCCCCTGGCTGTGACAGGTGCCTGGGAGGGGTGCGATCCTAGATCCTATAGCTGTGTATTGAAATAAAGAGGCACAGATCATGAACTTGTTTACGTTTCAACTGCAGGATTTATTCTGCAGATTTGCCTCCCAGAGGGGGGTTTACGCTCCTCCTGGCCGCTATGCGCCACCTAGTGGTATTTTTCAAGTGATGCCATGGAAGGTGTAAAGTGTAATTAGAAAAAATACTGATTTAACACTGAACGATATAACAAAGACCAAATTATAACTGGGGTGTTCCCTTTTTTCCTTGTATGAAGACATAAACTGAACTAACATCCCCATAAGTCTTTTTATCTCTTAACTTTTTAACTATTAGTGTAATCCAGATTTACCAGCCACACATTTCAACTTAAACACAGATGTTAACCTTTTACACTCTCCCCTTTTTTTTTATATATATATATGTCTCCTAACTTTTGTCATGTTAAGGGATGTATGTTTCTAGTTACTGTGGTTGAAGGTAACAGGTGTCCAGGTATGGATGTGGGTATGTGAAGTATGGGAGTGGAAGAGTACTAGGAATACCCTGGAGAGGGTATGTGGGCAGGAGAGAGTTCACCCCTGCATTCCATTGCTGGTATGATGGTTGTCCCAGGGTGTTATAGGTGAACATCTCTCTCGGCCTGGCAGTCCGCTGTGATCTCCTCGAAATCTCTATTTCTTCTGGTTGTTTATTCCCATCAACTGTTGGGTTAACTGGTGGCTTGGTACACAGGTCTGGCTCAGTGTGATGTTCGTATTCCAGGGTGGCATCCTCCAAAGCTCTGTAGTGCCTCTGTGGTACATTATCGCCCTGTTCTGGGAGGTTAGTTTCCTCCACGACAGCAGGGTGGAATTCATGAGCTGCGGCTCTTAGTCTTTGCTCAACCTGAGGATGGTGCACTGTCGGTGGTTGTTCTTTCTCTCTAAATCGCAGCCTGTAACATGGAATCTTTTGGTAAGAGTATTCTTCATCAGAACTGTCTGTGTTTTGGTCATGTGTGTCAACAACTGCCGTTTTCTGTTTTGTTACCTTGTACGGTCTCTCTTCAGGTTGTGAAAGAGGAGTTTCCTCCAGGGGCAGTTCATTTACTGGAAGCAGTAGGTTCCTGTGGAGTACTCGCACTGTTTTGGGACCCTTTTCAGGCTGTACTCGGTAAACCGGTCCATTGTCGACTCTTTCCACCACACGGTGCACTACCTGCTCCCAGTAAGCCCGCAGCTTGCCGGGTCCACCTCGTTCTGACAGGTTTCTCACGAGCACTCGGTCACCTGGACAGAGAACAACACCTCTCACTGCACGGTCATATTGTCTCTTGCCCTTAGCAGAGGATTTCTCACTGTTTTTTGCTGCCATTTCATATGCAAAACGCATCTTATTTTCCCATTTCTGTGCATATGACTGTCGATCCGATGTTTCAGGATTTCTTTTGGGCGGAAACAACAAGTCCACAGGCAAACGTGGAGATCGGCCATATAGAAGAAAAAATGGGGAGAACCCAGTGGCCTCATGCCTTGTACAATTATAGGCATGTATAACATGAGCCAGATGGTCTTTCCACTGAATCTTTTTCTCCTCCTCCAGAGTACGCAACATTTGAAGGAGGGTCCGGTTAAGTCTCTCTACTGGATTGCTTTGCGGGTGATATGGCGTTGTTCGTGAATGACCAATACCAGCCAGCCGTTCTAACCTGCTGAACAAGGTATTCTCAAACTCCCTCCCCTGATCGTGGTGGAGTTTCCCTGGGTATCCAAAGCGAGGGATAAAGTCATGGAATATTTTGTCAGCTGCGGTTTTCCCAGATTTATTCCTTGTTGGATACGCCTGGGCAAAGCGTGTAAAGTGGTCCACAAGAACAAGAATGTACTCATAGTCCTGACTTTGCTCTAGGTGTAGGTAGTCAATACAAAGCAACTCGAGAGGACTGCTGGTGGTGATATGTTCCATCGGAGCTCTTTGGGGAAGATTAGGACGTTTCTGTTTAATACAGACACACCTTTTGTTTACATAGTCCTCTATGTCATCCTGCATGTTGGGCCAGTAAAACCGTTCACGGGCAAGGTGTGTTACTTTATCGGCGCCAACATGACCCATGTCATTGTGAAGTGTTTTCAGCACCAGGGGCTTTAGCTTTTCAGGAAGCACAAGTTGTCGATGCTGACGATTCAGTCGATACAGTATTGCTTCCTCCACCACTAGCTTCTTCCATTCATAAAGCAGCCTTTTCGTTTGTTTGCTCATTTTTCTCTTATCTCTTTCATTAGGAGTCCAGTTTCTGAGCTTTAGCGAAAGCACCTCCTTTATGGCTGTATCATCCTGCTGTGCTGCCTGAATATCTGCAGATGTAATATTGGAAATACTCTCAGGTGGCACAGTGTCTGCATTTCCCCTATTCACCTGTAAAGCTGCTGCCCCGGGCACCTCATCTCCCTGCCTTACTTTGCTTCCTTGCCATGCTGTGGACACAACCTCTGATGACATAGTCTCTGTGTGATCTGCCATTCTGTCTTGGAGTTTTACTGGGTACCTTGACAGGGTGTCTGCATCTATATTCAGCTTCCCCGGTCTGTATTTGATGTCAAAGTGGAAGTCAGCTAGCTCACCAACCCACCTATGTCCAACGGCGTTTAGTCTGGCAGTGCTCAGAACGTATGTTAAGGGGTTGTTATCAGTGTAGACTGTGAATGTCGGGGCATAATACAAGTAGTCTCGAAACTTATCACAGATGGCCCACTTGAGTGCTAAGAACTCGAGCTTACCAGAGTGAAGGTGATAGTTTCTCTCAGCCGATGTCAGTGTTCTTGAGCCATATCCTATGACACGTAACTTGTTTTCCTGACTCTGGTACAGCACTGCACCTAATCCGTCACCTGATGCGTCTGTGTGTAGAATGAATGGGAGGTTGAAGTTTGGGTATGCTAGGGTGGGTGGAGTCGTCAGCACATCCACAAGTTTAGCCAAAACAGCCTGGTGCTCTGCTGCCCATCTGATGGGTGTTTTTGATGGCAGCTGTCCTTTTTCTTCCTTCTTAGCTCTGCTTTTGTTTCCATTTGTCTCATGTTGATTGTTGTTTTTACCAGATGTGTGGACTCGAGTCACATGACTTGGACTCGAGTCAGACTCGAGTCATTAATTTTATGACTTTAGACTTGACTTGAAAAAATGTTGTAAGACTTGTGACTTGACTTGGACTTTTACACCAATGACTTGGGACTTGAATTGGACTTGAACCGGTTTACTTGAAAAGACTTGATATTTTACCCCAAATATAAAATTTAACATGCATATTATATAGAGATTGAAAAATGTGACGTCATTCACGGGTAGAACCGCAAAGGATTCTGGGAACTCGTGGCAAGCGGTACTAGCGCACGCAGGCTTTCAATTAAAATCAGTCACACAGCGATAAAAAGAAACACAAAAATGTCAAGAAGCTGTTGTATTATTAACTGCAATAGCCGGTCGCATGACAGCCACGGGAAGCCGACGGGTAAAGAGATCGGTTGTTATCGGATTACGTCGTTGAAGAGAAATTGTTCGAGCCATGTTTCCGAAGTGACAAAGACGCGACGGGTGGCCTGGATTGCAGCCATTCAAAGATCAAATATAACGTCCCAGAACACTCCAGCTCACAGGTTAGTCTGCTCCAAGCATTTACACAAAGGTCAGTCTGCTGTTGTAGTTAACATAATTGGTGATATAGGTTACAAGCAAGTCTGGCGCTGAACAGAAATGGTCGCGCTATGCTCCTTTGTTTATTGTGCATAAATAGTGAATTGTCCTGACACAATATTGCGTTTCGCTTCTGTTATTATGGTACATTGACAAAAACATATACTTTTATTCACAGGATAAAACAGGTTTTTTGTATCACTAATTGCCCAGTACGATTACAGCATACAGTATTATTGTCACTGCTACATTTCTGTGATGCTACCAGAAATTATTTCCACTACTAATTAATTACCGTTGAGCTCAAAGGTCCTATTAATAAACGGTTAAGGAATGTGTATTTATGACAACAATTTGTGAGACTGGTAAACTTATGATACGTACGATGGTCTTTCGTTCTACACGGTGCATTTCAAGGTCCTGCACCCATCCGTCGGTAAACTGTACCTGGGCTTGTTGCAGTGACCGGAAGTTACTAAACTTCATGAGTGTATGCACTCACTCCAAGAACCGTATGATTATAAATATGCATATAAATATGCTACGATGAGATAGCTGACTTCATCTAACTAGCAAATGTTTTCCAGGCTACGTTGGTGATGCAGTTTTTTTTTAAATGATATTTAAAAAAAAAAAATCATTTATTTATGTATGATATTTTTGTCATGCGATTTCAAAGCCGGTCCTACAACCGCATCCAAGAATAACATGCAGCTTATCTCAGAACTGTCGGTGAAAATTATTCTTGGAGCTAGGTTTAATTGAGCTGCATTTTAAAGAGGTGCAATTTCACAATTTGTGTATATTTTCTAAGTTCACTATTTTGTCATGTGTTGAGAAAAACACAGATTAAAAAATTACATGGTCTAATATTTACATTTAGCATAACTGCAACATGCTTTTTTTCGTTTTTTTTTTAAAGACTCGAAAGGACTTGAAATTCAAAGTTTCAGACTTGTGACTTGACTCGGACTTTTACACCAGTGACTTGAGACTCGACTCTGACTTGCCTGACATTACTTGAGACTTGACTTGAGACTTGAGGATAAAGACTTGAGACTTACTTGAGACTTGCAAAACAATGACTTGGTCCCACCTCTGGTTTTTACCTTTGTCAGGATTGCTAGGTTTCTGGAGAAGTTCAAACAGTGGCTTGCCCAACCGGGAAAAGTCTTGAATGAAGGAGCGATAGTACCCCAGGAATCCCAGCAAGGATTCCTGGGCATCTCCAACAGTGTGAGGCACTTTATCTTTCAGAGCCATGACGGCCTCCAAGTCCTTTGGATCAATCTTAACTCCATCTCCTGATACTAAACGTCCAAGATAACGAACCTCTCTTTTGAACAACTCACACTTCGCGGGTCTCAGTTTGATTCCGTGTTCTCTCATGCGGCCCAGAACTTGTCTGAGATGGTTGACATGTGCCTCAAAGGATGTAGAATAACACAACACATCATCAAGATATGGAGCACAGCACTCATCTCTAATTCCGTCCAGCACTCCCTCCATACACCTTTGGAATGCTGCAGGTGCATTTGTCAAACCAAATGGGATTCGAATCCATTCATAAAGCCCCCACGGTGTGCTGAAAGCTGTAAGGTGTCTGGATTCCTCACTTACAAACCCTTGGTGATATGCGCTTCCTTGATCTAATATCGAGAACCATGTGTTACCACCCAGGTTGTCAAGTAAGTCCTGTATGCGCGGCAAGGGATGACGATCTGCGACTGTTTTTTTGTTCAGTCCCCTAAAGTCCACACATAGCCGCAAACTCTGGTCCTTCTTACGGGCACAGACAACTGGAGAAGAGTAAGAGGACACAGATTTGCGGACCCAACCTCTGTCTAGGAGATTCTTTACATAGTCTTTAACCTCCTGGTACAAAGGCTTAGGGATAGAGTTATAGCACTTTTGTACTGGATTGTTGTCGGTTACATTAATCTTCAGCTGCAAGTTGGGTATGCAACCTATGTCTCCCTCCCCTCTAGCAAACACATCAGATTCCTCAAAGAGCATCTGACGCACAACTTCCTGCTGCTGCTGATCAAGATGCTCTAAGTTAACAGGAGGATGCCATTTTTTTGATGTATAAGTCTCTGGGATACTGTTGTGACTGGCTTGGCTACCCTGCGTGGTACGTATATATGTATCAGTACTTGACTGCCCTGACTGCTGATAAGGGGGACCAAAATCTATTGGCCTGCTGTCTATGATTCCTTCTATGCAGCCCAAGGCCATCCTTGGTGGCAAGAAGATATCATGTTTGGTTGAATTGCAGACTGGGATTTTTACAGTCTTAGATGCACCAGGAGGCACATTAACTAAAGCAGGAAATAAATCCAGTCCATCTGGGACATCTCCTTTTAATGCTGGTTCAAATAACATTGTCCCCTCCTCAGGCCAACCCCTGATATGGCATTTCACTTGACATATTTGGCCACTAGGAACTGTGAGACCTCTCTTTCCTAATCTGATCATCTCATTCCTAGTTTGTTGGCCCGTTGGGGTTTCGCTGACAACAGAAACAATTGTTTCAGCAGTATCTCGATGGAGTTTTAATGCCTCTGCTAGCAAATCACTTAACATGACACTCCCTGATCTTTCCAGACTTTCAAGGATGAGCTCCTCTATCACATTGAAACCTAATAACAGACCATTCACACAGCTCTGACTCACTAGCATGGGTACATGTATGGCTATATGGCCATGTTTTTCACTTCTGATTTCCACAAGTACCTCAGCCCAACCCTCAAAGGGGACATCCGTCCCATTAGCTGCTGTTATTCTGAGTGGATCATTTGGCAAAAACTCTTCAAGCGACCTGACTTTTGTGTCTGGTAGGTGCTTCTCTAGCCACGACTTTGCCATTATCGTGACCTGAGCACCACTGTCCAGTAGCACCTCAGTTGGTACCCCATTAAGGTGACAGGTAAGCATACACCTTTTGCCTATCAGTCGAGCTACACGGTTTCCTTTCCCCGCTCTCTTCCTTAGGAGTGGCTGATTATCAGTTGGAGTCCTGCTCTCATGGTTTGTTACAATGGTTTGGGACCCTGGCTCTTGTCTGATCACTGGTGGTCCCTCCCCAGTGACCCTCTGATGTTTCCCGATTTGTTCTTGGACAGACAGCCCACCGCCCGGTGTCCCTCCTGGCCACACCGGAAACAGTGGTTACAACTGGCAATCCCTTGGGTTATACAGGGCCTGCATTTTCCTTTCACAGAGGACTTGGATGGTTGGGCAGTACTAAGTGAGCTGACCTGTGTGGACCCAGAGGGACTTCCCTCTGAAGTGAGAGCCTTCTCAATAGCCTTGGCCAAAACAGACACCTGTGCTGTTAGTTCATGCAGGGCTGCTCGTTGTGCCTGGACTTCAGCTTGGGTTTGCAGGACGGTGGCTTGGACCTCGGCTGGAGGCTGAGCTGCGGGTTGTCTTTCACCCTGCTGCATGGCACTAACTGTGACTGCTTTTGCTTTCTGTGTCTGACCTAGGCGAGTCTGTCTCTCAACTTCTTCACTAACTGACTTGGTCATTATCTCTAGAATAAAGTCATCAGCACAACTCATGTTAGAAATGAGAGGCCTTAGGTCTCTTCGGACATGAGCGTATTTCTCACTCATTCCCTGATACAATGAGTGAAGAAATACTCCTTGAATCAGTTGACTGGTATATTGGAACTCTGAGCTACTCTGCTGAGAAGCAAACATCACACGCTGTTTTAGCCCCATTAGCCGGTACATGTACTGATGTGGACTTTCTCTGTCCTGTTGTTTAGCATTGCTAAGCTCCTGAAATAGCTCTGCACTGCTCTTGTCTCTCAGGTGTGCTCTGAGGAACCGTTTGAGCTCAGCCACCGTTAATCCAGGTTTGGTCATTAGCATATCCTTAAATGTACCTGGTTTAATTATCTTTAGGACAGTTCGGATTATCTCTGCTTCTGTAAAATTCTCAGCTAGCCCTTCATCAATCTGTCTACACAGAGAGCTATAACTAACATCGGAATCTGAGTCAGAAATCTGTCCACTGTGGAGCTTGAATTCTCTACGAGGCAGGAGCGCTGCAACATCTGCCAGTTTTATAACATCAGTTACTTGACTGGTTACCATGCAGGTTCTATCTGCCTTCACACTAACTACTGAGGGTGTTACCACAGAGTCTGTTTCTGCACCCAGCTCACAGTCCTCATCTGCAGCCACCGGAGGTCGTTGCAGGTCAGTGATGAAGTCGTTGAATACTAGCAGGCGAGACATGCCTTGGTCCTCCTGACTTGCCAGCCGGTCACTTTTCAAAAAGTCCACAATGAAGTCATAGAGTTCCACCTCTGTTGCATCATCTCCTGGTAGGTCATCTTCCACCTCATCCTTGATGGTGTCTACAAGCTTGTACCACACCTCTGTCTTAGCAGTGTTAATAAGCTCATGAAGCTTTCTCTGTATTCCTCGTCGCAGCTCCTGCACAGCCGCCATTCTGGTACCACAGATGGAGCAGATGTAGCACGTTGGTCTTGGTTTATTACTTTATGATTAGCTGCCGTCAAGAGGAGGCACTAATCCCGGACGAGCCCCCACGATTGTTGCCCCCCTGGCTGTGACAGGTGCCCGGGAGGGGTGCGATCCTAGATCCTATAGCTGTGTATTGAAATAAAGAGGCACAGATCATGAACTTGTTTACGTTTCAACTGCAGGATTTATTCTGCAGATTTGCCTCCCAGAGGGGGGTTTACGCTCCTCCTGGCCGCTATGCGCCACCTAGTGGTATTTTTCAAGTGATGCCATGGAAGGTGTAAAGTGTAATTAGAAAAAATACTGATTTAACACTGAACGATATAACAAAGACCAAATTATAACTGGGGTGTTCCCTTTTTTCCTTGTATGAAGACATAAACTGAACTAACATCCCCATAAGTCTTTTTATCTCTTAACTTTTTAACTATTAGTGTAATCCAGATTTACCAGCCACACATTTCAACTTAAACACAGATGTTAACCTTTTACAACTCCACCTGAGGTAGATTTGCCAACTGTGATGTCCTCTGTTCTGCCTACTCGTCTAGCAGATGCTGCATTTTTGTACTGGGACAGTTTGCCTTCATCAGCCCAGAAAGACTATGATCTAGTGAAGGATAAGCTGAAAGAGGTTTTCGGTCCAAAATATTCTCTGCCATTCTTCCAGACACATGTGAATGCTCGCCCCCGGAAACCAGGTGAAAGTTTAGATGTGTACAGCGCAGATATTACCCGTCTTGTGCTTGAAGCTTTCCCTAACTATGACTACAATGCCTTGGAAGGTGAAAAATTTCGCCGTTTTGTTGCTGGGTTGGACCCCACCTTGCAATCTAAGATTCATGAGATGGGTGCAGAGGATCTCGACGGAGCCCTGCGCATTGCCAGCCGTTGTGAGAGAGCACGGGCAGCATTGCAACTTACAGCTGCAGGATCCTCTCATATTCCGTCTTCGGAACAGGTTGCTATGATACGTCCTCAGCCTACTGATGCTAAACTTCTTCAAGCGGTTGAGGAGCTCACGCTTACTGTAACCAGCCTGAAACATGAAGTACAGCAGTTACGGGAGAAACAGAGTTACCTTGCCCAACGTTTGGACTCCAGTCGGGATAGATCCTCCTCTTCCAATGTTCAGTACAGCACCCGCAGTGCGTCCCCGTCGCCTTATCATGCCAGACAACAGTCCAGAGACTATTGCTCGCCTGAGAGGCGTTATCATCGTGATCCAGAGTCTCACCGTGAACGTCCTTCTTCCCCTGTTCCCCAGAGGTTCAATGAGTGGGACGAATGTGAGAAACACGATCAACGCACATACCATTCCCAACAGCCCTCCCAGTATTCCAGGTACAATTACCCTGACAATAACAGATACCGACGCAGTCCCAGTCCTGCTCCACGTAGAGTTAGAGATGCTGGGTCCTACAGTAGGACCAGTGTTCGTTTCCAGTCCCTGGAAAGGCCTGCACATTTCACCTCCGGCCCACAGGGAAACTTTCATTAGCTGCTGTTGAGGGGCAAACATCGGCTACAGTATCAGAGCCCCAAAACCACATCCCCCAGTTCCCCTCAGAATCTGATGGATCAGTCTCCTCTAACATCTTGGCTATTGTCGAGGGCATTGAAGTGTGTGCTCTAATTGACTCTGGTTCCTTTGTCTCCCTTGTGAGTGAAGATTTTCGAAACTCTCATCCAGCTTTGAAAAAACGGCCTATGGTAGCATCCTCTGTGCCAGCTCGTTCAGTCAATGGAGAACGTCTGGAAATCTTAGGCAAGTTAACCGTTGGTATTAGGCTTGGGACTCAGGTATGGCAGCAGGACTTTGAAGTCCTCAGAGGTGCTTACCAGCCAGTCATTCTAGGTTGGGATTTTCTGCAGAGGCACCATGCTCTTCTCAACCTCAAAAATAAAGTGTTGCAACTGTGGGACATGAAAATTCCCCTGTTGCCCAAAGGACATGAGGTGGCTGCCTGCTGTAATGTTTCTGTGTTAGCGCCAACCAAAATTCCAGCTATGAGCGAAACTCTGATCACAGCCTGTGTGTCAGCAGCCACACCGGCTTCTCCTGTTCCAACAGACTACTACGGTGTCTTGATCCCTGATCCTACATGTGACATTGTTGTGGCTCACACTCTCAGTGAAGTTCAGAATGGTACTACAGTGGTTCGAATGCTTAATCCCTCCAGTGATGAAATCGAACTGTACCCTGGACAGCATCTTGGTGAATTTCATTCAGGCTCATCTGTTGATATCATCCCACTGGAGCAGACATGTTGTGCTACTTCACCTGTGTATGATTCGACTCTGCCGGTAGAAATCGATGAAACAAACTTGTCACACTCCCAGGTTCAGTCCCTGAAATCACTTCTCCAGAAGTATTCAGGAATCTTCAGTAAGCACTCAGAAGACAGGGGTCACACAGGCATAATTAAGCATCATATTCACACAGGTGATGCTACACCGATTAAACAAAGAGCCTATAGAGTGACACCTGAACAGAGAGCTGAAATACAGACTCAAGTTGACAACCTTTTAAAGGCAGGTGTCATCGAAGAAAGCTACAGCCCATGGGCCGCCCCAGTTGTTCTGGTGCGAAAGAAAAATGGTACATGGCGTTTCTGTCTCGACTATAGGAAACTCAATGCAGTGACAATCAAAGACTCTCATCCTCTTCCAAGGGTTGATGATGCACTGGATGCTCTGTCAGGTTCTGCCTGGTTCTCCACAATGGACCTTCAACATGGCTATTGGCAGGTTGAACTGGAAGAGAAGGATCGTGAGAAAACTGCTTTCACAACCGGCAGTGGACTTTACCACTTCACTGTTATGCCCATGGGACTCACAAACGCTCCAGCCACATGTCAGCGGTTAATGGAGATGGTACTTCGTGGCCTTCCCTGGAAAACCTGCTTAGTGTATTTGGATGATGTCCTCATTTACAGCCGCTCTTTCGCAGAACATCTCCAGCATCTGGAAGAAATATTCGGCAGATTCCAGGCAAGTGGCTTGAAGCTAAACCCCTCAAAATGCTGTTTTGCCAAAGATCAGGTACAATTTCTGGGCCACATTGTATCAAAACATGGCATCCAGCCTGACCCCAGAAATGTGAACAGTGTGCATGTCATGATCCTGGGTCCTTTTGACCCCAGCGTTTTGTGTTTTCTCTTCGCGATTTTGGTTCTGTTCTCTAATTGGTGTTTACCCTGTTCCCCCCGTGTGTTCCTGTTTTATTGTGAAGGTCTGCGTCTTATGTGGGTGTTTTCAGTTTGCCTCCCTGGTCTCGTCATGTTAATCACTCCCAGCTGTGTCTCCCACCTGTGTGTAATCTCCCTGTGTTCTGAGTGTATTTAAGTTGTATTTTCTGTCTTAGTAATCGCTGGTTCGTCTGTGTTGTTTCCCCTCGGTCTCCCTGCGTCTCCCCGTATGTATTTCTCCGGACCTCCCTGCATCCTCATTCTGGTTTGTCTTATTAGATTACCCAGTTTAGGTTTCCGGTTTCATGTTTTGTCGCCACCGCTGTTTGTACTTACACCCCTGTAAATAAACACTCACCTGCACCAGAGCTGCCGCCTTTTGGGTCCTTACTACAAATCCACACGGCTTGCCCCGCAAACCGTGACAGAACGAACCAGCCACCATGGACCCAGCGGCAGTCAATCCGTCCGAGGAGCTCCAGGATGACATCGGCTACAATGTGGAGATCCTCCTCGGGCTGTGGCTGGAGAATCCTCCGTACGAGCTTTGCCGCGCCGTGGAAGGTCGGCTACAACGTCTCTTTTCCGGCCTGCCATGGCTACTGAATTCACTTCCTCCGACCATACAGGCTTTTCTCCGGCACACACCTCACCTTCTCTCAGCCACTCCTGCCTCGCTGCCCGACTCGCCGGATGTGATCTTGCCCGGCCCGTCGGAGCCGTCTGCGGGGAGGAAACGCCGATCGCGCCGCAAGCGCGCCACCCCACAGCCGGACGTTCGGGCTTCTAAATCGCCGGCTGTGGTGAGTGAGGACTCTTTTTCATTTTCAGACTGCATGACTGTTCATTCAGGGGCTGCGTTTTGTGTGGCGGATGTCAACGCGAGCTGCTTATCGCCTGTGCAGCTGCCGGCAGCTCAGTTAGCTCCCCCGCAGCCACTCTCAGCTCGGTTAGCTCCCCCGCAGCCACTCTCAGCTCGGTTAGCTCCCCCGCAGCCACTCTCAGCTCGGTTAGCTCCCCCGCAGCCACTCTCAGCTCGGTTAGCTCCCCCGCAGCTCCTCTCAGCTCAGTCTCCTGTGCCTCCTTCAGCTCAGTCTCCTGTGCCTCCTTCAGCTCAGTCTCCTGTGCCTCCTTCAGCTCAGTCTCCAGTGTCCCCTTCAGTTCAGTCTCCAGTGCCCCCTTCAGTTCAGTCTCCAGTGCCCCCTTCAGTTCAGTCTCCAGTGTCCCCCTCAGTTCAGTCTCCAGTGCCCCCCTCAGTTCAGTCTCCAGTGCCGCCTGTAGCGCAGGCCCCAGTAGCTCCAGTGCCGCCTGTAGCGCAGGCCCCAGTAGCTCCAGTGCCCCCGCTACCCGTAGCTCTGGCTCCAGCAGTACCGGTTCCACTCATTCACTCCATGCAGGGAGAAAATTTAAGGTCCAGTCAGGGAGTTTCTCGCGCTTTAGCTGCTTCAGGCACCGTTCTGCACTCCAGGGCTTCCCCAGAGGCTAGGTCTCAGTCCCCAGCTGATTCTGGACCCCTGAAGATTAAGCAGCCCTCAGAGAACAACTCCGTGTCAGTGCTGTCTGAGCAGGGCCAGTGCTCAGCACAGCACCCATTGCCTTCATGTCTGCCAGAGGACTCCATGCCTGCTGGCTTTGTGATGGCTTCTGCTGGAGGGTCCAAGGGGCCCGTCCAGCCTTCGTCTTGTGTCTCCGCTGGAGGGTCCGAGGGACCGCTCCGGCCTTCGTCCCCTGTCTCTGCTGGAGGGTCCGAGGGACCGCTCCGGCCTTTGTTTTCTGTTTCCGCTGGAGGGTCCGAGGGACCGCTCCGGCCTTTGTTTCCTGTTTCCGCTGGAGGGTCCGAGGGACCGCTCCGGCCGTTGTCTCCGCTGGGGGGCCCGAGGAGCCCGTTCAGCCACCTGTCTCAGCTGGAGGGCCCGAGGAGCCCGTCCAGCCACCTGCTGCAGCTTCATCATCATCCTCGCCGGCTGCAGCATCATCATCATCAGCCTCGCCGGCTGCAGCCTCAGAGCCTTCAGCCTCGTCTGGTCCAGCCTCAGAGCCTTCAGCCTCGTCTGGTCCAGCCTCAGAGCCTTCATCCTCGCCTGGTCCAGCCTCATCCGAGTCTTCATCCTCGCCTGGTCCAGCCTCATCCGAGTCTTCATCCTCGCCTGGTCCAGCCTCATCCGAGTCTTCATCCTCGCCTGGTCCAGCTTCATCCGAGTCTTCATCCTCGCCTGGTCCGGATCACCATCGCCTGAGTGGCCGCCGTTGCCTTCCGCACGGCCGGCCCCCGGACCGCCATCGCCTGAGTGGCCGCCGTTGCCTTCCGCACGGCCAGCCCCCGGACCGCCATCGCCTGAGTGTTAGTTTTAGTCTTTTAACTTTATGCATCAAGCAAAAATTTAATTATATGCACCATTCTCTGACTGGAAGAAATTTGTTTAACATTTAAACCTATTTTCTGCACATTCCAGCACATGAAATAAAATATTTTTTTTGTTGTTTACACTCACTCTTTCCAATAGATGCAAGTAAAACACAGCAGAAAATAAATAAAGTCAAAGACTAGTGGTCCTTTTGCTCTATTATCACCTGTAAAGCAGGAGTGGGATAGTAGGCGGAAGTTTACCCTGGTAAAAATATAGAAATATAACAAAATGAAAATATACAGGCACAATCACCCAAAAAACTTCAGTGGAGTGCGTAAGCTCTGTGTTTGCATCATCCAACCTGAATAAAACATCGCTGCT